>NC_141691.1:651499471-652211971 GCF_964263255.1 Lissotriton vulgaris
TGAAAGGAAATCCTTTAGTCAGTGGTAATCCTTAAGGTTTTACATGGATCTGGAGCTTGTGATCCTACCTTGGAAACCACTATCCTTCATCGTGCATATTTAATGCCGCATTGATTTCTCCGAGTTTTTCCGAATACGCATTTCGTCTGTCCCAGATGTCATACCCCGAGGCAAACTTTAAACACATGTTTTGGGACTGTTCCATAATTCAATCCTTTTGGGGGAGGGTCCATCAGGTGCTGGAGGCGACGGTACACCTCATGAATATTGACACATGGGAGGCATGCGCCCTGGGGGTCTTCCGCAGGTGGAAGACGGAAAAGTTGCAGTATAGATTTGCGTCCCTGGCCATACTACTGGCGAAGCGGGGAATAGCCATGTATTGGAGGGCTCCGGCAGGGCCCCCGGAAGCGGCCTGGTCTGGCGCTGTTAGAAAATGGGGGGCGGCAGAAGAGGAGGCAATAAGAGATGAGGAAGTGAAGGGGATCCGCAAACATCCCATCTCCATGGAATTGGCACAACTCATGTTTCAATTCACACAGGAAATAACACACGCTGACTCCCCCGAAGTAACTCAATCTCAATCACTAACCTCACCCCTGCCCCCCTGCACACCAGATAATACAGACATGGAATAGCCGGAAGGGGAAGGTAGCCGACTATCCACTATGACCTCCCTAGGCCAGGACCCTGACTCAATGCGTAGAAGGTAGTGCCCTTGGGTTACCGCGCGCCCTGATCAACGATGTCTCAGATACCTTACATAAGACATGAAACCAACCCACGTGATAGATGATTGCCACGTCATGGAGCGCAACCCCCTTGACTTCCCCTCCATTCCCTATCTTTCCCCCAGTTAATGGTTATATGTTTACTCCTTTGCCATGTCAGGCAGAGGCTCTTAAGTATTGGGAACTCAGACAAGAGTAGGCAATGCAGAGGCGCGAAGTGATAGAGTGGGGAACTACTGCTTCATTTACTCCCGATCCAAAACGAACTCAGGCAGTCACCGGACAGAGAGCAGCCCATCCTCCTACACGTTAAAATACTGGAGACGAAGCATCCATGACATTAGGCTCTTCTGAGCTAGAACTCTATGTTATATGGTAGAATGGAGATGATATATAAGGTTGATATGGACTCCTTGATGTGTTCTTTTATGCTTTCTCTCTTATTTGCATTATCACGAAATGTAAGCTAATGTAACATGAAATTCAAAAATCACAATAAAAGAAATGTAAACAAAAAAAAAATTGTTCACTAAAAAAGCTAAGGAAGATTAAGCATAGGGTCCTGTGAGTGGGATAAGTAAATGAAGACGGAAATCAAAAAGAAGCATAATGACTCCTCAACTATAGTGAAGAGCAATACAAAAGGAAGAGGGGCATCATTTGTACCCCTGCAGCCCCTGTGGAGCAATGTTGCCCCCAACCCTCCATGAACCCCAAATCCTTCAGAGGAGCCCCATTCCCCCCATGTTCAATTAATTTTTGTGAGATATTGGAGGCTTGGGGTCCTGTCTTTGCATTCTACGTTAAACCACCAAAAAGGGCAATGGGAGGAGGAAAGTTCTCCATCTTGGTGGCAAAAGTAAATAAATGCCCACTCAAAGGAAGGAGACAAAACACACTGGATTGCTATGGATCTGAACAGTGAATATGAGGACCCGACTCTCATGGTCAGCACAAGCAAGCAACATGATGGATAGGATGAGAATACCTGGGGTACAAGCTACAAGTTTCAGACTGATTACTTTCTTTTTGACAAACTATAGCCTACTACAGTCTCTGTACTTTATCAAAAAGCCTTTGGAGCCTGATTTATATGTTGGTGATAGGGACTGTATATATCGCAATGGTGAAGAGTATCCTTACTGCCAACATAATAGTCCTCCCTCCAGATTTAGATGTGGGTGCACCACAGGATTTGCTACGTTGGTGACTACTCAGTTGTTGCCATAGTCAAATATGTCCAACGGCCTCAATGAATCGGGCCGTCAGTGAGTTTGACTATTGCGTGATGGAGGGGCAACAATATAGAATTTTTTTTTACTGTCTTTCACAGTAAAATGCCCCCTCGCCCTGAGAAATGATTCCCATAGTGGAGGTAGAATTACATTTTTCAATTTAAAATGGAAAATCCCATTTCATGAAAAATAGAAGACTGTTTGGTGTAGGGCTGCTTCATGCTGACACAGCCATGCACCAAACAGTAAAAGGCATTGACAGGAAATGCAGTGGCAGCAGTTCCTGACAATACATTGCAAATAGTCATTCATAAATTTGGTGGGCAGCCCATCCGCCAAGGCGATTGTGTAAGTTACTCCATCCCCTGGTGGAACAACGGGCAGTCCGCCAAATTATAAATGAGTCCCTTAATTAGAGCCTTGCTCATGATAATACACATGCTTGTGTTCACATCACAAATTAACGCAAGTCAAAAATGAATTCCCTTTGGGCGAATTAACGTTAATACATAAGTACTTACAGACACACAATAAACTTACCAATACCAAACAAATAACAAGGAAGCAATGAAAATAGTGATAAATTCAATACACGTGAAAACACTATGGTAAAATTAAGTATTCGGACAATTTATTAACATACATTACATTTGTTAAAAATTGGGAAACACATACAGGACGGAACAATAATCAATAAAATCAACATTCCAATAAAAAGGAGCTACAGGGAAAAAAGACTAAACTCAAACAAAAACTGTTATTTTGAATTTTCCTTAATTTCTATTCCCAAATTCACTCCTTGAGCATCGACGCGTTTCGGCGGTATAGTCAATATAAAACCGCCTTCATCAGGGCAATTTGTACAAATGTTTTCCAATACTTCTGAAAATTAAATAAGATTGGTCTTAGTTACAGATAGTAAACATAACGGATCATATTTAACATAAACATATTAGAAAGACATCCTTAAAAAACATAATGTATATATTCTACTCAATTTTTAAACACACATAGACATTGCTTCCAGTTTACAAAACATACAACATATATCAGTTACATATAATGCCAACCACATATGGGTCTCAATAGTGACCAGAACATTTCAATTCATTTCATCACATAGGTTATATTCCTCATGTTGGCTATTTTAAGAGACCTGCACTATATCAACCTAATAAAGGCCAGGAACATATAACCAAGCATCACATCATGATTCGAATGTCAAATTATCAGATAGACCAGTTCTGAAAACAAGGTGGCAATACGGAGAACCATGATGCATGACCTACCTCAGGTAAGCAAAGGGTCTTTCAGTGTATCTTAAGGGGTATACTGCCTCCTTATCCTTTGTAGGAGATATTCGTCCAGCGAATTATCTTCTTAATATATACAGTATTCCTACATGTGACATGGATAAACATCCCATTTAGTATTTACGAAGACCAATGCCTTCTATTCATTCAAAGTCCTTAGCTCGTGGCCTATCTAGGTAACATGTGTAGAGGGCCCTATATACCAATATTGTATCTAGATGTATCTATACATAATATATATACTCCGGCTTAAGTATTGACAGACCTGTTACAGCAAATCTAGCCCTACTGATAACATTTCCTTACAATGTTTTTCGAATTCTTCAGAGATATCATATTGTACTAGAACATTTTTGCCAAAGATTCCACGCGACGTAGAGAGCGTGATCAGTCATAAGACACGTTATTGTGCATCTGTATCTACTCTTGGCGCACAAATACGGATGTAAACAGAAAAAAGAAGCCTTATACGGTCGTACAGGGATAATTACACACACGAAATTAAAGAGAGTTTTTTTGGGAGAATGGGACTCTCCGCCTATTACTTACTCAATTAAAATGATGGCGAAATCCTTATCATAATTCCACTTTCAGTAACGCATCCAGCATAATGGCTGGGAACTGTGAATAAAAAAGATGCCATTAATGGCTTAATAGGAACTGGATATAGCCCACTAATACTAATACAGATCTCTGGGTATACTCACAAAAGGGTTAAAATTAATATGTCCCAAGCACGCGGTAGAGCAGAAGTAATGAGCACTGGATACCGACTCCCAACTATAGTCGAAGCGGTTACAGCGTTGTGGGGTTCCAGGTTCCGAAAAGATACCCGGGACACGAGATAATTTCCTCCGTGTTTACCCTGTATTTGAAACAAACAGACACAGTCCGTGTCAAAGGCGTGCCCCGCTCGTAGCACCGCGTTTCAGTATGGTACAACACGGATCGTTCCTTACCTCCTTCATTCACTTGAAAAACATCCCGCGTGGATGTCTGCTCCTCCTACCGGCTAGCAGCGACAAAGAAGTCAGCTCTGATATATATACTGAGCTAATTAGTCAGCGGACGTCTTGCTTTTGATGACGAACGCGGAAGTAATAGATACAGATGACAGACTACCAGAGGTGCCTACAGCGTTTCCAAATCACGAAACACGACGAAGGAGTGTTTATAGGCAACAGATTGTTATAATGCCAATAAAGTTGGATGACAAAAATGCACTCTATAGTGGAGAAAATTTCTTCACAACAATAGATTATATTGTGTCCAAATTGGATTTCATATGTAACAATGTAGATATAGGGGACAAATATATCTCCATAGCCGCCTAACCATATATATCTCTCTATTTGCGCATTCGAGGTATATAGCTGCAAGGCATGCAATAATTAATCAAACATGTCTTGGTTAGTCAAAAATACAAAGAGAATTTATATAGACAGAACATGTTTGGCATAATAAGCATGGACTTATGACACGTGGTCTCTATAGAGATTCCGACCCATAATGGTTGCCATGTTCAGATCATGATACATTCTTAAATTAAAATTAAAATAATATTAGAATAATGACTAGTATATACTGAAATAGAATTACCCAATTTTACAGGTCGAATTCTATTTCAGTATATACTAGTCATTATTCTAATATTATTTTAATTTTAATTTTAGAATGTATCATGATCTGAACATGGCAACCATTATGGGTCGGAATCTCTATAGAGACCACGTGTCATGAGTCCATGCTTATTATGCCAAACATGTTCTGTCTATATAAATTCTCTTTGTATTTTTGACTAACCAAGACATGTTTGATTAATTATTGCATGCCTTGCAGCTATATACCTCGAATGCGCAAATAGAGAGATATATATGGTTAGACGGCTATGGAGATATATTTGTCCCCTATATCTACATTGTTACATATGAAATCCAAATTGGACACAATATAATCTATTGTTGTGAAGAAATTTTCTCCACTATAGAGTGCATTTTTGTCATCCAACTTTATTGGCATTATAACAATCTGTTGCCTATAAACACTCCTTCGTCGTGTTTCGTGATTTGGAAACGCTGTAGGCACCTCTGGTAGTCTGTCATCTGTATCTATTACTTCCGCGTTCGTCATCAAAAGCAAGACGTCCGCTGACTAATTAGCTCAGTATATATATCAGAGCTGACTTCTTTGTCGCTGCTAGCCGGTAGGAGGAGCAGACATCCACGCGGGACGTTTTTCAAGTGAATGAAGGAGGTAAGGAACGATCCGTGTTGTACCATACTGAAACGCGGTGCTACGAGCGGGGCACGCCTTTGACACGGACTGTGTCTGTTTGTTTCAAATACAGGGTAAACACGGAGGAAATTATCTCGTGTCCCGGGTATCTTTTCGGAACCTGGAACCCCACAACGCTGTAACCGCTTCGACTATAGTTGGGAGTCGGTATCCAGTGCTCATTACTTCTGCTCTACCGCGTGCTTGGGACATATTAATTTTAACCCTTTTGTGAGTATACCCAGAGATCTGTATTAGTATTAGTGGGCTATATCCAGTTCCTATTAAGCCATTAATGGCATCTTTTTTATTAACAGTTCCCAGCCATTATGCTGGATGCGTTACTGAAAGTGGAATTATGATAAGGATTTCGCCATCATTTTAATTGAGTAAGTAATAGACGGAGAGTCCCATTCTCCCAAAAAAACTCTCTTTAATTTCGTGTGTGTAATTATCCCTGTACGACCGTATAAGGCTTCTTTTATCTGTTTACATCCGTATTTGTGCGCCAAGAGTAGATACAGATGCACAATTACGTGTCCTATGACTGATCACGCTCTCTACGTCGCGTGGAATCTTTGGCAAAAATGTTCTAGTACAATATGATATCTCTGAAGAATTCGAAAAACATTGTAAGGAAATGTTATCAGTAGGGCTAGATTCGCTGTAACAGGTCTGTCAATACTTAAGCCGGAGTATATATATTATGTATAGATACATCTAGATACGATATTGGTATATAGGGCCCTCTACACATGTTACCTAGATAGGCCACGAGCTAAGGACTTTGAATGAATACAAGGCATTGGTCTTCGTAAATGCTAAATGTGATGTTTATCCATGTCACATGTAGGAATACTGTATATATTAAGAAGATAATTCGTTGGACGAATATCTCCTACAAAGGATAAGGAGGCAGTATACCCCTTAAGATACACTGAAAGACCCTTTGCTTACCTGAGGTAGGTCATGTATCATGGTTCTCCGTATTGCCACCTTGTTTTCAGAACTGGTCTATCTGATAATTTGACATTCGAATCATGATGTGATGCTTGGTTATATGTTCCTGGCCTTTATTAGGTTGATATAGTGCAGGTCTCTTAAAATAGCCAACATGAGGAATATAACCTATGTGATGAAATGAATTGAAATTTTCTGGTCACTATTGAGACCCATATGTGGCCGGCATTATATGTAACTGATATATGTTGTATGTTTTGTAAACTGGAAGCAATGTCTATGTGTGTTTAAAAATTGAGTAGAGGGGCGTGGCCAAGATGGCGGCAGCGTAGGACGTCTTTCTCGGTCCCTCCGCTGCCGCTTCTACAAAGCTTCGAATTAGCCCTGCAGGGGACCTCGCTGCTGTCTCCAAAGCGTCACCGGCAGCCTAAGTGACGATCCGGTAGCCGCGGGTGCGGTTCCTGGCGCCCCAGCCCCGGAGAGGCGGACGCGGCGCTGGGTGGCGGAGGAGCCAGCGCAGCGCCTGGAGACTGTGCTTCGCGCGGCCGGCGCGCTGTCCACTGTGGGCCCCGGCTCAGCGGCCTGCACTGGTGCCGCATCGCGCGGGCCGCCATTGCTGTGGCGCCGCACCGCAACGGATGTTCGTCGGAGGCCGCCAGGGACACCCGCCGAGGTACTCCGCGCTGCAGCTGGTGGGGCGGACCCGACAAGGAGAGAGCGTTTGTGTGCCTGAGGCCCGGCCAGAGTGAGAAGGCCCGCGTGGCACCGTCCTGCATCCCCTCCCCCCTCCCGCCTAGGACGGCGGGGGAAGGCAACCGACGGAGACACCCAGCAGGGGGCACAGCGCTGGACCCGGCGAGACAGTAGCGGCACTAGGAGGGCATTGACATGCCTGGGTCCTGGCCGGTGAGGAGAGGCCCGCGTGACACCGTCCAGCATCCCCTCCCCCCTCCCGCCTGGGCCGGCGGTGGTGAACGCCTGGCGAGGACACCCAGCGTGGTGCACCGTGCTGCACCTGATGAAACAGAGCTAGCACTGTGGAGACACTCGTGTGCCTGGGCCCTGACCGGGGAGAAGAGGCCCGCGTGGCGCCATTCGGCATCCCCTCCCCCCTCCCGCCTGGGCCGGCGGTGGAAGAGGCGCAAACATAGCATGTGGGGGCGGTAGTCCCTCCCCTCACCCCCGGCTCCATCAGCCTGGTCAGAGCCTCCGGGTGGTGAGCCCCTACCGAGGACGGCGGAATTGACGCTCGCTGGCCCCTGGACTGCACTGTTGCCCGGGCGCACTACGCTTGCGGAACCTGCTACATGCCCGGCGACTGCACGGAGGCGCGCTTTTGGCGTCTGGGGGTCCGCCGCCGCCATGACGGCCAACAGAACCAAAAAGGACAAGGAGAGGGAGAAAGCCCTGAAGGAGGCCTCGCTGAAAAGCTCTCCACTGCGGTCGTCGACGGCGCCTGACAAAGCGGCGGCGCCAGAGGAGGGTGAGGCGCCGGCCACCAAGGCCTTTATGCGTGACCTCTTTGCGGCCATCAAGGAGGACATACAGGAACTCCGGACGCAGCTAGCCTCGGACCTCCGGGAAGTACGCCGAGACGTCGACGCCATCGGGGAGAGGGTAGCGACCCTCGAGGAGCACGACGTGGACATGGCGGGGGACATCCATAGGCTCCAGCAGGAGATCCTTCGCCTTAACACTCAGCACCTCGACCTGCAATCACATACGGAGGATCTGGAGAACAGATCCAGGCGCAATAACATTCGTATTCGTGCGGTCCCTTGGAAAGGTGAGGGGCCGGACCTGCGCGAGTACATCGACGGCTTGTTCCGCCACATCTTACAAGACGAGGAGCTCGGCGAGATCCAACTGGACAGGGCCCATAGAGTCGGCTTGCCCCGAGGCTCCAACGCACCCCCCCCGGACATCCTGGTGTGCGTCCACAATTTCCAACTCAAAGAGAGGATCCTGAAGAAAGCCCGTGAGCATGACCCCCTCCTGTTCCGTGACCATCGCCCTGTGCTCTACCAGGACTTGGCGGCCACCACCCTGGCCAAGCGACGGGGCTTCCGGGAGGTCACGGCTTTTCTGAAGGAACAGGGTGTCCCCTACTCCTGGGGGCACCCCTTCAGGCTAGTCTTCCGATGGAAGGGGAAGCTGATACAGGTGCGCTCAGTGGAGGTGGCCCGTGACCTGTTGGGAATGGAGCAGGCCGACCCGGCCGCTGAGCACCCATCGCCCTCTTCGAGGTCTCGTCGCCGCTCCGAGGAATGGCACACCGTGGGCAGGTCGTCCAAGCCAGTGGGCCCGGACTTGTCCGTCAGCCTGCAGGAGCGTGACGCCGCAGTGGCCTCGGTGTCGAAGGTGACTGTTTCGCCCGAAGGGCCCTGAATGGTTCGGCGGAACTTCTTCCCCTGTGCATCTTGGCTGGCTGGCAGTGGAGGGACCGAACTACTGGACACTGATGGGTAATGTACTGACACGTTCCCCGTGTATGTTGTCCTGTATCAGGATCTGGGTGGCTGGTGGGAGTAAGTCCATGCCCCCAGCCCTTGGGACTTCACTGACAGACTCTTGTTCCCCCTTGGTAGTTCGCTCCTGGGGTCCATGTCGGGGTTTGTTGTTGTTGGGGTGGGTATGTTTTGGGGGGTTTGACTCGGAAGGTTTTGGGGTGGTTGAGGGTCAGGGGGGGGAGGGAGGGGGAGGGAGGGTTCTCCGCATCAGCCGCTAGTTTCTCTCAGCAGAGTGCTTCTCTTGCTTGCTAGATGGGGAGAGATTTGAAGGTTGTAAGCTTAAATGTGAGAGGTCTCAACAGCCCTGTCAAGAGAGCGGCGATCCTCTCCCTGTTGGAGGGGTCAGGTGGCGACATCTGTCTCCTGCAAGAGACACACCTACTCGCCAGAGACACGAGGCGGATGAAAGACAGGCGCTTCCCCACCCAGATATGGTCCTCCTGTGGCACAAAGAGACAGGGGGTGGCGATATTGATCAGTGCGAAAGCCCATTGTAAAGTGCTATCCCAGGTGGTTGATATTAGAGGGCGCTTTCTGGCGGTTCGGATCCAATGGGGGGACTCCCAACTCACGGTAGGCTCCATCTATGCCCCCAATGTGCAACAGGAGGCCTTTTTGACCTCAGCGCTCGCGGATGTGTTGGCTTCTCCTGATCCCGGGATCCTGGTGGGTGGTGATTTGAATGTGGTGATGGATCCGGCGCTTGATAGGTCTGAGGCGCGCTCTCACGCGTCTGGCGCGCTTTCTAAAGGGGGTCTGCTTTGATTGCAAGAGGGGGGACTCCATGATGTGTGGCGGCATTTGCACCCGGCTGAGCGCGATTTCACCTATTACTCTGCTGCGCACAAGTCCTATGCGTGCCTTGATCACTTCCTTGCCTCCTCTTCCCTGCTTTCCCAGCTCTCTTCTGCGGAGATAGCGCCGCGCTCCCTCTCTGACCATGCGCTCATCTCGGTTATGCTGTCGGGAGGGTCCGGGACGCGGGCGCGCGGGAGCTGGCGGTTGCGCGACTCTCTGCTTAACGCCGCCTCGGTAGTGGATCGTTTGCAGGACACGATCAAACATTACTTTGACACCAACGAGACCGACGGGATGTCGCTTAGTTCGGTTTGGGAAGCTCTTAAACTGGTGGTGCGGGGGGAATGCATCGCGATTTCGGCCTCGTTGGCGAAGGCGCGCAAAGAGAAGCGTGAGGAGCTCGAGAGGGACGTTCACGGGCTGGAAGCGATACATAAACGGACCGGGGCGCAAAGGGTCTGGAGGGAACTGGAGACGAAACGGCGCATGCTGAAACACCTTGACCTTGACAGGGCCGAATACGCGCTCCTCCGACTGCGGCATAAATTTTATCTTAGTGGCGACAAAGGGGGTAAGATGCTGGCGCACCGTCTGAGGGCGCAAACGCAACAATTGATGGTGTCATCCGTCAAGGACGAACATGGGGTGGTACAGGTGGCTGACGCACGCGTGGCGAACAGCTTCCAGCGCTTCTAGCAAGCTCTCTACTCTGCTGACCCCCCAGACCCAGACAAGGTGCAAGCATACTTGGAGTCTTGTGACATCACTCCCCTGTCGCAGACCTCGGCGGCGTCGCTAGACGCCGAGATACGCATTGAGGAGGTCATCTCAGCGATTGCGCGCCTGAAGGTGGCGAAATCGCCTGGCCCTGACAGCTTTACGGCCGCCTTCTACAAGAAGTTTTGTCCCGCGCTGGCCCCCTTCCTGACGCGTCTCTTCAACTCCTTCCGAGAGTCGGGGAACGTGACGCCGTCCATGGCCGAGGCCGTGGTCACTGTTATTCATAAGGCAGGCAAAGATGCCCAGGAGTGTGGCTCCTACCGCCCCATTTCGCTTCTGAATATAGACATGAAGTTATTTTCAGGCATCCTGGCCGCTCGCCTCAGCCCGTTTATGGACGGTATCATTGAACCCGACCAGGTGGGCTTTGTACCGACGCGTCAGGGCGGAGAGAACACCAAACGCCTCCTGCATCTGATGGACTTGATTCGCCGGTCGCGTACGCAGGCATGCTTCCTCTCCATCGACGCCGAGAAGGCTTTCGACCGTGTTGACTGGTCGTACATGTTTGCGGTCCTGCGTAAGTTCGGGCTGGGGGACTCGTTTGTTAGCTGGGTCCGCTGCCTCTACGCCTCCCCCCGTGCCGCTGTTCGAGTGAACGGCTGTCGGTCTGACTATTTTCCGATTACCCGGGGGACGAGGCAGGGGTGCCCTCTCTCGCCCCTGTTATTCGCGCTCTATATGGAGCCTTTTGCGCAACGCCTCCGGGACAATGCGGACGTACAGGGGGTGCGCTTTGGGGCAGAGGAGCACAAGGTGAGCCTCTATGCGGATGATGTCATCCTATCCCTCACACACCCGCGCTCCTCACTGAGACATTTCTCCCGGGAGCTAGAAGACTTCGGCCTGGTGGCCGGCTTCAAGGTCAATTTCTCGAAGTCCCAAATCCTGAACCTCTCGGTGCCGGAAGAGGAGGTCCGGGACCTCGATGACGATTTCGCGTTCCAATGGGTCCAGTCGGCCATCCCGTACCTCGGGATCCAGCTGGCGCCCACGCTCACGCAAACGGTTGCTCTCAACTACAGGCTCCTCATTGACCAAACGGCTAAGTCCGTCTCGGACTGGTCCCGGCTGCAGCTGGCCTGGTTTGGCCGCCTCGCGGCGGTCAAAATGACTATCCTTCCCCGCATCCTCTATCTCTTCCAGATGCTGCCTTTGCGCCCCCCCCCCGGGAACTCTACGAAAGCTCCAGCGGTTACTGACCACTTTTTTGTGGAACCATAAGCGCCCTCGCATTGCTATTGACCGCCTCATGGCGCCGCGCGATGACGGCGGCCTTAACTTCCCATGCGTGGAGGCGTACTACCAGGCGGCGTGCCTACGTTTCATTCTGGAATGGAATAGGCCGCTGTCCAGCAAGCACTGGCTCTTCATGGACCAGACTATGGCCGGGCGCAACATCTGGCGCGAGCTATGGCTGCCACGCAAGCACATATCCTGGGGCCTTTACTCCTCCCCGGTGACCTCCCCGACCCTGGCGGTGTGGGATCGTCTAGCTCTCAGGCGTGGCTGGACCACTTTCCCATCCCCACTGACGCCTATCGTTGACAACCCGGACTTCCCCCCCGGGTGCGACTCGCCGGTCTTCCAGCGTTGGAGGGAGTTGGGCTGTAAGAGAGTGGGTCACCTCTTTCAGCCGGAGGGGCTGATACCGTTCACCACTCTGCGCCGGGAGTACTTTGAGCTGACCGTGGCTGACGCCTTCCACTACTCGCAGGTAGCGCATTGGGTGACGCTTCCTGATAACATCGCGGACATGTCTCGTCCAATGACACCTCTGGAACGCTGGGTGGTCTTCAAGAAAGACGATCGCAAGCTTATCTCCGAGCTGTACGCCTTCATTATGAAACGCCACCACCCGCAGCGCTCCAAGGCACAAGTTCGTTGGGAGACGGAGTTGGGCCGCCCCCTGACGAGTAAGGAATGGGGAAAAATTTTCTATCGCGCGCACCACACAGCGGCGAACGTGGCGGGAGCGGAAGCGGCCTTCAAAATCGTAACTTATTGGTACCACACACCGGCGAGGCTCCATGGGTGGGACCCCAAGTGCTCGAAGCTTTGCTGGAGGGGCTGCGGCGCTACAGGCACTCTTTCCCATTTGCTCTGGCACTGTCCCAAGCTGGTGCGCTACTGGCAAGCAGTTTTAGATGACATAGACAATGCTTTCGGTATCATCTTTCCCAGGGCTCCGGAATATGTACTACTGGGCCTCCCTCACCCTAAGGCGTTTCCCTTGCGCTCCCCTCGAGGTAGGCAGATTGCGCTGGCGCTCCTGGCGGCGCGCCTGGTGATCCTTTCGAAGTGGCGCTCACTGGACGCCCCTGACCCCAGGGACTGGATTAGGCGCCTATGGCTGCTTCTGGGGATGGAGAGGCTTTCCCTGTGTGTGGATGGTAAAGGGGACACATATGCTAAGCTTTGGGCACCCTTCATACACCTGTTGTCCCGGGACTTGCGGGAGGTCACGTGCCCCAAATTCCTCCAGATTTTACAACTTATTCCCTTGGAACCGCCCGGGGCTGTGGCATGATGGCATGATTGCTGCTAGGTCGTCTTAGGACAGCAACGGGGACTCTGACCCTGGGATTCTGAGGGTTTTCTGAACTATGCTGATGCGGAGAGGGTGGGAGGGGTGGGGGGGGGGGGAAGTTAGAGTTGGTTGGGTACTGGGGGGGCGGGAGGGTTCGGTTTCTTTCGGGTTGTTTTCTTTTCTGGTTTTGACAAAAAGCAGCCTCGCCTCCCTACATGGACTCACCGCCTGGCTGTTAGCCCACCTTCGCCGGGTCGCCCTCCGGGTTGTAGACCCTATGGCTGTGTTACTGTGTTCTGTGCAATTTGACTCCGCTCTGCCGGCCTGTGGATGTAGGCAGCCCAGCTGTGTTCACTGCTACGTGTCTGCTGAATAAAATTGTTTGATTCTAAAAATTGAGTAGAATATATACATTATGTTTTTTAAGGATGTCTTTCTAATATGTTTATGTTAAATATGATCCGTTATGTTTACTATCTGTAACTAAGACCAATCTTATTTAATTTTCAGAAGTATTGGGAAACATTTGTACAAATTGCCCTGATGAAGGCGGTTTTATATTGACTATACCGCCGAAACGCGTCGATGCTCAAGGAGTGAATTTGGGAATAGAAATTAAGGAAAATTCAAAATAACAGTTTTTGTTTGAGTTTAGTCTTTTTTCCCTGTAGCTCCTTTTTATTGGAATGTTGATTTTATTGATTATTGTTCCGTCCTGTATGTGTTTCCCAATTTTTAACAAATGTAATGTATGTTAATAAATTGTCCGAATACTTAATTTTACCATAGTGTTTTCACGTGTATTGAATTTATCACTATTTTCATTGCTTCCTTGTTATTTGTTTGGTATTGGTAAGTTTATTGTGTGTCTGTAAGTACTTATGTATTAACGTTAATTCGCCCAAAGGGAATTAATTTTTGACTTGCGTCAATTGTGGAACCCTATCCCTTTGGTCCTGGGGTCCCTCTCTCTTTTATTAGAGACACATCACAAATTACTCATTAGTCTGCTCTGGATGCAATAAAGTATATATTAGAGCTCTGCTCTAATCAATACTTAGACCTAACTGGAACTTTGAGTTTTTTAGGCCTTTACAAGGATCACAGTCTGCACAATATACAACACAAAATAGGTTGCCGTATAGCCGGGCGAACATTTTCACATGCATGCCTTTAGAGGTACAAGTAGGAAAACATCAAATTAGGGGAGCTCCTGGTTCAATTCTACCTTAACTTTGGTCAGAAAAATGCATAATGATGGCGCACAAGGTGACACTCCAGGCCTCAATATCAAGACCACAGACCTTGTTCCCAATGCACGTGAATTTGCGACTTAAATCTGGCACCGAAATGTCACCCTGCCTTTTTTTCTTGTGCTGGCTAAATGGGATTTTAGATACAAGGCACCTTCACACAAATTATTCGAAGTACAGCAAAAACAAACAAATAGCCTTTACATTTTATTCAGCAACCAAATGAAGTACTACCAAAACCAATCAATGGCATGCTTAAAAATTGGAAGGTAGATAAAAAGATGCCAATTAATTGACCTCCTCATGTTTCCTATTGGCGAAGGGGATGAACTTCTAGAATTTAAAGAGGACATTTGTTCCTCGTGCCATGTTCTGAATTGGACACCGTGTATCATTGTCGCTGTGAAACAGCTGCACTCGATAATTATAGAATCAATGGAAAATACTGTAATGGAAACCTAAGTGACTCTGACCGTAGGCGTATGGAGAAGAACACATACTACCTATGAGTAACTTCAATGCGCTTGACTACAGGAAAGTCATGTGTGTAGCTATGCAAAGTATTCAGCAACATGATTAAGTGTTGTGAATGTTCACATCACTAGTACCATCATAATGGAGTGCAACACAAGATTGTAAATGGCTCCAGCCTATTAGTTTGAGTGCTGGATTTCACAGAATAGCCATGCCAAATTCCTTTACAGATAGTCTGAACGTTATTGTGAACAAGGAATGGTGACAAGTATCAATTGAAAAGCTTGTGGGTATTCCAGGCCCTCCTTTAATGACCTGATAACTGATGTTGCTAAAGTCAACTAATCCCCAGCCCAGCATTCTCCCGTCAACCCCGCCCATCTGTGGTTATGACCAAAAGCGTTCTGCCCTCTGTATGTTTCAATTCCCTTTCACACAATACTAAGCGCTCAACGACAATGTAATGCAAAAGTAAGGTAAAGCTCTTAGCATGTTGTTGATAAAATGACAATGGGAGCAAATTAAGTGAACCAGCCGGAGGTTCAAACAGGCAGAAAAGAAGGACATCAATATCATGGTTCATATTAGTATGGCACCAAAATATTGTGGCCTAAACATTATCAGACACAAATATTCTGTCCGAGTTATTGTTTCCAAACATGTCAACCCATTCGAGTTAATAACAGAACAATAACAAAGAGGATGATATTTTTGCAAACAATACTTAAGTCACAATATTTATGCCACCCAGTATTTTTGTTTTGGATACGTTCAACTTAAATGTGTTCAGGTTTAGACATAACATAAAATAAACTCTTCCAAGCAACCTTATGGCAGTTAGCTAAAAAAAAGAAATATAGTGGAATGGAAAAATTAAAAAAGTCTGGCAACCGAAGTTAAAAAAAGAAATCCATTATGGTTCCTTCCTTAGCATGAACTATGCAGACTATACAAAATAAGCGACTGTAAAAGCAATTGAGACTTCATCAGTTCTTTGACATAATGATAAAGCATCAAGATAGTGTCTTACACCATTGTTCTTAGATAGCGGAAGGAAACACTTCCGTTTTGATCCATCAACGGTATACTATAGTTGGAAATGCCCTTAAGCTGAATTTAATGCATAAGGAACGTTTCATTTCTGAATGCAGCTTCTCTAGATAAGACTCACACCCATGGCAGTGGTACTACAAATAATTAGAGGTCAGATAGCTTATTTTTAAGATGTAGAAAGTGGACTTCCTTGGCAAGTATACCTTCTTAACGAATATGTTCAAGATTAATTTGACCCTGGTCATTCCAAACGTAATTTAGATTCAAGTCATGAGAAAACTTATTTATGTCCCTACACCCCCAGCTGGTGCCTTTTGTGCCTTAAAGAGGCAACACTTTAAGAGTTTTTGTTATTAATATTTTGACATGCTACTGCCATTGTATCTCTCTGAATCATATTCCAAAGGATAATGTTTGGGGGGGTATAAGATTTTGGGGGTGAAAATGAAAATATTTCACAGATATGGACGATGTTAAAGCTCTGAGTTTGGTCAATAGCAAAGACAGCCTCTTTAAGGCAGAACAATAAAACAGTGGGCTTGAAGTTTTACATATGATCCAGCGATCTGGGACTAACACATTCCATTACTTGGGCCCATTTCATTACCCTACAAGTCACTTTATGCTGGGTGAGTGAACACCAAACTCACCAATTTCCAATTAGTGTATCATCCTCGCATATACTTTGTGGTGATGCGATCTTCATTCATGTATTCAGGGTTTGGCAAACAAATACCTAGATCTAGTAATACTCATTATAAACCAAATTCAATATCTCTAATAAAGACAAACTCACTTGTATATTTATAATGCTTTCTCTAAATAGTGTGACTGCTCCTCAAATACCATAAACAAAAGGAATCCACTAGGTGGACGGCGGTTGTTACCACAATGGTGGGGAGCAACCAGTGTTGTTAAAATACCCCTCACACACCAACAGGCCCCTTGGTGTCATGCTTCATCATCGGGGTCTTCGCAAACCTCTACGGAATGCGGCGTGCTACGACTTCACGACTACGCAGGAGCACTTTATGAGTGAACTATGTGTTTGGTGTGTGAAGGTACCAATAATGTGAGTGGTGAGGTGAAAAGTGAGGAATTAAAAAATACCTGGCACGTGAGTGCTGAAAAAAATTTTTATTTAGTCTCCGGCTGGTATTATTAAAAAAAGTGCTAGAGTGGTTGTGGTTTACTAATTAGGGTAACCCAACCAAATTAGTGCGTCGACATGTTTCGGAGTACTGGAACTCCTTCTTCAGGACGGGAATATGCACTACTTATCCCCACTTTACTCACATGTGTGTAGATATTAAAAATTGTGCTCTACAAAAATAGATATGGTGAATAATGTACCTATCTATGTTGGATGTACGGTCCGTTGCGCCCAGTTGGCGGTTCAGGATACCTGTAAACAGAAAGGTTATGTAAAACAAGATGGCACATATTGTTGTGTCCATACTGTGCTAAAAAACACAGAAGGGTCATAAGGAACAAAAGTGAAGGTCCAGGAACCCTAAAAAAATTTTTACTACTAAGCAAGATAATACATATTTTTATGTTACTACTGTGTAAATACACAGAAGGGTAACAAGGAACAAAAGTGAAGGTCCAGGAACCCTAAAAAGAAAAAAACGAACTACATATAGATTGAGACACACACACACATTCAAAATATCAGATAGGTCTTAGAGGGTATGGTTTGTGACCCAAATGCGTAGCTTACTTATTAATAGAGGTCCAATGGCCTCATGAGCCACAGCGTGTTGGGGCGTGGTCCGTTCTACCCGATATGGCAACCTGTGAGGTATTTAAGGGAATGGATCAAAAGGTAGTAATACCTCGGTAAAAATAGATCACACACCTTCAGGTTTGTTCATACATCCATACACACTCACGGTTCTGCACAGGGCTGTCTGGCTTGTTCCCCCTCCACGCGGCTCCGACGAGTGAGGTGGTGAACTAGGGAGCGAGTTTAAATAGTCTCAAAAGACCTCAATTAGCCCCTAATGGAAAACGGAAAAAGCCCATACTTGGTCCGGTCCCCTGGTTTGCTATCCGCATTTGCGTGCACCGGGAAGGGTGTTCCCGTGTGAATGCGCATGTGCGGAGGAGCAGTGTTGCGCATGCGCCCATGCTCTTTCGGTTAGTGGCAGCACTGAGTCGCTTCGCGCATGCGCGAAATCTAGATCCAGTGTCTGCCACCGCGCGCATGCGCAGTGACGGTGTTGTGGCCTGTAAACGACTCGATTTTGCTGAGAAACCTCATGTATTACCAAGGGGCGAGTTGTGATCCCTATGGTGACAGCGAAAAGTATAAGCCGCCTATACCCGGGGGTCCTGATAAAATTATGACCACATGCATTTGGGGTAAAACAGCAAATATTTAAGAAATATTAAGAAAAGCCTGCAAGCCATGAGGTAGGCAAGATTAAAAGGCAAAAACCTGAACCCCTATCAGCCAAATAGGAACATCATGGTTTTACCTGGATGTCCTCCAGTGGAATGAATAAATGGTATGGGGAACTGATTGAAGGGCAAGATGGTTTAAGGGTGCTGGTTTTATTAAACGCAGTTTGCTTCATGCAATGGAGTTGATGGTTGAAAGGTCTCTGATTTTTTTTGAGCAGAAAAAGGGGGTTATTATTTAGCGTAATTGGCTCCATGGAATGGAGTCATTCAACCCGGTCACATCTGAGCCCAGACGGAACACCCATCTTTGTTCCTTCTCAAACAAACCTCTTTCAGATTTTAATTGCTCAATAACAGTCCAATGTATGTCATTCACACAGTGCTGTGCCTCTAGGAAGTGAGATGCCATTTTCGTTGTCTGTTTTTTGCATCTCACATTGCTCTTGTGTTCATTAATTCTGGTTTTTACCGCACGCGTGGTCATTCCTACATACTCCTTACCGCAAGGGCATGTGATAAGATACACCACATTGCGGCTGTTGCAATTCGTGACAGCGCGTTGTTCCCATTTCTCGCCATTACTGAATTCAAGGGACAGGCTTTTCTTTGTCAGGTGGCAACTATTACAATTCCCACATGGGTGATGCCCATGCAGTCCTTTTAGCCTCGTCTGCTGTGTTACATTGGTTTGGGGTCTTGTATGGACCAGAATATCCTTCAAGTTTCTCCCTCTCCTATGTGCAAAGATTGGTTTTTCCAGATCTAGACTCACACTTGTAAGGATGCGCCAGTGTTTGTTTACCAGCTTGGTCACTTGGTTTGACACGGGGCTGAAGGTTGTGACACAGACTGGTCTGACAGATTCCTCTTTCCGTGGGTTGTCATCTAAAAGAGCTTCCCGGTTATTGTTCCGTGCTCTTTTCATTGCCTGGTTAATGATCTTGTCAGGGTATTTTCTCTGTTGTAATTTTTTGCTCAGATCCAGTGCTTGGATTTTGTACTTGCCCACATCGCTGCAGTTCCGACGTAGGCGGAGGAACTGTCCATATGGTAGGTTCTCCCTCAGGTGACGTGGATGGAAACTGTCGAACCTGAGGAGGCAGTTCCTTGCGGTCGGTTTAAAATGTGTCTCTGTCTTTAAATAACCAGCCTCGTGATAAATGTTAAGGTCTAAAAAGACCATGGACTCATTGGACATTTGGTGAGTGAATTTTAGGAATTCGTTCTGGCTGTTGATCCATTGCATGAAATCCATGACAGATTGGTTGTTGCCTTCCCAGATGACCAAGACGTCGTCTATATAACGTTTCCATGACAGGATTTTGCTCCTGAACGGATTGTTCTGGTGAAGGATCTTGGTAGTCTCCAGGTGGTGGACATAGAGACCTGCCAGGCTTGGAGCAAAGGTGCTCCCCATGCTAGTCCCATGGCGTTGTAAGTAGAGGGTACCTTCATACTCGAAAAAGTTTTTGGTGAGGGCCATTGAGATGCATTCCATTACCACACCTCGTGGAGTGTGGTAACGCCACTGCTTACTATACAAGACTTCCTCAATAATGTTCAAGGTTTCATCGTGTGGGAGACTGGTGTACAAGCTCTCCACATCGAGGCTCAGTAAGATTTGTGAGGTTGGGTTGAAAGGGTGGTCTTTCAGTAACTGAAGGACCGCTTTTGTATCCTTAAGATACGTATCGGTGGCCTGTACCAAAGGTCTTAGGAAGGCATCCGCGAACTTGGAAAGAGGTTCCAAAATAGAGGCGATGCCCGACACAATGGGGCGACCTGGAGGGTTCGCGAGGTTTTTGTGAACCTTGGGTATCGTATAGAAATATGGTACCCGTGGATTTTTCTGTGTCAGAAACAAGGCTTCTTTCTTCGTGAGCCAGTCATGACTGAGAGCTTCTTCAGTCATTGCTCCCACTTGGACTCGTATGGACTCTGTGGGGTCCTCATCCAGAACCTGATAGTTCCTCCTGTCTGCGAGGAGTCTCCTGCATTCTTGATCATACGCCGTCGTTGTTTGGATCACAACGGCCCCGCCCTTGTCTGCGGGTTTTATGATAATCAATTTGTTTCTTGACAATTCCCTCACGGCCTCGTTCTCCAGTCTGCTCATGTTTTGAAAGACCCTGGAGTCTGTATCCAATTTGCCTAACTCAGTCATGACTGCTTTTTCAAAAGCTAAGACTTCCACTGGAAGTTGGTTATCCTGTGGTGTGAAGGAAGACTTTGGTTTCAAACCCGTGTCTGATGTCTCGACATTGGGTTCTTGGTTATAGAAAAAGGCCTTCAGCTTGATGGTCCTGATAAAATCCTGGACCTCTCTGTGTAGAAGAAAAATGTCTGGTTTGTTCGTTGGTACATAACCTAGACCTTTGTTCAGGACTTTCTGCTGTATCTCAGTTAATGGCCATGGGGATATATTAATAACTAGGTCCCTCTCTTGCTGGTTGAGGCTTGACCCGCCGTCATGCTCCTGGTGTGCATTCTGGGGTCTGTTTCTGTCACCGGTTGCCAAGTGACGTTGTTCCCTCTCTTGTTCCTTCCCCTGTTGGATCCTGGGCCCCACGATAAAAAAGGTTGTTGGTTTTGTTGTGGTACGGTGGACTGATCATCCCCCCACTGTGGGTACATTGGTCCCATTTGTGGTGGACCATATTGGTACTGTGGGAACTGGAAGGGGGCCTGAAAAGGATTGAACATGGGTGGTCCTTGGAAACCTCGCCAACCCCTTTGGCGCGGGTATTGGTTCCTCTGTTGCCGATAGCCGCCCCTTTGTTGTCTCTTGTTCCTGAATCCCCCAGAGTTGTTACTGGTGGAACTCCCATCGGAGTTGACGCTGTCAGCGTCACTTGTATTCCCACTCGCCACATAATCCGCTCTAGTGTAAGGGTAAGCCCATTCAGCTGTGAAGCGGTCTTTATCTTTCTTGAATTTATTAAATTTACTTTGTTTCAAAGTGGCCTCAAATTCAGACATTTGTTTGTTAAGTTCTTCTAAACCTTTCTTTAAATCCGCCGGTTGGATGTAACCTTTTAGTTGGACTTCCAGTCTCTGTATTTCAATTTTTAGTTCTTGGGATTTTTTACTTGCCGTCTGTACTATGAGGACTAACCAGTCCCTGGTACAATGCCAGGAGATTAAGGACCAAGCTTTTTTAAAGGCCAAATCATCCTGGAAGATAAAGGGTTCATTTTTTACTAGCAAGCCCTGAGGGGCTAGTTTGTTCCTTAGGTACTCCCTCATTAGTAATCCATGTAGGGCAGCTCTGATCTGTACCTTCCGCACATTGGTCAGTTCGTCCCAATCTCCTACTGTAGGGGCAGGGTTATCGGTGCTTAAACCCTCGAATGGATTGTCCTGCGCCAAAATCCTGTCAATGTCGTCTTCAGTGAAAGTAAGCCCGTGTTCATCCTCCATGGTGGTTGTTGAGGATGATCAATTTAATGATGAATGTGAAGTGTGTCGTCAAAGAACAGTGTTGTTCGATAAGGGAGGGGCTCCCACAGCTGTGCGCTGTCTACAAATAATTTTTAACAAAGGAGGGATGGAGAGGGAAAAGTGGATTCTGTCTCCCCTGGCAACTATCATAAACAAAAGGAATCCACTAGGTGGACGGCGGTTGTTACCACAATGGTGGGGAGCAACCAGTGTTGTTAAAATACCCCTCACACACCAACAGGCCCCTTGGTGTCATGCTTCATCATCGGGGTCTTCGCAAACCTCTACGGAATGCGGCGTGCTACGACTTCACGACTACGCAGGAGCACTTTATGAGTGAACTATGTGTTTGGTGTGTGAAGGTACCAATAATGTGAGTGGTGAGGTGAAAAGTGAGGAATTAAAAAATACCTGGCACGTGAGTGCTGAAAAAAATTTTTATTTAGTCTCCGGCTGGTATTATTAAAAAAAGTGCTAGAGTGGTTGTGGTTTACTAATTAGGGTAACCCAACCAAATTAGTGCGTCGACATGTTTCGGAGTACTGGAACTCCTTCTTCAGGACGGGAATATGCACTACTTATCCCCACTTTACTCACATGTGTGTAGATATTAAAAATTGTGCTCTACAAAAATAGATATGGTGAATAATGTACCTATCTATGTTGGATGTACGGTCCGTTGCGCCCAGTTGGCGGTTCAGGATACCTGTAAACAGAAAGGTTATGTAAAACAAGATGGCACATATTGTTGTGTCCATACTGTGCTAAAAAACACAGAAGGGTCATAAGGAACAAAAGTGAAGGTCCAGGAACCCTAAAAAAATTTTTACTACTAAGCAAGATAATACATATTTTTATGTTACTACTGTGTAAATACACAGAAGGGTAACAAGGAACAAAAGTGAAGGTCCAGGAACCCTAAAAAGAAAAAAACGAACTACATATAGATTGAGACACACACACACATTCAAAATATCAGATAGGTCTTAGAGGGTATGGTTTGTGACCCAAATGCGTAGCTTACTTATTAATAGAGGTCCAATGGCCTCATGAGCCACAGCGTGTTGGGGCGTGGTCCGTTCTACCCGATATGGCAACCTGTGAGGTATTTAAGGGAATGGATCAAAAGGTAGTAATACCTCGGTAAAAATAGATCACACACCTTCAGGTTTGTTCATACATCCATACACACTCACGGTTCTGCACAGGGCTGTCTGGCTTGTTCCCCCTCCACGCGGCTCCGACGAGTGAGGTGGTGAACTAGGGAGCGAGTTTAAATAGTCTCAAAAGACCTCAATTAGCCCCTAATGGAAAACGGAAAAAGCCCATACTTGGTCCGGTCCCCTGGTTTGCTATCCGCATTTGCGTGCACCGGGAAGGGTGTTCCCGTGTGAATGCGCATGTGCGGAGGAGCAGTGTTGCGCATGCGCCCATGCTCTTTCGGTTAGTGGCAGCACTGAGTCGCTTCGCGCATGCGCGAAATCTAGATCCAGTGTCTGCCACCGCGCGCATGCGCAGTGACGGTGTTGTGGCCTGTAAACGACTCGATTTTGCTGAGAAACCTCATGTATTACCAAGGGGCGAGTTGTGATCCCTATGGTGACAGCGAAAAGTATAAGCCGCCTATACCCGGGGGTCCTGATAAAATTATGACCACATGCATTTGGGGTAAAACAGCAAATATTTAAGAAATATTAAGAAAAGCCTGCAAGCCATGAGGTAGGCAAGATTAAAAGGCAAAAACCTGAACCCCTATCAGCCAAATAGGAACATCATGGTTTTACCTGGATGTCCTCCAGTGGAATGAATAAATGGTATGGGGAACTGATTGAAGGGCAAGATGGTTTAAGGGTGCTGGTTTTATTAAACGCAGTTTGCTTCATGCAATGGAGTTGATGGTTGAAAGGTCTCTGATTTTTTTGAGCAGAAAAAGGGGGTTATTATTTAGCGTAATTGGCTCCATGGAATGGAGTCATTCAACCCGGTCACATCTGAGCCCAGACGGAACACCCATCTTTGTTCCTTCTCAAACAAACCTCTTTCAGATTTTAATTGCTCAATAACAGTCCAATGTATGTCATTCACACAGTGCTGTGCCTCTAGGAAGTGAGATGCCATTTTCGTTGTCTGTTTTTTGCATCTCACATTGCTCTTGTGTTCATTAATTCTGGTTTTTACCGCACGCGTGGTCATTCCTACATACTCCTTACCGCAAGGGCATGTGATAAGATACACCACATTGCGGCTGTTGCAATTCGTGACAGCGCGTTGTTCCCATTTCTCGCCATTACTGAATTCAAGGGACAGGCTTTTCTTTGTCAGGTGGCAACTATTACAATTCCCACATGGGTGATGCCCATGCAGTCCTTTTAGCCTCGTCTGCTGTGTTACATTGGTTTGGGGTCTTGTATGGACCAGAATATCCTTCAAGTTTCTCCCTCTCCTATGTGCAAAGATTGGTTTTTCCAGATCTAGACTCACACTTGTAAGGATGCGCCAGTGTTTGTTTACCAGCTTGGTCACTTGGTTTGACACGGGGCTGAAGGTTGTGACACAGACTGGTCTGACAGATTCCTCTTTCCGTGGGTTGTCATCTAAAAGAGCTTCCCGGTTATTGTTCCGTGCTCTTTTCATTGCCTGGTTAATGATCTTGTCAGGGTATTTTCTCTGTTGTAATTTTTTGCTCAGATCCAGTGCTTGGATTTTGTACTTGCCCACATCGCTGCAGTTCCGACGTAGGCGGAGGAACTGTCCATATGGTAGGTTCTCCCTCAGGTGACGTGGATGGAAACTGTCGAACCTGAGGAGGCAGTTCCTTGCGGTCGGTTTAAAATGTGTCTCTGTCTTTAAATAACCAGCCTCGTGATAAATGTTAAGGTCTAAAAAGACCATGGACTCATTGGACATTTGGTGAGTGAATTTTAGGAATTCGTTCTGGCTGTTGATCCATTGCATGAAATCCATGACAGATTGGTTGTTGCCTTCCCAGATGACCAAGACGTCGTCTATATAACGTTTCCAAGCCTGGCAGGTCTCTATGTCCACCACCTGGAGACTACCAAGATCCTTCACCAGAACAATCCGTTCAGGAGCAAAATCCTGTCATGGAAACGTTATATAGACGACGTCTTGGTCATCTGGGAAGGCAACAACCAATCTGTCATGGATTTCATGCAATGGATCAACAGCCAGAACGAATTCCTAAAATTCACTCACCAAATGTCCAATGAGTCCATGGTCTTTTTAGACCTTAACATTTATCACGAGGCTGGTTATTTAAAGACAGAGACACATTTTAAACCGACCGCAAGGAACTGCCTCCTCAGGTTCGACAGTTTCCATCCACGTCACCTGAGGGAGAACCTACCATATGGACAGTTCCTCCGCCTACGTCGGAACTGCAGCGATGTGGGCAAGTACAAAATCCAAGCACTGGATCTGAGCAAAAAATTACAACAGAGAAAATACCCTGACAAGATCATTAACCAGGCAATGAAAAGAGCACGGAACAATAACCGGGAAGCTCTTTTAGATGACAACCCACGGAAAGAGGAATCTGTCAGACCAGTCTGTGTCACAACCTTCAGCCCCGTGTCAAACCAAGTGACCAAGCTGGTAAACAAACACTGGCGCATCCTTACAAGTGTGAGTCTAGATCTGGAAAAACCAATCTTTGCACATAGGAGAGGGAGAAACTTGAAGGATATTCTGGTCCATACAAGACCCCAAACCAATGTAACACAGCAGACGAGGCTAAAAGGACTGCATGGGCATCACCCATGTGGGAATTGTAATAGTTGCCACCTGACAAAGAAAAGCCTGTCCCTTGAATTCAGTAATGGCGAGAAATGGGAACAACGCGCTGTCACGAATTGCAACAGCCGCAATGTGGTGTATCTTATCACATGCCCTTGCGGTAAGGAGTATGTAGGAATGACCACGCGTGCGGTAAAAACCAGAATTAATGAACACAAGAGCAATGTGAGATGCAAAAAACAGACAACGAAAATGGCATCTCACTTCCTAGAGGCACAGCACTGTGTGAATGACATACATTGGACTGTTATTGAGCAATTAAAATCTGAAAGAGGTTTGTTTGAGAAGGAACAAAGATGGGTGTTCCGTCTGGGCTCAGATGTGACCGGGTTGAATGACTCCATTCCATGGAGCCAATTACGCTAAATAATAACCCCCTTTTTCTGCTCAAAAAAATCAGAGACCTTTCAACCATCAACTCCATTGCATGAAGCAAACTGCGTTTAATAAAACCAGCACCCTTAAACCATCTTGCCCTTCAATCAGTTCCCCATACCATTTATTCATTCCACTGGAGGACATCCAGGTAAAACCATGATGTTCCTATTTGGCTGATAGGGGTTCAGGTTTTTGCCTTTTAATCTTGCCTACCTCATGGCTTGCAGGCTTTTCTTAATATTTCTTAAATATTTGCTGTTTTACCCCAAATGCATGTGGTCATAATTTTATCAGGACCCCCGGGTATAGGCGGCTTATACTTTTCGCTGTCACCATAGGGATCACAACTCGCCCCTTGGTAATACATGAGGTTTCTCAGCAAAATCGAGTCGTTTACAGGCCACAACACCGTCACTGCGCATGCGCGCGGTGGCAGACACTGGATCTAGATTTCGCGCATGCGCGAAGCGACTCAGTGCTGCCACTAACCGAAAGAGCATGGGCGCATGCGCAACACTGCTCCTCCGCACATGCGCATTCACACGGGAACACCCTTCCCGGTGCACGCAAATGCGGATAGCAAACCAGGGGACCGGACCAAGTATGGGCTTTTTCCGTTTTCCATTAGGGGCTAATTGAGGTCTTTTGAGACTATTTAAACTCGCTCCCTAGTTCACCACCTCACTCGTCGGAGCCGCGTGGAGGGGGAACAAGCCAGACAGCCCTGTGCAGAACCGTGAGTGTGTATGGATGTATGAACAAACCTGAAGGTGTGTGATCTATTTTTACCGAGGTATTACTACCTTTTGATCCATTCCCTTAAATACCTCACAGGTTGCCATATCGGGTAGAACGGACCACGCCCCAACACGCTGTGGCTCATGAGGCCATTGGACCTCTATTAATAAGTAAGCTACGCATTTGGGTCACAAACCATACCCTCTAAGACCTATCTGATATTTTGAATGTGTGTGTGTGTCTCAATCTATATGTAGTTCGTTTTTTTCTTTTTAGGGTTCCTGGACCTTCACTTTTGTTCCTTGTTACCCTTCTGTGTATTTACACAGTAGTAACATAAAAATATGTATTATCTTGCTTAGTAGTAAAAATTTTTTTAGGGTTCCTGGACCTTCACTTTTGTTCCTTATGACCCTTCTGTGTTTTTTAGCACAGTATGGACACAACAATATGTGCCATCTTGTTTTACATAACCTTTCTGTTTACAGGTATCCTGAACCGCCAACTGGGCGCAACGGACCGTACATCCAACATAGATAGGTACATTATTCACCATATCTATTTTTGTAGAGCACAATTTTTAATATCTACACACATGTGAGTAAAGTGGGGATAAGTAGTGCATATTCCCGTCCTGAAGAAGGAGTTCCAGTACTCCGAAACATGTCGACGCACTAATTTGGTTGGGTTACCCTAATTAGTAAACCACAACCACTCTAGCACTTTTTTTAATAATACCAGCCGGAGACTAAATAAAAATTTTTTTCAGCACTCACGTGCCAGGTATTTTTTAATTCCTCACTTTTCACCTCACCACTCACATTATTGGTACCTTCACACACCAAACACATAGTTCACTCATAAAGTGCTCCTGCGTAGTCGTGAAGTCGTAGCACGCCGCATTCCGTAGAGGTTTGCGAAGACCCCGATGATGAAGCATGACACCAAGGGGCCTGTTGGTGTGTGAGGGGTATTTTAACAACACTGGGTGCTCCCCACCATTGTGGTAACAACCGCCGTCCACCTAGTGGATTCCTTTTGTTTATGATAGTTGCCAGGGGAGACAGAATCCACTTTTCCCTCTCCATCCCTCCTTTGTTAAAAATTATTGCTCCTCAAATACAACACAGCTCGAATCAATGATTACCACACAAGAAACAATAAATGAAAATGACAGAAGTGCATCTCACCATCAATGCAATGAGTGAGTGGATAGGCCTAGAGACAAAAGATTAGAGAAAAAACACATTTGCAAAATTATTATGCAAATTCAGATATAATACTAACCCACATAGGAAATTAGAAAAACTACTCTGGCCTTGAGAGCATCAAGGTCCCTCAAGAATAGTTGAAGAGCAAAGACTGAGTCAGGATTTAGCAAACAGGAACAGCCAGCCCAAATAGGAATAGGAGACAGCAATGCAGCTCTCTCCTCTCGCAAAGAAGAAAACCACAAAACCTCCAAAACCCCTCCCACAGGGTCCCTAATATTATACTCTAAAACCCCAAAAGACCAACCCATATTGTATCATAACTCACAATTTCTCTTCATTCTATTGGTTAAGGAAGGGGGTGTTCTGTCACTCCACTCTCGTCATGACACTTCTCTAAAACTGTCCATTGTCATCTTTACTCATTTTATCAACTTCCAAAACACGAAATACAAATTCGAGCTGGTGTCATGGTACACATTTCCTCCATCGCAGTCCTGAAACAACTTTTGTGCCTCGATTGTTCAATTGCACTGTTCTCTAAGGAAGTGTTCCGCTTCCAAAGAATATTTTGTTTTTCCACGCAAATGTTGGCAGGCACACAGGACCCGTTAAGGAAGACCAGTTTTTCACCTTCCCAGAGCAGAAAACCATACTTCTACGGAAAACAAACACATTCATTATTATTCACTTATAATGCTATACCATAACCCACCCAGCCTGTGTGTTGCATTTACCCATGTTCATCCCAGATTAATGTTATTTCCAACTCATATTACTGTAGAACAATCAAACAGCATTAGTCCTTTTATTTTGCATTAGACAGAAGCATTTGCAGCCTACTCCAGCATTTTAGTTTGCATCTGCGCAGTTTCATTTCCCCTTATGTTAGCCCTTTTTGCATGTAGTTTGCACACCACACGATTAATGAGTTCACACTATGGGAGTTCAATCTGAGCAGGTTTTATTTCGTGAAAACCCTGCTCCATCATATACATCTGTTAAATCATTCTGAATCCAAGTCAAAGTTCTAGGAATCCTTCATTCCAGTGTCATTGAGTGTATTGCTAAGTGCAAAATGTGTATTATAGAAATATTTTCAGCATATGAACTAGTAAACCTGATACTACAAGGGAAAAGAACCGGAGGAGTCAGAATGCTTCCAACTAGTGGTCGCAGGCTTTCCGACCGACTTCGTAATCGCCCCCAAAGTGTTCTATGTGTCTGGGAATATTGAACAGTGATGTGGTCATGTAAAATGTTAACAGTACATGCAAAAGGAGCTATAATTGGGGAGAGCAGTACCATTGAGGGAGCTAAATAATATTGAATGACTAAACATGCTAAAAATGAACAGTTATTTCCTTCAGAGATAGATATAGGGGCCGATTACAATGTCAGTGGTAAAGTCTCTGACCGCTAATCAGATGCTTTCCAACCATGGTTGGAGGCATTAAGACCGACTCGGTCAGTTTGCACTCCGACTGACTGATTACGATGTTGGTGGTCGGAAACATAAAATGGCCGGTCATTCCGACTCAGTTCTGACCAGCTCTCGGAGTCTTCCAGCTGGTCGGAACGGCACTGTGATCCCAAATCTACAGCATTTCCGCTGTCATGAGTACGATGTTGGTTTTCAACAGCCTTTCTGTGCTGGCTTTTCTGACATGGAAAGGCTGTCAGAAAGTAACTTTGGGGGCCTCTAGCAGGGACCCATTAACCCTGCAGTCAACTGTTGGTAGTCGAGGGGTACCTAGGGTACCCCCCCAGTAAAACCCGGCACTGGGGTGCCTGCCACAGGGTGCAGGGATTTACACAGTTCTCCATTTCTCTATAGAAGCCTGTATTATGACTGACTGTAGCCATGAGACAATCTCCCTTAGAGAAAAGTGAGTATGAGACCGAACAGTATTTTGTTGCATCATAATCAGTCGGTTGGAACCACCAACCTTAGGTCGGTTGGTCCTAAGTCCAAGACGGTGTCGGTCGGAGCCAACTCTGACTGACATTGCAAAAAGCCCCATTGTGCGCTGTGCCAGAAGATTAAATAGATGATGGAGAGATCTTAAAATATGGAAATTATTTCTGATCTTGCATTTACAGATTTGGATTATGCGAAAGAAGACATTTTCTACATAAGGTTTTTTTTGTTTATAACCCTGCCTGTTCTCAAGTTCAGCACTACAGGGAGTATAAGAAATAAAAACATACATGTTACTTATTGCTTACTGTGTGACCACATTGCGAAAAAACATTGTGTCCCACTGAAACATTTATTGCTGTGACACCTAGATAAAACTTACTTGTAACAGTAAGTTCCTCATTTCATTAATGACCTTCTAACCTGCATTAGTCCAGCAGCATCTCCATCTGAAGAGTTTAAAATATTTGTAAAGGTTCATAGCGAAGAACAATTACAAGAGTATTTACATAATTTCACCAAAAGTTGAATACCCAAAAACAAATGGTCTCTTAACACTAGTATTTTTGATCTGTTCAATCTCTGTGATGCTAACTTGATTCTCAACAGTTGTTTTGAGGAAAGGCAGGAGGACATGATTGCTTTCTGTTACCATCTTAGTTGGTCTCATTGTGAAGGTCAAAGAAATGTGACATTTTGAACCAAGTGAACGAATTTTGGAAGGTTATCCCGCAATAAATGCATTTCACTAAAGTCGATGAGAATAAGCTCATTTAATATTTCTTGCGTAGGCAACTCTGCCTTGATATACAGTGGTATCAAAATTGAGAAACTCATTTAAACAACTTAGAAAGTGAATGAAGGCAACCCCATCAAAGCACTGCTGTATCTAAGTGCTGCTGTGCCCCTAACTATTAACAGAATCTGACATTGAATATGCCTTAATCCTAGTGCAATTATGTGTTCTTTGTATACGTGACTAGGCTAAACATGTACACAAGGTGTGCCAACTGATTTTTTCCTTGCTTTCCCAAACTCTTCTTTTTCCATCTTGTCAACTCATGTATGCCCCTTCCTCAGTGTGAATTCTCTTTCCAGGATGACTCTTGAAAATAATACATTTAATCACCCAAGGTGACGAAACTAACAAATCAAGTAATTGTTTAGATTGCTGATGTCAAAGATTGGCTCAGAAAAGGTCAGATTCATAGAAAGTTGTCAGGAAGTCTGCATTAAATTTGCAATCACTACAGCTGAAAGGAAATCCTTTAGTCAGTGGTAATCCTTAAGGTTTAACATGGATCTGGAGCTTGTGATCCTACCTTGGAAACCACTAATTGATTTTGATTTTAGTAACCATTTAAATTCTATTCATTGGAAAAAATAAGCTGTGATTTCGGTATAGTTTAATTGCTCTGCAAATAAAGACTAATACAATAAAATATTGTTTATCTATTTTGCCTGGTTGCTTGTAATTTAAAGTAGGAGAGGGAGCACATGCTTTAATTTAATGAGGGCATGCATATCAACCATATGTTGGGCTTAAACATTTACCTGGACCAGAAAATCATATTTTCAGGAGATTGCTATCACTTGACAAAAGGCTAAGACTGAAACAAGTACCATGCTGTAGAAAGCAAAGGTTTTCAGCTTTACAGTCGTGAAGGCCCAAATGAGGAAGACTGAATAGAACTCAATTAAAGTGTTCACCTTGCACTTGTAGTATAGCATCAATAAATGGAAGGCTCGAGTTATTTGGTCTACACAAGCCAGTTAAATGAATTTGTGGACATTAGCAACTTTGACCGAGAAGGTGAGTCCCTAAGATGATTGGAGCCTGAGAGGGGTGAGTACACTCCAGTATTTCCTTTAGTTGTTGACGTTAGACCCAGAAAACTTTGCAATTTGGAAGGAGTCTTTACGGTCTCTCAGACATTTAATTTTGCATTTGTAAGACTTGTGCATGGATTGTGTTCAAAATTAAAACATGGCGGCCTTCCTGCCCCATTTTCAAACTTTCCTTCACCATTCCTCAATGTTACGTAGACTATATTTAATACTCGTAGATTGTGTCTTCATCAGTGGCATAGTGTAGGGACATGTAATTCTGAAGCATGGAATGTAGTGAGGTCACAACTTGCTTGTAGCAATGGGAACATAGAATGTGTTGAGGTCACTGCTGACTGAAAGCAGAATGTCAAACTGTAGAAGTAAACGGTGAGCATTGAGCTCAGCTGAAGATGCTGTTAATAAACTACTGAAATTGAATTAATGAAGACTCCTCAAATCTTTACACATGGCCAGTGTGTCATGGGCCCTAGTGCAAGGAAAGAAATTGATCCATCAGCCGCTGTTTCAACTGTGAACTAGTACAATTAACAGGTGTTTGAAATGGTGGTCTCTATTTGGCAAGGGTTTGCACCTTTGTACAAGTAGGGACCCTTTTTCTTAGTCATGGTAAATGGGATACACTTCTATAATAACCTCTGCTCATCCCCTTGGTAGCTTGGCACAAGCAGATAGGCTTACATCAGAGGCAGTGTTTAAAGTATTTGTGAACACATACAGTTATGCAGTGAAAACACTGCAAATGGACACCACACCAGTTTAGAAAAATAAGTAATCTTTATAAACCAAAGCAACAAAAATCCACAATACAGTACTAATAACATGATTCTTAAATGGTAGAAACAGTTCTGTTCAAAGCAAATTGCAGATGTGACGCTTTCAACACAAAGTACTTTGGATGTGTCAAAGTCAAAAGCAAGAACAGCAGCAGGGGAGGTAATGCGTCTGTTCCTTACATGCAGGGAAGATGTTGCGTCTGTTCCTTACTCCAGGTGAGGTGATGCATCGGTTCCTTACTGAAGGGGAGGTGATGCGTTAATTTCTTACTGCACTGGGAGGTGATGCGTCAGTTTCTTACTGAGGCCCTCGTGTCCTTGTAGACTTGGCGCCCTGGTGCGATTTGTGAGGATCAGGGATGGGTCGGTTCTCGATGCGGTGGTGGCATTGGCGATGCGTTGGTTTCTTTAGCCGCAGTCCCACAATGCGTGGTTTTTGCAGCGGCACAGAAGGGCCTACGTCCGAATCAGTGATCTCGGCCTTTGTAGATGGTGCAGTGATTTCTTGAGCCACAGGCAGGCCCTGCGTCGTTTTCTTCTGTGATGCGTTGGGAACAGATACAGATGTGTCACATTTCTCCTTGTTGCATTACTTTCCCTGCTCCCAACTACAGAAACAACCTCCAGAGGCCCACAACAGCAGCAGGTTCCTCTTGGCAGGTCAGAACTCTCAGCAAAGAAGTTCAGGTGAGCTGGGGGTGAAGTCCTTGTATCCCTGAGACTTCAAAACAAGAGGCAAGCTCTCCTTCAAGCACTTGGAGATCGTCCTCATGCAGGGGACACAGCACACAGCAAAGTCCTTGATGGCATACACATCCCCAGTCCCTGTCAACCTAAAGCCAGACAATCAATAGACAAACCAGCAGAGGCACACAGGATGGCTAAGCAAGAGAATACCTACTTTCTATAATTGGTATTTTCAAAAACAGAATGTAAAATTCATCCTTACTAACAAATACATACTAAACTTTATCTTCCCATCTTGTCCCAATGAGAAGTTATATTTATAAGATGTTATAAATTAACTCCATTTCTCCTATGGGACAGATAGACTTTCCATAATAAAAAACAAACTTGCAGTATTTCACTATTAGGACATGCCACACACATCAGGGCATGTCCTACCTTTCACATACACTTCACTCTGCCCACAGGGGCACCTTGGGCCTACATTAGGGCTGTCTCACATGTAAGAAAAGGGAAGATTAGGGCCTGGCAAGTAGGTGCACTTGCCACGTCGACATGGCAGTACCAAACTGTGCACCAACACTACAGTGGCAGGTCTGAGTTACATTCACAGGCTGCTCATGTGGGTGGCACAATCAGTGATGCATGCTCACTAGCAGCATTTGATTTACAGGCCCTTGGCACACACAGTGCACTGTACTAGGGACTGACTAGTAAATCAACTATGCCAATCATGGAATCACCAATCCATAAAGACAATTTACAGGGAGAGCATATGCAGTTTAGCAGTGATCAGCAGTGATAAAGTGCCCAGAGTCATAAGACCAACAAAAACAAGTCAGAAACAGAAGGCCATATATTAAAAAGTCTGGAGATAAACCTGATGGACAAGTCAGTTCTACCAGCAGGTTTACTGTGACCCTCATGTCTCTGTACTTCGGTGTCACTGCAGCTACTGCAGCAATGGAAGGAAGCGATTGACCTCCATGGGTGCACTTGCTGCTATTTCTTACCATGGAACATTTGATGATGTATTAATGTACAATTGTTCATATTAATATTTAAAAGCATCCTTAAATATGTGTTGAAATGATGTGTAAAATTCTGTGTGTATAGTGTAAACAATTTCCTGTAAAGTACTGAAGTCATTTGCAGCAGAGACAACACCAATATTTGAGGGATAAGAATAGGGCATGTCAATGAACCTATGTTTTATAAAGAAAAAGTTTGAGCTCATTTTTGTGTTCTCACAAACTAATTTTAGACATTTCCATATCTATCAATAAAGGTGTCCTGGTTTCGACATTGCATTTTGAATTATTTTAAAGACAATACCTGCATTATGATTTATTTAGGAGCACAACAAGCGATTTTTGGACACAAAGGAACAATTTTGTTCTCCCATTACAGAATATGAACGCAGATGTTGTTATTCTCGTGTACCTTGAGACATTCACATAGAAACTTTCTCCAGGTTGTCAGCTCTTAATTGTCTGGTATATCCAATTATAGATATAACTGGGTAACATGATTAATGCCAAAGTAGAATACTATCTGTCTTTAGAGAGTCTTATTTTGAGGATTCCCAAGAGATACCTCCATAACAGGCTTGAATATCTGCTTGATTCATATTTCATTGGGCTGATTTAATAAACAGGGACCGCGGTACCACCTATTGCATATGCTAATAAACTTTTTCAAATAAATATAACATGCTTTTTTAAAAAAAAAATCTTTATTCAGAGAGGACTGCTTTTCATATGTTGTGCTACTCCAAAATCTTGCTTAGAAGATTTTCCTGCAGCAGAATTTAAGAAATTTTAATCCAATAGCAACATTGTTCAAAACAAAAACAGTAATGTTTTAGTTGAATCAAGAAACTCAAGATCAAATGTATTCATTACAGTATTGAACTGTGGACAGATTTGCATTCAGCAGGAGAACGACCATAAAGATCTTTAAAAAGATGGTGCACATGAAAATCCATGATCATTGTCTCTGTAACTTCATAAGAACTCTGTATTTCCACACTTGCCTAACCCTAATGTGATTAAATTTCCACTGGTCGAAGTCTGCTTATTGTACAGTAAGGCATACACATGCATTGGGCCCAAAATTATCAAGGTTTTCCTTTGCTCTTGTGCCACACAAGGGGACTCAAAGGCAACACCAAACCTAAATTAGATTTGTCCAGCCAAGCAAGGCCACCGTGCATGGCGTGAAATGAGTAATAAAGGCAATGCAAATTGCTGCCTTGCGTTACTCTTCAGCAGGGAGTCGTGCCATTGGTGGAGTGATGGTGTTCCCATGCACTTTACTTGAGTCTCCTGAGGCGGAAGCCGGGAGTTACGCTATAGAAAAATTGTACTTTTTTGCTTTTTATAACTGTGACTATTTGCTTTTAAATCACTTTGCGCCCACTCCCCAGCACCTACCTGAGACTCCCCAAACAGCCGATATTAATGCTGTAAGGGGTCAGGAATCACTCGCACGCCGCCATTACCGGCCGTGAGGAGCCACGGACACGCCCATCCCTTTGGCCACGCCCACCACTCGCCAAGCATATAAAGCGCGCCCTGAATGATAGAGCTGCACTTTACTTGAGTCTCCTGAGGCGGAAGCCGGGAGTTACGCTATAGAAAAATTTTACTTTTCTGCTTTTTAAAACTGTGACTATTTGCTTTTAAATCACTTTGCGCCCACTCCCCAGCACCTACCTGAGACTCCCCAAACAGCCGATATTAATGCTGTAAGGGGTCAGGAATCACTCGCACGCCGCCATTACCGGCCGCGAGGAGCCACGGACACGCCCATCCCGTTTGGCCACGCCCACCACTCACCAAGCATATAAAGCGCGCCCTGAATGATAGAGCTGCACTTTACTTGAGTCTCCTGAGGCGGAAGCCGGGAGTTACGCTATAGAAAAATTGTACTTTTCTGCTTTTTAAAACTGTGACTATTTGCTTTTAAATCACTTTGCACCCACTCCCCAGCACCTACCTGAGACTCCCCAAACAGCCGATATTAACGCTGTAAGGGGTCAGGAATCATTCGCACGCCGCCATTACCGGCCGCGAGGAGCCACGGACACGCCCATCCCGTTTGGCCACGCCCACCACTCGCCAAGCATTTAAAGCGCGCCCTGAATGATAGAGCTGCACTTTACTTGAGTCTCCTGAGGCGGAAGCCGGGAGTTACGCTATAGAAAAATTGTACTTTTCTGCTTTTTAAAACTGTGACTATTTGCTTTTAAATCACTTTGCGCCCACTCCCCAGCACCTACCTGAGACTCCCCAAACAGCCGATATTAATGCTGTAAGGGGTCAGGAATCACTCGCACGCCGCCATTACCGGCCGCGAGGAGCCACGGACACGCCCATCCCGTTTGGCCACACCCACCCCTCTAATGCCCGAGGACCGCCTATAAATCATGTGTCAGTTCAGGCAGCGCAGCGGACGGGCGCAGCGGGCGCGCCGTCAGCGCGCCGAAGGCACGCCAAAGGCAAGCCCGTCTGGGCCCGTCCGGGCCAGCCGGCCCCAGGCCCTACCACTATGCCCATTTCTGCCAGGAAATGCCTGCCTTACTCCCGCGACAAGCTTCTAGCCTTAAACACCCAGAAACACCCACCCTGCACGCTCACCCTGACGGGCGACAACCCGTTTACCAGGTGCAGCCTCTGCAACCCTGCCGGCCCGGATCCGGCACCCAGTGGACTCCAACTAGGCCTACTCAACTGCAGGTCGCTCATGAAGCACGCGCATGAAATTAACCTCCTGATCTCAAACCATGCTACTGACATCCTGTTTCTCACTGAAACTTGGCTCACTCCCTGCAACGGCCCTGACATAGTCCTTGCACTCCCTCCCGGATACCTTATATGTTCGTTGAATAGACCAGAGGGTAGAGGAGGTGGACTAGCCATAATTTACAAGGACGTCTTCACCTGCAGAACCTCCGACGGCAATGTCAAGGGATGTGAAGCTGTCACTTTGCCATCCAAATCTCCCCAGTGACTTCGCTGTCGGGAATGCTGGTATACCGCCCCCCCTGGCCACCTGGCTGAATTTCCTAGCAAACTCATCGATCAGATCACTATTGAGTGCACGTCTTCCTCCAACTACCTTCTATTGGGGGACCTCAATGTCCACTTCCTGGACCCGGTCGACAAGCAGGCGATAGAACTGCTACAGGACATCACCTCCACCGGCCTTGACCTAAAAAACCCACAGGCCACTCATGAAAGAGGGCAACTACTCGACCCCATATTTACAAACATCCAAGACCTGAAAACCCTTGATCACGTCCCTCTCCCTTGGACCGACCACTTTCTGGTCCCCTTTGAATGGGCCATCAACATTCCGCCTCCTCAACCCCCCAAAATCCGAACCCATACAAGACGATGGCATAAACTGGTCCCAGACGAATGGGCAGCCAAATTAAGGGAAAACGTCCCCCTCCCCTCTCAAGACACCATAGCCGCGGACAAGGAATTCAATACTTGGGTTACCCAATCTCTGGATGTCATCCTTCCGAAAACCAGCACTCTGAAACGCATTAAGAGAGTCAACCCGTCCCCCTGGTACACCCCCGAACTCAACCTTTTGCGAAAGGAATGCAAGAGGAACGAACGCCTTTGGAGGAAGGAAAAAACAGCAGAGAAAAAAGACACATTTCGTACCTCCGTAAATGCCTACAAAAGGGAACTACGTAACACCAAAATCGCATTCTATGAAGGCAGAAACAAAAACGCCGCCTGCTCGGCCCACGAAACCTTCGCCGTTCTCAAGGAACTCCTTCACGCCCCTGACCCCCCTGTCAAACCACTGGACCCCAAAGCAGCGGAAAGCAAATGCACTAATCTCGCTACCTTCTTTGACGAGAAAATACAAAAAATTCTCTCGCCCATTCCCCCCTCTGAACCTAGTCACATGGATGGGGATCCTGCCATTCATCCCATCCATCTCTCCCATCCGCCTGACAGCCCCTCACCCTCTCCTTCCCTGGACGCCTTTGGTCCAGTCTCCACGGAAGAGGTTGCGGCAACATTGGCCTCAATCAAAAGTGGGTCCCCCCTCGACCCCGCCCCCCTCCGCTTCCTGAAAAAAGTGACTAGCACCATCATCCCCCCCTCACGGCATTGATCAACTCCTCCCTCTCGCAGGGCCTAGTCCCCCCCAGCTGGAAAGCGGCAGCGGTCAAAGGCCTACTAAAAAAAAACCCCTCTAGAGCCACAGGATCTCTCCAACTACAGACCTATCTCCCTTCTCCCAGGAAATAGTAAGATCACGGAGAAGTTAGTGAATAAACAACTTTCACTATTCCTGGAGAACAACAACCTACTAGGGGTCTCCCAGACAGGGTTCCGTCCAGGCCAGGGCACTGACATCGCCCTCCTGGCAGCAGTGGAGAAGGCCAGAAGCATTCTGGACACGGGAGGATCAGTGGCAGTGATCCTCCTGGACCTCAGTGCGGCCTTCGACACTGTGGACCATCTCACCCTAATCCAATGACTGGGAGAAATCGGAGTAAGGGGTACGGCCCTGAAGTGGCTAAAATCCTTTCTAGCAGGCCGTTCCTTCCAAGTCTGGGAGAACGACAGCCACTCACCCGTTATCCCCGCAGGGCTCATCCCTTAGCCCAACGTTATTTAACGTGTACATGGCCCCACTGGAGAAACTGGTCAGTCCGTTCGGCGTATCAATCATCAACTACGCCGACGACACCCAGCTGGTGGTAACCCTTTCACACCCTCACCATTCCCCTTCTGACCTCCACAGTTGTCTCACTGAAGTTCACAGTTGGATGAACTCCTCCTCACTAAAACTAAACGGTTCAAAGACCGAGATATTGATGCTCGGACACAAAGGGCCCTCTCTGCCGCCACACCTCTGGCCCAACTGCTTGGGTGACCCCCCCGCTCCCAAGGAAGAGGTCAAGAGCTTAGGCGTATGGATTGAAAACGACCTGAGCTTCAGAACACAGGCAAAAAAGATGGCAGGAATATGCTTCGGACTCCTCAGAGCCTGCAGAAAGATCTTCCCCTTGCTCCCTGCGAACGCCAAGAAACTTCTGATTCAGGGACTCATCCTGGCAAGATTGGACTACTGCAACGCAATCTATCTGGGAGCTCCCGAAGCCACCCTCAACACCTTGCAGAAAGTTCAAAACGCCGCCGCCCGCCTACTCACTGGCACACCGGCAAGATCTTCGGCAAAGCCAGCTCTCGAGTCTCTCCACTGGCTCCCAGTCAGAGAAAGGGTTGCCTTCAAGGCTCTCTGTCTGGCCCACAAAACCCTCAACAACAACGGCCCTCCCCTACTCAAGGAATTCATCATCCCCTACAAAGCGGAAAGGGCCCTCCGGTCCAGCGGAGAAAACCTCATCACAGTCCCCAGAGTTAGAAAAGCCAGGTCCGGTGGCCGCCGCTTCTCGGTCCACACGGCCAAACACTGGAACAACCTCCCACGAAGACTGAGAACAGAACCCAATCTCCTCCAGTTCAGGAAATCACTAAAGACCCTTCTCTTTCCTCACCCATAACTCCCTCCTTTGCTGAACCCCCCTTGAGATTCAGGTCTAGCGCTGGGATGCTCTAGGGTTACTACGCGCTCTACAAAACCTTTAAATAAATAAATAAATGCATCCACTCCTTCATTCTGAATCATTTCACGATTTACCAACACTGGTAGTCCTGGGACTGCATCAGAGTTGTACCCCACTGCACCACTGACACAGCGAGGAGAATTAGTTTTACTTCTCATTGTTGTTTCCTCTGTCTAAGTGTGCTGCATTGTGCAGCACACCTAGAAAGAAGAAAATGCCTCTGCAGATTGTTTTTGAACACTAAGGTGCCACTTCTTGCACAAAAACAATCCTGCCTGCATCGCAGACAGTCTTGCAACATGGTGTAAGGGTGCCTGATTTGGCACTCACCAGCAGTTTGTGGGCCACCAATGCTGGCAGAGAGTAGAAATGCACTGTGTAATATTTAATATGACATATTCCTCCTCTCCCCCTTTCACACAGCTCAGCGCAGTAAGGTGGCTTGCTCTGTTGCATGAACTATTGATAAATATGGGCCTGGATTTATTTTTCTTACTTTTGCAATCTCAACAATATTGTTCCAGATTGTTCCCTTTGGCCACATGAAGTATGGTTTGTTGGTGTTACATTCCATATGCTTCCCTGACTACCTGCTTTCCTGACTGTTTTGACCAAAATCCTAAATGAACGATTATTACTGGTGGTACAAGCAGCTGGATAAAGTCTCAAATCCCCATACTTTAACTCAGTCCATTGAATTGTCATCTGTAAATTCAACTTTTCGTGCATAATGAAGGTTTTATAAATAATACTTAGAAAATGAAACTGATTGCTCTAAACCGTTGCTGAAGAACTGCCAAAAATACTGTCATTGTAACAAATCCCATTAAGATCAATGGGGTCACCCTGTCTCCCTCAGAACCTGAGTTCATAGATAAAAAGCTACAAGTGGTTCTGTTGGGTAAGCACCACGGTGTACTCTTTCAGAACCAAAAAAATCCTTCAAAATCACTATTGTATTGTATTGAGGTTTCAGCGCTGGGATACTCGAGGGTGACTACGCGCTCTACAAAAACCTAAAATAAAAAATAAATAAAATAAAAATATTAAACATTCATAAATATACCACACCTAATACTATTTATAAAAAAAAGATGTATTAATTAATTTGTTTTAATTATCTATTCTACGCACCACTTTTGTAAATAATTTTTACAGCTAATCATTAAAGCTGCCTTAAAAAGGGAACACAATAACAAATACGCAGCCAATTCAGTGGGTGACTGCGGTGACATAAAGTTAAATGAGTGGCCTTTCAAATTCAAACAACAAACAAAACAATAACATAAATTCTCTGTCCTCTCAGGTCTTTCACTCTAGCTACAACTACTTTCTAAATGCATTTCTATAGTGAGCCTGGATATGAGATGATTGCACATCGACGTTTCGACCCTGTAGATATATGTGTTTATGGATACATCAAATAGGGTCTTCTACAGGACAAGAAAGGACTAACGACAGCCTCTTTAGAAAGAGATACAATCCTATTAGTGTGGTGTGGATAAAAATAATTAAAGGTGTGTGAGTAGACATGCTTAAGGAATATTTACCTTTAGTAATTCCGTTTTCAAAAGAATGAATTTACTCCTCTGGGCCTGGATGGAGCTTGTCAAAACCACATTTCTTTTTCATGGGGTAATCATCTGAAAAGTGGGGAAATTGTTCACATGCAAATCAGCCTTAAGTCTACCCCTCATGAGAAGTGCCCAGAATGAATTGCCAAGCCAGGTAGGGGCAGTCGCTATTTTTATCCTCGGAATTCAAGGCAAAAGAATTTTTGAATGGTCTGGACAAATCGAAATGAAAAAGACATAGAACTTTGATTGGAGGCATGATTAATAGGGTTAAAGCTATCGCCTTTCAGGAGTAAGTAAGACCAAACTATGGATGTATAGGATCACTAACACGGGGGAAGATAAAAAAAAAATTATGAAAGGGGGAAGGAACAATATAATTAAATGATTTGTGTAAAATGATTGAATTATGAATATAAGTATTAATGTATATACAATGTAGTAATCTTTTGTAGAAAATATTGCAAGGTAGTATATGGAAATTGTCTTAAATATACAGCCCCAGGTCAAATGTGCTGTGCTCATCTTACGCGGTGGTGGGAAAGGGAAGATGGGTGGGGGGAGGGGAGGAATCTGGGAGAAGGGGCGTAATGCAAGGGTGGGAGGGGGTGGCAGTGGATGAGGGGGAAGCTAAAACAATATATACTCAGAGATGAATTAATGGTCATTGAAGAAGCCTTATGCAGTGAATGGATTAAGGTAATAAAGGCAATGAAGGCATATTAGACTGGTTTAAAAAACACTGAAAAGACAATGGGTTGTGCTGCGTACTCCTTTCTTTTAATTGTTTAAATTTCCGTTCCGTTGAATCAGACAATTTTTAATCAATGCAAGCTAGGCGGTAAGGAGGTAGCTACCCTCCACTAAGGAACTCACAATATACTGCAAGTGTCACCTGATCACTTGACCCTGCCTGCACTGCTAATGCAAACCTGTCTTTTGCTCTTTATCAACCACAGTTTCCACTCTTTTGTATTATTTTTCGAAGTTTACTCAATATAACTGATAGTATAATTTGGATTAAAAAACAAGCATTAATGGGTAATGTTAGACCTGGAATCTTTGGCGTGGTTCCCCCTGTCTTTTTGCCTCTACCTCCTGTATTTTTGATGCTGTGCTGGATTTCGTTTTTGCTGGTATAGATCATTGGCACTTTGCCACTGCTGATCAGTGTCACAGTGCAAGTGCTCGATGTGTAAATTGTTATTGTGATTGGTTATCCATGATTGGCATATTTGTGTCTCCAAGAAGTCCCTAGTAAAGTGCACTGAGTGTGCCAGGGCTGATGCTACTAGTGGGCCTGGAGCACTGATAGTGCTTCCCACATGAGTACCCCATAAATGTTGTCTCAGGCCTGCCACCGCAGTGCCTGTGTGCAGTCTGTGAACTGCCATGTCCTCCTGGTCAGTGTCCCCAATGACCAGGCCTAACTCTTACCTTTCTGTACACATTGGTCACCGCTATGGAAGGTCCAAGGTACCTCCTTGAGCAGGGTGCAGTGTATGTGAAAGGTAGAACATATACTAGTTCAGGTGACATGCTCTGGTAGTGAATTACAGCCATTTTCGTCTTTCACTATGGTAAGGCTGGTGCACAGTCAAAATATCGATTCCCTATTATCGACCTACAGTAATATCGAGTCAAAAATATCGAAGGTGAAGAATATCAAGGTCAAGAATATCGTTGGACAGAATATCAACCCTAAGGTAAGTAATATAAAAAAAATTATATCGATATAAGTAATATCGAAATTAGTAATATCGATATCAAATATATCGATGTCACTAATTTCGATGTTACTAATATCAATATTTGTTTGGTATGTTTTTATTATGTATTTTATATGTATGAAATTAAATGAATGAAATGAAAAGAAAATTTGTAGAGCGCGATTGCTGCCCTGGGGCGTCCAAGTGCTAACAAAGAAGTGGTGCTACCTACCAGACACAGTCATCAGAGTGATTTAGTGATGTGTGTTGAAAAGAAAAGTTTTAAGTTGTTTCAGAAAGGAAGGCAGATTGGGGTTGGATCTAAGTTGGATAGGAAGCGAGTTCCACAACTTGGCCGCTTTATAAGAAAATGACCTGCCCCCTGCTCTGGTTCTCCTAATTCGGGGAACTATAGCCAGAAAGGCATGACTTGAGCAAAGCTGTATGCTGGGGTGATACGGGATGATCAAAGAGTGGTTAATCGCCGGAGATGCACATTGATTTAAAACTGATTATTTCTTTGCCAGTGCAGGCTCCTGAGCCAAGGCTTTGCTGACGTCCTGCGGGGAAGCTGAAGCAGCGTGGGTGCAGCGCAGTTCTGAATCAGCTGCAGTTTCTGCAGAGTGTAGTCGGGTGCACCTAAGTAAAGGACATTGCTGAAGTCCAACCGAGACTGGATCAGGCCTTGAATGACTATTTGCTTGGCTTCAAAAGGTAGAAGTGGGAGAACTTAATATAATGTGTTATATTTTTTTTGTTAAGTTTTTTATTTGTTTTAAATTATATGTGTACTATTTTTTATATATGAAAATTTTTATTTTTAATTTAATTTTATGTTTTAGTACTGCAGCGGGTTGTGGGTTTATAGGGGAATAGGGTGGGAAGTAATTTAATTATAGTAAATTAATTATACGTTTTTAGTAATTGTAAATTCATTTTAATACATTTCTGCGTTTAAGTTCTGTAGCGGGTTTTGGGTTTATAGGGTAATTGGGTGGGAAGTTATTAAAATGTAATTAAGTAATTATTAATTTTTTTATTGGTATTGATAATTATTTTATTTCTAATTAATTATTAATTGGTAAATATTTTTTTAATTGGTAATTAAGGTTTGTAATTGGTAATACAATTTTTTATTTGGTAATTAATTGTTTTAATTGGTTATTATTTTTTTTAATTGGTAATCAATAATTTTAATTGCTAATTATTTTGTAATTTATATTTATTAATTAATATGTATTGATATTCATTGTTATTTTATTGTTAATTAATTATTCAATTGTAATTATATTTTTAGTAATTATTAATGGGTATTTGCTAATGATGTAGAGTTATTTAAAAATTAAATTTGTAATTATTTTATTTACAACAATTATTTATAAGTATGTTATATTTAACTTCTACACTATCCAATGCTTTCCCTACTGTTGCACTCTCTGGAAAGGGAATAGTAATTTTTACCCATATGCTATCCAACACTTTCCCTACTGTTGCACTCTCTGGAGTGGGAATAATAATTTTTACCCCTACGCTATCCAACGCTTTCCCTACTGTTGCACTCTCTGGAGTGGGAATAGTAATCTTTACCCCTACGCTATCCAACGCTTTCCCTACTGTTGCAATCTCTGGAGTGGGACTAGTAATTTTCACCCCTATGCGATCCAATGCTTTCCCTACTGTTGCACTCTCTGGAGTGGAAATAGTAATGTTTACCCCTACGCTATCCAGCGCTTTCCTTACTGTTGCACTCTCTGGAGTGGGAATAGTAATTTTTACCCCTACGCTATCCAACGCTTTCCCTACTGTTGCACTCTCTGGAGTGGGAATAGTATTTTTTACCCCTATGCTATCCAACGCTTTCCATACTGTTGCACTCTCTGGAGTGGGAATAGTAATTTTCACCCCTACGTGATCCAACGCTTTCCGTACTGTTGCACTCTCTGGAGTGGGAATAGTAATATTTACCCCTACGCTATCCAACGCTTTCCTTACTGTTGCACCCTCTGGAGTGGGAATAGTAATTTTTACCCCTACGCTATCCAACGCTTTCCCTACTTTTGCACTCTCTGGAGTGGGAATAGTAATTTTTACCCCTACGCTATCCAACGCTTTCCCTACTGTTGCACTGTTTGGAGTTGGAATAGTAATTTTTACCCATACGCTATCCAACGTTTTCCCTACTGTTGCACTCTCTGGAGTTGGAATAGTAATTTTTACCCCTACGCTATCCAACGCTTTCCCTATAGTTGCACTCTCTGGAGTGGGAATAGTAATTTTTACCTCTACGCTATCCAACGTTTTCCCTACTGTTGCACTCTCTGGAGTTGGAATAGTAATTTTTACCCCTACGCTATCCAACGCTTTCCCTACTGTTGCATTCTCTGGAGTGGGAATAGTAATTTTTACCTCTACGCTATCCAACGTTTTCCCTACTGTTGCACTCTCTGGATTTGGAATAATAATTTTTACCTGTACGCTATCCAACGCTTTCCCTACTGTTGCACTCTCTGGAGTTGGAAAAGTAATTTTTACCCCTACGCTATCCAACGCTTTCCCTACTGTTGCACTTTTTGGAGTTGGAATAGTAATTTTTACCTCTACGCTATCCAACGTTTTCTCTACTGTTGCACTCTCTGGAGTTGGAATAGTAATTTTACCCCTACGCTATCCAACGTTTTCTCTACTGTTGTGCTCTGTGGAGTGGGAATGGTAATTTTAAGTACTATGCTATCCAACATTTTTATTACTGTATTTTTTTTACTTATGGATTTTGAATAGTATTTTTATTTATTTAGCTATTTAATTCTTTTTTGTATACATTTAGATAATGTAGTATATAATTAATTTAAAAAATAAATAAAAATGTATTTAATTTTTTTAATTTATTAAACATAATTCTTTATTTTGTATTTATGTTTTTGTTTTATGTTTGTAAATGTATTAGTAATGTATAATAGTTTTTATTAATTTATAAATTATTAAAATAATTATTACAACTTATTGTTAAGTATTCATATATTATATATTTTCTGTATATGTTTAATTAATGTATTATTATTATCTATGTATTATTTATTAATTTTAAACATTATTTGATATTTTTAACTATGTTTATTTTATTTATTAGTGTTATTTACCTTATTTTACATTTATAGTTTTACAGGAAAAAAACAATATTTTTAACATCGATATTTTTAACATCTATACGTTTTTTTCGATATTTTTGTACTTACCATGTTGTAGATAGGATGTCGATATTCTTGCCTTCGATATTTCTGCATCGATATTCCTGTAGGTCGATATTTTCTTGGTTGATATGTTGTCTGTGATCCGTAAGGCTATCTTGCCCCATAGGCTATCATGGGCAATGCTGGCTACAGTAGCTACCAGCATATCTTTCCACAGGAGCAAGATAGGACATACAAGTCTGGTGTCCATGAACTCAGAATTTATTAACACATCTTTTAGGAAAGGTTGTTTTTAAATCCTGTGTTTGGGAACAGAACTTTTAGAAAGTTGCTGTTCTCTTTCTGTGTGCCTTAGTCTGTTTGTGAATTGACTGTCTGGCTTGTGAGTGACAGCGGCCGGGTGGCTCCCAGAGGCTGAGTGGGCCATCCCTGGGCTGAATAGCTCCATCTGCATCTAGAGTGGTGGAAGGGGATAGCACCTGGGCCTGAATAGGGCTGTGCCTGCCATCCTCAATGCTGGCTCCACCTCCTGCTGGGTGGCTGACGACCCTACCCCTCTCTCTGAAAGGAAAGGTGAGGCCAGGAAAACAAAGTGCTCAAGGAACACCCAGAACTGGTTCAGAGCGGGCTCAGAGCCCTCCTGCACAAAGGGAACAAAGCCTTTTAGGGGTATAAGTACAGGACCCCTGACTACATAAAATTAGATCATCTTGGAATCGAGAATGAACCTCTGCCAAGGAGAAAGCTGAAACTGAAGAAGGAAGCCTGTCCTGCTGTTGCTCTGCTGGACTGACCTGCTGTTGCTTTGCTGCCAAGGAGAGGGGAAGGACTTTGCTTTGTGCTGTGTCCCCTTGCTTGAGGGAATCTTCAAGGGCCTGAATAAGAGCTGGCTCCCTGTTAAAAAGTCCCAGGAACAAAACGACTTCACCCCTAGCTTCCCTGAACTCTGCTGAGAGAGTTCTGTCCTTCCTGGAGTGCTTGACCCATGCGTGGTGCCTCTGGAAGTTGTACCTGTGTTGTGAAGCTGGAAACCAAGATTTAAAGAACTTTTTGCAACGTTTATCGCATCGCTCGCTTGCGGAGTGCATCCCCGTCAGTGTGAGGAAATTCCCGCCGCTACGAAGGCCGTGATCATCGCTGCGCCTTTTGCCGCTCCCGGAGCCATTGCATCCTTTGTTTGCCGGACGCACCAGTCTGGTGCGGGAAGATTACCATCTTTGCGAGTATCGTCGCAGAGCCTGCCGTCACTGGGTGAGATTGTCGCACCGCTTGCTTGCGGACCGTATCACATCGCTGCAAGAGTCATTGCAGAGCCATCGCATCGAGGGGCAGCAAGAGTAGAAGATCATCGCTGAGACGCGCGTCATCGCCGCACCGGAAATCATCGCTGCCCCAAAGATTGTCGCATCGTCCATTTTGCGAGCCACTTCCACGAAAACCTGTGCACCGGAATCCACGCAAGGTATTGCATCCCTCCCCGGACAGACCGGAGTCACCGCAAAACGCCCACTACATCGAGCGGGGTTGTCGCATCGCCTCCCCAGGGTCTCAGGAGTGACGCATCACTTGCTTTTCACCGCTACAGCTTTTCACTTGGAACTTTGTCGCATCTAAAGGTACTGTTGGCTAAAACGTGACGCAACTGTGGATTATTTTAACGCAACCTTAAGAACTCTTTTGAAACCATATTCTTGAACTGTATATGTTGAATTTTTGTTGTTTTGGTCTTGTGCAGTTTAGATTAAAATATTAGACAAAGAATCAAAAGGGGGAGTGAAGAGGTAGTGCTAAAAAGCAATTCGGTGGGTGCACCCTCCTCCAGTTAATGGTATAAGTAAACAACAAGGTACAGTTCTAGAAGGTATTCTGTGAGCCAGAGTATATCAGGCATACACAGTATTTGTTAAAACATCCCTCACACACCAAAAGGGCCCTTGGTGTCATGCTTCATCATCGGGGTCTTCCCGCCCCACTGCGGGACGGGGCGTGCTACAACTAGCGACTACGCTGGAGCACTTAGATATTGTAAGTGCTATGTGAAGTGTATTGAGTGCGTGTGAGTAGGGTCAGAAGTGATATAGAAAAGTGAGATTTAAAAGAATACCTGGCCTTATGAAAGCAAAACATTCTTTATTAGTCATAGGCTGGTTCCGTTAAAAATAGTGTGGCGGAGACAATCTAGCTTAATAATGGGCTAGTTCTCCTGGTGTTGTCAACATTTTTCGAGGCTGACTGCCTCTTCATCAGGACGGGGTCAGATCCCTCTGTCACTCACTAAGGTTGGCAACAATATGTGCTATGTGTATATACAGGTGAATGGAAAATAGATTATAAGACAACTGCAAAATGGCATTCAATATTAAACAGTTATAGCCCTGTCAGTATTTCTGAGTCGTGGGCTGGAATAAATAGGAGTCAGTGCCCCATGAGCCGGACTGGAAGAGGGGTACATGGAACTTCCATTAGTTCAAGAGCAGTCCTCGCATCCTCCCTCATCCGCGGAAGCCCTGTCAGAAATACTATAGATTGGTATGGGAGAAGCTAAGCGTAAAGCAACTGATGCACTCGGGCAATGAACAGTGGTCGAGCTTGAGATAGGTTATACCATATGTGCAATATATAGCTCAAATCAAGATGATCCAGAGATCTTTGAGGATCTCGAAATTGAACTGTCCTCAAATTATTTGTGGTGATCTCAATATATTAGCCAAATTGGTTATAAATCATAGATACATAGGGTGGAAGCCCAGAGTACATGGAGCACTGACATCCCTTATTAGTAGACATGGCCTGATTGACATCTGGGGGAGCAAAACCCATAACCCAGGGCATACTTACTACTTTTGTCCCCATAAAAAGTACACTAGACTTGACAACTGTCTAACTTCAATAAGCCTTGCTAATAAAGTGGGGTTTAAAAAGCTCCTAAAAGAGATTTTGGATCACAATCGGCTAATACAGGATGACGATGCTGATACACCCAATAAGACATACAATAAGTGGACATTTGACAAGAAGCTCCTGGTTAATAAACCTTATATAGCACATATCGCGAAATAGGCTCAGGAATTCTTAGATATTAATAGATACAGTGCCAGTCCTAATATAGTATGGGAGCCTTGCAAAGCTGCCCGAAGGGGTGAGACAGTTAGCTTGGTAGCACCTAAATGGAAAGAGTGTCGGCTAAAGAATGAACGGTGGCGAGCTGAGCTGGCCAGGGCAGAAGAAGATCATACAGCCTTAATAACTCAGGGACGGGAAGAAGCAGATCTCCAACTACGTATCATCTCCCTTAAAGCCGAATTAAACAGCTGGTTTGTACAGAAATCGGCCAAAGTATATCAGACACAACAGAGCAAAGTATACGACTCTGGGGAACAAGTTGGGAAACTGCTAGTGCTACGTATTAGGCAGAAAACTTTAAAGAATCAAATATCCGCCATAAGGAAAGATGGCCAAACATACACATAGATTAATGACGTACTTAGGGTATTCCAGGAGTACTATCAGCTTCTTTATAAAAAATATGGAGGGACAACGCAGGAAGCTACACCCAAAATAACAGAAACTGAAAAGGGGCCCCTAGTGGATTGCCAGGCTAAGGAGGAGCTAGATAGGGACTTCTCACTAGAGGAGGTATTAACAGCGCTACATGAGTTCCTTGCAGAAAGAAATCCCCCATTCCCAAACACTCTGCAATACCATAGCAGATTTCTTTGAGGAAAAAATTCATACCCTTATCAAAGATTTTCCTCTCCCTATGTTACTGACTGAAAATGGGGATATTAGGACTGGGACAGGAGTAGCCACTATGAGCAGGTTCTCTCCGATTAATTTAGATGATACCCGGGCAGCCATACTGGCCATAAAATCAGGCTCCCCGTTTGACCCTTGTCCGCCTCTGGTCCTACAGTCCATGGTGGATATTGTCAATCCCACCATAAACAACATAATAAATTCCTCCCTTGACAACGCCTTAATCCCTGCAGAATGGAAGCTAGCAGCAGTAAAACCTCTACAAAAAAAGCAGATAGCAGACCTCGCAACTCTCTCAAACCTGCGACCTATCTCGCTGCTTCCAGTTCTCTGTAAATTAACAGAAAAGTTTGTAAATAAACAGCTAACCGCCTTCCTGGAGGAAAATAATGCCTGGCATCCAAATCAGGCAGGTTTTAGGGCCCAACATTCAACAGAGTCTGCCCTCCTTTTTACTACGGAGACATTGCGAGCCGCAATGGACCAGGGAAAGAATGCCGTCCTGGTACTGCTGGACCTGTCCGCGGCTTTTGATATGGTCTCACATACCATCCTTGTTGACCGTCTAGCCGCAGCAGGTGTTGAAGGGAATGTACTAGGTTGGATTAAAAATTTCCTGGTAGACAGGTGGCGTGTAGTAACTTTAGGCCATTTTAGATCAGAGGAGAAACATCTGACCTCAGGGGTCCCGCAGGGCTCTTGTTTGACCCCCACGCTCTTTAACGTATATATGGCCCCCTTGATCGCACTGATATCATCCTTCGAGATCAACACCATCTCGTACGAGGATGATACTCAGCTCATCCTGGTGTTAGATGATGATACCACAGAGGCTGAAAACAACCTGAAAATTTTTCTCAAAGCCACCTTCAAATGGATAAGCAATAAACACCTGAGGTACAACACAGGGAAAACTGAAATCCTTCCCTTTGGCCAACATAATGATTTCAATCCCTCACAATGGTGGCCAGAAGATGCCACCGCACCCCCAAATACCATTAACTCAGTTAGAAATCTGGGGATTAAGTTTGATGCTACTCTGTCTTTCAAACAACAGGCCTTGGTAGTGGCGGGAACCTGTTTTATCATCATAAAAGGTCTGAGGAAATTCTTCGACCTAATACTACTCTCAGCCCGAAAAATGGTGGCGGTAGCACTTATAACATCCCGCTTCGACTATTGCAACAGCGTATATGCAGGGACAAACAGGGCGGTTGTTCATAAGCTGCAGATGGTCCAGCATGCAGCAGCTAGATTTGTGCTGAGATGGCATAGGAGGACATCGGCCACAGCAGCAATGAATACTCTTCACTGGCTAACGATCCATAAGAGGGTGCTGTTTAAAGTCCTATTGATCACGTTTAGGGTCTATCATTCACGAGGGCCCAGCTACCTACTGAGGATGTTTAAACGATACTTACCCTCGCGTAACCTGAGGTCCTCAAATGCAAATCTGCTCAAAATCCCCACCTTTAGGCTAAAAACCAGGAGAGAAAAGGCACTGGTGGTTTTGGGATCAAAAGCGTGGAACAAACTCCCCCTGCCTCTTCGTCAAATCACCCTTGAATCAGCCATTAGGAAGTCGCTGAAAACCTGGGTCTTTAGCCTTCCGGACACATTATGCAAAAGTTTAATCTGAAGTGGTAAGCCCCCATGATTAGCAGTTGAACCCTTTCTTGCTGGTCTTCTCAAAGCGCCAAGATGCTCCGTGGAGTGATAGTTGCGCTATATAAAATAACACTTACATTACATTACATTACATGAGTTACTATCATGGAAGGCCACCAGCCCCGATAGCATTCCCCTAGCAATTTATAAACAAATACAGACAGTGATTGCTCCCTTACTACTGGATCGATTTCTAGGGATACAACATAATGGGCAAGTACCTGAATCCTGGAAAGAGACAGACATTATCATCTTTCCTAAGAAGGGCAAACCATCAGATAATCCATCCTCATACAGGCCTAGGTCATTGATCAACTAGGACACAAAATGATATTCCAAAGTATTGGCTACCAGACTGGGGAGGGCTATTGGCCGTCTGGTCTAGCCCTGGCAACATGTGTTTAGCCCCAGAAAAGGGACGACCGATCACATTAGGCGGGCTATAACATTATTCGACATCCAGGCTGCAACAGGGGTGAGGATGGCCATGTTCCTCCTCGGCACTGAAAAAGCGTGTGACCGGGTGGCCTGGAGGTTTCTGTGGGGGCTACTAGAGCTAAAAGGTTTTGGGCCAAGAATTATCAGGGTTATTAAGGCAATGTATACGAATCCTAGAGCCTGGTTACAACTGATGGGGTAAACATCAGACAACATTTTTATATCAAGGGGGACAAGACAGGGTTATCTCTGCTCCCCTATTTTATGTGCCTTATATATAAACCATCTGATAGAAAATATTTTAGGAAGTCAGGTCATTAAACCAATTATTTCCTGAGACTTTGAAACCAAGGTACTAGCTTATGCAGACAATATAGTTATTCTAACCACCGACCCGGCCGACGTAATTTAGGGAGGCCACAACTTTTGCTATGAATTTGGGCAGGCATCAGGCTATTTGCTGAATGAAGATAAGACGCTGATAGTATGTACTAATAACATACATTTTGATGATCCTCGATGTGTAGAGAATGCTATCTATCTGGGGGTTTGTATTAGTCCAACCGTTGACACAATAGTTAAGATTAACTTCAACCCTCTAATAAAGGCAGTTTTTGCAGACCTTAAGAGGATAAATGGATTGCACCTATCTGTTGTAGGAAGAGTAAACGTTCTTAAAATGACAATGCTGCCAAAAATTCTATATCTGTTTCATTCTTTTCCGCTCAAGATAGATGCAGACATTTGGAAAATGCTGGAATCCATGTTTTCAACTTTTACTTGGCAATATGGAAAAGTTAGACGCTCTTTAAAATATCTGACACTCCCGCAGGCACAGGGCGGGTTTGAATTCCCTAATATTATATGTAACATTGGGCAAGTATTTTACACCAGATGTCGATTTTATTTTTCTCGGCTATAGGTGAATAGACAGAGGAGGTAAGAAATGGCAGGACCCCAGCAATATATGAACTTATTGTAGGGAGAGTGGTTTTGGGGCTGCTATTACGATAGGCGGAGCTATTACAGTAAGGTGCGATCTAAGGTCATGCGTAGTGCCTGGAAAGTATGGACTAAGGTGCGTAAAGCTATGACAATCCCAAAAATGAACTACTGTACCCTATTGTGGCGATCACATGCTTTACCGCACCCCTTTTATGATAACATGGGAAAGCACTGTGAACTACTCGGCTTAACAACGATAGGAGTTATATATTAGTCAGGACAGCTACGCCCCTTCGGTGCCCTACAACAGAAGTATGGGTTATTGACCAGACAATATTTTAAATATGTACAAATTCGAGAATCTCTTGCTAGTCGAAGACCAGTAGTATCCCCGGGGGGAATAATACCGCTCCTCGAGCTAATTGAAGTGAGAGGTAACAGGATTAAGAATATCTAAATTATATTGCTATGAAGTATCCAAGACGATCTGGAGAAAACCAAAACTAAGTGGGCTGGGAATTTGAATGATCCTGACTTGGATGTATACATGGCTCTGCTATTAGCGGGTAAAACCTTTCGATCAACAAATCTTAAGGCCCAAAATTATAAGACTCTGTTCAGTCTGTACTTCACCCCTGCTAAACTCTTTAGCTGGGGCAATAGAGTTGATGATAGCTACCCAAGATGTGGGGAAGGGCCCGCAATGATAGTGCACATGTTCTACGACTGTGTTAGGCTGCTTTCTGTAAAGAATGAGGTGGTAAGCTTCTGGGAGGGGGTTCTAGGACACAGGGTTAACCTATCCCCTTTCCTATTGCTTAAAGGCTATGATAGCTGCATCGGTCTGAATACCACAGAGAAATATGTTGTATTTATTTGTACAGCTGTCTGTAGGATACTGATAGCAGCAAGAATAAAGGGTGGATCAACCGACCTTTCAATACGATTAGCATGTCTTCTGGGGGTTTATATCCAAGAGACTGCACTTTACGCATGCAGGGGCAGAGAGACTAGGAAATTGGGTGGGCAATTTGGTCACCCATTGCAAGATGGAGAAAGAATTTGGGATGCCCTGGTAGGAGAAGAAGCGAAGGAATCTGGATCATAAACTATGATCTGACAAAAAAGGCTGAGACACGCACTACCATCCTGAAAAACCTGGTCAACAACAAATCTATCATTTGTCATAAAGCTGACTAGGGTGGCACCCTTGTAGTTATGGACAGTAATTTCTACAAAGAACAGGTTACCATTCATGTCATGGATACCAACACCTACGCTTTAATTGATTACAATACCATGAATCAGTTTGCGACCATCTTGAAAACTACAGTCCAAAGAGATGTTGACAATGGTTAATCACAGACAGAGTGAAGAGGTTTTTGATCCAAGATAATCCCAGTTCACCCTCTTTATATATGCTTCCAAAGGTGCATAAGGATTTGTACTGACCACCTTTCAGACCAATAGTCTCCACCAAGAGTAGCATCCATGAGCCAGTCAGCAATTTTTTAGATAAGCATCTTCAACCTTTTGTCACCAACATTAACACATACATTCGAGACACCACAGACTTCATTGCCAAAATCAACCAATTAACCATCACCCCGCAGGAGGAACTATGGCTTTGTACAGCTGATGTGAAAGCTCTTTATACCTCAATCCCTCATGACATGGGCACAGAAGCCATCAAACATGCTTTGTTACACTCCACACTTGACACAGATCTTCAAGTGTTCATTATGGAATTGCTACAATTCACTCTATACCAGAGTTACTTCAAATGGGATGATAAAGGGTTCCTACAACTGTCTGGAACTTCTATAGGCAACTGTGCAGCCACATCGTATACTATTATTTTCATGCACTATTTTGAGGAACAGTACATCTTGAACACTGCCATCTGGCAGGAACATAAGAAAATCTTCTTACAATATATCGATGACATCTTCATTATACGAACGGGTCCACACAGTGAACTGAGACAAGCCCTCGAACAACTCAACCATATCGATGACCCCATCCAATTCACTTTTGAAGTTCTACAAGACACCATAACATTTCTAGACGGACATATTCATAGAATTCACGACAAATTGGTAACTAGCGTTTTCCGTAAAAACACGGTCTGCAATAGCATTCTTCATTTCAATAGTTTTCACAGAACCACCATGAAAAATATAACCTACCTTACTCACAGTTGTTAAGAGTCAAACACATTGTATCAGATCCGACCCAATGCAAACAACAAACTGATGCCATGCTCACCAAGTTCAAAGCACGCGTATATCCGGCCGAAATCCTTGAACAAGCCAGATCAAGATGCGCCAACAGGGACAGAAATGATCTTTTGAAAGTCAAGAACAAACAGGCTCAAAACTGCATGGTTGTGATATCAAAATATTCAAGTATGAGTCAACCATACAGAAATATCATCATGAAACATTGGCCAATGTTAACCCTTGAACCAGATTTTAAGGGATTATTCATGAACAAACCTATTTTCGCCTACACAAGGGGACACAACTTGAAAGAAATGTTGACTAAACCACCCGACAATTCACCTGTTGCAATGTACAAAGGTTTACAACCTTGTCACAACTATAGCAATTGCCATAATATCATACCGGTTTTCACCATGACTCATCCCATGAAAGGCACCAAAATAAAGTTCAAGGTTAATGCCACATGCAATACATCTAATGTGATTTACTTGGTTAAATGCCCATGCTGTTTGGGTTACGTAGGAAAAACTGAAAGAAAAATCAGAACACGAATTCTAGAAAATAAAAGCAATATGCACCAAAAACTTGAAATCAGCAGTGGCTGCGCATTATCTTGACAAAAAAACACAACATTTGTCAATTGAAATTCTTGATCTTGGAAGTAGTGGACAAAAGAGAAGGTGTTGATAATAACAACAGACTATTACAGAGAGAGACTCATTGGATCCTTTTCCTGAACATGATGCAACCGAATGGATTCAATGATCGGATGGAATTTTTGTGTTACTTATGAACTGTAACTTTTCGTGTCTTTATGCTTTTCGAACAGCCTTGTTTTTCATGTCTTACAGCAACAAGTCTTACCAGCCATTCCATATGTATGGATGTTATAACTTTCATCATTATGATTATTTTTATGTATTAGTGACATTGGATGCTTATGTACACTTGTTTTACTTCAACAAGCAGTGCTTTATACACTTGCGCGCACTATCCCTTTTTATGCTCTTTTTCACACCCAGTTTGCTCACCATCTATTCTACTCCACTCCAAGATGGCACCCATTTTAGTTAGCCCTCTCACTCTGACATACGAGCACGTTCTAGTCAAATGATCGCTGATCGTATTATATGCCGTGCACTTCTCCTTCACACCACCACTTCCCGACTCAGAAGACTGGCTTTCAACCGCATTAATCTGCACATTTCACGCCACTGAAAGAAACTCGCAGGGAGTTTTTACTCGCTCATGTATGCTTACCAGTTTCTCCGTTAGTGATATTGATCACCTCTTGGTTATTGTCCTCGTAGGGGGACTACGGACATTTACGAGCTACAAGCTATCAACCTGTAAGATTTCCGGATTCTTAAGCATGTTTCACACTCACGTTGAGATTCGCATGCCCAACTAGCTTTCCTCCATTACGCTTCACTGTTTAGCCGACTCCTTCTTATTTAATCTTTACATGCCCGTATTAGATCAACACTTGCGAATGCCTGAGTTTAGACAGTTTGCTTTTCGTGGTCGCTCTACACACCAGAACTCGTGGGTACACTTCACCACACGTCGCTCGTATTTTAGCACTGGGTCAAGCTTTCATTGCCGTTTACAATACTGATTGATTGTTTATTTTCTGTTCCACGCATGTGGGTTATAAGGTCTTTTGGCACTATCATGACACTCATTGACACCCATACAGGGTGTGTTCTTCTTGTAAGCGCTTTCTTTTTGGCTTTACCCACAGATGTTTCCCCTGACAAAGGGCACATCGTTGCCCAAAATGCATCAGGATTGATGTACAAAAACATTTATATTTGAATGGATTTGTTTATCAACGAGAAATGTTATTGAAGATGTTCAAACTCATTTGATTGATGTGAATAAAACGTCAACCTACAACTGATTCCACTGGCAAGATTACTCCAGTTTTAAATTTTCACCCACAAGTTGGGGCAGACAGCTGTGCACATGGGGACATTTCCTAATCAGGAGATGCAAATTTGTGGTTTGATAAACTATGATCTACCAAGAGATCATATATACACTCAGGATCAAATATCATTTAGCCCCATCTATTTAATTGTTCTTACCCAGTGAATGATCTGTACTGTATTTATAATGTTTATAATATTTATGCTAAACTCCTTTTCAAGCCTATTATTAATTATTTATAAGAGCCTTTGTGTTTGTACCCTCTATAAATGTAATGCACTGCATTACTCTGTATGTAATAATTAATCTATGTACTGTGACTGATTTTATGGGTATACAATAAAAATAAATAAAAAGGGATAGCTTGGCCCATAGTACAGTCCTCCTGGCTGACTTCATGTGGGAAGAGCTCGAAAGAAAGTAGCATCTCTGTCAGGCATTTAACTAGGCCCCATTGGTCCATCTCAATGGTCATGCCTTTCACAGTAGCATCCCCTAGTCTTGCATGACATAGTCATTGATTGACCTCCTGGATGAGTGCTTTGACTAGCACTCTATCTTCCTGTCGAATGATTTGCAGCTGCTTCCGGGCTTTAAAAGAATAACTGAAATGTGTGCATATTCTTCTGCAGGGGGTCAGTATGTTGCTGACACAGTATTTTTTTTCCAGAAAGTCTTGAACAATGATGTTAATGCAGTGCGCCAAACACAGGACCCTGAAATGGCCACCATCGCCCATGGCGTTAGCTATATTGCTGCAATTGTCCATGGCAACAAAACCAATGTTAAGCCCTCTTGGGTGCAGCCATTCAAAGACCTTGCTGTTAAACTCTTCCAAAATGTTTGCAGCAGTATGAGATTTCTCCATGGCGAACATGGCTACAGTTGCATGTTTACAAGTGGCATTAAAAATCTCAGCAGTGTCCACAACGCCTGCTGCAGATATCTTTTCTCTAACCCCCACAAAAGTGATCCAGTGTGCAGTGATGCATATGTAATCAGTGGCTTGGCAACTGGTCCACATATCTGCTGTCAGGTGGATATTGTGAACAGCACTCTGCTGTAAAGCTTGTCCAAGCAATTCCAGCACGTCGTGATGTAGTGCTGGAACAGCAACTCTGGCAAAATAGGCTGGGAACTTCCATTTTGGGTAGATGACTGTCACAAATTTCAGAAAACCCACCACTTCCACAAAAGAAAAAGGGAAAAGGTCCAGCACTAACATTTTAGCCAGCTTCGCATTGGACAAACGTGCTGTTGGGTGGTTGCGTTCATACTGCCCGTCCAACCTATGCATGCTGAGAATGGTAGGCTGGATTTTTTTCCTTTCTGGTGCGGCTGATACAGGTGACTTCTTGAACCCAGATGTTAGGCTCAACACCGCACTTTTTTTTATTGCGGCGCACTGTTGCCTTGGTGTCTCAGCCTGACTCTTACTACTGTTAAACTGAGATGTTGCAGAGGTTGATGACGATGTAGGCGGTTGTGGTACCACTGCACTGCTAGGGACAGGGCTACTTTGTGTACCAGAGAAAATGTTTCCCTTTTGTGTACCTTCCACCGCGATCATATCTTCTTCTTCTACTTCTTCATCTCCACCAACAGCAATGGGTGCAGTTTTTTGGAAGCTAAGGTGCTCCTCCCACTGGACCATGTGGTGCTTTTTCAGATGGGTTGTTTGGCCTCCAGTACCATCATTTTTACCAAGTTTACCCCGACTAACACCTTGTCGACAAATTGAGCATATAGCAACATTCTCCTCCTTACTGCTCACCGAAAAGAAGTCCCAAACTTGGGAGGTGAACTTTCTTGTGCTGCTGGAGGTGCCACTTGCAATGCTAGATGAACTGGAGGGTGTGCCTGGAATTTGATTCTGTGCAGTACCACTACCTACTGAGGTGGTAGTTCTGCTGGATGTAGGTCCCTGCCAGGCCTTTGCAAATGCAAATATGGAAGCTGGAGGTGGTGTGGGTGTCCTTCTTGCCTCATCCCTCACAGCAATTTTGGATGGGGTAATGTCGGTCTCCATCTCAACTGGGGCGGGAGTGATGTTCATGATGACTGGCTCATCATCATCCTCCTCTCCTACATCTACCTCCATAACTCTAAAGCTTTCTGGAACCTTCTTTTTCCCTAGCCTTGTCTTGTGGCATGTCTTACTCTCAGACTGAGCTGGTAGCTTCCAAGAGGCAACTAGATCATCAGAAAGGGGGCTTGAAGAAGATGTAGATGAACTAAACTTCCTTTTTCTTGCTGGGGATCTGGAAGACAATGGATCTTCTGACAGAGTGGCTTGCTCATCTTCTTCCTCTGCAGGAATCTCGATTTCCTGAACTGCACCTACTTCGGGAGGAACAACCACTATTGTGGATGGTGGTTGCAGCTGTTGTTGGGTATGTTGTTGCCCACTTATCTGCTGAGTTTCCTCTTGCCTTGTATGGGTACTACTTTGCGATAACGATAAGTCAATTTCAACATCACCGCTCGTTGGCGTGTTTGCCATTAGACTGGCTGCCTCTGTGACACACATGGCCTTGGGCCTAGGTTGGTAGGGTGGGCCCACTGAGGCGAGATGCTGCTCCCAGCTTGCTCCCCAGACACCGCTGCTGCAGGCTTAATTTTTTGTTTCCCAAAAAACATCCTGGGCAGCACATCAGTCTTTGTAAGTGCCACTTCTTCCTTCTTCTGTTCCTTCTTCTCACTGGCAACTTTCTTGGTACTGGAGGACCTGGTACCCTTCTTTGGGGCCATCTTCTTCAGATATCAGCGGGACACACTTGCACAAGTAGCAGAGATGTCTGTGGTCTCACATCATGTGAAGTCATTTGCAGCAGGACTTCTGTCTGGCAGTACAATGGATGATGAAAACACCTTCTCCTCAGTCTTTTGTGTACCTAAAAGCAAAAAAGGCAGAAGAAAATCAGTGAAATATTGCATTTTTTATTGTGGTTCAATTACTTCTAGTACAAACAAACAAATATAGTATATAACATAGTGTGTGGTGGTCACACATGTCAGTGTTATAATATTAAATGTTATTAACTCAGTTATTAAAAATACATAACAACAGTGTAGCCATTCGTGAGACTTTGACAACAAGGGCTTTCATGTTATACTGCATACACTCAGGAAGGATAGGAAAGAAGAAGATCAAAAACAAAAATATAAATGTAATGGAAGTTAAACCTGTTTGCCATTAATTTGGGCATCAGGTCATTCAGGGAGCTGCAGCTGGCAAAGGAGATGAAAGCAGTAAGCCAAGAGGAACAAAGGAAAGACATGCAGGCCTATATGGCAAAAGCAGCACACTACTAAACTACCACTACAAAATGGCCACCAGCCACATGGTCACTCACAGTCACAAAAGCAGGAGGCCTGGAAAACAATTAACTAAAGCAGGCCTATAATAAGGCCAGACAAAGGAGGCATGCTTGCTATACAACACAGCTTTAATGCAAAAACGAAAATCCACAGGGCTAAAAAAGGTTGGAAACTTATAAAACACAGGTATAACCATGCCAAACACACATCCAACGAAGGCATTCATTTAGCACACATCAAAAAAGTGAAATACCCCCAAAACACATTTTGCAATTCAATCCAATGCCATCCATGCCCTAAATGGTGTTTACATTCAACAGGCACGACAGAAACAGTTTTTAATGCACCCATGAGTAGCCTTGGGCCTACTGACTGAAAGGCCAATTGGTAGACCAGGCCACCATATTGCAGGCCTATGACAAAAGCTCACTGGCTAGCTCCACAAATTGGCCACCAGCCACATGGGCTGGCCACCCACAACAACAAAAAATGGAAGACAGACAATGCAGCCCTATGGCAAAAGCACACTGCCTGGCTTCACAAAATGGCCGCCAGCCACACGGCCAGGCCACCACAACAACAAGAAAGGGAAGCCAGACAATGCAGGTCCATGGCAAAAGCACACTGCCTGGCTTCACAAAATGGCTTTCAGCCAGATGTCCAGGCCAACACAACAACAAGAAAGGGAAGTCAGACAATGCAAACCTATGGCAAAGCACACTGCCTGGCTTCACAAAATGGCCACAAGCCACATGGCCAGGCCACAACAAGAAAGGGAAGACAGACAATGCAGACCTAAGGTAAAAGCACACTGCCTGGCTTCACAAAATGTCCCATAGCCACTTGGCCAGGCCACAACAACAAAAGCATAATCCGAGAGGTACAAAGGAAAGACATGCAGGCTATATGGCAAAAGCAGCACATTACTAAACTACCATCAAAAAATTTCCACCAGTCTCATGGTCACTCACAGTCACAACAAGCAGGAGGCCTGTAAAACAATGAACTGAAGCAGGCCTATGATATGGCCAGACAAACGAGGCATGCGTGCTGAACAACACAGCTTTAATGCAAAAATGAAAATCCACAGGGCTAAACAAGGTTGGAAAGTTACACAACACAAGTACAACAACACCACACACACATCCAAAAGGCATTTATTTAACACACATCAAAACAAGTGAAATAACCCCAAAAAAACACATTTCGCAATTCAATCCAATGCCCTAAATGGTGTTTAAATTCAACAGACAACACAGAAACAGTTGTTTCATGCACCCATGAGTAACCTTGGGCCTACTGACTGAAAGGCCTATTGGCAGACAAGGCCACAAGCTTGCAGGCCTATTGCAAATGCTCATTGGCTGGCTCCACAAATTGGCCACCGGCCACATGGCCAGGCCACCCACAACAACAGGAAATGGAAGCCAGACAATGCAGGTCTATGGCAAAAGTACACTTCCTGGCTTCACAAAATGGCCGCCAGCTACATGGCCAGGCCAACACAACAACAAAAAAGGGAAGACAGACAATGCAAGCCTATGGTAAAAGCACACTGCCTGGCTTCACAAAATGGCCGCAAGCCACATGGCCAGGCCACAACAACAAGAAGCATAAACCAAGGGGAACAAAGGAAAGAAGTGCAGGCCAGTATGGCAAAAGCAGCACACTACTAAACTACCACAACTAAATGGCCATCAGCCACATGGCCATTCAAAGTCACAACAAGAAGAAAGACTTAAAAACAATGAACTCAAGCAGGACTATTATATGGCCAGACAAACGAGGCATGCTAAACCAACAGAGCTTTGCTGCAAAATTGAAAAAACGAAAATCCACAGGGCTAAACAGGGTTTGCAGGTTACACAACAACCACACCACAGACACACATCCAACAAAGGCATTTATTTAACACACAGGAAAAAAGGGAAATACCCCCAAAAAACGCATTTTGTGTTTAAATCCAATGCCATCCATGCCCTAAATGAGGTTTAAATTCAAAACACCACAGAAACAATTGTTTCATGTGCACATGAGTATTTATGGGCTTACTGGATGAAATGCCTATTGGCAGACTACTGGGCTAGTGAATTAAATAAATGTTGCAAATGGATTGCAAAAGTTGGAGAAAATGTAGTGAACTTTGCAACATGTTTCCTTTATAAAACAAAACTAGTAGACAAATTACATACAAAGAAAAACAACTAGGCCCTTACTGAAATCACAGGCCACCCACAACAATACATTTTAAAAAAATGATGAAAAGTACAAAAAATGTAGGTGCAATGCCCCAATCAAACAAACAATACCAATTCTCCAACTGATTTGTAAAATCTCAAATCGAAAAATCCTCAAATCCAATGATATATGATGCAGCAGGCACAAAGAGTGATCCTTCCAGCTCCAAATCCAAATGAAAATTGAACAGGACATGGACAAAGCACTGGGAGTAGCCTTCTGCACAGGAAGTTGGAGACTCTGGGGCACTTCCTTCCTCTTAAAAAAAAGTAAAAAAAGAGAAAGGACAAATAGAATATATAACATAGTGTGTGGTGGTCACACATGTTAGTGTTATAATATTACATTTTATTATCTCAGTTATTAAAAACCTTAACAACAGGGTAGCCATTTGTGAGACTTTGACAACAACGGCTTTCATGTTATACTGTGTACCCCCAGGAAGGATAGGAAAGAAGAAGAACAAAAACAAAAATACAAATGCAATGGAAGTGAAACCTGTTTGGCATTAATTCGGGCATCACGTCATTTACGGAGCTGCAGCTGGCAAAGGGGATGGAAGCAGTAAGCCAAGTGGAACAAAGGAAAGACATGCAGGCCTATTTGTCGAAAGCAGCACACTACTAAACTACCAAAACAAAATAGCCGCCAGCCACATGGTCACTCACAGTCACAACAAGCAGGAGGCTTGGAAAACAATGAACTCAAGCAGGCCTATAATATGGCCAGACAAAGGAGGCATGCTAAACCAACACAGCTTTAATGCAAAATTACAAAAACGAAAATCCACAGGGCTAAAAAAAGGTTTGCAAGTTACACAACAACCACACCACGCACTCACATCCAACAAAGGCATTTATTTAACACACACAAAAAAGTGAAATACCCCCCAAAAACATATTTTGTAATTCAATTCAATGTCATCCATGCCCTAAATGATTTTTCAATTCAAAACACCACAGAAACAGTTGTTTCAAGCACACATGAGTATTTCTGGGCCTACTGGCCAAAAGGCCTATTGGCAAACTACTTGGCTAATGAATTAAATAAATGTTGCAAATTGATTGCAAAAGTTGGAGAAAATGTAGTGAACTTTTCAACGTGTTTCATTTATAAAACAAAACTAGTAGAAAAATTGCATACAAAGAAAAACAACAAGGCCCCTACTGAAACTACAGGCCACCGACAACAATACATTTTAAAAAATGATGAAAAATACAAAAAAATGTAGGTGCAAGGCCCCAATCAAACAAACAACACCAATTCTCCAACTTACTTGTAAAATCTCAGATCAAAAAATACTTAAATCCAATGATATATGATGCAGCAGGTACAGGGTGATCCTTTCATCTTCAAATTCAAATGAAAAGTGAACAGGACATAGACAAACCAAAAAGTACATTCAAATGTCAATCTTAGGAGCTTTTTTCATCCAAATCATAATGTTTTAGAAGGTTTTATGCTGCTCAAGAGATATTCTTCTCTAGATTGAAAATTCAGCATGTTCGGCATCGTGATCTTCATGGAACTTCCGCCAGATGTCCGATGGCATGTCCGAATGACATGTTTGCGATTGTACACTCTTGCGGGATTGTGCGGCCGGCTACCAAATCTCGCGGCCCACGTGAATGGATAGGAAATCTCGTTGGCTAATGCAGGAGTCCCGGTAAGTTGCGACCATGGGCGTGAAAGTCTATTTTGATAGCGCGAACAAGAAAAAAACTCAGTTCCGTTGCAGAGTGCAGAGTTTTCGATAACTCTGCGTTCTATGCGGAACGAGAATTTACAAAATATCCGCAAACTCAGCAGGAGGAGCAGATTTTAACGCCCAAGGTTAACTAGATATTGGTGTCAACTGTGTGTTGGAAACAGGGAGAGAGGAGAAACCACCACCCATCTTTAAAAGAAACATCCTAAAATTAATCCACTCACTAACCAAACCGGAAATATGGAGGTCTATGGGGAAATAGCATACTCCTGTTTAAGTCTGTTAGATACAAACGTAGGGGCAGGTGAGGGTATTCTTGTGGAATTCCCATTTTTCAGTACACATAGTGTGAATAATTTATTAGCTAAACTGTACACTATGGCCTTGAGATATTTTTCTGCTCCATGTGCGCTCCCATCTATACCTTGAGTGAGTTTTATATGAAAGTTATACACTTGCAGAGAAAAGTAATTAAAGAAAAGATTGACATGTATTTTACATTATACTTAGTAGGCATGGGCAGAAGTTTGATTATACCAGAGTAACCAGAGTAATTTTGGCAATTGTGCGTTACTCTTCGATGAAGAATTACCAATAATTACGTGATTACTCCTTGCATAATTAAGAGTAATTTGGGGGAAACAAATCCTACAGTGTGAGCCCATATTGTGGTCGCTCACTTTTGTTGTTCTTTTAGAGCTGTATGTCAGCAAGAAATACTCCCTTGAATCCATTTTGAAAGCAAGAGTGGATTTTGCACACAGGAAATAGCGCTAAATGTTGTTTGTAAATTGAGGAAAATTCCTACTGCAAGAGCACATTTAGCAAGCGCGAGTGGCTACTTGCACTGGCTATTCATGTTTTTTTGCATTTAGTGCTATTTGTTAGCGCAAAATGCATCCTCCCATCAATTTTGTACATGAGGTGGTATTTTTGTGGTAAGAAATAGTGCTAAAAGCAGAATTGCAATTTAAGCATAATCTTGAACATTCTTAGATAATTCTGCATGGTTACAATACAGGGAATTACATAAGTTATTTCCACTCCTAAGTATAAATGTATTTTCCTGGAAAACTATGTTATACAAAATGAAATTTTCCAATTTTCTACGCACATCCTGAAACACCTATGTCAAGTTCCTCCAACAGATAAGCATCCAAATCTGGGATAACCCATACACCAGCTTTCTCCACAACCACCCATGACTAATCACATCAAAGGAAGTTTTAACATTCACAACAAGCAACACTGTTCTCCATACTCCATAGCGGCCTCCATGCGATTCTAGTCAATACCTTTACATTGTACATAGTGCCCATAATGGGCAATTTTTATAACACATTTTCACACTTGATAAATCTCTTTATATTTACTCCCCAATCTTCAAGATGTACAAGGCCCTCTACTGTAATACTTGTCCAGTAGGTCTTAACGTACAAATAATATAGTGCCATGCTGCAGACCTACATTTTGTATAGAGGAACCATAAAAATTAATTTCCACTCATTTGAAAACATATACTGTCATTATGCCTGGTGGTGTGTTACAAACCAGTTTTCTCATCCACTTAGTCTGACAGACCTCAATCTCCATAAATGCTCCAGTAATTCACCAAGGCCATCAGCAAAACCATGGACATAACCCCTTCCCACGACCTCTGCAACAAGCTTGGATCTTACTTCCATCTAAAAATCAAGACCCTCTATGACCATTACAACGACCGGACACCTGACTCCACAACCACTTCCTTCTCCAGCAACGCCAGCCAGCCCACCTTCTCCTCCCGGACACTGGTCACGATGGAAGAGACCACTTCGACCATGAAAGGCATCCACTCGAGGGCCACCACAGACCCCTGCCTGCGCACATCAACTACAGAGCCTCCACCGCTATAGAACTAGGACGCACATCAATGCCACCCCTTAATGACCGGCACCTTTCCCGATGACTAGAAACAAGCAGAAGTCAGACCCCTCCTCAAGAAGCCCTCAACAGATCCAACGGACCTCAGGAACTACCGGCCCATCACCCACCTCTCCATTGCGGAAAATACCAGCTGCAGGAATCATCGCTCAGTCTCACTCTCTTCAACATTACATGGGGCCCCCTGGCTGCCATAGCCATAGTCAGACAGCATGATCTTAGCATAGTATCCTACGTCGATGAAACCCAACTCATCCTCTCCCTCACCAATGACCCCACCACCACCAGACTCAACTTCCAAGAAGGAATGCAGGACGCTGGATGAGCAACAGCTGCCTGAAGCTCAACTCGGGGAAGACAGAAGTCCTCGGACCCTCCCCCTCTGCATGGGACAACACCTGGTGGCCCACCCCCTGGCAACCCGCCTACCCACACAGACCATGCCAGAAACCTCAGCATTGTACTTGCCATTGCCTCTAACTGCTTCAACACCCTCTGCATCCTCCCAAAGATCTTCAAATGGATCCCCCCTGAGTCAAGGAAGACCATCACCCACGCACTCATAACCTGCAGACTGGACTACAGAAACGCCCTCTACTTTGGGATCAGCAATTCTCTACTCCGCAAGCTCCAGACCATACAGAACACCTCAGCCAGACTTGTCCTTGGCATCCCTCGACACAAACACATCACCGAACACCTACAGAACCTTCCCTGGTGCCCATTGAGAAGAGAGTCACTTTCAAGATACTCACCCGCGCCTACAAATGCCTCCACAACACCAGACCCCATACTTCAATAAGAGAATCTCCTTCCACGTACCCAAGAGAAATCTCTGATCCACCAACCTTACCCTCACCAAAACCCTGTGCAGCCGCAGAGCCAGAACAGGAGGAAGAGCCTTCTCCTACCTCATGGCCAAGACCTGGAACGAGCTCCCAATCAACATCAACCCGGCCCCCTCCCTGACACCTTCAGGTAGATACTCAAGACCTGGCTCTTCGACTGAACGGAGCTGCTTATTCCCCCACCCCCCAGCACCTTGATACCCACACAGGTGAGTAGTGCCCCTACAATTCCCCTGTCTGATTGATTGATTGAAAATGTCTTTGTGAATAAGACCATAAATGTTCTATGCTTTGTCCTAACCTTATTGTGGAACAAGCCAACAGCTTCTACTTTGCTAGACTTGATCTTCCTAGTAATACACATTTTACTAACTTATTTCCACAGTTTTTGTGTTAAGAAATATGTAAAGTGGCAATGGATCATCTTTCACATAATGTGATTCAACCAAATGTGGGCCAATATTCTTTATATTCAGATGTATTTTCTAAATATATGCAATTTTCACGCATCCCCTAATGTCATTCTATTTACCTTCCATTCCATCTCCATAACTTTGCTAAGGGAACTATATTTTGCATCTTATTACAAACCACTTTTATCTGTTGAACACATTGTTCTAGAGGTAGCTGAAAATTAATCAAGGTTTTTGCCCATCATGAAAGTATTTTCAGTTAATGTGGAAGACTTCTTTGGAACCCTACATAGATCAGCATCAGGATCCCAATCACCTTATTCTGTCATTTAACTGGCAGTATTAATAAACATCTCTCTTCTGTTGTGAAACTAATATTTTGAGGGCATCACTTCTTTAATTTTCAAGACCCATTAAAAATGTACCCAATCCATGCAATCTAGAAAAATATAGCACTCAAAATACCACATTTACCTGGATGTTCATTTAATACACAATACTGTATTTACTCCAGCTCTCCTAAAATATCATTTTTGGAAAACCTGTACAATTTACAGGGAAAATGCATAGTAAACACTGTGCCCTGTTATTACGTCTCCCTTTGTGGTGTTTCTAACTCGGTGTGGTAAATACCCCACAACAATCATCCACCCAATTCCAATTCAAGTTCTCTGTCTACTAATTTATGTTATGTTAACTGATGCTTGAACAATGATGCCTCACTGCAGTACACATTTTTGTCATTCATATGTTTCTATCATTTGCTCAATAGGAGTTTCAAGAGCATAAGTTAATGGCCATGAAATAAATGTACCCAACTTTTTGAGAGTAACTATTTTGGGACTATCATGACTATTATGACTGACTTTGTTGTAGCAGACTTGGGGGCATGACTTGTCACCCCTAAAAGATGGTGGCATCAGGGTGAGGTTGCGTGGGATGGTGCATGATGGGAACATGTGGAAGCGACCTCCCCCAAAAGGAATGCTCAACAACAATGACACAGTGGCTGCTAAGTAATGCAACAGCCAAAAACACTTTCTTCAGGGTTCGGGAGGGCACACTTCCTTTAATACACCTCAGTCCCTCAGTAGTGTCCACCATCTTGAAAGGACCAGCACAGAGTAGACACAGCCTGTGGTGCTCTAATTAACTTTCAGTGCTCTCTCGACCAGCCTTTGACTTCCAGGTTTGTCTGCTCTGCTTTGCCTCACTACTGAGGGAAGGCATACATCTTTTGTTGTCAATGGGGTTTTTTACCTGAAGGCATGTTATTCTCATATTAATTTTATGAGGAATCCTAACCATCTCTCTGGACTGCATGACCTTTCTCTTCAGTAAATTGTTTTTATTCCTATGGCCTAGAGCTCTTCTTCAGTTGTGCCCTTAAGTATTTTACATTTTTCTTTAAGGAATTCTGCCTTTTTGTTTATTCTCACCAACAACTTGCGTTTATGGGCAGAATAAAGACATTTAAAAATCAAAAATTATCTTCTTCTACCACAATTCTTCCACAACCTAATACAGGTAAAACTCAAAAATGATCCGCCTTTCCCCTACTTCGTCTCTTCCTCCTGTGACAATAAATTTCTTCTGCTAGAAGAAGAAAGGGACTTGCGCTAGGATATGAAAGAAGCAAATGCCAAATCCCATACTCTCAGCGATACACGGTCTCAGAAGGAAGAATGACTATCCACAGTGAAACAGCTAATCACCAACCTCAACTAAACCTCTCCAGTTTGCCAATCTCAGGTATTCACCTTACAGAGACAGGTCAAAGACCTTGAAAACCGTATTGAAAGGAACAATCTCCAAATATATGTTCTTCCTGAGGGGACAGAAAGAGCAAACCCCGTGTCATTTTTTAAATCCTTTCTGCCTAAACTACTGAATTCACCAGAAGGGCTACCACTTAATATCTAGCGGGCGTATAGACTAGGCCATCATCCTATGGTTGCTACTGCTTTTAGAAAACCCAGAAGGGTCATAATGTATTCCTTGGACTACCCCAAATTAATGCAGATCATTTCCACTAGCAAAGTAGCCTGGTCAAATATCTACTTCTCCAGAGACTACGCTAAGAACACTGCAGATCAACGTAAGAGCTTTCTAAGCATGTGAGTAATACTTCTCTCTCTTAGTGCTTGTTTTGGGCTATTTCCCCCATGCCTCTTCAAAGTCACCTACAAGAATAAAACAAAATATTAGGAGGACCCATGTTGACTTAAGGCTTTTCTCACAACATGGATATCTCAACACCTACTGACTCTTTGAACGAATGTATTCAATTCTCCATATTTCAAACTTGAAATCGAAACTTTTTCTGGTGTCTTCATATTGTAACTAATGTTTTTTCATTGCAGAATTCTAATGGTATATTGTTAGCAGATTTTAAATAGCTTTCATGTTGACTCATCTTAATGCAGTCTTCCTACAGGTGTTGTTTCCTGTATGTGCCTGTGCTCATTTTCAATTAATATCTTATCCCCCTTCAAGCTCCTTGTTTCCCTCTGAGGACCAGATGTGCTGTCTTTCCCATGTGCACCCCACCCTCTTCAAAGTACCTTAGGTATGTTTCACTTTTTTGTCACATTTGTGGTTATTTACTTTTTTCTCCTTGTTCAACGGACTCTCAGTTTTATTCTCTTCATTTTCTCTTATACCCATTTTTTATTTTCTCTGTTGGTTTGAACTTATTATAACAACACTTCTTCTCCACAATGCTACTTTTACTCCTGTCTACATGGTTCTCTTTTACATTATCAAACTGTGTGCCTGATCATATTCTTTATACTGATTCTTTTCCATATTTTTTTACATTTGTTTCTTGGAAGTTCAGAAGTTTAAGTTTCCCAATCAAATGTCAAAGAGAGTTTACTCACTTTTCCAAATAAGGTGGATATATTGCTTTTTTGCCACATCTCAAAGAGAGTCAATCTTTGAAACTAAGTAAAGGGTGGGTGGACAAACTGTTTTTTCTCCGAGAACTGGTCAAATAAAAAGTTATGAATCTCTGTCACATGTCCTTCCACATTCAAATGGATATTCAGGAAATTGATGCAGAAGGATGATGGATATTCATGAAATTTTTGATGGATAAAGTTCTGATTATCTTCTTTAATGAACATTTGCCCTAAGCTCCAGAATGTCACTCTGGCCTTCTATCACTCAGAAACGTTTGCAAAACCTAGACAATATCTTTGTTTTAGTGGGTGATTGTAATCACCTTATTGATCTATTTCTTGACAGACATTCCACATCACATTATGTTCCCAACAATCCACAAAAATCATTTGTCCATGCTCTTCAGCAATGTAACTTAACTGATGACTGGCGGTTACGCAACCCCACCTTACAAGAGTATTCATATCTTTCCATGGCTCATAACACACAATCCCAGATTAATTTTATCTTCATTTCTCATAATTTAACTCGGGCCTTAAACTCAGCAGATATGGGTTTCATCTTGATATCCAACCACCCCTGTCTCTATACAGTTAGACAATCCTCCTAGGTCCACCTCCCCAAAAAGGTGGAGATTCAATAATTCCCTGTTATTGGACACAGCCTTTACCGCCGCATTCACTTTATTTTTTCATAAATATTTTCACATTATTCATACAGATGATATTGCCATATGGGATGCATTCTAGCCCTTAGCTCGAGGCTAACAACTAGAACACTCCAATTACAATGCTCAGTCACAACATTGTTTACAACAACTTATTAATGCCAAACTTTAATTTAACAGTCTCTACTGAAAACGTAGCATCCTATCTTCGTAAATCTAGTGCCAAATTCTATGGGGGTTAAAACAAATCTGGGAAAGTACTAGCAAACACTCTTAATATCAAGCAAAACAACGTAAAAAATGAATCAATCATAGACTATACCAACATGACTGGCTATAACGACTGGAGCATTTTAAACCAATTAAATATGTCTATAAAAGTTTATACACTCCTGATCTCATTCCCTTCACTCCTAAATTCTACAGTATCTCTCCTATCTAAACAAACAAGTCATTTCCCACCTTTATTTTTCACCCTTAGAAGCAGAACTTATACACACAGAGCTTCACCCTGCACTAATTTCTTCAAAAAATGTAAAGCTCTGGGTCCAATTGGTATTGCGGCTGTATTTTATACACATATTTCACATTTTCTACTTCCACAATTATGCTCCCTTAGTCACTCCTTAGCTAGTTCTTCTATTTCATTCAGCTTTTTTCTGGACGCACTAATTTGCCCCTTACCAAAGGAGGGGAAGAATCCTCACTACAGTAAAACTGACAAACCAATTTCACTTGTTAACATAGACTACAAAATCTTTCCCACGGCGTTAGCCTCAAGATTAAAACCCTTCTTTTCTCTTTTTTTTGGAAAGGAGCAATCAGGCTTTGTTAAAGGAAGATACATGTCAGACAACGCTGCCTGCTCTTTGATATTATCTAAAAATCCACAAGTCTGTCCAAATCCCTCTCAGCCATAACATCCGACGCTGATAAGGCTTTTGACCATGTGAACTGGTTGTTTTTATTTCCTACCTTAACTTAGGGCATTATTACGATGCCGGGTAGACCGACCATCCAAATGCCATGTCCGCTGTTCAATTCCGACTGCCAAGGCCGTGAATGTACTCCTGCTGTATTCCAATGCATGCAAGCCTAATCTCCGACCGTGGCGGTTGGAGTGTTCTCTGTGTGGGCCGTTACGGTAAGAGTAGTCTTCGCATGAACCGAGTTGGTCAGATAGGTTCCAATAGCCATCAGGGCTTTGCTACCACCATTGAGTATATTACGATGGAACCACTGTACTGATGGTCCCTTGTCAGTGGTTTTACAAGAGCGCTAGACTGCCGCACTACTGCTAGTATGAAGCACTACAACAGTGGACATTGGATGCTGAAAAAAAGCAACACAGCTGAAGCCTTTTGCCACAGTGGACACATCTACAATTCACGCTATATAAACACATCTCATCCCAGACCATGATCCTTTGCCTCCATACAGCAGCACAACTATTTAGAGCAGAATTAGCATACACATAAGTTAGCCCTTTTCACACAATTATATCACACACGTTTAATTTTCACTTTTTTTTACCACATATTGCCTTTGTTTGAAGGCATTTTTTGTGTCTCTGAATCATTATACTTCATTTTACCATTCAAAAACTTCTCTTGCTAGAAAGAATGGAATGTAGGACAGGATAGTAAACAAAGTGAATGCTCTAGGTACCTACCACCCTGCACTCAAAGGAGGACATCAGGAAGAGGTGGCACGACCTCAGGCAAAGGGTGAAGAACCTAGTCGACAGGCACCACATTGTGGCTCAGAAGACTGGTGGTGGTCCTTTCGACCCCCAATACAACTCACACCCTGGGAGGAAAAGTTGCAAGCCATCCTGCATTCTGAGGGCTTCACAAAAATACCTGGGAGAGTGGAGACTGCTAAGGAACGGAAAAACAACTATTAAAGGAGGGTCAAGGGGAATATATTTATAGACCGTCCAAACTCGAATAACCCCTAAGGAACTATAAAGAACAAGAAGAGTTGGAGGGTCTGTGAAGCAAAGTGCCGAGTCTACAAGGTCCTCACTGAGAGCTACACATTTGGATTGCACTGAACCAGACCAAAGTGGTCACTAGACACTAGGTGTACAATAGATATCCTATCAGCCCAACCACTTGGCGGAGCCTCGTCATGTAGGACGTCTAGAACCAAGTTGGTGTGTCCAAGCCTATATGAATTGGCTAGACAACACACAATTATGGTTCATACAATAGAAGTGTCCACGCCACTGGGTGGTGCTGGTACAGTGCAGTGCAAAGAAAAAAAGTGTGTGAGTGATGTTAAAATGACGGTCAAGGCAAAAGAAAAACTTTTTATTAGTATTCACCTGGACGTCAGATTAAAAAGAGATGTAAGACAGTGTGACAAAATCACTGTCTACTTTGCTGTGTGGTTAAATAGGCCAACATGTTTCTGCCAATAGGTGAAACTACACCGGCATTCTTCAGGGCCACTTGTATGGAATGTTGCTACTGCAAAGATACACTCTAATAGTAGTGTAAAAAAGTGAAGATGACAGACCAAACAGTTTAAGACTGTCAAACTAATAGTGTGGTCACTAGGACCATCCTATCGTATCCTCTTGAGCCGTTTGATAATAGAGGATGCAGTCCTGTAAACAAAAAACAGAAGGACAAATACTATTTGATGTTCTTTAAACATAACAGACTTTCAGGAGCAGTTAACCCCAGAAAGGGTTATACTATTATAATATGAGGACCAAAACAAGACTTAGCAAGGCCAGTCCAGATTAGAACGGCCACTTAATTAATTACAGGTTGCACTTAGAATAAACCACATAAATTTCTGAATACAAAATTGAAAACAATAAAAAGACTTACCCAGCAATGTGTGGGAGTCAAGCCTCACCTCACCCGGCAACGGCTCGGAGATTGAGGCCCCGCTCTATGCACAAACAAATATATGTAAACATGTAAACCGGAGCGACTATAAAGATCTGATAATATCTTTAGTCAGTACTATGTCTCAAAAGTTTGCGCATATAAACAACTGGTTATAAGTTGCCCACAGTGATCACAGTCCCATGGAGAAGGAAAAGGGCGGAAGGCATAAGGTCTAGTTGAAACTAGTGAAGATGCTGACTAACAGGGCAAATAATGTGTTCATACCACTATTTACCTATAGTGTTGATTAACCTTGTGAACACCCAAAGCATGCACACAGCTGCCAGTTTGAGATGTACTGTAGCACTTGAAAATAGAAATGAAGGGGTGGTTAAGCTGACTATCTATTGCGGCCTATTCTTAAGAGAAAGTACAGCCTCTAGCTAAACTGGTGAAGCAAAACAGCATTTGACGCCTCAAGCTTCACTGGTACAGCAAAGCAGAAATCTAATGTTAACCCTTCAAGCCAGTTTTATAGTTAATGCTATGTCGAGCAAAACAGCTTAATTATCCCTCAATATATCCCAGAGAAACCAAGTTTAGGCTAGTTTAAGCGGCACGCGTCATGACTACTCACCTCTCCGTCGGTACCTCTCGGCTGAATCCAAAGCCGAAGGGGAGGCAACGAGGAGAGGTGAGACGCGCGTTATATACCCTCTCTGATTGGTCGGGGTGGCGTTAATGAAGAACAGCTGCTCGGCTAATGCCGGTCTTGTGATGCGCGAATCCTAGTCACAGCGCATGCTCGCCGGTGAGCCACATGCGCGCGTAGCGATGTGTTCGAAAACCGGGGCATGCGCAGAGTGATTTTGGGCGCGCCTACGTTTTATGATGTGTGTTCGTTTCTTTGCGCGTGCTCAGACCGCTGCTTTGGATTCAGCCGAGAGGTACCGACGGAGAGGTGAGTAGTCATGACGCGTGCCGCTTAAACTAGCCTAAACTTTAAGAATAGGCCGCAATAGATAGTCAGCTTAACCACCCCTTCATTTCTATTTTCAAGTGCTACAGTACATCTCAAACTGGCAGCTGTGTGCATGCTTTGGGTGTTCACAAGGTTAATCAACACTATAGGTAAATAGTGGTATGAACACATTATTTGCCCTGTTAGTCAGCATCTTCACTAGTTTCAACTAGACCTTATGCCTTCCGCCCTTTTCCTTCTCCATGGGACTGTGATCACTGTGGGCAACTTATAACCAGTTGTTTATATGCGCAAACTTTTGAGACATAGTACTGACTAAAGATACTTATCAGATCTTTATAGTCGCTCCGGTTTACATGTTTACATATATTTGTTTGTGCATAGAGCGGGGCCTCAATCTCCGAGCCGTTGCCGGGTGAGGTGAGGCTTGACTCCCACACATTGCTGGGTAAGTCTTTTTATTGTTTTCAATTTTGTATTCAGAAATTTCTGTGGTTTATTCTAAGTGCAACCTGTAATTAATTAAGTGGCCGTCCTAATCTGGACTGGCCTTGCTAAGTCTTGTTTTGGTCCTCATATTATAATAGTATAACCCTTTCTGGGGCTAACTGCTCCTGAAAGTCTGTTATGTTTAAAGAACATCAAATAGTATTTGTCCTTCTGTTTTTTGTTTACAGGACTGCATCCTCTATTATCAAACGGCTCAAGAGGATACGGTAGGATGGTCCTAGTGACCACACTATTAGTTTGACAGTCTTAAACTGTTTGGTCTGTCATCTTCACTTTTTTACACTACTATTAGAGTGTATCTTTGCAGTAGCAACATTCCATACAAGTGGCCCTGAAGAATGCCGGTGTAGTTTCACCTATTGGCAGAAACATGTTAGCCTATTTAACCACAAAGCAAAGTAGACAGTGATTTTGTCACACTGTCTTACATCTCTTTTTAATCTGACGTCCAGGTGAATACTAATAAAAAGTTTTTCTTTTGCCTTGACCGTCATTTTAACATCACTCACACACTTTTTTTCTTTGCACTGCACTGTACCAGCACCGCCCAGTGGCGTGGACACTTCTATCGTATGAACCATAATTGTGTGTTGTCTAGCCAATTCATATAGGCTTGGACACACCAACTTGGTTCTAGACGTCCTACATGACGAGGCTCCGCCAAGTGGGTGGGCTGATAGGATATCTATTGTACACCTAGTGTCTAGTGACCACTTTGGTCTGGTTCAGTGCAATCCAAATGTGTAGCTCTCAGTGAGGACCTTGTAGACTCGGCACTTTGCTTCACAGACCCTCCAACTCTTCTTCTTCTTTATAGATTGCTAAGGAAAACCACACCAACTGTCAAAACATGTCAATTTTCTGTGTGCACACATCTCTTGCTATCCAGTTTCTCAAATACATTTCCCATATGCAGTAGCCAAAGTTTCAGATGTGTGATTGGCAGTGAGAATCAGTAGCCCTGCACATAAGATCACATGTATCAACCACCATTACACCTCACATGTGGTAATACTTTCTGTAAGTACATTGCCATCAAATGTTCATCCCATTACATGTGCAAATGTCTAATAGTATGGCCCACCACAACTGCTTTTTCAAACACCTATGCAACACAAATTACTTTTGCTGGTGTTGACAAGTGGAAATTTAAATGACTACAACTGCCATGAGGCTTCTACCTCTACAGAGTTGTTTGTCCAGAATCACTTGGCAGCCATCTCACTACTGAGGTTCACCTTACAGGCAGTTCACGACTGGTCAAGTGTGGGGATGGAGTGTTTGCAATGGCCAGAGGTAATGGCCCTTTACCTCTGAACAGGAAGCCCCAGTTTTGTTTGTCCATACTCACCTGTCAACCATTTTCCTACTGAGGTTCAACTCACAGACATTTCACCATTGTTCAAGTGGGGAGGAGGAGTGTTTGCAATGAGTACAACTACCATGAGGCCCTCTACCTCTTCCTCTGAGCAGGTGGACTAGGAACAACATAAAGGAGTTGATTATTAATTCCGGGGAGATACATCTAAAAAGGCAGGAGAGCTGAAGGAACACTTGGTCTCCCTCTTCTCAGCATTATATACAGAGGAGATCAATCCAGATCCAGATAAGCGAAGGGAATGGTTGAAGGAAAGGGACCTGGTTGGATTAACGGAGGCAGCACAGGCTGTTTAGAAGCCCAAATCACAGAGACAGATATTTTAGATCACTTAAAACATGTAAAGGCAGGAAAGGCGGCAGGAGCGAATGCCATTCCTCAAGAGTTACATCTGCTTTTGAGAGAGGAGATTGTGCCCATATAGGAGGGAAATTTTTAACTCCACTTATTCAAGAAACACTTGGATTAATGGAAGGAAGCTACGTTGGTATTGATTTTAAAAACAGCTAAGGACCCCAAGAAAGCAGATTCGTATTAACCAATTTCTTTATTGAATGCCGATTATAAAGTCTTCACAAGTATATTGGCTGGCAGAATGGCCAAAGTAGCTCTGCACTCATTACACCTGAAAAAAAGGTTGGCAGATCCATGAGCTCACCCAACAGTTAATAGCATCAATAGATCTGGCCACCACGCGTTCTGTCCCGCTGGCAATTGATGCAGCCAAGGCATTTGACAGAGTGTGCTGGGCATATCTCTGGGAGGCTTTGGTGATGTTTGGTTTTAGCATGTGTTGAATTTCAACTCTTCAGAAACTGTGTGAAAATATGTCTGCTCGAATTTTATTTAATGGGGCATTGACAAAGAGCTTCGGACTCAGTAGAGGTGCGAGACAGAATGTCCCCTCTCTTCCCTACTTTTTGATATTTACATTGAGCCATTTGCTCAACTTCTTCGAAGGGAACATCAAGTAATTCCTTTTCCTTCCAGTAATATGACAGTAAGATCTCTTTATATCCCGACGATCTTATAGTTTATACATCAAACCCCTCCCAAACCTTTCCAAGCATTGAGAAGTTGGCTAAGGAGTTTGGGGCACTATCAGGGTATTCAGTAAATACATCAAAATCAGAGAATATGTGTCGGAATATAAAGAAATGGGGTGGAGAGGTTATGTCAGAGATTAAATATCTAGGTATCTCAATAGGGCAGTCTCTGGAGGTTCTTCTAACATTTAACTTAGGCAGGGTGGCTGAGGAGGTTGACTCCTTGCTTACCAGATGGAGGAACTTGCCCTTAACAATGTATGGTTGAGTAAACATGATTAAAATGTCAATACTCCCTAAATTGACTTACCTTTTCAACCAACTGTATTCCATTAGTATTACCCAGTAAGGTTTTAGCAAAACTACAGGGGAAGTTTATATGTTTTATTTGGGGTTCTAGATAGCCATGTTCTCCTGGAAGAAGCAGAGGTGGAGAGTGAGGCAAGGGGGTCTGACGCTCCCGGATCTAAACCTGTATTGCATGGCCTGTCAATTCAAGAACTGTATGATGCTTCTGGGGACTCCTGATAGATCACCTTAGGGAAGGATGTTGGCAGAAATAACCACAGAATCGGTAGCTACAGGGTTTCTCCACAAGTTCAGAGCCCCAAAATTCTTTAAAAAAGTAAAATTAAAGGAAATTAGAGCTGCACTCATATTATGGGTCAGAGTCAGGAAATCTTTGGAATAAGCTACTACTCTGTGTTTTCACCAATTTGGGACTCTCCTGGTACACCGGAATGTGTTATGGGCAGTTTAAGTCTCCCCCTCAGGAGGACATGGATAGTTACCTGGGGGCAGCTACTTACAGAGCAGGGTCTTATACCTTGGGCGCCCTTTTAAGTTTTAAGTATATGCAGCATTCTGCCTGAAACAAAAGAGATATTCATGGATGGAACAACACCAGAGAGGAAGAATCCCCTAAGCAAGATGTGAAATCTAAAGGTAGGGAAGCTACTATGTGGTACTGGAAATTATTAGATGCTGAGGACAGGAGATTGCCGATTTTACATAAGATTTGGGAGGAGATGATACCTGGGCAAGAACTGTCCTGGCACATTTCATTACATTTTTAATACCCTAAGGTTAAACTAGCCAACTTAAAGAGAAACCATTTTGTTCACCCTGAACAGATTATATTGGCCAGATTTGTTAAGGTTCCTACCCCTAAATGTAGAAGATGTGGGCTTATTGAAGCAAATGAGGAACATGTTTTTGTGGCCTGTCCAAGGGTTGAACAGTATTGGGAAACCTTGAGTAGTGCTAAATCAGAAATAATGGGAACAAATATAAAGATGACTTCTGTGTTGGTTATGTTAGGTGTGGATATTACAACAAGGAATCTCCTCAGCAAGCCTCAGCGGTGTTTATTGTTCTACCTAATACTGCTGGCCAGAAGGGAGATATGTATACACTGGTTAGATCCAAGCCCTCCCTTGGGTGTGAGCTGGTCAAAAGCAGTTTGCTGGACCTGTAGGTTGGATACTGGAAGCACTCCACTCAGAGCGGGTACAATATGGACTGAGTATATAAGATGGAGTGACATTCCGGATCCAGGGGGTTTGAGCCCTATGATACTCCCCAGCACTGGGTATTGGTTCTTAGCCAATAAATGTACGGTTGGAGCATTGCAAATGCAGAAGGATGAAGGACACGCCCCGATTACAACAATGCAACATAGCCTGAATCTGCAGTAGCTATGGCTTTATTGGGACAAGAATAAAAAAAAAATGGGTGGCTGGTACAAAGTGGAGGGGTCAAGCATAACCTTTAGTGCTGGAAGGATGATGATGTTGGCAATTATGATAGATTATGTTTCTCTAAAAAAAAATTAATATCGAATACTGTCTGTGTATAGGTGGGCAATCTAATATATATATTGCCAGTGTTGGCTAAAGTTAGAGCAGAAGAATATCCTCTCCCTGACTGCCCTTCAATTGGTCACATCTCAATAAATCACATAGCTCGGGGTAAGAGGGTTAGGGGTTCAGTGAATGGATGTGAAGGGTGATTTGAGGGAACAGTTTGACAAAGACAAACACTACTACACAAGGGCCACACATTCATCTTGGCAGCCAACCATCCTACAAGTGTTATGGGAGGAAAAAGGAAATGCATGCTTGATGATGAGTACTAGACTACTACAGGTAAATCAAATTTTCCATCTGCCCCCAGAGAGACCCAAGTTACATTATGCTATTATAGCCGGCTTTGAAAGATAGCAAATACAATTAAAATATCTGTAGAAGTAAACAAACATAAACAACACACACAGTTGTAATGATTGACTTTAACAAAATGATACTGTAATGCCAAATTGCATCCCTGCATTTCTCTTGGACTGTACGTTAATCTTTGTGCCTGGCAGATGCGGTTCAGTAAGGTAAGTGTGAGTTGTTTTTCCAGCATGGCACAGGGTAAGGGCCTGTATATGGAAAGAAAATGATATTAGAGAATCAAGGGGAAAAGTTAAACTGCATAAAGGAGTGCAACAAGACTTTTAGAGGCAGCATGGCTAAATGTCTGTTTCTGGCAGCTACATCCAACAACAGGCCCCCATCCAACCTCCACTTAGCTTCAAATTTGATCTAGACAGAACTGAGCACAGACACACACAGTAACATAGCATTTTCCTAATTAAGTAAAAAATCAATGCACCGCTATCGGTCAGTCACACCACAATCACCACCACCACTACACAGACATATGTAGGTCTGGTGTTGTTGTTGCTTTCCTTTAGGCCACTTAAAAGTCATCATCATCCAAATTGGTTAGTTTCAGTGAATTTAAAAATGTCCATCTTCTTCTGGTGGCAGTTCTCGAAGTAGTCACGCTCATGCCCACACCTGAGTCATTCCATCATCTCCGACCCTCCTGAGTCTGACTCAGTGTATGGTGTCCAAATCCGTACCAACAGTGTCCTGAGTGAGTCCCGACTCAATGCAATGAATCGGCCTCTAATAGTACAATTTTGTTATTGAAAAACAAGAAGGGAAAGATTGACTTGACTAAGTCACTTTTTATATGTGGAGTAGACTAGAGTAGACTAGATGTGTGTTTGCAAGCTTTGCATTAACTAAGTGACCGGTGAGGTTTGAGTCTTTGAGGAGTATAAGTAAGCATAAAACAGTTAGGAATCTTGCTATCAGATCTTTCAAAGGGGAAGGAAAAAAAATAACCTTAAGAGGAAATGTATTAATCAGCCGTCGGTTGTGTAACCACAACATTGTGAATCTCAATTTAAATAAAAATGAAAATATAAAAAAAGCAAAAATTTAAACAAATTGGAAACATTACATTTTTTTAATGGAAACATATTTAAAACAAACAAAAAAATTAACATAAATAAATAATTTTAAATAAGTAAAAAATAAAAATTACCCTCAAGCGTCTAACTATTAATTTATCAAGCTGCTATTATCTCATTGATCAAACATCCATAAAAGCATGTGGCAAAGGGGCACACTGTCTGAACTCACAAAATGGCTGCCAGCCAGTGACACATGCTCATTATCAACAACAACAAGCAAGAAGAAGGAATTTGATATCAAAGAGAAGATATGTAGGCCTATGGCAAAAGCACCAAAAAATAACATGAGGAGCTGGAGAGTTAAAAAGTGCGCACCAATGATCACAATGCTAACATTGAACAATTAGTTTGTACGAATGTGGAGAAAAAGACAAGGTAGCAAGAAATGAGAAAAAGACAATCATATAACATATTTAAATACACATAAATCTTAGACACGTAAAGTGTCTTGACCATTATTACCCTGGAAAAACACATGATATATCCGGATGAGCACACTCAATATCTCAGTAACCCAAAAATGATAATTTATATAAAACATTTAGCTAATGGCCTAAAGGGTGACCAGCAAATTTCTGGTTGTGGTGTAACATGGTGTTTCTGTCGGTCGGTTTTGTGAAAAGTTCCACACTAAGATGCCCATCAGTGTGTTTGATGATAAGATCTAAAAATCCACATCTCTGATTATCAATGTGGGAGGTAAACTTTAAATTACTATCGCCCAGATTTAACCAAGAGATGAACTCTCTGAGGGTGTCGATAGAACCAGTCCAGATGAAAAAGACGTTGTCTATATACCGAGACCACACAGAGATGTTCTCGTAAAATGGTGATACGACATTGTATATGTGATGTTCTTCAAAGGTAGATACATATAGACAGGCCAAGCTGGGAGCACAGGTAGCCCCCATGCTGGTGCCCTTGGTCTGTCTATAAAGCTGCTTATTGAATAGGAAAAGATTATTTTTGAGTACCAGAGTGATACAGTCTATGATGAATAATTCATGAGCAGTATGGTCATACTGAACTAAAAAAGCAAAGAAGAGTTGTTTCTAAATGAGCTGTAGATTAATGCAATTCTGTGATGAAATAGTAATTGTGTGTTTTCTTTTAGAACTGGTCCTGAAGAAGGTTGTTCATTAATCTTTCCAAACCGAAACGCTGCGTCGACCCCTGTTCTTGTGAACATTTTAACCAAAATTGTCTTTTTTTGTATATATGCTTTGATTTTATATGGTTTTAATTCATTGAAAATGTTTTCAAAATTATTGTGAGAATATTCCTTTTTTGAATAAACAGATATATGTATTTTTTTATAACACTTCTGCCTGTTGTGTCTTAAATTTTAGTCATAATTAGTAACTCTATGTGATATGCATTAATTGCTTTACTGTGCGATCATATAATGAGCCGTGAGGTTTTGATCCATTGTGAGATTGGTATTCTCAAAAACAGGTTGGGGGCACCACCAGATTAACAATTACCATCTTTATGGTTAGCTAAGGGGACTCTCTTTTCTTCCTCAATATTATACCCCTGTCCCAGACCTACTAGACAAGGGGGCCTCCTTTACTTTATATGATCCCAATCAAACAAAACAACACAATTTTTTTGACTTGTGAAATCTCAATTTCAAGGCCCCCAAATCCAATGATATATTATGCAGCAGACACAAAGATTGATCCTACCAGCTCCAAATCTGAATGTTAAGTGGCCAGGAGATAGACAAAGCTCTGGGAGGAGCCTGCCGGACAGGAAGAGAAAGTTGGAGACTCTGGTGCACTTCCTTCCTCTTGAAGAAAAAAAAAAGGACTCCTTGCATAAAAAGTATAGCCAAATGTCAAATTGAGGAGTTTTTTTTTACTCCAAACCATCATTTCGAAAAGCTTTTGATGCTGTTTTGGAAGAGAAACTTCTCCAGATTGCAGTCACAGTAGATCCTGCATGTTCAGTATTACGTTCTTCACAAAATCGCCACCAGAACTCCATTGTCTCGCTCGAATGACTTGCTGACAACAGCAAACTCTCTTGGGACCATGCAGCCGCCTAGCAAATTTTGTGGCACTCGCAAATGGCTCTGAAATCTCGTTCGCGATTGTGGGCACCAGCTAAGTTGCTCTTGCAAGCAAGAAAACGCACGTGAGGCGTACTGACACAGAAAAAACTCCACTCCGTTGCGGAGTGTGGAGTATATTGGCAACTCCACGTTCTACGCAGAATGTGGAGTTGCCAAAACTCCGCAAAATCCATGAGCGGAATGGAGTTTTACACCCTGGCTTATTGTGGTCTTTAAATGTATGAGAACATGGCTTTTTGGAATTCCATTTAACTGACTTTCCTTTTTCATGTGGCTGGTGTGTGAATGCCTGTTACAGTGCTTTGGCAGTGAAGATGTGTTTTCCTTTCCTGAGATGCCCATACTGATGTATGTTCAAAGACACCACAGGACCTTGCTTATGAGCAATGTGAGGTTGTCACAGGAGATGCTAGCTATGTCATTCGTGAGGCAGTGCTGATAAGTGACACTGGTTATTGCACACATCATTACAACAACTTCTGAGATGTGCACACATGTAGAGTTTGTGAGAGTGTGCCTGTACATTGTCAATGCCCTGACATTGAGGGAATCAGATGTGAAGTGATCATACATTCTGTGATGCTGCATGCAGGGAACCACAAAAAATGTTTGGACCAGGGATACAATGCCCAAGAACAGGATGTTATGGCTCAAGGCATAGTGTATGTACTGTCACAACCCCATGATTGATGTATCATGTGGCACAAAGTTGGCTAGGAGTGCTTTCAGTCACGTGATGTGCTGTGTCTGTAGATTTTTCATGAGGGATATTTTACCTGCCCACACTGACACATACACATGCTCTCTTTCTTCTCTGTTGTTTTGGATTTGTACAGTGGTGCGAATGTTTGTGCTTTATTGTGTTTTTCCTCTTCTCTACATGAGGTCTTTGAGTTGGATGACTGTACTTAGAAGGGGTCGGTCACAGGGGTGTGACTGATATACATGAAGGAGTGCCTTAAAAGTATGTGAGCTGTGTATCTGTGATTGACATATTATCCTACACAACAATAAATACCTACTTCTGTCATTTAAAAATATCAAGTTTATCTGATACAACAAGTTCCATTGCACCTACAAGAAGCCTGGACTAATGGATGTTTCTTTTGTTATTGGAGCAGGTATTGGAGCAACAACTGTGACTTCATTGCATAATGTTATGATAATGCTTCAGACCAGACATGAAAACACTGGAAATTGAGTATTAAGAGTCTCTTTGCAGTTATATCTGAGGCAGTGGAAGGTGGTGCTGCTAGAGAGTTGATTTTGATTCACACAATAAGGGTGAGTGCAAATATGGAGAGTCAGGTGGGACCCATCTCTGCATCTGCTTTTTCAAACTGCTGATGCTAACCACCAGCAAACCCAGGTCTACTTCACGGCCTGCTACCCAACTCTCACTACTCGCTCTATCCACTGTCTCTTCAGGCCCCCTCATGTACTGCTTCTCTTGAAATATGTATTAGCAAGATGTCCCAGCATGATGACTTGGAAACATGTGGCTCCCACACACATCCACTCATACTGAGCAAGCTACCCTCTGCTTTTCCATGGCAGTGCATCAATTGACCTTTACCAGTGGTTGCGTCCACAACTGTGTTAATATTCTGCATCATCAAGCAGGTACAGCAGTGGTAGGATGTGTTGGATAGGCTCCATGTTGGCACAGGACGTGGGAGTTGTGTAGAGGTGAGTGTAAGCTTTATATCCCTCCATTTCTGCCAGCTCAGATGAGGTGGTTGGACCACCATGGTCGGCCTATCGGATCTAAGTATCATAATTGGGCGAGTGTTTCGTAAGGCAGTCCATTGTCAGACAGGCTTTATTTGTCCGCTCTGATACCACTGTGGTCATAATTTCTTGTTGGAGTCAAAAGGACTGTGGCGGGTGGATTTCTGTGCATACATAAGCATTGTAATCTGGCAATCAGAGCGATCACTTCTGACGAGACTTCGGCGGTCTGACCGCCTCCAACAGGACTGTGGAAGTCAGTCTGACCGGCATCACAATAAGCCCCTTAGTTTGGTTTTGGTCCTAAAATCATTGCTTTAATACCTCTTCTATATATCTCTCCCCAAGTGGCTATTTGAGTAAATGGGCTGACCTCCTCACGTTTCATGTTAGGCAGAGGAGTTCCTCAAGGTTGTCCCCTTTCTCCTTTTCTGTTCAGTCTAGACCTAGAACCATTCTTAACTCAGCTCAGGCAAACAACAGAGTTTCATGGTTTTACACAAAACTCTCAGCATTTTACAATCAGTAGTGGTCGCTCGTATTGTGAAGTGGTGGGATTGGAGAGTGGGTATACAAACTAAAAATATATATTTATAAATATATAAAGTTTCACTTGCCTGATCTAGTGGATGTTGCCTTGCACCTGATCCTCGCCTTCTGGATGTCTAGGAACTGCTGCACACTGCGCAAGCTCCCAGATGCCAATCCCAGTGCTGCTCTCATTCTGGGAATAGCATGAGAGCAGCTCTAGGGTTGGTCTGAGCACCCTGGTTTGATGCTCAGGCATTGACTGGACACCTGGGTTGGCTCTTCACCCAGGTGTACAACATAGCTCAAGTTGGAGAAAGGCTAAGAGCCCATGATGGTTTGGCTCACAAAACCGTCATGTGCACTTAGCAGTGCCCACTACTCCCCCCTCCTCCCTGGTGCTGCAGCAGCACCATGAGTAAGGATTGCCCTGCCCCTCCCTTGGCTCACAGCCTGCAAGAGGAAACATGCAATGATAATAAAAATGTTTCATTATTATTTTATTTTTATTGGTTGCATCTTCTGGCTTTCAGCGGGGGGCAATGCTCCTCCAGCATAATGGAGGAGACGGCCCTCGTTAAATTGGCGGTGCATGCAGACGATATTTTATTTTTAGTATCAAAACCTGCATCTTCCATCCCTGCTTTTCTCTCTGTAGTTACTTCTTATGCCCTAGTTTCTGCCCATTATTTAAACCATGAGAAATGCAAAATATGACCTCACTTTTAAAACTGAATTCATATCATCTATCTTTAAGTGGCAACCACAACAAATTAAATAGCTTGGTCTCCACTTCATCTAATCCCTTGAAACGTCCATGTGCAAAAATATAGACAATTGGATATAAAATAACTTCTCTATCTAGTTTATGGCATCCCTTTCATTTAGGATGGTGGGGTTGGCTTAACACTATTAAAATGATGTTGCCACCCACCATTGTTTATGCCTTCTCCAGCATTGCATTTAACATATTCCTCTAAAGTTTTATACAAAAATGTACTCTATACTCTCCTCTTTTCTTTGGAACAATAAAATACCTTGTATGTATTTACTAAAACTAAACTTTCTCAAAGTTGAGGTTGGAGTGAACTTTCCTGATTTCTCCTAATATAAAGTGTTTTAATTGAAACAATCTTCACATTGAAACACACCTTCTTCAACATATTACCCACTGTGAGCTGATTTGGAATGTGACTTCCTATCACCTTTTTTATTTCAAATACTTAACTTTCACAGGCAAACCTCAAAATCTCTCCACCCTAATTTTTAAAAATGCTTGCAAGTTACTAGACTCCGTAATAGCATACTTTACCAAATATCTGCATACCTTTCTCCATTCCATTATTGGGCACAATCACTTTTTACAAATAAAAAAATAGACCTATCTAATGGCAAACTTGGCGGAACAGGGACGAAAAATGGGTTAATCAATAGTTAAATCCAGGCCCCATTATTTCTTTTCACAAGACCAACAATTCTTTGAGCTCCCATCTTCATTTCAAAATAAATTTCGACTCCCACAAGATATCATTATCAATGCATACACACAACGTCATCACTCAACCCATCTATATTTCTCATAATACTCTCACTGATATTTTACACCCAAATCCAAAGGCTTCTATTTCTTCCCATTTGGAATGTGCTTCTATTAATAGACCTAAATCAGACACAGAATAGGCCTGGGGACAGATTCTGTCCTTTGCTTTGCTCATCTCAATGTAGAAACAGATCTGGATGAAAATTAGAAAATCCTCCCGAGTATCAAACACAATGAAATCTTTTTTTTTATCTGTACAATAGACTCTCCTTATCCCTGGTAGCTTTGCAAAAATGAAAACATACATTTCTGATACTTGCTGCACATTCTCTACACACCATGCCAATTGGAAACTCCTACTTTTCACATCCCCTTCCATTTCTACTTTTTAGACACCAATTTGGAATCAAATCAATTGAAATTTTAATTCAAACATACCCTATTCTATTTCTAATTACTTTTTAGGAAGTGTATCTGATGATTGGGCAACTGTTGCATTCAATGTTAAAATATTGGATTTGTTACTGGCAATTTCTTTCCAGCAAATAACATACATGAAACTGGAAGGATTCTACCCAATTATCATTCAAAGCTTGGTGGTATGCAGTTTGTCACAACCATAGACTAGATACTGCCTATATGCATTCTATAGTACTAATTATAAAAAGGAAAGACCTTTGGACCCTAGTCACACATTTCCTTGCCAAATCTGCAAAATCATTGTTTGCCCCTCCAGCCAGTGGACAAGTAGTTCTTCAACCTCCTTGACATCCTGCTCATGACATTATTACTTCTTTATAATGTACATTACTTTGTATAACTTGCTTATTTCTCCTACGTGTACTATCAGACAATAGTCCACATGAACCATATGTATATCCCCCTCCTCAGCATAATACACCTAGGGCCAGATGTAGGTAGCCCTTTACCGATCGGAATCGGCCGAAAATACCGATTTTCGGCCGTTTCCGATCGGTAAAGGGCTAGGGAGATGTAGGTGCACATATTTGGTAATTTTACCGAATCGTTATTATTAACGAATCGGTAATAAGTACCGATTCGGTAATAATTACCGAATCGGTAATATTTATAGATTCGGTAATATTTACCGATTCGGTAAAATTACCGAAAATGCTATGTGGGTAGCCAATTTTCTATTGGCACATGGCTTACAGAATCGGTATTTTACCATGGAATACAAATCCATGGTAAAATACCGATTCCTGTGTACATGCACATCTGTGCATGTACACATGTGCCATGTGACAGACAGACGTGCCCTTAGGGCATGTCTGTGTGCCACATTGCACACATGCCCGTTTTGGGGGTGCTAGAGGGTGTCAAAGTGACACCCCCTGCACCCTTGTGAATTCTTTAATTACCGATTCGGTAAATACTGAATCGGTAATGCCTAATCATTCCTATGGGCTTCAAAGCCCATAGGAATGAATGGGCATTACCGATTCGGTATTTACCAAATCGGTAATTAAAGAATTGTTAAGGATTCGGTAACGAATCCAGATGTTGGGACCTACATCCCATTTACCGATTTTGAAATACCGAATCGGTAAAATTCGGTATTTCAAAATCGGTAAATGGGATTTACCTACATCGGGCCCCTACTCTTTTAAACCTTGGTATAGCAGACTCTGTGATTACTTATCAAAGTCCGAATGGGGGGGGGGGTGACATCTTAGAGAAATTTGCATTCAAATTGCAACTAAAATCACTTCCATCTAGACATCAACCCAGAACAATAGCAAGAACATCACAATGTGTTTAGTCCACATCTGCAACCGGACAGACGAGAGCTTCAGCTGCCAGAATGAATCCAAGACCAAGGCCATCCTACTGTGAGAAAGTGAATCTCTAGCTTGCACGTTTCTGGGTTCTCTCCACTCACCGTTACCCGATCCAACAGGACGGGAACCAGGGAATACTTTTTGACAAACCCCTATTACTCCTCCCACAAATCAACACAGCTGTCAGAAAGATCAGTTTGCATCTTTTGCTCCTCTTCAAAATACTCCTTTTCATCCTTTAGGCTTACAGGTGGAATACGCTAGAGACAGGATCATGTCCTACCTAAACGAATGCCAAATATTTTACCTTCTCAAAAAAGCTGTTTGCCAGAACACAAAGCCAGCAAAACCAGGCAGTCAGAATGTGCCTTAATGTACATAAGGCAAACTTTTTTAAACCTGTCTTGATTGAAAGCACTCCACTGCCAACTAGTTGACGCCACAATCAAATTAAGGGTTCTCCGCACTTTCAACAAAGATTCTGGGGAAAAGTATGAAATATAGATTTTTTTAAACTTAAAAACGTAGCGCCATGCTACTCCCCAATCTGAAACCTCGGATCTTTCGCTGTTGACTTGATCCAGCAAAGGTCATTCAAATTGATGAAATACTGAGGCAGAGCTCTGGGAGTACAATGTCCAAGCCTGGAGGGCCCTCGTCCTCTCACTGGGATCCGAGCTCACTCACATGCACGCCTGGAAATATTCAAAACCTAAACCGTTTAAACTCAGTTTGTAACCAAAACTTTAGGACACTTGGAGGCACCTGGCCTAAATCAACGCATTCTCCCCATTGCCCAGTTCCATTTGACTGGCTGTTTCAGTTGAAAGGATACTCGTAGCCCACTATAACACTCTAAAAACACATACGTGAAATAGGCACTGCTAATATTCCTGCTGCAATAATTGGCAGGTAAATATATGCAAACCTGTGTGAAACAGATGTTACCATGAATAGAGTGGCTGATTCTGTTCTGCACGCATGAAAGCACAGCACGTGCCCAGCAGAACCTTCACAGCAGCTCGATCAAACCATGTGCACAGGCCCCTTTAATCACACCCTCCAATGGCTCCATGATCCACGCCTGATCGGGTGAATTCACTGTACTCATTAAGGAGAAGCACACATCGAGGTATTCAGACGAAAACTGGAATATGCAAACACGGCAATGAGACGCGTTTCCCCGATGAACAGATGTCGCCAGGGAGGTAATGTTCCCAAGCGTTAAGGACGAAGAAAGCGTATGTCACAGGTACCTTACCTAATCAGCCCTTTGGGGAGTGACTCCGCTGGAAGATTCATTCAAACTTGATACTTAAAAGCCTCAAATACACGGCGCTTTTGAAAACAAAGAAAGAAAGCCATAATTCACGAGAAGTGAAAAAAATGTAACCTGTCTTTAAAAACTGCCTACACGGATGTCTAAAAATCAGTTCAGAGCTCGCAGCAGAAATCTCTGTCTGGGGTGGGAGCTGATAATTCGAATGCTGATAAGGAGAACTGAGGGGCTCATTTATGAGGCACCTTATAGCACTTTTGCACCGCTGGAACGTCACTTTTTTGACATTCCGGTGGAACACTGTGCTGCGGCAATATTCACAAGGCCACATATAGCCACTTTACTTGTCTTTTCAAGGCCTTGAAAATATGTGCCCCTTTTACGCAGAACACTGCGTAAAAGCAGCGTTACATGTGTGTTGCTGTGGGTGCTCCCATGCAACACCCATGAAATCTGAAGCATTCCTAGATTTACGAGAAATCGTAAACCTGGGAATGGATCAGAATCTAGGGTGGTGCTAGGGTGGCTCAACAAGGAACATTTTTTAATTTCTCCTTGTTTGTTCAAATCGCTTGAATTGATTGATTTTGGTCAGAAGGTGTACCTTCCTGCGCAAAAACAACGCAGGAACCCTTGCAACATGGTGTAAAGGTGTCTGCGTTGGCGCATGGCCACCCATTGTGCGCCGGCGCAGGGGAAAATGACAGGAATGTGCCATATCCCATAGATATGGCGCATTCCTGCCCTTTTATTTCGAAATAGGGCAGCGCCGCAAAACTCCTTGCAGCGCTGCCCTGCGCCAAAACCTCATAAACAAGGGCCTGAGTCTTTTGTTATTTTGAAGGCGTTAAGTCAAATAACATTACATTGAGTAATATGGATACCGGTTTTTAAAGCACAATGATTTGATAAAATCTAATTGCAGATTTAAAAAGTGTTTGAGTCAGGTTTGCATTAGGTTTTTTTAACACAACATAACGCAATCTCATTTTTGGATTTACAAAGAAAGCCAAATCAGGGTATGAAACCCAAAGTACCAGAACACAACGCAATGTTCTGCCTTGTGTTACTTTGCATCAAGGGGATGTTCTGTGGGTCGTGCATGGGTGTTCCCATACAGTTACCTATGCGTTCTGGCACAAATCCCTTTCTTCAAAGATTTGTAGACAGTAATTTGTGCTATGTTGCCAATGCTTCTTTAGAAATGTATGAACTGTGGTGGCAGTTTTTTAACTGCTGAAAATAGGTACAGAGAAAACTCTGTAACTTGTCGAAGCACACAGCGAATTGCCTCTAAGTTTTCATCATAATGGTTTGATAGCTAAAACTTACTTTCAACAAAAACTATGAGACTAGAATCAAAATAGTAATTGCATTTTTCAAATATATTCTCAATTCAATCTTAGCAATGGAAAATGTTACATAATTAACACATGAAATCAATTTGTACAATGTTATCAGTTCATGAAAAAATAAAACAATTGGTGTTCTCAATTGCATATCATTTTTCATCAACCCCAATGCATTTCGGGTTACACCCTTCTTCAGGGGGTTATGTTAGTGAAAACAAATCTTCCAAGGTCTCCTGACAGAACACAAAGAAAACAAACTAAATGCACCATCATTAAATTCTCACTCCGCATCACAAGAGTAGTTTATCACTGTTCGCGGACACTTTAAACAATCCCAACGCCGATATAACCAAAAGTGTGAGCCATTGTCTAATGCCAGGCTATTGGTGTCATAGTGCCTCATACTCAACTTCTTGCGCCAATAATTGAACATTATTAAACTGTGAAAAATCATGACGCGGTCGTTATGTGACAAAGCATCCAACCAGCCTTGCCTGTGCATGCAATAAAAGTGATATCCTATAAGCTCATGAGCAGTGGGTCATGCCATGTACCTCTTATCTATTCTTGTAAATTGGTCAAGTGGGCAAATGGTATAGGGAAAAAAATGCTTTTCCTATGCAAAGTTCTGAGACAATTGTGGGATTGTTGGACTTGACCCTTTTTGCAGGGTCATCCCTGGACTTTTTGCCTTCCTCCTCTATTTTTTCTAACCTGTTGTTGGGTGTTTTATGACTCTTGGCACTTTACCACTGCTGATCAGTGCTAAAGTGCATATGCTCTCCCTATTGCAAATTTATATATAGATTAGTGATTCCTTGACTGGCTTGTTCGGTTTACTTGTCAGACCCTAGTACAGTGCACTGAGTGTGCCCAGGGCTTGTCAATCCAAATGCAGCCCTGGTTGTGCCACCCACAGAAGCAGCCTTGTAAAATGTGTCTAAGGCTGGCCATTGCAGAGATTGTGTGCAGTCTGGTACTGCCATGCTGAGTGGGCAAGTGCACCCACTTGCCAGTCCCTAAACCTTCCTTTTTTTCGTATCAGACACCACTATGGTAGGCCCAAGGGCAGGGTGCATTGTAAGTATAAGGTAGAACATGCCCTGGTGTGTGTGTGGCATGTCCTAATAGTGAATTACAGCCATTTTCGATTTTCAATATTGCAAGGCTACCTGTTCTCCAAAGGCAAGAATGGGCAGTTAGATTATTACATCATATAATCCTAGTGACTCAGGGAACATGGTGGAAATTCGAGTTTAGTATGCCTGAACTCAGAATGATAAAATACATCTTTTAGCGAAGTTGGTTTTAACATTCTGTGTTTGTAAATACCACTTTTAGAAAGTATGTATTTTCTTGTCTAACTATCCAAGCCGGCCTCTGCTAGGTTGTGTATTCCTTGTCCAGAGTTTGAGTGACAGGGCTGGGGGATTCCAGGAGACAGGTTGAGTCAGCCCAGTGGTGAATAGAGAGATTTCCATCTAGATGGGAGGGAGGAGTTGCACCTGGGACCTGAATAGGACTGTGCCTGCCCCCCACAGTGCTGGCTCCACCCACTGTAGTGCGTCTGATATCTCTGCACTGCACTGTGAAAAAGGAGAAGGACTCATGTCAACAAAGTGCTCCAGGGCTGTGCCTTTCCTCCACAAGGCTGGCTCCACCTCCTGTGGGGCGTCTGATGTTTCTGCCCTGCACTGTGAAAGGAAAGAAGGAGTCATGTAAACAGAGTGCTCCAGAGTTGGTTTGGACCGGGCAAAGGCCCCTCTGCCCTCAGAGGACAAAGGATTTTGGGGTATAAATATCGGGACCCTGATCCCAAGAAATTAGATCACTTTTCGACAAACAAGAAGAAACCTTTGCTGAGGAGTGGAACCAGAAGAAACTGAGGAGAGACTATCCCTAAGCTAAAGTTCTGCTAGAGGGATCGGCCTGTAGTGGTTGCCTGACTGCCAAAGAGAGGAGAAAGGGACTTTGTGTACTTTCATCAACTTTTAAGGATTTCCAAGGGCTTGGAACAGAGCTTGCCTCCTGCTGAAGTCTCAGCAACAACAGACTTCAACCCCCAGCTCCCCAGAGTTCTTTGGAAGTGCCTGCTGCTGTTTTGGGCCTTCTGAGGGACTGCATGTCGCTAGGAGCTGGAAGCACGACTCTAGTGGAAGACGCTTGTCCCCGTCGCTGCTGCTGCTGTTGCATCTTGGATGTCGCCGCTGTAGCTCTCGGATTGCACAACATCGAGAGAAGCGTCTCGCAACGATAAGGAAGCAATTTGCCGTCGCTGCTGCTGCCGTTGCATCTTGGATGTCGCTGCTGTCGTATTGCACCACATCAAGAAAAGCGCCTCGCATCCACGGAGAAGTGTGCTGCCATTGGAGCTGCTGCCGTCGCATCTTTAATGTCGCCGCTATAGTTGTCGCATTGTGCGGAAACATTTCGCAACGTCGGAGAAGAGTGTCGCAGCCGAAGCTGTTGTCATTGCATCGCGGAACAAGGGTGTCGCCGCTGCAGCTGATGCATCGAATCTAGACCTCTTGCATCATCGGAAAAGCGTGCAGCATCTGGAAGATCTTCACGTCTTTATTTCTTTGCACCAGAACTTTGCTGCATTTCCATCGCTGCAACACTTTTGTTGTGAAAGTGTAGTACATCGTAAGGTGCATTGACTCAAAGTGTCGCATTTTAAGAACTGAACAGAACTAAGCTAAAGCTACCATTTTAAGTACAGTATTGTGGATTGTTGTTGTTTTTGGTCTTGTGTTGAATCTATACAAAGAATACTTAGTTTTGAAATAAACCTGTGTGGTGTCCATCTGTAGTGTTGTCACTTGATTACTGTATGTGGTCACTAATGCTTTACACATTGCCTCTGAGATCAGCCTGTCTGCTTGTGCTAAGCCACCAAGGGGGTGAGCAGGGGTTATTTTAGGAGTGTACCACCTTACCCTGACTAGAGGCAAGGGTTCCTATTTGTCACAAGTACCTACCTGTGCCAACTAGAGACCCCAACATCTAACATTGGTGGTCAGCGGTGAGGATTCTGGATTTGCATTTGTGAATCATGTACAAGTGATTGGTGAACACTACTAGTGAGTGTAGACCAAAACGCAACCACATACTTTTGGTAGATTTATTTTTGGGATTTTCCATTTTTGCCAAGAACTGCCAAGTTTAACCACCATGAGTAAAGCAGCATCCATAGCATCTGTTGATTTTTATTGGGAGGCCAGGGAGAGATGTAGGATGCATGAAATAGAGCTGGCCAATTTTAAGTTGAGTGTACAACTGGAGTTAGAGAATAGGAAATTGGCCCTAGAGGAAAAGAGAATGCAAATGGAGCATGAGTTGAGAATGAGGGAGCTTGATTTAGTGCTCGAGAGGCTTGAGGCCATGAGTGTCTCAGCCCAGCAACAAGAAATGTATGTAGCTCAGAGATTGAGCTTTGCTGAGTTAGAGGTGGAATCCAGCTCCGAGGTGGCAGCAAAAGTGAGTTATCTAGTGCTGAGGGAGCAGAACATATACCCAGAGATGTGGCGCCTGACTTGAAGGAGGGGGTTAACATACACCAGGAGGTTCAAGGACATGAGGTAGCTCCAGTAGTGCACAGCATCCCTGAGGAGAATGGGAAAACTTGCTCAGGGGTTCATGGTCCTAGTGGTGGGAGGAACACTCTACTGACTCTAGAGGAGTGGTGCAGGGAGAGGGGTTCCCCCAAGGTTGAAATCCTGGTATGTGAGTGTGAAGACTGCCCAGAAGAGGGTGGGTTGAATGACAGAGACAGTCCGATACTGTCTTTCCAAACTCAGGAGAGTGGTGTGGAGTACGTGTGCGAGGCACTGGATGGTGAGGTAAAGGACAGTTTGGTTAACCCCTGTAGGGGGCTGTGTGATCCAATTGTGGGAGTGCATATTGTAAGTCCCTGTTTTCCAAAGCTATGCAAACACCTGTTGAAGAGTGAGTTCTCTGACCCCAGGGAGCTTACATTGGAGGTAGACCTTTTGATGGATTCCAGAGGGTCTGGAGAGGCATTGGGGAATGACCCTGTGGGGAGTGGCTCAGGTATAATCCAACCCAGAGGGGTGGAAGTGGTTCAGTGTAGCCCAGCTAGGTACCAGTATAGTGGGAAGGGTATAGGGACTCACGTCCTATCTCAGTGGAGAAGGAGTGAGTGTGGGCCTGCGTGTCCCAAGGTGCCCGAAACCCAGTCTCAGGGCCTGGGTGGTTCTTTAGGGGAACACCAGGAGGCGAGCCTAGGCTGTCCTGATGGGCTGCCCATTGAGGGGGATCCCCTAGTGTCTGGTGAACTGGGAGTGTCTTTAAGTAGGCCTCCATCAGTTCTAGTGTCTGGCAGTGCCGCTCCAGTTGGGAGGATACAGAAGTCCAGACTGAGGGGTGAGAGGGGAGAGAGTCCCCAGTGGAAGAACCAGTGGGTCAGGGGCCAGCCAGAAGGGCTGCATCACCAGTAAATGAACATGGTGACACCACTTCTGTCCTGGGGGATCTTCGCGCACCATCAGATTGACAGTGGTCGGGAGATCTGCTCCAGGCAGACTGTCACATGACACATGAATTATGTTTCACCCTCGGGGGGAGCATATGAACTCCCAAGGAAGTCCTGGGTTGCCAGGCAAGTGTTCAACTGCAGGGTTTGGTGCCTGGGTTGGGAAGCCAGGTTCAGAGGTTGTCTGATCTGGAGGAAGGGGAACTGTAATCAGTGTCCTGACTGAGGTAGCTTCTAGGTGTACCACTCCAGTTGGGAGGGTTCGGTACTCTGGAAGGGGGTGCAGGGGGAGGGAGTCCTCGTCTCTGACCCTGGAGCAGCCCAAATGTTTAGACCCTGGTTTGGAGGGCCTGGTTCAGGGTGTCCCCTTTATCTGGAAGCCCAGTTGCAGGATAGAACCCCTGAACTGGTGGGTGAATTGTGCAGGACACCGGCTACAGGTACCCTGACAATTCTGGAAGGGGGTACTACTGCAGGTGGGAGGGTACTGAGCCACAAGGAGGAGGACCAGGTGTGGGAAAGCCCACCCCAGTATCCAGCCCAGCCACTGGGTACAGGCCTGGGGCTAGTGGGTCAGTGTCAGGATATCATACCTGACCTGACAGGAGGAAGAGTGGACAAAGGGTACCAAGCACTTGGGGCTACTGCCCCCTGCTCTCGGATGCCGCAGAGGTTTGAGAGCCCTGAGAGGCAGAAGGCCTGGGTGTCATCCCTGACTACTGTCAGTGGTCACTGTGACTTGCTGTCTGTCTGTTGGGACACACCTGTGAATAGGTTAAGGTTAGATGCTGCACAGGTGATGTCCACAGGTGAAGAGAAGGGTTCCACATGGATTAGCTTGGTGGGACCTGAGAGCATGGACAGAGGAGTTGAAATGGGTTCAGATTGGCTAGAATTGGAATATTTCCCTGCTGTTGCGGGACAGGTCCTGGTTCTATCTCCCAAAGCAGGGAAGCCTATTAAGGTAGTGATTTGTCTACCTTGTGTTTTGCCTAGAAGGGGATTGTGTTGGACTTGGCCCTTTTTTCAGGGTCATCCCTAAACTTTGTGCCTTCCTCCTCTATTTTGTCTGACCTGTTGTTGACTGTTTTATGACTCTGGGCACTTTACCACTGCTGATCAGTGCTAAAGTGCATATGCTCTCCCTATTGTAAATTTATGTATGGATTAGTGATTTCATGATTGGCTTGTTTTGTTTACTTGCCAGACCCTAGTACAGTGCACTGAGTGTACCCAGGGCTTAAAAGTTCAAATGCTGCTGGTGGGCTTGCAGTACTGGTTGTGCCAACCACAGAAGCAGCCTTGTAAAATGTGTCTAAGGCCTGCCATTTCAGAGCCTGTGTGCAGTCTGGTTTTGCCATGCTGACTGGGTAAGTGCACCTACTTGCCAGTCCCTAAACCTTTTTTCTGCTCTTCTTTTGTTTCTTTCGGAACCATTCTTGCTTCTTTCTGCACCCCTCTTGTCACTTTCTCCACCCCGTTCCTCGTTTTTGCGTCTCTGTTGCTACTTTCTGTACTTTTCTTGCCTCTTTCTCCACCCCTCATCCCTCTTTCTGCAACCTTTGTACTTCTTTCTGCATCATTTTTCCCTCTTTCTCCACCCCTCTTCCTTCTTTTCTACACTCTTTGCTTCTTTCTGTACTTCTCTTGCTTCTTTCTGTACCACTGTCCCTTCTTTCAACATCCCTTGTGCCTCTTTCTGCACCCCCTTTCCCCCTTCTGCACCCCTTTTGCCTCTTTCTGCTCCTCTGTTCCTTCTTTCTGCACTGTTTTTTACTTTCTGCTTATTTCTGCATGCCTCTTGCTTCTTTCTGTACACCTTGTGCCTCTTTCACACCCCTCATCCCTCTTTCTGCACCCCTTTTGCCTCCTTCTACACCTCTGTTCCTTCTGTCTCCACTTCTCCCTTGATTCTTTCTGCACCTATCTTGTTTATTCTGTATCCCTCTTGCTTCTTTCTCCAACCAACTTCCATCTTTCTGCATCTCTGTTGCTTCTTCATGCGTTTCTCCTGCTTCTTTCTGCATCTCTCTTGCTTCTTACTGAACATCTCATGCCTCTTTCTGCACCCCCATCAATTTTTCCCACTCCTTTTGCCTCTTAATGCACCCCTCTTCCCTCTTTCTGCACCCCTCCTGCCTCTGTCTGCAACTCTGTTCCTTGATTCTGCACTTCTTTTGTTTCTTTCTGAACCTCTCTTGCTTCGTTCATCACCCCTCTTGCCTCTTTCTACACCTCTTTTCCCTCTTTCTGTACCTCTGTTGCTTCTTTCTGCACCTCTGTTTCTTTCTGAACCACTTGTGCCTCTTTCACAGCCCTCTTCCCGCACCCCTCTTGCCTCTTTATGCACCTCGGTTCCTTCTTTCTGCTGTTCTTTTGTTTCTTTCTGCACTACTCTTGCTTCTTTCTGTACGCCTCTTACCACTTACTCCATCCCTGTTCCTCATTTTTCCATCTCTGTTGCTTCTTTCTGCACTTCCTTTGCCTCTTTCTCCTCCCCTCATCCCTCTTTCTGCACTTCTTTTGTTTCTTCCAGCACATCTCTTGTTTCTTTCTGTTTTCCCTCTTGCTTCTTTTTCCACCCCACTTCCACCTTTCTGCATCTCTGTTGTTTCTTCATGCATTTATCCTGCTTCGTTCTGCATCCCACTTGCTTCTTTCTGCACCCCTCATGCCTCTTTCTGTACCCCTCATCACTCTTTCTGACCTCCTCTTGCCTCTTTCTGCACCCCTTTTGCTTCTTTCTGCACCGCTGTTCCTTACTTCTGCACTTCTTCTGTTTCTTTCTGCAGCTCTCTTGCTTCTTTCTGTACCCCTCTTCCCTCTTTGTGCACCCCTCTTGCCTCTTTGTGTACCTCTGTTGCTTCTTTCTGCACCCCTCTTCCCTCTTTCTGCACTCCCATTGCCTCTTTCTGCATATTTGTTCCTTCTCTTGTTTCTTTCTGTATCCCTCTTGCAGCTTTCTCCACCCAGCTTCCCCCTTCTTACATCTCTTTTGCTTCTTTCTGCACCTCTTTTGCTTCTTTCTGCACCCCTCGTGCCTATTTCTGTATCCCTCTTTCCTCTTTCAGCACTCCTTTTGCCTCTTTCTGCACCTCTGTTCCTTCTTTCTGTACTTCTTTTGTTTCTTACTACACGTCTCTTGCTTTTTTCTGCATCGCTCACGCCTCTTTCTGCACCCGTTTCCCTCTTTTTGCACCCCCCTTGCCTCTTTCTGCACATCTGTTGCTTCTTTCTGCACTCCTCTTGCTTCTTTCTACACCTCTGTTCCTTCTGTCTCCACTTCTCCCTTGATTCTTTCTGCACCTCTCTTGTTTATTCTGTATCCCTCTTGCTTCTTTCTCCAACCAACTTCCATCTTTCTGCATCTCTGTTGCTTCTTCATGCGTTTCTCCTGCTTCTTTCTGCATCTCTCTTGCTTCTTACTGAACATCTCATGCCTCTTTCTGCACCCCCATCAATTTTTCTCACTCCTTTTGCCTCTTAATGCACCCCTCTTCCCTCTTTCTGCACCCCTCCTGCCTCTGTCTGCAACTCTGTTCCTTGATTCTGCACTTCTTTTGTTTCTTTCTGAACCTCTCTTGCTTCGTTCATCACCCCTCTTGCCTCTTTCTACACCTCTTTTCCCTCTTTCTGTACCTCTGTTGCTTCTTTCTGCACCTCTGTTTCTTTCTGAACCACTTGTGCCTCTTTCACAGCCCTCTTCCCGCACCCCTCTTGCCTCTTTATGCACCTCTGTTCCTTCTTTCTGCTGTTCTTTTGTTTCTTTCTGCACTACTCTTGCTTCTTTCTGTACGCCTCTTACCACTTACTCCATCCCTGTTCCTCATTTTTCCATCTCTGTTGCTTCTTTCTGCACTTCCTTTGCCTCTTTCTCCTCCCCTCATCCCTCTTTCTGCACTTCTTTTGTTTCTTCCAGCACATCTCTTGTTTCTTTCTGTTTTCCCTCTTGCTTCTTTTTCCACCCCACTTCCACCTTTCTGCATCTCTGTTGTTTCTTCATGCATTTATCCTGCTTCGTTCTGCATCCCACTTGCTTCTTTCTGCACCCCTCATGCCTCTTTCTGTACCCCTCATCACTCTTTCTGACCTCCTCTTGCCTCTTTCTGCACCCCTTTTGCTTCTTTCTGCACCGCTGTTCCTTACTTCTGCACTTCTTCTGTTTCTTTCTGCAGCTCTCTTGCTTCTTTCTGTACCCCTCTTCCCTCTTTGTGCACCCCTCTTGCCTCTTTGTGTACCTCTGTTGCTTCTTTCTGCACCCCTCTTCCCTCTTTCTGCACTCCCATTGCCTCTTTCTGCATATTTGTTCCTTCTCTTGTTTCTTTCTGTATCCCTCTTGCAGCTTTCTCCACCCAGCTTCCCCCTTCTTACATCTCTTTTGCTTCTTTCTGCACCTCTTTTGCTTCTTTCTGCACCCCTCGTGCCTATTTCTGTATCCCTCTTTCCTCTTTCAGCACTCCTTTTGCCTCTTTCTGCACCTCTGTTCCTTCTTTCTGTACTTCTTTTGTTTCTTACTACACGTCTCTTGCTTTTTTCTGCATCGCTCACGCCTCTTTCTGCACCCGTTTCCCTCTTTTTGCACCCCCCTTGCCTCTTTCTGCACATCTGTTGCTTCTTTCTGCACTCCTCTTGCTTCTTTCTACACCTCTGTTCCTTCTGTCTCCACTTCTCCCTTGATTCTTTCTGCACCTCTCTTGTTTATTCTGTATCCCTCTTGCTTCTTTCTCCAACCAACTTCCATCTTTCTGCATCTCTGTTGCTTCTTCATGCGTTTCTCCTGCTTCTTTCTGCATCTCTCTTGCTTCTTACTGAACATCTCATGCCTCTTTCTGCACCCCCATCAATTTTTCTCACTCCTTTTGCCTCTTAATGCACCCCTCTTCCCTCTTTCTGCACCCCTCCTGCCTCTGTCTGCAACTCTGTTCCTTGATTCTGCACTTCTTTTGTTTCTTTCTGAACCTCTCTTGCTTCGTTCATCACCCCTCTTGCCTCTTTCTACACCTCTTTTCCCTCTTTCTGTACCTCTGTTGCTTCTTTCTGCACCTCTGTTTCTTTCTGAACCACTTGTGCCTCTTTCACAGCCCTCTTCCCGTACCCCTCTTGCCTCTTTATGCACCTCTGTTCCTTCTTTCTGCTGTTCTTTTGTTTCTTTCTGCACTACTCTTGCTTCTTTCTGTACGCCTCTTACCACTTACTCCATCCCTGTTCCTCATTTTTCCATCTCTGTTGCTTCTTTCTGCACTTCCTTTGCCTCTTTCTCCTCCCCTCATCCCTCTTTCTGCACTTCTTTTGTTTCTTCCAGCACATCTCTTGTTTCTTTCTGTTTTTCCTCTTGCTTCTTTTTCCACCCCACTTCCACCTTTCTGCATCTCTGTTGTTTCTTCATGCATTTATCCTGCTTCGTTCTGCATCCCACTTGCTTCTTTCTGCACCCCTCATGCCTCTTTCTGTACCCCTCATCACTCTTTCTGACCTCCTCTTGCCTCTTTCTGCACCCCTTTTGCTTCTTTCTGGACCGCTGTTCCTTACTTCTGCACTTCTTCTGTTTCTTTCTGCAGCTCTCTTGCTTCTTTCTGTACCCCTCTTCCCTCTTTGTGCACCCCTCTTGCCTCTTTGTGTACCTCTGTTGCTTCTTTCTGCACCCCTCTTCCCTCTTTCTGCACTCCCATTGCCTCTTTCTGCATATTTGTTCCTTCTCTTGTTTCTTTCTGTATCCCTCTTGCAGCTTTCTCCACCCAACTTTCCCTTCTTACATCTCTTTTGCTTCTTTCTGCACCTCTTTTGCTTCTTTCTGCCCCCCTCGTGCCTATTTCTGTATCCCTCTTTCCTCTTTCAGCACTCCTTTTGCCTCTTTCTGCACCTCTGTTCCTTCTTTCTGTACTTCTTTTGTTTCTTTCTACACGTCTCTTGCTTTTTTCTGCATCGCTCACGCCTCTTTCTGCACCCTTTTCCCTCTTTTTGCACCCCCCTTGCCTCTTTCTGCACATCTGTTGCTTCTTTCTGCACTCCTCTTGCTTCTTTCTACACTTCTCTTGCTTTTGTCTGTACCCCCTGTTCTCCTTTATGTACCCCTCTTCCATTTTTCTGCACCCCTCTTGTCTCTTTTTGCACCTCTGTTAGTTCTTTCTGCACTGCTTTTGCTTCTTTCTCCACTCCTTGTGCCTCTTTCTGTACCCCTCTTCCCTCTTTGTGCACCCTTCTTTCCACATTCTGCACCTCTGTTGCTTCTTTCTGTACTACTCTTGCTTCTTTTTGCACATTTCCTGCCTGTTTCTGCATCTCTCTTGCCTCTTTCTGCACCTCTCTTGCATCTTTCTTCACCCCTCTTGCCTCTTTTTCTACCCCTCTTCCCAATGTATGCATTTCTGTTGCTCCTTTCTGCACTTCTCTTATCCGTTTCTCCTGCCCTCTTCCCTCTTTCTGCACCTCTGTTGCTTCTTTCTGCACCCCTCTTGCTTCTTTCTGCCCCCCTTGCGCCTCTTTCACACCCTCTTCCTACACACCTCTTACCTCTTTCTGCACCTCTGTTCTTTTTTCTGCACTTCTTTTGTTTCTTTCTGCACTTTTCACTTTTTTCTGCACCCCTTTTGACTACTTCTCACTTTTTTCTGCACCCCTTTTGACTCTTTGTGTTCCACTCTTCCCTCTTTCTGCACCCTGTTTGCTTCTTTCTGCACCTCTGTTCCTTCCTTCTGCACGTCTTCTGTTTCTTTCTGCAGCTCTCTTGCTTCTTTCTGCACCCCCTTGCCTCTTTCTCCATCCCTCTTCTATCTTTTTAGAACCCTCTTCCCTCTTTGTGCACCCCTCTTGCCTCTTTCTGCACCTCTGTTGCTTTTTTCTGTAATACACTTGCTTCTTTCTGCGCTTCTATTGCTTCTTTCTGCACCCCTTGCCACTTTCTCCACCTCTGTTCCTCATGTTTGCAACTCTGTTGCTTCTTTCTGCACCTCTCTTACTTTTTTCTGCACCTCTGTCCCTTCCTTTTTCACCCTTGTGCTTCTTTCTTCACCCCTTTTCCCACTTTCTGCTCCCTTCTTGCCTCTTTCTGCACCTCTGTTCCTTCTTTCTGCACTTCTTTTGTCCCTTTTTGCAACTCTCTTGCTTCTTTCTGTATCCTACTTGCATCTTGCTTCACCCAACTTCGCCTTTCTTGCATCTCTGTTGATTCTTTCTGTACCTCTTTTGCTTCTTTCTGAACCCCTTGTGCCTATTTCTGTACCCCTCTTTCCTCTTTCAGCACTCCTTTTGCCTCTTTCTGGACCTCTGTTCCTTCTTTCTGTACTTCTTTTGTTTCTTTCTGCACATCTCTTGCTTCTTTCTGCACCGCTCGTGCCTCTTTCTGCACCCCTCTTCCCTCTTTTTGCATCTCCCCTTGCCTCTTTCTGCACCTCAGTTGCTTCTTTCTGCACTCCTCTTGCTTCTATCTACACCTCTCTTACCTCTTTCTGCACCCATCTTTCCTCTTTCTGCACCTCTGCTGCTTCTTTCTGCACTACTCTTGCTTCTTTATGCACATTTCCTGCCTGTTTCTGCTTCTCTCTTGCCTCTTTCTTCACCTCTGTTACTTCTTTCTGCACTTCTCTTGCCTCTTTCGGCACCCCACTTGCCTCTTTTTAGCACCTCAGTTGCTTCTTTCTGCACTCCTCTTGCTTCTATCTACACCTCTCTTACCTCTTTCTGCACCCATCTTTCCTCTTTCTGCACCTCTGCTGCTTCTTTCTGCACTACTCTTGCTTCTTTATGCACATTTCCTGCCTGTTTCTGCTTCTCTCTTGCCTCTTTCTTCACCTCTGTTACTTCTTTCTGCACTTCTCTTGCCTCTTTCGGCACCCCACTTGCCTCTTTTTAGCACCTATGTTTCTTCTTTCTACACCTCTCTGGCAAATTTCTGTATCCCTCTTGTTTTTTTGCACCCCTGTTCCCTCTTTCTGCACCTTTCCTGCCTGTTTCTGTACCTCTCTTGTCTCTTTCTCCACTTCTGTTGTTTCTTTCTGCACTTCTCTTCCCTCTTTCTGCACCCCACCTGCCTCTTTCAGCACCTCTGTTGCTTCTGTCTACACCTCTCTTGCTTCTTTCTGCAGCACTAGGGCTTCTATCTGTACCCCTCTTCCCTCTTTCTGCACCCCTCTTGCCTCGTTCCGCACCCCTGTTCCTTCTTTCTGAACTTCTTCTGTTTCTTTCAACAGCTCCCTTGCCTCTTTCTCCATCCCTCTTCCCTATTTTTGCACCCCCTTGCCTCTTTCAGCACCTCTGTTGCTTCTTTCTGCACTTCTCTTCCTTCTTACTGCACATCTCCTGCCTGATTCTGTACCTCTCTTGCCTCTTTGTGTACCTGTTACCCTTTTTGTGTACCCTCTTGCCTCATTTTGCACCTCTATTCGTTCTTTCTGCACTGCTCGTGCTTCTTTCTGTACCTCTTTTGTAAATTTCTATATCCCTCTTGCCTCTTTCTGCACCCCTCCTCCTGCCTTACTTCTTTCTGCACTACTCCTGATCATTTCTGTAGTGCTCTTGCTTCTTTCTCTACCTCTCTTCCAAATTTCGGTATCCCTCTTACCTCTTTCTGCACCCCTGTCCCCTCTTTCTCTACCTTTCTTGTCTGTTACTACAATTCTTTTGCCTCTTTTGGCACCTCTGTTGCTTCCTTCTGCACTTCTATTGCCTCTCTCTGTACCTCCCACTTAGAGGTAGTTTTAATCCCTCTGTCCTAATATGTACTAGGGCCCTACAGGGGAGGTCATGACAATCACAGGGGTACCCCAACCCATAGTGTACCCATTGTGTATGTAGGTGTTTTCACTGTATTCTAAATGTCTTTCAGCATAGCACTGGCTCCGGGCCTGGTTAGTCTGAGACAGTTATCAATAGTACCAGTCAGGAAAAAGTTGGTGGCACAGGATGACTTTGCAACAAGACCTCTTTCTTCACCTCTATTGGTTCTTTCTGTATATCTGTTGCTTCTTTCTGCACCTTTATTCCTCTTTCTGGACTTCTGTTGCCTCTTTCTGCATTTCTCTTGCTTTTTCTTCCTCTTTCTGCACATGTCCTACCTCTGTAGGCATAGTTAGAAATTAGCATTAAAAAAAACCTTAGAATTTCACTTTAAAAACCATAGGTTTCAGGGACGTTATATTACAAAAATTGGATTTAAAAAACCTCAGACATTCCCTGAAAAAGTCAGGTTTCAGGGACGTTATAGTTCGTTGGGCATTTCACTTGTACAAAACCAGAGACATTTGACGGTTATAGTTAGTTGAGCTAACTATAACCTGTGCCCGCGCAATGCACTGCTGATGACGTTACATATTACATCGTTAATGACATGGTCAGTGACATCATTGATGACATCTCAAATGACATCACTGATGACATCACTGATTACATCATCCCACATGATAATGTGATGCACCTCCTCACACCCTAATATAACCTTTGATATACCCACACTAAAATACAGACTACCATTTTCGAAACCATAGACACAACAATACCAGTTACTACATACCCACTCAATGATTCCAAGGTATACACACACATCCACTAATTCACCCATACAGTCAGTCATAAATGCAGTCACTCATCAATACAGCACTATCATATGCACTCTTACACCTATACAGACAACTACACACCACCACTCATCCATATAGTTACTCACACACCTACTCTGTCCTGCAAAGAATCAATCACATTCCCCTTCACTGACCTATACAGTTTTAAACGCACCACCTCACTTATTTATACAGATACTAACACATACTTACTCTCTTCTACAATCACTGACACAATCACACACTGATCTATACAGCCACTCTCACAATCACTTACTCTCACATATAGTCATTTATATACTACAACAGTCACATATATTGCCTTTCACATATGTAGTTACTGACACATGAACCACTGAGACATCCATTCACTCATTAATACACCCATACACACCCTCACCCACCCATACAGCCCTTCACAGATACACTCTTGAACTCATACACCCAGTGAATCACCCACTCACACATCTATGCACAGAGTCTCACACCCCATACACAGACACTCAGGCACTCATACGATACTCAGACAGCCAATGAATAACCCAAATAGATACTCATGTAGCTACTCACCAACCCATGCAGACTCTTACATACCAACTGACAGCCTGAAACAGACATTCACACAGTTTAGTCACTAACCCATGCATTCAGTAAGACATGTGTAATGACTCACTCAGTCACGCACCTACTAAATTATCCATTTAGACACATACACCCACTCATTCTTCAATACACCTTGGTATATATATATATATATATATATATATATATATATATATATATATATATATATATATATATATATATATATATATATATATATATATTTACAGAAACACACAGTCACTCGATGATGTCATCAGTGATGTCATCAGTGATGTCATCAGTGATGTCATTTGAAATGTCATCAGTGATGTCACTGACCATGGCATGATTTATGTTTTTATTTATTTTATTTTGTTTTTAGTGTTTTATAGAGCACAAACTTGACCCATGAGGGTATCAGAGCGCTTTACAAGGTTTACAAAAATAACATTTATAGAAGTGAACAAAAAGGCATAGGCATACAGAGGTATACAAACAAATTGGAAGGGGCAGGGGTACTGAGCACATAGGGGAAAGAGGGACATGTTGTGTGTGCGGCTACAGATTCAGTTAAACAGTATAAAACCCCACAGCTTCTTGGTGGTGTGAGTAGGTGAATCAGAGGACCAGGTGATGGTCTTAGCTTAGTCAGGCTCTCTGTGGTGGTTGAAGGCAGAGATTAGGAGAGGAATTTTCCCATGAGAAAAGTTTTGACCTCCTTTTTTGTAATTTTTGATGTCATCAGCAGCGCATTGCGGGGGCACGAGTTATAGTTAGCTCAACTAATTATAACGGCCAAATTTCTCTGGTTTTGTACAAATGAAATGTCCAACTAACTATAAAATCCCTGAAACCTGTGTTTTTTCAGTGAATTTCTAAGGTTTTTTATAAACGCTAATTTCTAACTATAACGTCCCTGAAACCTATGGTTTTTTTCAGTGTATATATATATATATATATATATCTATATATATATATATATATATATATATTATTTTGCAAGTGCTATAAAATGTCAGCCGAGAACGTGAGAGAGCGGGAGGCAGCGGCTAGTACGATGTTTTCAGACAGCCTCCCGATACCAGCGAATATTCACAGAAGATCTAACATCGAAAGTAGCCCAAACAACAGTACTTTACAAGAGAAATTTAAGATACTTGAGAAAAAATCCAAAGCTGAGCAAAGTAAATGGTGGGAATCCAAGTCAATACAACGTTACATCGTTAATAGGATTCCCAGAGGCTTACACATACTTACTGCCCCAAGCTATGAAAGTCCTAACCCTGATTTAATGAAGGAATGGGCTGAAAGCAACGTAGAGGCATCGAGACGTTTGGTATTAATCTTAATTAAATATGCAGACATCGACCGAGCTCAGCTTCTTAAAGATATAGCCACCATTTATGAAGAACTTGAAACAATGGTAACAACGGAGGAGAAATACAAGCTAACTAATGAGATGAATGCCAGATTGAAAAAGGAGGAGGCAAAAATCATGGAACGCAAGACATACAGGTTCCAAAGAGATAGAAATGATTATGAGTTAGGTCAAATCTTGACCTTTTCACGGAAATACCACATGCTGCGAGGGCCAACAGCTGTGGCACATGTAACTGATCGCACAAGAGTGGCGAACAAAAATAAAGATCATATTGATTCTACTTTATCAGACTTAAGCTCTGGAGGGGGAGCGAGTCTGAAGAGATTAGTTTTTTATGTCAGGAGCGGATGCAATCATTAAGACCTCACGAGCAAAGGAATTACAAAGAAAACACAAAAACTACACATGCAGGAAGAGGTTCGGCGCAAGGAGGCAGAGGACAATACAAGAGGAGGGGCAGAGGTCAATGGGCCAAGAAATAAACATACTCAGCAATTCTAAACAAACTATTGTCAATTTAACCCCCCCTGACACTGTCGACCAAGGAACAGAATATTCTTAAATTAGGCCTCTCTTATGCTCCAGCAATTAATATGGACTATCCAGCTATCCAAACTGACATGTACAAAACGACTCGAAAACCCAAGCTCAAAAAATTCCCTTGACTAAGAGCTAAGAGTAACACTAACCCACATACCAGTTCAACCAATCTCAGTGCCATTGATAATTAAACTTCTTTATCCAGTGAGCTACTAGAACTCTGGGAAACTGAAGGGGCAGACTTTGATAGTACTCGAACAGCGGATGGTAGCACAGTAGCTGAAGGTGTTTGAACATCTGACATCAAAGCACTGCTAACACCTTTTAAGCCATCATCAACATTTACCCCCATCATGCCACGAGATCTAATTGATGTCTTTCAGGTAAATGTCACCAGCCAACTCAAAGAAATACAAAGCAAGATCTGCAGGAGCAAACACAAATATGACAGCCAAACTACAGACTATGAGCAACTAGTAATAAAATTGTGGGAAGACAAGAGCATTGTAATACAACCTAGTGATAAAGGGGGAAATGTAGTGTTACTGACCCAAGTGACTATGACAAGCAGGCCTATAAACAGTTGAATGATAGGCAACACTATGAAAGAATAAATATGGCCCAACTTAAAACTATGCAGTCTGATTTTCACCAGAAATTGATAAAATGGAAAAGTAAAACACTTTTGTCAGAAGCAGAATACAAGTTTTTGAGAACGGACAAACCAGTGATGCCCCATATCTATTTTATACCGAAGGTACATAAAGATCTGGAAAATCCCCCTTTAAGACCAATAATATCTGCCAGAGGGGGGGTTACTTGGTTACTTGAAAGTACCTCGGTAGATATTGACTACTTCTTGCAGAGTTATGTCAGATCCTTGGATTCTTACATTCAGGATACTGGCGATTTTTTATTTAAACTGCAAAGCGTAGAATGGCAAGACAACTTTTGGATGATTGCACTGGATGTAACAGCACTGTATACAAGTATCAAACATTTGGATGGAATAGCTGCTGTTAACTCCTATTTGCCACGAAGAAGAGTACTCTTTAAAGAACACAACTTGATGTTGGTACAAATGCTCAGATTCTGCCTAGAAAACAATGTATTCATGTACAACAACTTATTGTATAGGCAACTACAAGGAGTAGCAATGGTGGGCAGTTTCTCCCAAGCTATGCTTGTTTGCATATGGGCGCTTGGGAGGAACTGGTCCTCAGAACGGAATATGGTGAAGTCATTCAATCTAAGGTGGTAGTATGGGACCGATTCATTGATCACTTATTTGTGGTGTGGAAAGGTAGTCAGGAGGAAGCAATGGATTTTGTGGCTAAATCAATGCAAATCAATACAATCTTAAATTCACCGCTACACTAAGCCAAACCAAGGTGTCCTTTTTGGACACGGAAGTGTATTCTAGAGGCAATAAACTTGAGACTAGGCTATTCAGGAAGGCTACTGATGGAAACACAATCCTCCACGCCGGTAGTGCACACCCGGCTCATTTGATTATGAGCATACCATATGGCGAAATGCTGCGCCTGAGAAGGGTGTGCAGCAATGACACTGATCTATACTTGGCCCAGGCAGCCAGCAGATCTAGGTTCCTGGAAAGGGGTTATTCCAGTCAGGTCATTGAAAAAGCCAGATCCAAATCCATGCTTGTCAGCCGACAGTAACTACTGAGTAAATATGACACCACAGTTGAGACAGCTACCCCTGTTTTATCTGACACAGTTGAGACTAATACACAGCCTGTAAATCCAACTAATCCTTTTAGGATTATAGTTTGATTTAACAAACAACACAAGGAGTTACACAAGATTATTAACAACAACTGGCCTATCATTCTAAATGATCCTGTCATAGGCAATACACTCCACAGAAAAATATCCATCACATTTAGTAGAGCTCCTTCTGTGAGGGACAGGTTGGTTGACACGAGCCCAGAGGTAATCGAAAAAACCACTTGGTTACAAACCAATAGTGGTTTTTTCAAGTGCAAAACGTGCAAATCATGTACTCACAGTATCAACAGAAAGACATTCAAGGATGGGCTCAGCAATAATGAACAGCTGATCAACAAAGTCTTGACTTGCAAGACTGAATTTGGAGTGTACATCCTTGAATGTCCATGCTCACTCAGATATATAGGGAGTACTAAGCTCGCAGTTCACAAGCGTATCCTACAACATCTGAGAGCTATTGTCTAACAAGACAATACATACCCGGTAGCAAGGCACTTCAAAGAGCATCATCAAAGAAACAACAAAGGGCTCCAGTACTATGTCATAGATGCAGTCAGTGCTAGCAGACAGGGAGGTAATAGAGAATCTAAGCTACGTAAATTGGAGACCAAATACATTTTACAACTTGATACTAAACAGCCAGGGGTTCTTAATCTTACGGAGGATCTTCACACTTGTTTGTATTAGCAATATGTATGAATTCTGTAATTATATTATGCATACATTAACACTTTATTACAGTAGGGATTATTTTAGAATAGCTTTTACTATTTTGGATAATTATTTATTGTTTTAACCTGGATATGTTTTAAGGTATTTATACTATACTGATACTGACCCCCACACGCATTATATCTTATAATAGTTTGTATTCGGTACATACATACATCCAGTGGACATTACTGAGTACATAAGACTAGTCCTCTGGATAACCTTAATACCAGATTCTCTGATTCCCTGCTTTCCTCCAAATCATTCTGACCTATCCATCGGATTAGGTATCTCCTGCCCTCTGTCTTCGTGCTTACATTCAAGTACCATTCCCCCAAATATTGAGTATTAATGAAACTATAGCCAGTCTTCTTATGTATTTGACTGTGTAATAATGATGGTGCTGTATTCTGTTGATCATGGTCGCATTGGCTATGATTAGGGCTATGATAGGTTAGGCAAATGCAGGCTAGATATGGCTGTTCTCAGTCTATCTATGCTTTTGAGATATGCATATTTTAAGTTCACTTCAGCACTTTATATTTACACAGTTTACTGGTAATTAGCACATTTGAATGGGTCTTTGGTATTGTTAAAATATTGACAGACATGTTACCTCATCTGGGAATTTATCCTGTGATTAATTATGTGCAAGATATAAACTGCATTTATTCATTTTAGGGTATGTTGACATTGAAACTTGTTTTTCATGGCTGCTGACTTGTAGGATTTGGGTCACTGTGTATTAACGCAGCGTAATATCAATTTTAACTCTACTTTTGCTATTGTGTATTTTTAAACAATGGATCTTCGCCCTCAATATATATGACAAGAGTAATCTTGTTTCCTGTGTATATATACTTGTTAAATTGTACTATATTTTAACCTTGTAATATTGCAGCTATGTTGACAGTTTGCGATATGTTTCACATTCCCTTGCACTATTCAAGCATTTTTGCACATATATATAGGCTTTTTTTGCACTTCCAAGCATTATAACTTGGATGTAACATGTATTTAATATTTTTACATTTATTTTAGCCATCAGTGATGTCATTTGAGATGTCATCAGTGATGTCATCAGTGATGTCACTGACCATGTCATCAATGATGTAATATGTGACATCATCAACAGTGGGTTGCGGGCGCACGAGTTATAGTTAGCAGAACAAACTATAACTGAGGAATTTCAATGGTTTTGTACGAGTGAAATGTCCAGCTAACTATAACAGCCCTGAAACCTATGTTTTTTTCAGTGACTTTCTAAGGTTTTTTAAATGGTAATTCCTAACTATAACATGTCTGAAACCTATGGTTTTTTCAGTGAATTTCGAAGTTTTTTTAAATGATAATTTTTAAATGTAATAATAGTTTTATGTATTTTTTATACTGATTTTCTACAGTTTTTAACTGTTTATTTTTGCATATTTAATTTTTTAAATTACATTATATATTTTTAATATAAATGGGAAAAAAATGTTTTTTTAAATATTAAAACTATTATTTTAATATATTTATAATATTTTCTTAATGTTTTTCAGTTGGAATTACCAGTGTTATCCTATGGAATTTAATTCAATTTGCAGGTAAAGTATATTCACGTTACTTTTGTAATCCAGTGCTGGACTTCTAGGTTCAGCACTGGGACCGCTATCTAAAACAGGCAAGTAATTACGTTTTCATCATTGGCACGATTTTTTGAGAATATTTAAAAGTTTCAAAAATCAACACAGAAACTTTTTCAGCAAAAAGCAGGCAATGATATCCTATGAAAGGAAATTCAAGTTACTGGTAAGTACGGTTAGAATTACTTTTCAGGATCAGTACTGGGCTCAAAGATGCAGCACTGAGGTCTCTCCTGATAACAGGTGAGTACATCAGAATTTGTAGTTCGTCTGATTTTAGAGGAATATTTGTAAGTTCTAAAACTCCACACTTTGAAGAATTTTCAAGTGAAGCCAGTCAATGTTAGCCTATGGAAGGAAATTCAAGTTACTGGTAAGTACTGTTAGAATTACTTTTCAGCATCAATACTGGGCTCAATGATGCAGCTCTGAGGTCTCTCCTGATAACAGGTGAGTAAATCCGAATTCGAAATTCAGCTGATTTTAGAGGAATATTTGTAAGTTCCAAAACTCCACACTTAGAAGAATTTCCAAGTGAAACCAATCAATGTTAGCCCATGGAAGGAAATTCAAGTTACTGGTAAGTACGGTTAGAATCACTTTTCAGGATCAGTAGAGGGCTCAAAGATGCAGCACTGAGGTCTCTCCTGATAACAGGTGAGTAAATCGGAATTCGTAATTCGGCTGATTTTACTTCGGTCCAGTATATATAGAGCCACTTTCCTACACCATCCCCTCCCTTCACCACTGTGCAAACGTGCCCTGTGGTGCGTTTTAAATTGGGGAAATAATTCCCCTTTAATACTGAGGGTCCCTAGAGTCCAACTAGCTTACTAGGTAAATCCAGTAAGCGCCACAGAGCTGCTTAGCAGAGAGATGTAAAAAGGGGCAGGACATGCACTACCTCTCTGCAACGCAGCCCAGTGGCGCTTCCTGGAATCACCTGGTGGGCTACTTGGCCCCCATAGGCCCTCAGGATTGAAGGGGAATTATTTCCCCAACTTAAAAAGCGCCACAGGGCGTGTTTGCACACGTCACCTCAGGCCCCGTCCCCTCCCTTCACCACTGTGTAAACACGCCCTGTGGCTGTTTTAAATTGGGAGATTAATTCCCCTTGAATCCTGAGGGTCCCTAAGGTCCAGCTAGCACACTTGGTACCTCCAGAAAGCACCACAGAGCTATGTTGCAGAGAGGTGTAAAAAGGGGCATGACCACATAACACCTCTCTGCAACGCAGCTCCCTGGCGCATACCGGAGATTCTAGGTGTCAATTGAGATGTTATCAGTGATGTCATCAGTGATGTCACTGACCATGTCATGAATGATGTAATATGTGACATCATCACCAGTGGATTGCGGGTGCGAGAGTTACAGTTAGTACAACTAACTATAACGGAGGAATTTCAATGGTTTTGAATGAATGAAATGTCCAGCTAACTATTACACCCCTGAAACCTATGGTTTTTTCAACAAATTTCTAAGGTTTTTTTAATGATAATTCCTAACTATAACCTGCTTGAAACTTATAGTTTTTTCAGTGAATTCCAAACGTTTATTAAATGGTAATTCCTAACTATAACCTGCCAGAAACCTATGTTTTTTTCAGTGAATTTGAAAGGTTTTTTAAATGACAATTCCTACTTATAATGTTGACCACTTTCCCATATTTTCAACAAGAAACCAAATCTGCAATGCTACCTAAAAAATCCGGCAATAGTTCCACTTACCACTAACAAATTAACATCAACATTTAACTACTGTAAGAACGTCGAATATGTACTGTGTGAATTGCATCCAACTCACACTCATATTTAAAGAGCAATATGTGATAAAGGTTCTAATTATACACTTCAGACACCCAACACAATCACAATACCCAGCGCCACCACCACCACAACCACCCCCCCGGACTCCTCCTCCCTACTACCTCAGAGGCAGCACAAAACAGGACAACGGACCTCTCCAATATAATATATCCCCTCAACAGCACACTAGCTCAATGTACAGATATGTGGCAACCAAGTATGTATAAGGGAAAGAACTCGAACATCAACAATAATGTAAATTTACACAATCCTGGGCACACATGTATGATCATAAGTTGATACATTTGTATATAATGAAGAGGTCCACACCGGTGGTTTTCTTAAGGGATGGTTTTTATGAAGATTTTTATGTGAAAAACAACGCCAGCAGACACGTGTTTCATCAACAGGTCAGTGCCTGTGACTCTTCAGGGCTGGGAAAAAATATGGCGTGAGAGAATACATGAGAAATAAAGGAAATAGCAGCCAAATCATGAAAAGCATGGTGAAAGTTACCTATTGTGAGGTGGCTAAAAAATACACCCTATTTAAAGTGGAAACTCTATAGAGACCTGCATAATTATGGGGAAGAACTAACAGAAAATAAAGAGAGCGTGTGTTCATATGTACAGGTAGATGGGCAATCTGCAATATCCTCTTCGCTTCCTAAGTGGCACTGGGTACATTTGGAATAATTTCCCTCAACCTGCTTTTTCCCCCACCTCGATGTTAACAACTTAATTTGAAGTGTGCCGTATCTAAATTTCAGATACAATACTTTAGCAAGTAAGGGTTCGATCTCATCTAAAAATGATTTGAAGCAGGGAGTTATTTTAAACATCAAAAACTGGGTTGTGAATGTACCGGATCTATAATTTAAGGTGGCACTATGCTCAATAAAGTTCCAGTAAACGGTTTTGAGGTCCCGTTTAGATTCAGGAGTTAACAAGTTCGGCTGTTCCCTAAACCTGCTCAAACCCAAGTCCAAAAACCATTTACGAGTGTTAACCAACCATGGAAAAGTAACATGAGTGTCAAGCACCATCAATTCACTCAGTGCTTGTCTATAGGTTTGCAATTCCTCTGTGGTCCACATTCTTATCCAGTATGAGAGGGTCATCCAGATCGCCCTTTGTTCGATCCGCTTAATTCCCAAATGGAGCATTAGGGGGATCACTGATGTATTTTGTGGTAGGGCAGTAAACCTCCTCAAGATCTTGTTTTCTCCCGTAGATAGAGGTAGAAGTGCAAACACCCCCGCCCCACAGCTCTGAGCCAAAGAAGAAGGCGGTTTGGGCCCTGGATTTGTAAACTACAAAGGCTGGTGTATCAGCCTTTGTCATGGTAGAAAAGAGTTTTTTATAACTGGTGCTGCGTTTTGCATTAAAATTGATCTAGATCTCATTATTTGGGGGATCCATGAAAGTTTAGAATCGATGGTTACCCCAAGATAAACAAAGTTAGAAAGGTGCTCCAAGGTTACTCCATTCAACTTCACCTTATTCTTAAAACATTTATGGGACCTAATGGCCATATATTTAGTTTTTCATGGATTTATTTCCAGCCCTTTTTGACTGCAATATTGGTCCAGTGTATTTAAAAGGTTTTGCAGATCCTTTGGTGTTTGGGACAGCAGGATAGTATCATCAGCAAATGTTAGTGCACAAATATGTTCCCCTCCTAATTTTGGGGAGTCATGATTGTTTTTTTTTGGAGAAACTCAATCATATCATTAACATTCATGAGAAACAGAGTTGGCGCCAGAACACAGCTCTGGCGCACATCTCTCCTAACAGGTTTCTCTCCCGTCAATTCACCCCTTTTTCCCCAACACACTTTTGCACATGTATTCTCATGAAGCCTAACCAACTGAACTATAATATTGTTTGGCACCCCTTGCTGTAATATGTTTAACCATAAAAAATCTCTAGGGATTGAATCACATGCAGCCTTTAAATCTATAAAGGCCACATATAGAGGGCCAGATCTTAACCTTGTGTATTTCCATGCTATGATTAACAACCTGAAGACCTGGTCTATGGTACTTATTCTCTTCCTAAAGCCCGTCTGACATGGGGAGAGTACATCATTATCAAAAATCCACTCATTTAACCTATCTAGGATCTGCTTTACATAGACCTTTTGTAATATATCTAACAAACTGATAGGTCTATAATTAGCGGATTCGTCCCTGCAACCTTTCTTATAAATTGGGACGATCTCCGCTCCTTTCCATGATTCTGGAATGGGCTGGCCTCTGGCAATTGCATTACATAGGAGGTTGATGTATGGAGCCCACACCTCTGGAGCATGTTTAAAAAGATCACCCAGGATCTTATCAGGGCTGGGAGCTTTAGATGGTTTAATAGCAGCTTTTGCCTTTGTAGTGTCTTCCACACTAAATTGTAGTGGTATGGTTTCATTTGATGACAAAAGGATTTCAACGCTACATGAGTAATCTCTAATCAGTGGGGCTGGGAGAGATGGTAAAAATGATCATACCAAGACCTAGGTTCCAAATTATAGTCCTGGGCCGGGGTATTTGCTTTGGTTCCATTTGCAATAATCTGCCAAAACAGATATTGGTCACCACTCTTTGAAGCTGTTATCAGTTCTTCCCAGATTTCATCTTCCCACCTCCTGCGGCTACTTTCTGAACTTTGTTATACGTGTTCCTTAGTTGCCTGATAAAAGTAATGTCTTTGGTTTCCAAGGCCTTAACTATGCTTTGTTTAGCTAGTACGCATTCATTATCAAACCATGGACTAGGCTACCCAATCTTAGCATTATGTTTAGTGTTCCAAGTCACTGGCTTAGTTAAATAAGGTTTTATACTTTCTGTCATCTTCTGATGGATCTGGGTTATGATTAAGCCTCTAGGACACTCTTTTAAAAAGTGCAGTACTAGGTCACTGAAGATGTTATAAACATACGTAAGTGGTTCTACCTTTCCCAAAATGGAAGGCCATTTTACTGCCCTCCTATTATTAGTCATCTCAGGCTGTATAACGTCTAAGTCCCTACCCATTATGGTAGAAGAATGTAGCAGGAAATCTTTCCATGTAAGAGCTAGGCACAGAGGGAAGTGGTCACTTTCTCTTCTATTACTATCCACTTTAAAGTCCTGCACATGATCATAGTGAGTGGCACTTATCATGATGTAATCTATCTGAGCGGACGATAAATCTCTCGAGAAAGTGTTTGAGCATTTGAGATCGTAAGGGGTTCTACCATTACATGATCTGAATCCCTTTTCTGTGGTAAAATTGAATATTTGGAATTCAGAGGCAGAAAATCTCATAGTTTTTTCTATCCCTAGGAGCGGAATACCCATTGCTAGGTCTTCTTTTTCAATGATCATATTTAATCCCTGCAATGGCTCGTAACAATACTTAAAATCACCTCCAAGTATGATAGGCCAAATGGAATGGCTAGAATCAAGGGCTTCTTCTAAATGTAGGATTAATAACGATTCTTTTGAATATTCTCTAGGTCTTATATATATATTTTAAACAAATGGAGCCGAGATTTATTCGGGAATTTGAAACTCAGACCCAAAATGTCATTGGTATCAGAAGGAAGAATATCTACAGAAGCATTTATATTGTTTTTTTTATCCAGATTAGGAGGTCTCCAGATGGTCTTCCTTTAATTGGTTGGAGGACCTCTATACTAAATGTTCTATAGCCGACTTTGAACAATGGTTCCCTTGCCCATGTCTCTTGGAAGAGGCAAAGATCAAAAGTTTCAATGTAATCCTGCCTATCCGGTTATTGTAATTTTTTTGTGAGACCGGCAATATTCCAGGACACCATCCTTGTTCGGTCTTCAATTGGATATGTGGGTAAAATATCCGTGCAATCACATTTAGATGTTATGTCAGTGGATTTTTCAATATGGGGACCAGCATTAATAAAATTGGGAGGCCCTTCTAGGTACACAGTATTATTTACTTGTTTTCTATCAGGGCTATATCCTTCATGTGGTGCATCCATATTGAGTTGATCATCCAATGTGGTACACATTGCACCTGAGTCAAAGGGTGCATTGTCCCCCTCCCTGGGAGGTACAGATTCCGCTCTTGGAGCAGTCAATCTTTAGCCTCAAGATCGCTTTGCCCCCTTGAGGTGTCGATTCGGTAACCACTGCTAGTTATGTCTGTTCTATTTTGCCTGATGTTGATTCTGGATTAAAAGACGGAGTGAGATCTCAAATTCATAGTGATTAGATTCTCAGCAATGCGTTTAGAATGAAATGTTACCCTTATATCATCCAGGTTCCCAATATCCTGTGGGATTTTTTCAACTTTTTTTATTTCTGATCTTATGATAGAAAGACACTGCCTTTCCTTCCCAATCCAAAGTATAACTTTGTTTACAAGGTGCTTCCTATCTTCTGTACTACTCTGGATTAGCCTAGGGACATTAGTTAGGAACACATTGTACATATTATGATCCTCCCTAATTGGAGTGTAGAAACCCTGTCGAGGTCCGTATTTCCCCTCGTGACCACCAAACCCCCTTCCCAGGCCCTGGGCGCCCCACAGTAACTTATTTGAATGTCAAATTTCTGGGTTCTGGTTTACACAGTGCATTTGTTCTCGTGGAAAGGAAGGTCTCACATAGTTATTAATCACATGAGTCTCCAAGATAGGTTTAGTATATAACTTTGGAGTCAGGCAAGTGCTTTGGTTTGTGGCCTGGTTTGAGAAATGACTTATGGTAGCTGTAGCTGGTATTTTAGGTACCAGGTTCTCTGTATTAAAACAATCAGGTTTCTTCCCTGTTTGGTTTTTGTCCCATGGGGCAATAGTTACAGCTACTCGATCTCTAAATAAACAATTTGTTAGTACCTCTATCATTCTTTTGATTGTCAAAATCTCTTCTTGGACAATATTAAGTTTTGCATAGAGGTCCAGTACCAGAGTAGGAGTATGATGTACCTGTCTCTGCGGATCTTCCTCAGTTAGACTCAAACCAGTTGGACTTGTCCCATCTTTCCCTACTAGATGTCCTACTTGGACTTCCTCCACAATATTTTCTAGAGGCAAATACCTTTTCGAACACTCTATGTTAGCAATCTCACTATATATTGAGCGATCTCACTATATATTCATATTTAAGATATCACCAAACTATATCAACATGGATTTAAATAATTAAAGACAAGTAAAATTATCCTCTGTTATATTTAAACCTGATGGTTGTTTGGTGTTAAGTTCCAATATATATCTAGTCTCCAACTGGCATAGACTGTGCTCTCTGTTGCTGCCCCTTCTACTTGGTGGTACCGAATCTATGACAAGATACTTGAGATCCTGACTTTTTGACTGATGTTTGGTTTTAAAATGGCGAGCCACCGGGTAAGTGTTGTCTTGGTTGTTAGTTGCCCTCGAGTGCTGTAGAATCCTCTTATGTACTTGTAACTTTGTGCTTCCTACGTATTGTAGGTTGCACTGGCATGTTAAGACATACACTGCAAACTCTGTCTTGCAGGTAAGTAATTTTGTTATTTTGTGTCTTCTATCGCTGAAAGGAGTAGTATAGGTTATTTTATTGTCTCTTTGTTGGCACGACTTGCATGTTTTACATTTGAAAAAAACCTGTTTGAGTTTGCAGCCAATTAGTTGCCTCAATGGTCTCAGGACTGGTTTTAGCTAAGTCATCTCTCATAGATCGACCCTTACTGTATGTAATGGACGGTCTCTTAGGAAATTTCAGGCCTATCACGCGGTCGTTGAGAACCATAGGCCAGTTGCGGGATATTATAGATTGGACCTTTATATGTTGGTGGCTGTATTGGATTATAATCCTAAACTCATTATTAGTTTCATCAATCATAGTTTCTGTTCTGAGTGGACTTTCACCATCCTTTGCTAGTTTTCCAGTCAGCAAATCAAGTCTACTTTTACGGATGGATTAATAAATGGCATTCTCAAATGACCTGTTCTGAGTATCCCCTTTCCAAAAAACGCAATTTGCTATCTGTCTGAGCTCATATATATATGTATCGTAAAAATGTGAGCAACAGTTCGGAACGTTGGTAGGACGCCATCTGCATAAATTCAACCAGGGAGACTGGGGGTTGTACTGACCACCAGGATAACATGAAGTTCCACATCCAGATCTGCTGGTGCAGAAATGCCAGAACAGATTTTACAGTCCAGAAAAATCATCTAGTAAAATCACCTTAGGGTTGAGCTGCAACACCAGAGATTTGGGCCATCAAATTACAACCGCAAACTCAAGGATTTGGTACGTGAGTGCCTTTTTGTTGAGTCCCAAGACTTTCATTTGAGAAGAGTAATATGCATCACTGGTTGAGGTGGAGAGAAAGACTTGGTGCAAGGAAGTCAGGAGACTTTCAGCACAGGGACTGGCCTCTCTACGTTAAGCATGGGGCTGCACTCAGGTGTCAATAAGGATTTCTGGTTCTGGGCACCACACAAGATATCGTCGCGGTGAAGACTGTGAGCTCCTATTGCTTTCATGGGAAGGCCTTTCCTGACTCGTCAGTTTTTCTCTACTACTCTCTCTCTACTAGTCTCTACTACTCACTCTACTACTCACTCTCTACTACTCTCTACTATTCTCTCTGCTACTCACTCTCTACTACTCTCTACTACTCACTCTCTACTACTCACTCTCTACTACTCTCTACTACTCACTCTTTACTATTCTCTACTACTCACTCTCTACTGCTCTCTACTACTCACTCTACTACTTACTCTCTACTACTCTCTACTACTCACTCTCTACTACTCACTCTCTACTACTCACTCTACTATTCACTCTACTACTCTCTACTACTCACTTTCTGCTACTCTCTCTACTGCTCTCTACTACTCTCTACTACTCACTCTCTACTCTCTATTACTCACTCTCTACTCTCTACCTCTATACCTCTCTCTACTTCTCTCTCTACTAGTCTCTACCTCTCTACCGCTACCTCTCTACCTCTACCTCTCTACCTCTCTACCTCTACCTCTCTACCTCTCTCTACACGCACACATATACCCATATATGCATATATATGCATTTGCATTTATATATATGTATGTGTATGTATATATATATAAAAAAAACAACAAAAATAATTTTTTTTAAAACAGCTACTTTTTTTAAAAACTGTCATTCTTTTTCCCCATGGTACGGTCCCCGGTACGCTCCCCGGTGCGCGTACCGGGCGCTACCCCCGCGAAAATAAAAAAATATTTTATTTTTTTTTGCCCCGCGCGGCCCTTTTATGGCCCCTACATCAAACCTAGGGGGTCAAGGGGGGTCTACTCTGCCCCATTATGGTCAATTCCCCCTTTGTTTTAGCCACCTCTTGTGTCTCGATCCTACCGAGACACAAGATGGCGGCCGCTCCGGACTGTTTGGAATGTTTACAGACACCCGAGAGCCAATCAGCTTTCCGCTCGCAGGTCGCGTAGCACGCCCGGTACGCGCCCCGGTGCGCGTACCGGGGCGCGCCTATAGATATATATATATTTTTTAACCTAAATTACTCAAAAACCACTGGAGCACATATCTTGAGACATAGCAAGGGCACATCGGGCTACCAGTCCCTACAATTTTGCCAAATTTGGTGGAAATCCATTCAGCCGTTCGGGCTAAAAGTGAGTTCGACCGCCCTATGGAAATTAACATGAGGAAAAACGTTTTGGGACCCCCCTTTTATCTCGGCCCCCGCTTCACGAATCCCCCCCAAACTATCAAGGAAGGACCGGAGCTCCGCGAGGCAAATTTGAGGAAATTTTCAGGCAGATTCGTCAACCGGCGCCAAAGTTATTCCAAATAGAATTTTGAGATTTTGCATTGAAAAAAATCCTAACTATAACTACCTACTGGCGACCGCCAGTAGGTTATATATATATATATATATATATATATATATATATATATATATATATATATATATATATACATATATATATATATCCACTTTTTGCTGCTCTTTGCACGGTCCAGGCGCTGCTTTTAGTCGTGCTTTACCCCGTGGCTGAGCCTTCAATTTCCAAACACCCTTCCAAAAGAAAGGATTGGGTCGCACTCCATCAAACGTTTTCAAAACTTCCAAGTGATTTATTTTCACAAGTCTCCAAACATTCAAACCACCAACGCGTTTCGATCTCCTACTGAGATCTTGTAGAACAAGATAACAATTCTGCGACAGATTTAGAATGAGAAACAAACACTTGAAATAAAGTTATTTCTTCTCCCAGTGCCTCTCCTGGGGAAGCGTAAGGTTTTGGTGCATCCCCAGGTTTCATGGTCTTGTAAATCTGGGGATGCATCAAAATCCATGGGTGTTGCATGGGAACATCCACTTCAAAGCCCACGGAATACCTCCCTAGCGCAGAGTAAGGCAGCACAGCAATTTGCTCTGCCTTGCCTTACTACATATATCTGAGGCCATATGGCCAGGGACTACTGAACATCCGCCTCCCCAGCCTTGTGTTTTAACCAACATTTATTAAAGATGGACATGAGAGAGGATTTCTTTGGAGGTGGGGGTTGTAGAACCCCCGGCCGTACTTATTAAAACATAAAATCAAAGAAAAAATTGAAATAAACAATATTTGCACATTTTTACGCAGAAAACGTAGCATGACATTTGATTACAATTCATATGTACAGATATAAGATGGCTAACCTTAACATACTTCTAATACAAAGTATTTCCTATTCGAGTCTAACATCTGAACCATAATCATGCATTAATTACTTTTCTGCATATCCTATTTGGGCATACGGCAAGGTCCCTAACTGGGGTCAGAACCTTATCAATTAGCCACACCCTCCCATAGGAGTGCACATGCGCAGAGGGCCCGTTTACCGAGAGGGTACTTCCCCCCCAATTACCCCTGTACGCTCCATCAACTCCATTAAAAGAGGGTCCCTTTCACTCTGCGCCGTTTAGTGACGCCATTGTGCCCGTGTGGGTGGCCAACCAGACTAAAGAAAGCGTGACTCCCCCTCCCCGCACCCATCCAGCTAACCGGATGTACCAACCCTGGAGTCCTAGGAGAGACCACTTGTCCCTCCCCCTGGGCGACCCCATTCAAGAATGAGGAAATATAAATTTTATGGTCAAGTAATGTTCCCTAACGTGTACCCCACCGACTCCATGTACCAGCTTAAAGTGCATGTAACTTCCCTCCTGTGCCAGCTATGAAGACGCAAATACATTTGCGTCCAACGTTAACATGTCCTCTTTCAGACCCACCCTGAATGGGTTGAATATTCCGTTTCCAAGTATGCCTTGCCAACGTCTTTTTATGTTGTACTTTACACATTTTTCAGCTCTGGCAAACTAGGCCCTGAATTCTGCCATCGAGTCTTTTTTCCTCTGCTTTCTGACTCTGAAAGCCTCAGCCCAGGCTGTCTCTGTACTCGTGACCTCTGTCTTACTCCCTGTGCGGCTCATGGCGCTTAGCTCAGCCTGCTGCCTGCCAAGACTGTATTCAACCTTCGAATTATCTGTTCCGCTCCTCGAAATTGCATTCCTGCCTACTAGTTTAAGTAAACATTCCCCCAGCTGCAGAGCAAAGGGCCCGGCCTCACTGTCTCCGTGCAAGTAATTCATAGCCTCTGTTACCATGGAAGGCCCATGCCCCTCGCATTCTCATGCAGACACTTAGGCGCTTATACACGCACTCACAGTCAGTATAGAATAGCTTCTGCCCCAGAGACCTTTCCCTCTAGATAGTATGGTTCCCAAACATCAGATATCAGATAGGATAGAAGTACGAGTTGATCTGACATGCCAGACTTCTGTCTCTTCCCGCCAGTGTAAATGTCAAGTCCCCTGCACCCGTCTGTTTCACGTCAATCATACGTCATGCAGCTGCGCGCGCATCCATGCCTCAGATTTCTGCTGACATTACAAAATTCTGCTTTGTTGCCACCCACTTGTGACACCTATCTGTGACGTTTCTAGTACACACCTCCATGTTCACGCCCAGTTCACGCCTTCTAATTACGTATCACTACCACGTGGATGCTGTTATCTTGTTTCTCTCAGCTGTTACGCCTACTGTATTGGTTTCTATAATGCAACTTAAGTATATAAGCTATGTATTGTCAATAAAATATTGCTCTATCCCTTCCTGAACCCCTGTGGTTGCAGGAACATGATATCCAGGTCTTGACCATTCCTTTTTAAGGAATAAAACCCCTAAGAACTCTAACACCACGGACTCTGCCTCTTTCTTTCCGATTGAGTTATTATTGATTAAGTACTTACCTGCATAGAAATTAGGATGGTAAATCAAATATTTACCACATTATTTTGGCGCCCGAACAGGGACCCCTCCCCCACCCCACGCGCCGGTTGGTGCGTTGCAAGCTCTGTCCCCTGCCATCAGTTAGACGGAAACTACGCGTACTGGCAGGATTTCCTGTATCTCCCTCTGGCCCACGGAGGTGACGAAGACTGCGATCAGCACCCAGACGAGGCGGTGAGGAGTGCGGAGGATCCCGACCAGAGCCTAGCCGAAAGAAGCAAGGTCCGAGGTGTCAAGAGGCCCACCAGTTCCCGAAGTATCCACGTGTCGAGTCGAGTCGAGTCGAGTCCAGTCCGGTCCAGTCGAGTTTTCCGAGGCCTTCTGTTTCCGTGCTTCCCGGTGAGTACCATTGCTGGGACGTATCAAGACGGGTTTGGGTACACAAACGCGGTCTGCACTGTTTTAGACAGTGTATCTGTACTGTTTAGCAGTATATCAGTTATTTCAAGTTTTTGCACTGTTCTTAGCAGTGTATCTGTGCTGTTTAGCAGTACATCCGATATGAGGGGTAGTCATATATGTCTCAAATGTCTTCCATGTGATTAATGTCGTGGTATGAGTGTGACTGTTTTTAATGTGCATTATTGTGTTCTTGTGTAACTAGCTGTATTCAGTATTAAGTAGCAAGGATTGAGCATTCAGTATTAAGTAAACAAGATGCCGTTTTTCAACAAGTTAAAGCAGATAGGAACTAGGAAAGGGATACTAGAGGAAGAAATTCCTATCCCCCCTAGGGACACTCCTGGACATTTTATGTACCACAAGCATGGCTTAGATGCCATATTGTATCTAGATTTATGAGCCGATTATACTAAGCATCTAGACGAAAGACATAGATGGCCTGTTACCGGAACATGGGATGCCGAGTGCATCATGAAAGTAGAAGAAGCACTATGGAAAAAGAAAGCCAGACAATCTCAGAAGGACGCCATAGAATTTTGGCGTAAAGAATCACATAAGCGTGCTGAAAAAGCACTCCGTAGAGAAGACAGACTTAAAGAATCAGATAAGGCCCAAGAAAACGAATTAGTTACTGAAGGGATCCGAGTAAAATCAGAGCAAATAGACCGTGCACGAAATAATCTCGTAAATGGCATGTATCTAATGGCCGAGGGTTCGTCTGAGGCCACTTCAGGAATACCGAAAAATCTGCCGCCACCACTGGTTCCAACTAAAGTAAATCACAGGACTACTAAAGACATATTCCTGAATTCCTATCTAGAGGATGGAGCACCCGCTTACACCAATCTGCCTGTCCGCGTCCCGCCTACTGACGGTGACGGAGGTGGCAACCCGCCTCCAGAGCCTACCCCGCCATTACCGCAATCAGGTTTCCCCGTTCGACAGTCCTCCGTTCCTGCACCTCCACCACTTCCCGCACCTAAGATTGATATACCGAAATCGCTTCTACCTGATCTTACTAAAAGACAAGTTCAAGTACACATACAGACTCCACAGAGAGATAATGTCCAAGCTTCCGCCTCAGGAGGTGCGACCGGGGGTTACCGGACCCCACCAGCAACACACAGATTACACCTTAGGGACATACAGAACCCTTTCACGTTCCAATCACCCCGTCTCGACATGCTCAAAGAACCACTTCCAGTTTGCAGATACGATCCAGTACCCGGCAAAGACGATAGGATGTTGATAGCATCACTACGATTGCGACAAGCTACAGATTACCTAATATTGTTCTCAGGAATGAAAGAGCACTTAGATAGAATATACCATTTTGTCCAGACTGGGGAAGACCCTGAAAGTATTAAAGAGGCCATGGCACATCAGAAAGTTGACACTCAAGCATATATATTACGTTTTTTCATAAATTGTCTAATAAGAGAACGAGACAGGCCTGAGACAGAACAGGATGAAATAGAGGCACTCAACAAGTGGGGTCAAAATATATCCGAAGGAAAACATGATAAAGGGGGTTGCATAGCCAGTATGTACAAGAGAATAAGAAAAGCAGTGATAGAAATACACGAAAAAGAGAAAGAAAAAGCTTCCGAGGAGGAGGAGGAAGAACCTGAAGAACAAGAAAAGACTACAGACACGATAGCGTATGTAGGTAAGGGAACTTACCTTAGGAAAGGCATTCGTCCGGAAAGCAAGAGAGTTTTTCTCTCTGGCATAACAAAACCGAATTCTCCGGAACATCAGTTCCAAGAGACTGATAAAAGGCTTCGAGAACGAATGGGGTACCATGTACTCAATTCTATGGATGAACAAGAACTAGCCCGGTCAGCAGTACTATGGGCTGACAATCCGAACATATATAATGATGACACAGTAGCGCAGACATTTCTGAACCTCTCCCCAGACGAACAGAAATTAGCAGGTGTATACATGATTCAGTACCTCCTCACGTTATACAGAAACCAACATTCTGATCCAGGTCCCTTACACGATACATTAGAAGCATTACTCATGGACAGATGGAGAGGTCTAAGTACCAAGTTAATACAAATAATTCTAGAACAACGACATAGATACAACACTTTCTTAAGTACAGAATATGTTCCCGCTCCGCCCCCAGAAAGAAAAATGTATCATATGGAGCGTCTGCATGGCATTGAAAGTCAGAACCCCTTACGAGAAGTGCATCCAGTTATGGGTACCGATAATAACCTGAAACGTGTGTATGTACACACGCCTCTGACCAAGTTAGAACTATTGGAAATGAAGAAACTAGTACCCTGTCATGATAAAGACCCTGCAGGTTTTCACAGAGAACTTAAAGATATGTTGCTGATGGGAGATTACACATATGAAGATATCATGAAAATGTTAAAGGTACTGCTGCCCACAGGCATTTACGAGAAACTCAAGGAAAAAGAATGGGAGGTAGGAGACAAAAAGATTGTATGGGCAGAAATAGAAGACGAGGAGAAAAAACGTACCCCAGGGCTAGGCCTTGGGGAGAAAACTAAAGCATTACCAGGTTTAATAGTACAGGTTCTGCCAAGATTACTGACAACTAGAAAGGAAGATTGGGACGCAATTTCGGCCTGTAAACAGAAGCAAGATGAAGATACTAGTGACTTTTATTCAAGATTCGAGAAATGTTTCATTATTAATAGTGGTCTTAAACCAAGTAGCGAGTCGTACCCGCATCTTTTTGTATCAAAGTTAGTCGAGAATTCCCTGTTAGCAGTTAAAAACCGTGTATACAAGGTTGAGAGTACATGGCAAGCAAATACGCCATCACAGATGTTACAAATGTTACAATACCATCAGAACAGAATCAGAGAAGAACAGGATCATGAACAGAAACGCATGAAAGACACGAAAATGAAAATGTTAGTAGCCCAATCAGTTCCAGCCGACAGCCATAGAAAGGGTACGACCCAGACAGGTCACGCCGCAGCTCCCGTTAAAGGGACATGCAACTATTGCAAGCAGCCAGGTCACTATGTACATGAATGCCCAGTCCTGAAACATAATATAGCAACAGGTAAAAATAAGGAAAGACCGCATCCACCTAGACAAGACCAGGTCCAGCAACAGACTTCACAGAATACACAGCCTACGCATGTTTCATCTCATACAGCACAGACGGTAGCGGTACCACAGCCACAGCCCATTGCCGCGACTCAGCAAGTTTCACAACAGATGTACCAGTATGCCCAATCTGCTTACCCCGATTATCCACGATACACATGAAACAGCCTAGAGAGGGAGGTTGGCTTGCCTCTTATTGAGATTCCTGTAGATCAAGAGGGTCCTTATGTACGCAGTCAAGTATTGGGCAAAGACAGAAAGTTTTTAATTGACACAGGGGCAAGCCGCACAACAATCAGCCATGATGAAGTTCCAGGGGCACCCCTCTCAGGCTCACAGAATGTTTCCCTTGGTTTTTCAGGACAACCTATTGTAAATGAGGTGTCAGAACCAGTCCCCCTGGCTGTGGGTCCATTATCACGTGTTACAGACCTATTACTTACAAAATCATGTCCAGAAAATCTGTTAGGAATAAAGACATTGAAGGCTCTAGGAACAGTGATATGTTGTTCTCCGGAAGGAGTTAGACTCTTTCTGCGAGATTTCAAGGGTCACTATGTATTACGAGAGTTTGATATCAGATTGAAAAATGTACCAGATCACTTGTGGGCACAAGGCCCAACCGATGTAGGCTGCATGCACATTACCCCATACCGTGTTACACTGAAACCAGGTGTTGTTTTACCGAGAATCAGACAATACAAATTACCGCCCGATGCTGTAGTGGCTTTACTGGAAATCTTTGAAGAGCTCATTGCCCAAGGAGTGGTCGTAGAGACCGACTCCAATATCTGTAATTCCCCTATCATTCCGATTCTTAAACGTACTGATCCCAATGCACCGCCAGTATATCGGCTGGTGATTGATTTACGAGAACTGAATAAATGCATCGTTCCACAGTACCCTGTGGTTCCCGACATCTCTTCCCTATTGACTGCTATTGATTCAGAAGCAACGTTCTTTACTGTAATTGACCTCAAGAACGCCTTCTTTAGTGTGCCTATTGATCCAGAGAGCCAATATCTTTTCGGATTCAGTTTAAATGGACGAAGTTTCAAATTTTCACGCGCACCTCAAGGATTCACAGAAAGCCCCAGCATCTATAGTCAAGCACTGAAAAGACAACTAGATTGTATTCACATGCCAGTTAACACCGCCTTACTGCAATACGTCGATGATCTGTTGATCACCGCACGAAATGAACCCGAATGTGAACAAGGATCACTGACAGTTTTACACTTTCTGGCCGACAAGGGACACAAGGTGTCTCCTTCGAAGCTACAATTCTGTGTTCAGCAAGTTGTATACTTGGGTCACTTGCTGTCCAAAGTGGGGAGACAGCTCACTCCTGATCGCATCCAGTTAATCGTAAATATGCCACAACCCCAGACACAAAAGGAAGTGCGGGCCTTTATAGGCCTCACCTCGTACTGTAGACAATGGATTCCTCAGTATGCATTTCTAGCTAAACCACTCATTCAGTTGACAACACAGGAGGCAGCAACTTCGACTGCCCTTCCGTGGACTCAGGAACATACACAAGCCTTTGAAGAATTAAAGAAAGCTTTATGTCAAGCACCAGTTTTAGCGACACCATGTTACAGCAAACCTTTTACACTTTTTGTTACAGAACGTGATGGTACGGCGTTGTCTGTCCTCACTCAAGATCAAGCAGGTTCCCATAAGCCTTGCGCTTATTTTTCAAGTACATTGGATCCAGTAGCCCAGGCACTCCCTGCGTGCTTAAAGTCAGTAGCAGCAACAGCACTAGCAATCAGACAGAGCGACTCAATTGTTTTAGGACATCAATTAACAGTACAAGTTCCACATTCTGTAGAGGTTCTTTTAAACAGAACTCAGACTCAACACTTGACTATAGCACGACTGACAGGTTATGAATTAACACTATTCCAGCCACACATAGAAATCAGACGCTGCAGCATTCTGAACCCCGCTACATTATTACCTTCAATAATGACAGATCCAGCCCCGCATGATTGTATAGAGATCATTAATGCAGTAACAAAGCCCCGACGAGACTTAACAGATGTTCCATTGACAAATCCAGACCTGACACTTTATGTGGATGGTTCATGTATGAGAACAAGTACAGGAGAATTAGTGGCCGCATATGCAGTGACCACTGAAACTGAAGTCAAAGAAACATATCGTATTGATACGTTGTCTGCTCAAGCGGCAGAGCTTATTGCTCTGACCCGAGCCTGTATACTAGCCAAGAACAGAAATGTTAACATATACACGGATTCCCGTTATGCGTTCGGAGTCGTACACGACTTCGGAATGTTGTGGCAAGAACGAGGTTTCTTGACCTCTCACGGTGCCAAGATCCAACACGGTCCCCTCATTCAAGCACTGTTAGAAGCAATACATCTGCCTTCAGGCATATCCGTCATGAAGTGTAAAGCACATACTAAAGTTACAGATTCCGTTTCCCAGGGTAACGACCTGGCAGACCAGACAGCAAAACATACAGCACTGACTCACACCCAGACAACTGACGTGACAAAGACAATAGTACCGACACATTGTATGACAGTTAGGGATCCCGCCCTAGATGTAATCGATATTCAGACACATGCTACTGCAGATGAAATAAAGAAATGGACCGAACTAGGAGGGATCCAGACAGATCAAGGATGGATGACGAAGGGAAAATCTACATGGTTTCTCCCCGACACTATGGTTCAAGTCATAATCAATACAGCACATAGTCCAGCACATCTAGGAGAGAAAGCGATGTTAGACAGTTTACAGAATCTCTGGTATAACAAACACTTACGAGCAGCAGCAAAACAGAAAGTGCGTACTTGCATGATCTGTTGTCAGTTCAATCCAGGTAAAAGCGTCCCTGTAGAGCAAGGTGGATTTCATCCTCCCGATCACCCTTTTGAAGTCCTCCAGATGGATTATATCCAGATGGACCGTTGTCGAGGATTCAAATATGTCCTCGTAATTGTTTGTGCACTTTCCCGTTGGACCGAAGCATATCCAGTCCCAGATTACACTGCTCCGACCACTGCCAGGCAGCTGGTTCGAGAATTTTTCCCACGATACGGCTTGCCTCGTGTCGTGTACTCAGATAACGGACAGCCATTCTCATCCGAATTGATGAAGCAGGTTTCCTTGCTGCTAGGATATCAGTGGAGATTCCATTGTGTCCGACATCCCGAAGCCGCAGGCCTTGTAGAGAGGCATAACCAGACATTAAAGACCCGTCTTGCTAAAGTTTGTAAAGAAAAAGGGGTCGACTGGATAGTCGCCCTGCCAGTTGCATTGTTCTATATGAGGATGGTCGCCCACTCGCGATCAGGACTATCCCCGTATGAAGTGGTCTTTGGCAGACCACCGAATATGTGGGGGACGCCCATACCAAAGAAAATTACCGATGTTGATTGTAATATGCTGACAGATTACCTTGCCTCCTTGATGTCTGCACTCCAATCATGTCGTTCACAGGTTGCCGCAGCCTTTCCTGACAACACAGATGTAAAGCCGCATGATGCCCGTCCCGGAGATCTGGTCCTAATTAGGAACTTCGACAGGAAAAGTCAGCTGGAGCCCCGCTGGAAAGAGCCGAAGACCGTCCTTCTCACAACGAGGACCGCTATCAAAATTGAAGGCAGAAAGGGGTGGATCCATACAAGCCATATAAAAAAATGCAATGAACTAATGCCAGGAAAAGACTCGTTCACCCCTTCCAAAGACTGTATCGAACCTAGTGACTTTAAAGTTCCGAAACAAGAGAAAACTCCCCAAGAGGAGTACAGATTGAAACTCCGATCTAGCAAGTCAGACAGTTTAATTGTTTAAGTCCTCCCCTAGGTGAATCGGTTAAATAGTTTCTGACATGTATCCCCTAGATCGAGATAGAGAGAGAGAGAGACAACTCAAGAAACGTACATATTGTAAATCACTCCGTAGTCACTGTATAGTGACATTATTGATTATGTTTTTTCTAAGCCTTCTGATTATTGTTGCTAGTATATTGCTTTCTCTATACTACCCTATTTTCAAGCGTGAACAATCTGCTTATAATGACACTGCCGAACATTCCTTTTGTGAATTACCTCCCCACGAACTTTCTTACAGACTTGCGCTGCGCAACAACACATTCATTAGTATGTTACATCACTCCCATCAGACTCACAACGCTACAAACTGCTGGATATGTGGCCGACTCCCTCCCTACCAGAAATACAAGGGAGTTCTGCCCCTCTTTCCGTACCCGTTCACACACAATGGCTCCTGTGGTGCCTGGTTTAGAATAATTAATTCCGTAGACCCTGATATTGCTGTTTTTAAAGGGAGCTGGGTTTGGGGAAACTTGAACTTAGTTCTGCTTAATGCCTGTTATCCTGACAAAAAGGGACTTCCCATTAGAATAGGAAGTGATCTAGAAAATGAAGTATATGGATTAGGTAATTATACAATTAACCTTATGATTCTTACTGTTGAATCCGAAGCTGCACCAGTTCTCCCTGCTATGTCCGTATTACCAGTCACTGGTGAATTATGTGTCAGTAAGAAGGGTTCAGTACACTTAGGTCATAGCAAATGTACTACTGTGGTCGAATTCAGTGACCAAGGCAAATCTTCCTTTAGAGCTACTCGTCATTCCTACTTTGTTTGTGGCCATACCGCATACATACGCTTACCTCCAGATTGGGATGGTACCTGTTACATTGCATTCCTTCTGCCACCTGTTTTTCTAGCTCCTGCTGATTATCACAGAAATACAAATCTAGTAAAGAATAGACTCCGAAGAGATCTCCCGATTGTCGACTATACTGAAACGGCATGGGAGCAGTACACAGATTTCAATAAAGGATTCTTTTTCTTCACAGGCCCCGTCCAAAATAGTAAACTAATCCGCAGATTAACTAGAACACTTGAAGCCGTAGTGAATGAAACTGCCTCCGCCCTGGGTAACTTAACAGAGGAGCAGTCCGCCATGCGGGTTGTTGTCCTTCAGAATCGTCTTGTTATTGACGTCATCTTGGCAGACAGAGGCGGAGCTTGTAAGGTCATCGGGTCAAGTTGCTGTGTTTTCATCCCAGAAAACGCGCCAACAGTATATCAAGCTATTACACGTCTTCATAAAATTGCAAATCTGATACATCAGAATCCAGGCACCTGGACTTGGTCCGGTTGGTTCTGGACAACGTTAACCGCTTGGGGATGGAAGATCCTATCCTTCCTAGGCATTGCCCTCGTCATAGTATTCAGTTGTTGCCTGTGCCTACAGTGTGGGCCAGCGATATGTGGACTGTGTGCCACATCGTGCATTGAACATTTCAGTTTTTTCTCAAAAAGTGAAAGAAAGAAAGATGAGCAAATGATGTTACAAGAACAGACTGATCGATTCATGAGGATCGATATATCATGAAGGGTCCGTAGGGAACAAGGAGGGAATGAGGAAATATAAATTTTATGGTCAAGTAATGTTCCCTAACGTGTACCCCACCGTCTTCATGTACCAGCTTAAAGTGCATGTAACTTCCCTCCTGTGCCAGCTATGAAGACGCAAATACATTTGCGTCCAACGTTAACATGTCCTCTTTCAGACCCACCCTGAATGGGTTGAATATTCCGTTTCCAAGTATGCCTTGCCAACGTCTTTTTATGGTGTACTTTACACGTTTTTCAGCTCTGGCAAACTAGGCCCTGAATTCTGCCATCGAGTCTTTTTTCCTCTGCTTTCTGACTCTGAAAGCCTCAGCCCAGGCTGTCTCTGTACTCGTGACCTCTGTCTTACTCCCTGTGCGGCTCATGGCGCTTAGCTCAGCCTGCTGCCTGCCAAGACTGTATTCAACCTTCGAATTATCTGTTCCGCTCCTCGAAATTGCATTCCTGCCTACTAGTTTAAGTAAACATTCCCCCAGCTGCAGAGCAAAGGGCCCGGCCTCACTGTCTCCGTGCAAGTAATTCATAGCCTCTGTTACCATGGAAGGCCCATGCCCCTCGCATTCTCATGCAGACACTTAGGCGCTTATACACGCACTCACAGTCAGTATAGAATAGCTTCTGCCCCAGAGACCTTTCCCTCTAGATAGTATGGTTCCCAAACATCAGATATCAGATAGGATAGAAGTACGAGTTGATCTGACATGCCAGACTTCTGTCTCTTCCCGCCAGTGTAAATGTCAAGTCCCCTGCACCCGTCTGTTTCACGTCAATCATACGTCATGCAGCTGCGCGCGCATCCATGCCTCAGATTTCTGCTGACATTACAAAATTCTGCTTTGTTGCCACCCACTTGTGACACCTATCTGTGACGTTTCTAGTACACACCTCCATGTTCACGCCCAGTTCACGCCTTCTAATTACGTATCACTACCACGTGGATGCTGTTATCTTGTTTCTCTCAGCTGTTACGCCTACTGTATTGGTTTCTATAATGCAACTTAAGTATATAAGCTATGTATTGTCAATAAAATATTGCTCTATCCCTTCCTGAACCCCTGTGGTTGCAGGAACATGATATCCAGGTCTTGACCATTCCTTTTTAAGGAATAAAACCCCTAAGAACTCTAACACCACGGACTCTGCCTCTTTCTTTCCGATTGAGTTATTATTGATTAAGTACTTACCTGCATAGAAATTAGGACGGTAAATCAAATATTTACCACACCGCCCCCTAGAGACCTTAAATTTACTGCTCACCAATCATGACCTTACCACCACAGGCCAGTGTAGTTGCCTGACTATATGGCCACCCCCCCTAGCCTCCTACACTGAAAGGTCATGCCCAGCCCTGACACTCCCTAGCCAAGCCATTATATTATTTTCCAATAGTATTTCATTACCTAACTTACTCATGTGGACCCCGTCTTTTAAGAAGCACCGTTCCCCTCTGACACACCCATGCGCTATGCTTTGTAACTGAGGGGACCTGAATAATTTCCCTATTTTATTGTTGATCTTCCTTACCAAGTGATTCAATGCCTTCACAGAATCTCCCCCCCTCCATTTGAATCTGGGTATCATCTGAGACCAAACTATGGTGCAGCCTTGGCATGCCTTAGCTAACCAGTCTACTTCAGAGATTATGTCCTCCATCAAGACCCTTCTCCCCATATTTACAAGATCCTTCCCACCCAAATGCAAGATAACTATCGTGGGAGGTGGATTGTGTCTACTCAATAGATCTGTAACAAAACCCCTAAACTGACTGAGTCAGAGACCCCCTTTACCATGGAAAGAAACCTTGAAACCATCCTGCTCAGCTCTTTGTCTGTAATTACCTGAAAGAAAAACAGATTTCATACGCTGTATATAAGAATGACCAATGACCCATACAACATGTGCTCCCTTGTCCTGTGGATGTAGCCGCTGTTGTGAAGAATCTTGCTGGTGATGCGCTGACGGCAGTTTCCCCCCTGCCTGGTAGGTTCGAGAAACTGAAATGCAAGCAAACAAACAGGACAGGCATCAGTCCACAATTGAATTGCCAGCCTTACACATGTGCAGCAGTACATAGTGCTTGTAACAATTAGAGGTCGACCTTACAATTCTCTTCAGACTGTTGCTATGCAACCCTCTAGCTGTTGCCTCTGTGCCAGCAACCCCTATTCTGAATGAATGAGTCCCAAAAACCTTTGGATTCAAACCTGTCCTGTCGATCGCCATGGCCAATACCCTTTTAAATTGGAACCTGGTAAGTGGGGTACTGTCAGCATGCATTAATAATGCCCCCCCCTACTGCACTACTCCACTGTTGGAGGAAGGCTTCTAGGTGCATCACTGGGCAGCATGGGTTGTTTTGTGCCCAGTGAAGTACCATCTCTTCACTAGGGCTTCCTGATCAGTTTTAGATTATCTAATGGTTATTAGCAAAGTGTCACCCTGTATCTTTGCATACTCCAGGTGGAGCCCACCTTGCACATCCTGTTTGTTGCGCGCAACCAGTTCCCCTACCCTAAATGCCCCATAAAAGGCCAGTGCAAAGGCAGCTCTGAATAGTAATGACTCCCCCATTGAACTGTAAATAACACCCAGGGCTGTTAGCACTGATGTCAGCCGCTCCAAGCCAATCGGCTGTCTTGTGTCAGGAGCGGCCCCCTGGAGGAGCCGCCACCCCATTAGTGCCTTCCTTACAATGAAACTATTAGTGGGGTCCCTGGTGTCTTTGATCTGCGCAAAGAAAGAACCCAACCGCTGCCACATGTCGCCTGGCAGTCGCCGGAGAGACCCCTCTTTATTCAAAGTGTCTAAATACTGAAGGAATGCCCCTGACTTATGCCAGCTATCCGCCCAATCTTGCCCCAAAGAAACACAGTAATACAAAAACGTTCCTTTGTAAGCCTTCCTGGTCCTGGGCGCTAGGCTAGCTGCCACGAGGTTCTGTGGCGAGGGGCACCAAACTGCCAGAGTCCTTCCGGGAAGTGTGTTGGTTCTGCCTCTGCAGACGGTAGGTGTTCCCTGAAAACCTGCATCTTGAAGCGAGAGAGTGCATCAGCAGCATTATGCAGCACCCCCGGGACATGTTTAGCCTTAAACTGTATGTTCAGCTTCATACACAACAGCACTATCTCTTTCAACAGGCGGAGGATCATTTTACACCGAGCATTTTTTTTTTTTTTTTTTTTTATCCTCATTTTCCTTCTCGCCACCCATTACTCAACGAGACCAACCTAGGCTTTTTACCTCATTTACTGTCTTTGCAGGAAAAAAAGGCTTGTGCAGCGCTATTTGGAAATGAGAGACTCCTACGGGCACAGCCCACTCTATGGATAGGTCAGAGAGTCTTCCTCCAGAGCGTGTCCACCCTTACCACAAGTCTTCACTATGCCTGGGAAGACTTCAACCAGCCAAGGTAGGCGAAAGCTTAATCATTGGATTCGTATTTTAACAGAAACACAAAAGACCTTTTCTCTCACCCAAAACACAACAAAAATGGAGTCCAAAATCTATATTTTTTTTAGTCTGATCCGAAATATCCAACTTAGCAATACATCTCGTAGCCAATCCAGTTCTGTTGGGGAGGCCGATGAAACCCATAATTTACAAATCTCTCTCCATGCCAAAAGTATAGCGTAAAAAATAAGTTTAGCATTATCGTCTGTACCCTAACCTTGCAGGTCAAGTCTTCCAGATATAACTAGATCAAGGCTTACCTTGATCTGCAGGCCTAGGGCTCTTGACAGACAGCTACTCACGGCCTCCCAAAATTCTTTTATCTTCGGACATAGCAGGAACATGTGCAGGTCATCCTAATTAGGACTCTTGCACTTGGGGCACACCACCACACCACCAGAGCTGAATTTAGAAAGTGTTCGAGGGGACCAATACGCCCTGTGAATCGTAAAGAAATTATTCTGCTTTAAATTTGCATGTTTCACTATTTTATAGAGCATAGACATTGTTACTTGCCATTGGTATTCTGTTGCGATCTCCGGCAGGCAGTCTCCCAACAGGGTCTCAGGCAGCTTAAAGGGGCCGTCCTCCATCTCAAGCATCAGCCAATACCACAATGCAACTTCTTTTTTAAATAGACAATTTGAAAAAAGCTTCTCCTCCAACTCATTGTAACTTCCAATTTGGTTTTCCATTTCCATTGACCAGCTCTGAATCTGCAAATATTTAAACCTGGAGAACTTACAGCCCCATTCTTGTTCGCTGAGTACCCTGGAGACCAACTTTGCATCAGGAAATAAATCCTTCCATCTCTGGGGGCCAAACTCTTTTAATGGTCGAGCCAGTGCATCCTTTGACCAGAGGGGAGACCCTGGTGTGTCCCAAATCAGAGCTGTGTAGCTACAGTATGGAATTTTGAATGCCATACTAAAAAGAGGAAAAAGAGGTAGCGCACCGAGCAGCCTGTTGGTTGATGCATTCCACCACTGTCATGTTGTCTGACCAGAAAAATCACAGATTGATTATGCAAATGAGGAGGTCAAACAATCAGTGCTACCCAAATGGGAAAGAGTTCCAGGAAACCTATATTGGCTGTCAGACTACTCTCAACCCACCAAGCCGGCCAATGTTGGGCCACACACTCGCACCCAAGTATGGCACCAAATCCTACACTGCCTGCAGTGTCAGTCTATAAACCTAACTCTGCAGAAGTCGTGGGGGGACCGGGCCACACTACCCTGCCATTGAAACCCTCCAGAAATGCGATCCAAATCCGCATGTCCTGGCGAACCTCAGACAACAGTCTTGTGTGATGGTGTTTTTCCTGCAGGCCAGTCATGGCCTTAGAGATGGAACGGGAGAACAGTCATGCCACAGGTATTACCCTTAGTGCAAAGTTCAACTGGCCAACTGTCTGTTGTAGCTGGTGTAAGGTTACCTTATCTTTTGCCAAACATTGCCGGAGTGCTACTCTAAATTTCAATATTTTTTCTTTAGGTAACCGGAAACACCCCTGTACAGAGTCCAACTCAATGCCTAAAAATTCTATTGTGGTTGCTGGACCCACCGTCTTCCCTGGTGCCAGAGGTACCCCAAAAGCACGCATGAGCACGCAAAATTCCTTCAATGCCCAAGCGCATTCCCGGGAACCTGCTGACCCCAGAAAGAGAAAGTCATCTAGATAATGCAGGACATATTGGTGCCCCGTTGCCTGTCTCAAAACCCATTCTAAAAATGAACTGAATTTTTCAAAATAAGAGCAGGAAACAGAACAACCCAAGGTCATGCACATATCCATGTATAATTTGCCCTGGAATGAAAAGCCTAGAAGGTGGTGATCTAGAGGATGTACAGGCAGTAGCCAGATGGCAGAATCAATATCTGATTTGGCTAGCAAGGCCCCGGGTCCAAGAACTCTTAGCATATCCACTGCCTGGTCAAGAAAGGGCATTTTTCACGCTACAGATTTCTTCGTTATAGGCGTCATTTAATAAATTGCCTCTAGGAGCTGACAGATTATGAATCAACCTGAACTCCCCTTCTTCTTTGGGACCACCCCCAAGGGCGAGCAGACAAAGTTGTGCACAGGGATGTGATCAAAAGGACCCGCTATTCTGCCCAAGCACATTTCTTTTGCGATTTTTACTGCGGCTACCCCCTGATTGGTCCTTACAGACAGCTGATTTTTACACTCTGTTGTCCCTATGTAATCATGTACCAGAATCCTAAAACCATACAAAAAACTTTCTTGTAAAAACCTAGCCGTGGCATGGTCTGGGTACCTGTTTAACCAAGGAGCCATGGCCAAAACTTCAATGGGTGAATGTGTTACCATTCGTACCTTCTCCTTATTCCTGTTTCTACCTTCCCCTGTTTCCTGAGAATGTGTTACCTTACTTGAGGCATTTTGATTCTGGGTGAGAGGGGTGGTTACATATGAAGCATGCGTGTCTGAATTTACAAGTGCCTTGGGCAATGGTGCATGTCTATCTATTAAAATCCCAGCATACCCCTTTCCGTACCCCCCCGCTCCCCGGACTAGGGGCCGTGCCCCCGGTTTGTGGTGGCCGAAAGGGCTGAGGGGCTTGGGAAGTGTGACCCTTGTTCCAGTTTTGCACTGCATTGCCCGGCCGTCCTGGGCCAAACTGATCAAACCACGAGATTGAGTCAACCCGATCCCAGGTAAGTGATGAGTCAAATTCCTTAGCCTTCCTGAAATCCATGTCATATTCTTTCCAACCTATGCCCCCATATTTATTATGAGTTATGGTCACCCTGCTCTTGTAACACTCCATTTCTGCCTGCAGGTTAGGCAAACGCTCCCCTATTATAGCCATAAACACAGAGAAAGCCCTAATCCAGTTGTTCAAAGTCTCCTCCACCCTGAATCTCAACATTTCAACACACCATTCACTAGGGAGCATCCAATCCTTCTGTTTCTTTGCATACTCCATTTCCCTGTTATCCACAAGCAAGGAGAACATATTAATGTAAGCACCAGACCATACCAATTCCTTCACCTCCCGTGTTACATGCCTAATCAGATGTTCCCTCCTAGTGGGTAGCACACTCATGCCCAGTGGTGGCAATAACACTTCCTTACCTATTGCCCCAGCTCCCGCTGGCTCCGCCATCTTGTCCTTTTTCAGTGCCGCTCTCCTGTAGCGCTGGTTGGGATAGAATGGAAGTACCTGGACTTGGGCCTGGCACCCCGCTTGGGGCAGCAATAAACTTCGCCACCATCCTCTCTGCCTCCGCTAACGGGTCTTTCCCTTCTTCTTTTGCCCACTGCAGATGGTTAACATTACCCCCTTCCAAACCATGGGAGAACTGCCGCTATCTGAGCCGCTAACTCCGGCGGTACCTGATTAACCCCTGGTGGTGGTAGGACCGGAGTGGGGTCCACAGGATTCGGGACAGGAACTACCGGGAATGATGCGGAGCTAGGTGTCGGCACCACAGGAATTATCATTGGGTCCACAGGGATTGATGCAGGAGGCACAGAATTTGTCGCAGGCACCAGCAGGGTAGGCGCAGGATTCAATGGGACACTTGCCGGGGTCTCTGGTATAGGTGTAGGCTTCACCGGTGTCACTAGAACTCCTGAGGGACCCTCCCCAAAGGCATTTCCCCTAAAGGCTGGTTTGGTGTGGGCCCCTGATATTTTCCCTTGCTAGGTCTAGCCCGCCTGGGGAGTGGTTCCAAATCCCCTCTGGGTTTTGGGGGCACTATTGTTCGCTTGGGCTTGCCTGCTGGGCCACTCTGCCCATCTACCTTCTGTCTGAGCTCCGCCATGCTATGCCGCATTTGCTCTATTTTTCCCCATCTCCTATCCATTGTCGCCATCCTACGCATCATTGATTCCAACATATGTTCCGTGCGGGAATGCTTTGCACCATGTTTACTAGCCATAGTTCCTGAGCCAACAATTGCAAAGTAACTTACACACTGATCAGCAATAACACCGCAAGCACAATGTTATTTGTTACCTAAATGGGACCTATCGAAGCCCTTACCTCCGAACGTTGGGGGGCACACAAATTGGCCGTAACACCACGCAACCAGGACCGTGCCACACCAGCTAGTCTGGGTTTTGGGCACGTAAACTGTAGCCCGGCGGCCCACAGAAGCAGGGAAGTGCAGGCCTGTCTGTGTGCCCTTAAAGCGATGTTCCTTGTTTCGCCTCGTGCCGACTTGGCGTGATGAGTACCCCTGCCCTTACTCCTATAATGAAAAATAACAGATTAGCATATGCCCTGGGCTCATAAAATTAACAAACCTTCTTAAACCTTTGAGCACCCTAGCACCAGTGTTCCACTGCTACTGCCTGACGGGAATCACAGTATTATAAAACGTTTCCTTTGCTGTAATCGTTATTTCTCACGCTGTACCCTAGACCACACAATTCGCCTTAATAAGGGGCTAGACCTGCCCTTTGTTAACAAAGGATTGTCTCCTATCTCAAACAAATAGTTATGTCTATTAAAAAAGGGGTCTGAACACCCGTCTTTTCTTGCAGAATAGTCTCGTAAATATACAGCTCACGATGTTAAGCAGAATATCCCTGAAAATGTAACCAATAAGACTAGCTAGCCGTTTAAATTTGTCCCCAATCCTCCTGTTGCACCGTGGCACAAACGCCTGACCCCCCCCAACCCTCACAGTAACTCCTTAGGTGCCCCAAAACTTACAAGCTCAGCCGAGGTTTCCCTCCCGACCGCAGACCGCTCACACCCACCTGACCCCCGAGCCATTACCGTACCTCCTTAGCGCCTGTGTGCTCTACACGTTACCAGGGTGCGCCGCACTGCTTCTCCTCACAGCGGGACCGGCAGCTCTACCTCCGTGAGCCGTTCCTCGTAGTCGGGCGGCCTACCGGAACGAACGCAACGCTGAGGCACCGTCACTCGTCTTCCCCCGCCTTAAGCTCTCCACACCGCTGGACGAACCTGCAGCAAACAAGGAGGGAAATGTACACGCCACGCGATTCCCACTGCTTCTCCTTCTCGAAAATCAGCAACCTGGAAACAAAAAACAGAGAAAAAGATTACAGCCTCCTAGTGGTTGGGTGAGGCAGACCTGGGAGCGCGGGAAAAAGAGACAGACTCCCACGCTTATAAACTCAATACTAGGCCGACCGGTTTAAACCAGCCTGACCTCTGCTGCACCATGACCCGGAAGCGATTCAATCGCTTCCGGGTCACATTGGAGCCCCTTTGGGTCAATCCATGATGCGGCGCGCCCACCGCGTCATGATGACGTGGCAGGGCGCGCCCCACGATGGAGAGCTGGTGAGGGGGGCCGGTGCCCCGCCATACCTGAGGCGGGGCCGATGACGCCCCCGCCTTTCTCTTCAAAGCCTTGCAAAGTGGCTTTGCGTGCCCTCATAAATATGATTTGGTAGTTTGTGCCGCCGTTGCAGCACAAAAAGTGATGCAACGGTGGTGCAGTAGACCCTTAAATATGCCCCTAAATATGTTGGTTTCTGCTTGTATGCTTTAATATATGCATATGTATTTCAATGTTCTGGGACTTTAATTGTATGCGCTAGTCGAAACACAATGTTTTGGCTTTAATAATGCTGTGTTTAATATCTGTAATACAAAGCACAGCCCCTTTTCTGTAGTTCTGCAATAGGTGCTCCTTTGCATATCTCCTTACTTGCTTTCTGCTGGATTTAGGAGGAATGAAGAATGCTTTTATATCTGTTTTATCATTTAGTTGAGTAGGACTGCCAAATCTTATACAAATAATTCCATCTGATCGAAGAAATATAAGAGGGTTCACGTGTGCAGAAAGATAAATAACCTCTATGAAAAAAATTTATATTTTTCCGTCACTAGAAAGATCACTGGTAAGAAATCATTTGAAGTACTGAATATTTGTCAGAGAGGGACTCTAAGTGTTGCCATTAATCTTAGAAAAAAGACCCAATAAATAAAACATGCCTATAGCTGAGAAACATGTCTTCAGTAGAGGCACAAATATCATATCAGACCCTTAGCTATAATTAAATGAGCACACCTCAAAAGGCAACAGCTTTAAAGTTGAAGACACATTATAGAAACAGTGAGCTGAGGGTTTAATTATGGAGTACTCAGAGTAAAACACACATGCTGTTTTGCTATGAAAATAATAACGAAAACATGAAACAGCATCAATGCATCGAACAGCTACAATGTCTAGATAAAGTATAGGTGTTTTCGCGTGAGGAATGGTGAGGTAATAAACATAGTAAATTATCCTGAGAAGAGGCTCATATCAGTACCAGAAATGTTAAGGACGGGTTTCATCGTGGAACATGCACATTTCCAAATATTGCCCTGTATAAAGTATTTAATTAATCATCTTCTCTGATAGAGACATACTCACACCATCTCCATTGCTAAACGTTAGCAATGTATTGACTCAAACTTACACCTACAGTCTGAGTAAGTTTCTGACATTTATCAGATTCACCAATAAATGTAGTAGTTGTCCTGGAAAACTGAGACTGTCACAGATTCCAAGGATTACCCATGTGGGCATGAAGAAATGTACAGGTGCACATTTGCACATATGGAAATGAAAGAAAAATGAATATTTGCACTTGGTGGCATTTTTCCCTAAGCTCTATCCATTTTAGGATTGTTCCATTCACATTCCAAACATTATGATGGATTTTCTCAAGTCCTTTACAGGAGTAAGACTCAAGGTTGGAAACATCTTGCAAAAAGTATGCTCACCAACTTCTGCAGGTAGGCCTGCCCTACAGTACCTATGAATCGGAAGATGGGGTCTGGTAGAGGAAAACTTAGCAAAGCTACACTGTATAAAGATATCTTTATTTTCAAAAACAAAATGGCATGAATGCATAAAACCACAAAGGGACAGAGAGCAGAGGATAGCAGCACATGGTGTTAGACCTGACAGCCTTAGGACTCTGTGCACCTTACCACTGCTAATCAGTGCTAATGTGTGTGGGCTCTCTCCTCTAAGCATGGTTAAATTGGCTTACACCCAATTGGCACATATCATTTACTTGAAGGCCCTAGTTAAGTGGTGGTACTACATGTACCCAGGATTCAAGCTATTCTGGCTAGTTAACCCCACAAGACCCAAACAGAGGTGAGGGCCTTTCTGGGCATCACTGAGTACTATGGGGGATTTGTCCAGGAGTATGGCACCACTGTTGCTTCCTTGACAGAGCTGACATTAAAAAGCAGCCCAAGCAGGTAATATGGATGGAGGAATACCATGCTGTCTTTGACACCCAGAAGAAGGCCATGTGCTCGGCATCAATGCTCAAGGCCCCTGGGTTTTCCCAGGAGTTCATCATGCAGATAGATGCCTCAGAACATGGTATAGTGGCTGCGCAGTCACAGCTAAATGAAAAGGGGGAGATCAACCAGTGGCCTTCATTAGTGGAAAGTTACTTCCCAGGGAACAGAGGTGAAGTGCAATAGAAATGGAAGTCTTTGCAATGATTTGAGCACTGAAGAAGTTGTAGCTATATCTGTTTGGGGCTCACCTCTGCATTTTGACAGGCTACAGACCATTCAGATGGCTAATGAAAATGAGAATCCAAAACTGTTGAGGTGGTCACAATACAGCATCATCCTGGAATTAACCACGTCAGTTCTGATAGTCTCTCCAGGTTCTCTCGCCTTAGTGATAAGAAGTAGCATGTTGGTGGATAGTTCTCCCTCCTTTCAACTGGGGGACACATGTTGGATCTGAAATCCTTGGCATGGTTCTCCCCTAACGTCTTGCTTTCTACCTCCTGTTTTTGCTGACTTCATTTATGCTGGCTGTAGAACTCGGTGCACTTTATCACTGCTAACCAGTGCTAAAGTGCTTGTGCTCCCTCCTTTATATGTGGTAAGATTGACTTACACTCAATTGGCACTCAACTGGCACATTTAATGTACTTGCAAATCCCTAGTAAAGTGGTGCTACATGCACCCATGGCCTGTAAAGTAAATGCTACTAGTGGGCTTGCAGCCCTTATTGTGCCACCTACTTAGGTATCCTTTTCAAAAATGCCCCAGGCCTCCATTGCTGCCTCCATTGCTGCCTGTATTTGCAGTTTTAAACTGCCATTTCGATCTAGCAAAATAAACTGTTTGCAAGGCCTAAACCATCCTTTTTCATACCTATAGGTTACATAGGGTAGGCCCTAAATAGCCAACAGGGCAGGGTGCAGTGATTTTAAAACGTTGAACATGTACTTTCAACTTTTACATCTCTTAGTAGTGAAAGGCTCCTAAATTCGCTTTTCACTGCTGCAAGGCTCTCCGATAAGATAACTGTGAGGATTTGGGTGTACTACATGATATGGCTGTGTGACCTTATTGTGGAGTACACTCCAACTGCAGAAGGACCGACACCCACGCAGTCATATCCAGCATACTTGACTACAGCAACGCCCTCTACGCCGGAATCAACAGAACTCTTCTACACAGATTCCAAACCATCCAGAATGTCGCAGCCAGACTCTTCCTTGGAACTCTGTGGCGTGAGCACATGACCCAAAACCTATGCAACCTCCACTGGCTCCCCGTCGAGAAGAGAATCACTTTCAAACTCCTCACCCATGCCTACAAAGCCCTCACATCCTCAGACCCAAATACCTCAATGAGAGAGTCTCCTTCCACGCACCCAAGAGAAACCTCCGCTCTGCCGACCTCGCCCTGGCAGAGGTCCCCAGCATCTGCAGAAACAAAACCGGAGGAAGAGCCTTCTCCTACATCGCAGCCAAAACCTGGAACTAGCTCCCTGTGAACATCAGATGCTCCCCGACCCTGCACAGATTCAGGAAGGACCTCAAGACCTGGCTCTTCGACTGATCCGGAGCCCCCCCCCACCCCACCCCCCATCCTCCCAAGCACCTTAAGACCTTCACGGGTGAGTAGCACGCTATATAAACCCCTGATTGATTGATTTATTGATTGATACACTGACAAGTGCCATCCTGTTTCCAGTCCGTGTAGTTTACTTAACCTTTTCACAACCCTGGGTAGCTGTGGCTGAAAGCTGTAAGGCCTGGCAAAGGAACATATTGTAAAGAATTAACAGCATCAAACAACAGAATAAGAAAGTAACACGGCAATAAAGAGACATGACAACAATTAATAACAACAGAGCACATGTATTTGAATATCTAGAGACCTTGATCATCAAAATCCACATGAGGGTTCCAGAGATACAGATTTTAATGTTCATCACTTTTGAATGCAACTGCAAGCAAGCATTGGTCAACAAATAATTTGTAATTTTTTCAAAAGTTTGAAAGAGTTAGTACAGGTACTTTGGCCCAGTTTGGGTGACCAATTCCAGCAGGGAAAAGGTCAAAGGCACCAGAAAGGATACTTTGGACAGTTACCTGGCTATCAGAGTGTTTTTAAAGCAAGTTCCAAACTTTACAGGATATTCGCCTTATACATCAATTGGGTGGTTCTGATATTGAGTATACAGACAAAAGAGTCTCAAAGGAAGCTCCGGTTGTAGTGTGGTAAAGGAGAGTGTCTCTGTGGTGATCCCTCAGTCCAAGGGTGATAAGAGTAATTTTGACCACAGAAATCAGGGTTCCCCAAAGTCCTCTATGTTGCAGTAGTAGGTCAGCCAATGGTGCTATACTGGTCTCCTTTTACCGCGTTTAAGGCGCAATCATTAGGTGGGGTCTTGTGTCACTTGAGTACAATGAATCAAGTCTTGCATAGCACTACTGTTTCCTGCAGACATGGGTGCACATTTTGGGTATCTCGGATTTGTCTTTTTGTGCATCCAGCAGCTGCTAGCTACAAATGCTCTTGTGTCCCTGCAGCCTGTGTTTCATGAGATCAGCCGACTGATCTTTGGAGTCACTGCTGTGGATGAAGGCAGGAAAACAATGTTTCCTCCTGAGTAAGAAGCCTCAGACACAATCCAAATCTCACTAGACCAAAAGTGCAGCAGGTGCAGCCCTCTCGACTGTGCAGCATCTCTTTATGGAGGTTAAGGGAAGAAGGACAGTCCTTCTTCAGTCTGCTCTTCAATTTCAGCATGATCTGAGGGCAGGGTGCCATGGGTGCCATATTTATCACAGGAAGGAGCCCCAAAGGGACCATGCGGTTAGTAGCCAATGGGTTACTGTGTCCCTTTCTACCTAGTGATGTGTTTCCTGCAATGTGTGTCAGCTTTATAAGGGCTCGCATTCTTGCCACTTTCAAAATGGCATGGCCTTTCTTTGGTTGCCAGGAGCACTGTAGCCCACCCTAAAGATGTGGCTATCAGTGGTCTGCACGCCCATGGAAAACCATTTTGTGGACGGTTTTTTTTCTCTGGTTCCTAATTGCCTTCAGTAACAGAAGGCATCCTGCTCAGTGGTGGTGTTGCAGTTGGCATTTCAAAATCAGCTTACCTTTTATAGCTGGCCTTCAGGGCTAATACCCCCAGTGGGCATCCTGGGAGAAGAGGTATTGTGATAACTGCCTTTGTTTCTGGGCCAGGAGGCATTTACACGTCTTCCTACGTGAGAAGAAAGCTTTCTGTGGCCACAGCCTTTGGGAAGTCACTGGACTAGTTGGAGTGCAGATTGACAATGTTCTAAAAGCTGCTTTCTTTAATAGTGACATTAAATCCAACCTGGGCATCAGGTCGGATTTAAAGCCAGGATTAATTGGATACCTTAATTGTCCCACTTAGGTAGTCTCATTCACAGGTTAGCCAGGCTGAGTTGCCAGTTGGTAACCTATGTAAGTCAAGGGGGGTCCTAACCTTTCCACAGCAAAATGACAATTTGTAAGTGTTGCTGTTAAGACATATAATTAAAAAAGAAATTGTGGGGCTCCTTGAATTATACAATTGTGTGCTTGTGGCGATTTTCGCATAGCTATAGTTTCTGATGCACAATCTCTAGATTTTAACAAAAAAAATGTAAAAGCTCAAACAGTTCAAAAGTTACTAAAATGCTGTGACACGTGTTGCTGTGCAGTGCAAGGCCCACTGCAAAACTGGAATGGTCACCTTTCTGTTGCTTATTGCTATATTTGGGAAATAAATAGACACTAATGAGGTGCAACTAATACCCAGGCAGTTTAACCAAGCTTTCAAATTACGAAATAATGAAGTAACACTATTACAAAATGTGCTACATTATGAGGAACAATTTGCCTTTTCTTGTCACACAATTTACTAACCACTGCTGCATATGGTGTCTCTCCTGCCTCATATTTCCAGTCACCCTGAATATATGTCTTACGTAATATTATATAACTCCCTGCCATAGGACTCTATGGCCTTCCTTATGGGAGACTTACATATAACATTTAGGGAAATGGGGGCTTTGTCATTAGCTGTAATGGCAAAGTAGAACTAATAGTGTACACACTGCCCTTTCAGTCTGCATTAGGAGGCGGACGTCTATTTTGTCCTTGTCAGTTGGAGGGTGGCACAAACAGTACTGCAGCCATGTATGAACACTTTGCCTTACATGCCCTGGGTATCATGGGTGCCATATACTGGTCTCTTATAAGTAAGTCAGTGCTTTCCAATCTACTATATCCAATTCAAATTATTGTTTGTATAGGGTTAAAACACTGGCACTGAGGTCTGGTTAACAGATCTCAGTGAACTCTCAGAGTTGAAAAACCAGTAGCATCAGTCCAAAACGTTAGGTGTAGGAGAATATGCATAAAGAGGGCTTTGCTTCTGCTAATATTGGGTTGTCTTTTAAGATTTAATTAGTAAAAACATTTAATTGGGAGCATGTCCGAATGTCAAGTTTGGTGTCTGAATAATTCTAATCTTAATCACTTTTAGTGGTTAGGTCGGATTTCAAATAAAAATTCTGAAAAAAGCCCACTTTTAGAAGTTAGCAACAACACGCATGCCAATACTGATACTTGATCAACAATCTACTTCATTAAATCACATGTGACACTCATTGTGACTGAAAAAACATGTTTTATTTCTTTGATTTATAAAAGATTATGAAATTCAATGTTGTCAAAAAACTTTATCAGTTCAAACAATAGTCTATTGCTCAATTTTTCATAGACCACACTAGTTCCATCACATACATAACATGTATAACATATAATATTTGTCACATATATTAGACAAAACTAGAGATAATATAGACAACGATTTTGTACAATATTGATAAATGAGCAAGCTCAGGTTCCAAACTTTACAAAACATAAAAGATAACAAAAATGAAAAACAGGGAAAAAAGAAAAAAGCGCAAAGGGTTGAAAGATATTTTAGAAATGCAGTGTTTCTTTTTAAGCAAGACAACACAACTATAATGTGGGCACTGACCGACCAGTGTGTTATTCAGGTCACCAAGGCAATTATTTCCATAACGTTTCAAAAAAATTGTCACCAGTATACAAAAAGAGATTAGTCTGATAGTGAATCCATGTTCACTTGTTTGGTCAGAATTTAGGTCAGTGTGTTTCGGACCCCTCCACAACTTTGGGAGAAGTTCTCCTCAGTACCTGGAACACAAAAGAGCTTTTTTGAGATTATACAATCTCTTGTCAAAGTGTGTGTGGCTTTTGCTTAAAAATTCAAGTTTATTCGGAAAATTTGAGCAGTGTGGAAGGAGTTTTTAACAGTTTGTTTGTTTAATATGGTGTTGGAGAGGAGGAAAATACAGAGAAATGAAAGGATGATAGACATGGAAGAGAGAGAAAGAGTGCTAATGCATTGGAGTTTGAGGGTGTAGTCAAAGAAACAGGTGTGCGAAATTCCCAGAGAGAAGGGGTGCGTGATCACATGAGACGGCCCTATGATATTATGGAAGATTCAAAGAGTGATATGGAGCGTGAGTGGGGTGCCAAAGAAAAGAAAAACAAAGTAGAGACAACCGTGCTGTTTTTTGTTTTGTGAAGTGGTAAACACCTGAATTTAGCAACTGTGAGTGAATTGCACACATCTTAAGAAATAGTGCTAGTAGAAACCACAAGAAAGAAAAAACAAAAAAATGGCACAAAGGTGTCATTTTCAAAACTGCTGCGTAACCCATGTCGTCTGCAAAACTACCGCAAAAACAACAAGTGATGGACCGAATGTGGATCAATGTCACACATTCCCCCAGTCAAAAGATCTGGGCCCAAATCCATCGTTTTTTTGCACTCCACACCACCCTGGGTTAGACAATGGCGATATGCAAATCAGCTCTGACCCTGTTGCCCCATGGGAACAGTCCAGTCCGAACTACAAAAGCCATGTCCTTCCCAGAACGGAATCAAGCATCCGAGGACCGGACCGGTTTCGAGGTAACACCTCTCATCAGCCCGGCTAGCTTGACTCCAAGTGGTGTGGAGTGCCTGGGATCCACGTCTGGGCATTCCCAGCGCACTTAGGGCGGCAATTGCAAAAACAACAAGTGATGGACCGAATGTGGATCAATGTCACACATTCCCCCAGTCAAAAGATCTGGGCCCAAATCCATCGTTTTTTTGCACTCCACACCACCCTGGGTTAGACAATGGCGATATGCAAATCAGCTCTGACCCTGTTGCCCCATGGGAACAGTCCAGTCCGAACTACAAAAGCCATGTCCTTCCCAGAACGGAATCAAGCACCCGAGGACCGGACCGGTTTCGAGGTAACACCTCTCATCAGCCCGGCTAGCTTGACTCCAAGTGGTGTGGAGTGCCTGGGACCCACGTCTGGGCATCCCCAGCGCACTTAGGGCGGCAATTGCAAAAACAACAAGTGATGGACCGAATGTGGATCAATGTCACACATTCCCCCAGTCAAAAGATCTGGGCCCAAATCCATCGTTTTTTTGCACTCCACACCACCCTGGGTTAGACAATGGCGATGTGCAAATCAGCTCTGACCCTGTTGCCCCATGGGAACAGTCCAGTCCGAACTACAAAAGCCATGTCCTTCCCAGAACGGAATCAAGCATCCAAGGACCGGACCGGTTTCGAGGTAACACCTCTCATCAGCCCGGCTAGCTTGACTCCAAGTGGTGTGGAGTGCCTGGGACCCACGTCTGGGCATCCCCAGCGCACTTAGGGCGGCAATTGCAAAAACAACAAGTGATGGACCGAATGTGGATCAATGTCACACATTCCCCCAGTCAAAAGATCTGGGCCCAAATCCATTGTTTTTTTGCACTCCACACCACCCTGGGTTAGACAATGGCGATATGCAAATCAGCTCTGACCCTGTTGCCCCATGGGAACAGTCCAGTCCGAACTACAAAAATGCCATGTCCTTCCCAGAACGGAATCAAGCATCCGAGGACCGGACCGGTTTCGAGGTAACACCTCTCATCAGCCCGGCTAGCTTGACTCCAAGTGGTGTGGAGTGCCTGGGACCCACGTCTGGGCATCCCCAGCGCACTTAGGGCGGCAATTGCAAAAACAACAAGTGATGGACCGAATGTGGATCAATGTCACACATTCCCCCAGTCACAAAGATCTGGGCCTAAATCCATCGTTTTTTTGCACTCCACGCCACCCTAGATCAGACAATGGCTATATGCAAATCAGCCTTGACCCTGTGCCTCATGGGAACAGTCCAGCCCGAACTACCAAGCCATGTCTTTCCTAGACCGGAATCAAGCATCCAAGGACCGGTTTCTGGCTATCAGCCTTCTTCAGCCTGGATAGCTTGACTCCAGTGATGTGGAGAGCCTGGGACTCACGTCTGAGCATACCCAGCCCACTCGGGGTGAAAATTGCAAAAAACACAGTTGATGGACAGAATGCAGAAAAATGTCTTACATTCACCCCAGTACAATGATCTGGGCCTAAATCCATCGTTTTTTGCACTCCACACCACCCTAGGTCAGACAATGGCTATATGCAAATCATCCTTGACCCTGTGCCTCATGGGAACAGTCCAGCCCGAACTACCAAGCCATGTCTTTCCTAGACCGGATTCAAGCATCCAAGGACCGGTTTCTAGCTATCAGCCTTCTTCAGCCTGGATAGCTTGACACAATCTGGCAGTGCAGTCTGCTAGAACCCAGCTGCTTGCTCTATACAAATACTGGTGTTGGAGAGGACCCTGAATTTTCATGGACTTGTTTTTTTACAGCCGTTTCCTTAATATTGATTCAGAAAAGGGGGTGGTGATGAACAGAGTGTCTGAATTAAGCAGACCACTCTTACCCAGTCCAAAGATCAGGGCTTGATCCATCACCGTTTTTTAGCTCACTGCACCATCCCAGCTCAGAACCTGGCTACATGCAAATTAGTCTGTTCCTGTCCCAGTGCATGATGGGAACAGGGCAAACCAAACTACCAAGCCAATTCTTATACTGGGGATGGTTCAGTGAGATAAATAACGGTGATGGATCAAGCCCTGATCTTTGGACTGGGTAAGAGTGGTCTGCTTAATTCAGACACTCTGTTCATCACCACCCCCTTTTCTGAATCGTTTTTGGCCACTATAGGTGTGGCAGGGTATACTCAGACATGAGTCCCTTTCTCACTGCACCATCAGGATTCAAGCAAGCCGGGCCGAAGAAGGCTGAAATGCCAGAAACCGGTCCCCGGTAGCTTGTCTCCTTTCTGGTGAAGAATTGGCTTGGTAGTTTAGTCTGCCCTGTTCCCATGATGCACTGGGCCAGGGACAGACTGATTTGCATATAGCCAGGTTCTGAGCTGGGATGGTGCAGTGAGATAAATAACAGTGATGGATCAAGCCCTGATCTTTGGACTGGGTAAGAGTGGTCTGCTTAATTCAGACACTCTGTTCATCACCACCCCCTTTTCTGAATCGTTTTTGGCCACTATAGGTGTGGCAGGGTATACTCAGACATGAGTCCCTTTCTCACTGCACCATCAGGATTCAAGCAAGCCGGGCCGAAGAAGGCTGAAATGCCAGAAACCGGTCCCCGGTAGCTTGTCTCCTTTCTGGTGAAGAATTGGCTTGGTAGTTTAGTCTGCCCTGTTCCCATGATGCACTGGGCCAGGGACAGACTGATTTGCATATAGCCAGGTTCTGAGCTGGGATGGTGCAGTGAGATAAATAACGGTGATGGATCAAGCCCTGATCTTTGGACTGGGTAAGAGTGGTCTGCTTAATTCAGACACTCTGTTCATCACCACCCCCTTTTCTGAATCGTTTTTGGCCACTATAGGTGTGGCAGGGTATACTCAGACATGAGTCCCTTTCTCACTGCACCATCAGGATTCAAGCAAGCCGGGCCGAAGAAGGCTGAAATGCCAGAAACCGGTCCCCGGTAGCTTGTCTCCTTTCTGGTGAAGAATTGGCTTGGTAGTTTAGTCTGCCCTGTTCCCATGATGCACTGGGTCAGGGACAGACTGATTTGCATATAGCCAGGTTCTGAGCTGGGATGGTGCAGTGAGATAAATAACGGTGATGGATCAAGCCCTGATCTTTGGACTGGGTAAGAGTGGTCTGCTTAATTCAGACACTCTGTTCATCACCACCCCCTTTTCTGAATCGTTTTTGGCCACTATAGGTGTGGCGGGGTATACTCAGACATGAGTCCCTTTCTCACTGCACCATCAGGATTCAAGCAAGCCGGGCCGAAGAAGGCTGAAATGCCAGAAACCGGTCCCCGGTAGCTTGTCTCCTTTCTGGTGAAGAATTGGCTTGGTAGTTTAGTCTGCCCTGTTCCCATGATGCACTGGGCCAGGGACAGACTGATTTGCATATAGCCAGGTTCTGAGCTGGGATGGTGCAGTGAGATAAATAACGGTGATGGATCAAGCCCTGATCTTTGGACTGGGTAAGAGTGGTCTGCTTAATTCAGACACTCTGTTTATCACCACCCCCTTTTCTGAATCGTTTCCTTAATATTGAGCACAAGATTTTCAGTTGGAGGAAATAAAGCCTCTTTCATTTTTAGTGGAGGAAATGAAGCTTCTTTGATTTTCTTACTCTGCTTTCATGGTAAATCAAACCCTGCGTCTCCTGCCAACTCGATAGTGCCACTAATGGGCCAGAACCCTATATTGTTGAAAATACTTTTAGAAGTTGGCATTTTCTTGTCCCAAACATTTGTTGCCTGTATCCTGGGTCACATGACTAGGTGTAGCTGTCGATTGGTTTATGTGCATTACTCCCAGACAGTGAAACAAAGTGAGAATAGGTCTTGGCAGGATGCATGGACCATCTCTGACTCGATGGGGGAGGAACTTTCACCTACCACACTTCGATATCACAGAGCCTCTACCTGAGCACACTCACAAAGGGTTTGACATTAGTCTCTTGTGTATCCGGATAAGCTGGTGCCAGGAAAGGGAGACAAGAAATTCCAAACACTTCTAGGGGGTGGAAACCTCCAAACCTTCTTCTACTTCAAAGTGGGCACTAGGTATAAATAGTGGACCCTCATACCCAACTCTTTAGTACACCTCTGGATCTGTGGAAGGCTCAGAATGACTGCTGTGCTGCTCTGCAAGAAAGACTGCTACTCTGCTGCCCTGCAGCCTGAGTGTGAAGGACTTGACCTTCGTCTTGAACTCAGAACTGCCAGAGTGACTTAGGGGCTAATTGACTGGCCTTCTGATCAGAGGCTCAGGGGCAGAACAGGTTCCAACCACCTTGAACCCAGCTCCTAGGCTCTGCCTCTTATCAGTCATGCCACCCAAATGTGGTGCCACCCCGGTCCTAGACCCTGGAAAGTGGGCTTAAAGGAGCTCTGCCTGTTCAGCTGGGTTAGAAATCGATGCATCATGATGCATGTCCTCTCAGCTTTACTTCAGAACGGTCGCAGCTCGATGAATCTCTGATGCTGGACTTCGCATTGCAGCCCACAATGTCCTCAGAACCTGTGCTGCATGACAAATCCTCAAAGCAGGCCTCCACATCACAAAGCCTCTCATCAATGGCTCCCTCAACATCAACGCAAGACTCCGCATCACAGCCCTGGAACCTTGGAACTGCAGTTGCTTAACACATAACCGAAGCAGAGTGTCACAACTCTCCTGAACCCATTATTTCAGGTACTTTGTTCAGCGGGCCTAACTTGGTCCCTGTATCTGGCCCGCTCCATTGTGGTTGGCATGAACTTGTAACTTTGCCATGGTCTTGTGTGACCAGATAGCCACGGATGGCGCTTTGTGCTTCTAGGCACTATTTTCACTTAAATCTTTGAAATTGCTTATCTTCAGTTCTCCTGATCAAAGTTTTATCATTTTTGTCTCACATAATTTATTACATGTTACACTATTAGTCAAAATTCATGAAGGATTTTTCTTGTGTTCTGTTGTCACTTTATTGTTGTTTGAAGTGCTGCATTAATGCTAGAGGGTTGAAGACAGGTTAAATTGGGACCTGCTTGAGTTTCACACTCACAGAGATTGTGGTTGCTGATTGAGTAGGGTTTCTCCCCCTCCTCCCCGAAAACTTCCCCTACCAGCAACCCAGTTTCTAACACATGAGCTTTCCACCTTATGCAAAAAACATGGCATGTAGAAATTACACTATTTTCACCAAGACAAGGTTGACTGGAAAATGATGGATATGAAGTTTTATATTTTTTAGCAATGACACATTCAAACCAAATTATCCTGAACTAAAATAAAACATCAATGTTGTAGGTATATGCTCAGTTATTTATAAAAGAAATGTAAATATTCATGGAGAGGTGTAAGGGTGGGACTGCATATGAGGCAATTCTGTATCTATTCCAGTAACGACATCATTAATATGTCTCTGGATTTGGGCCCGTTGAGTCCACCACCTGCCCCAGAGTAACTGATACTGGCGCACCAGTAACTCTTGAGGGATGGAGATGATATTAACTGCAATTAAAGACAGCAACCTGAGCATCCCCTGAGAAATTGTAAATTATCAGAAAAATGTGTTGCTCTGGGTGTGATATCTCAGGTAATTCCTTTTCACCGGGAGATTTGAACAGCCAAAATGTACAGGTGAAAATAAATACATTCACGGTGTTCTCGCCGATTTCATAATTCTGGTAACTGATGTTGTCTGACCCAACAAAATTAAGTGACCACTAATAATGAGGGTCGTAGTGGTTTTTACTCATGTATGCAAACAATTTTTTTTAATTTTGCATAATGACTCGAAAATAAGATTCCAGGCAGTATTGTTCTTTCCTCTTAAGTTGCTTCTAATCTTTCCCTTTAATACGGTCTATTTCCGCGGGACTTTCTTAGTGCACACAACCATCTGTTACAAGTCTTGCAACTCTCGGAGGCGAGTGAATAGCACATAAAAGTTTTACATAAATAAACAGTGACTTTGTTATGAAAGGGTAAGCTTTTTTATGTCAATCCTTCAGTTTGCCTAGTCCTGGTTAATTAGCACAATGTTGACACTGTGACAACATGTGCCATTTGTCTATGCAGAAAACATTCGTGGTATTACAGTATCTTCTTCTAAAAGCAAACACATAGCTGTAGACTGATACAATGTGTGTTCATGCTGGAGGAGCTGTTAAAGGGCCACTAGCACAGTCAACAGGTGTCATTTTTTAATCAAGCATTGCCAAAGTCAATCGGTCTGGTATGTAACTGAAAATGCAAGCCAGGGCCATCATTAGAGGTCCCTCCAAAGAGACACGCTCTTTCTGTAAGAGGTTGCAGTTACGTAAGTCATTGCTAGGCCCATCAACTCAGATTCATTTGGTAGCTTTTGGGAGCTGCAATACCCTAAGGGGCTTATTTACAAGAACCTTGCACCGCCTGTGAGTCACTTTTAATACGGGAAAAAGTGGCACATGGGGCTTGTAAATGAGCCCCTAAGCCTTTTCTGGAGGTTGAATTAGCGGAGAACGGGTACAAACGTTCAAAGCGGCTCTGAACGGGGACCCCTTAAAATATGCCTTGCCTGGGGTCCCCAAAATTCTTAAGATGGCACTGCTCGATTCCGCTTTATTTGCATGCTTTAGTAAGGTTCAGTACCTGAACTTTTTACTAAAGAACTATTCAGGTTACACTTTTGCCCTTTTTTAGCAGGCAGCAGTACCTAGGCTGTTCCTAGCGTTCCCTTGCGTCAGTCACTAATGTGAGTGGCATGGCAGAATAAGCTGTGTGAGTGGTGTGTGTGATGGTGTTAGTGCAGGTTATGAGTCGTGCAAGCTGGGCACAAACACTCATTTAAAATTCGTTCTCATAATCATTCTTGTTTTCACACCTATGCCAATTTCTCTTTTATTTCCACAGGAATTTATGATACTGGTTGGTACTGCACGTGAGATAACAGCAATTACAGGCTGTGCCCCCGGGAATGGAGAAAACCATGTGGACCCTGTAACACAAATTTCACATATTGACCCCCCCCCCCCCCCCCCCCCGGCCCCCGACAAAAACAATCAGCCAAATCCACACACATTAGGTGACAAATGTTGTGATGGCTATTTTTCTTCATTGTGCACGTTTGAATGGGGTACTGGGGGTGACAGGAGAGCAGAGTTTCTTATACTTCATCTGGGGGAGCTTTTCTCTAAGGGTTACTGCCTAGAGCAAATACACATTTCCAGTGTCTCCACGCCCGGAATTATTGGGTCGAGAGTATGAGGAGCTGATCATTCTAGGCCTGGACACCCCGAAAATCTGTAAATGCTCGGGGTAGCATTGCCTCCAGAGATGCCACTCTGGGCAACTCATAATGAGAGCACCTGTATTCTGCTTCTAATTGGTTTATAATCTGGGATGTGAAGCAACCAAGAATCCCAGATTTTGCGTTTTTGAAATAGGGGTTGAAGGTTAATTTCTGAGAGATTCCTTCATGTCTGAAATATCTGAAAAAGTTTCATACCCAAAGTCGGTCATGTATATGCTTTCTCGTATTGCTATTTTCTTCCAGTGTCTTTCCTTCATTGTGTGTGTGTTTGTTGCAGTTTTTGGGCTCAATTGAATCCCAATCTATTGAGCACATGTCACAGCAGTGTCTTTTGATTCAATGTCTGTTTTTGTTAATTGATGTTGCATGTGTCTGGCTTTTTCCATTAATAGGATTTTCTTTTGTGGTTTTCGTCGTTTTGCTCATAGTGTTGTTCTTTTGCTGGGATGTTTTCCTGACTTTATGGCAGTACGCTGGAAGAAGGATTACCATCTGGGCAATTAAACCGTTTTCCTTGTATTCACACCTGCTTGTGAGTGTCTGTCTCTGTCTGCCACATTTTTGATCGTCTTTCTTATTGTTAGCACAAAATAATAATGACTGACTGAGTGACTTATTTATTAAGCATGCAAATGCCGAGGCGTCTTGACGCTGAGTAAGAGAATGCTGGGCCACATTGATTAATCTGTCAGTTTAGGAAAGAGACTGGTCTTTATGTGTTTCCTGTCCTGTTTGATTGTAGTCTGATCTGTAATGGGAGTACGTTTCTAGCTTGGCCTTCTGGTACGAGAAACCCTTACCTCCCCATCTCATTTTTATCTTGGGGATCAGGATCAGAGCTGTATTCATTGATTTGAGGCAGCGTTGAGGAGAATACAGTTGGAAGAGCAGCTGCACGTCGGCAGCTCCCCCACCAAACATGGCTTTGAGTACAAGACAGAGAGCCTTGAAATCCACTTGCTGCCGGACAGGGAGCCAGTGGAGCAATTTAATAGTGGCCGAAGTAGGGTGATGTTTGGGAAGACCATAAAACACTCAGGACACCGCGTTCTGTATGGACTGCAGTTTGGCAATCTGGCCCTTGTCTGCTCCCATGTAGAGGGTGTTGCCATAATCGATTCTAGAAAGAATCAAGGCTTGATTACCGTTTCCCTAAGGGTTAAGGGAAGGAACGGAAGGATTTTACGCAAGTTTTTCAGAGTGAAGAAAGAAGCAGATGACACCTGATTAGTTTGTTGAGCAAACTTTAAATTACTGTCAAACATATAGCCAAGGTTCCTGGCCTTAGTTACGGGAGTGGGGCAGTTCCCAGCCTCAGTTGGCCACCATACTTGGCTACAAATTGAAGGCTTCTGCCCAAATTCAATCATCTCCGTCTTTTCCGTGTTGAGCTTTAAAAAATTTAAGCTCATCCATTACATGACATTCTTTAGGCAGTTCCTAAACCTAACCGTCATCTCATCCACACTTTGGGTTACCGATACCACTATCTGGGTATCGATAGCGTATGATACAAGCATCAGACCATGATCTCTTATTAGTCTGGCCGGAGGGGTAACGTAAAGGTTAAACAAAGTGGGTGACAACGCGGATTCTTGAGGGACTCTGTACAGGAGACCAAATTCTACAGACTTGAGACCCTCCCAGTCTGTCAGTTGTTCGCAAGATGCCAAAAAAGATGTTAATAGGGTTAGAGCCGATCCTTCAATACCTGCTGCCCTCAGCCATTGCGTCAATACCTAGTTGGTAACAGTATCGAACACAGCTGATAGGTCAAGCAAGATAAGAATGGCTCTTCCCCCATTATCCATCACTCAAGTTCAAGTTCAGAAATTTGTATAGCGCGCTACTCACCCATAGGGTCTCAGGGCGCTTGTGGGAGGGGGTGCATTATTTATCGAATAGCCAGGTTTTAAGTTCCTTTCTGAAGGAAATGTGGTTCTGTGTGAGGCGGAGGTGGGTGGGGAGAGAGTTCCAGGTCCTGGCCGCTAGGAAGGAGAAAGATCTTCCTCCCATGGTGGATCTGTGGATGCGCGGAACTGCGGCGAGCGCTTGGTTGGAGGATCTTAGTTGGCGGGTGGGTGTGTAGAAGGACAGTCGTGTGTTGAGGCATTCGGGTCCTAGTTTGTAGAGGGCCTTGTGAGCGTGGGTGAGGAGACGGAACGTTATTCTCTTGTTGACGGGAAGCCAGTGGAGGTCTTTCAGGTGGCCGGTAATGTGGGCTTGGCGAGGGATGTCCAATATGAGTCTGGCAGATGCGTTTTGGATGCGTTGGAGTTTTTTCTGTAATTTGGCTGTGGTTCCGGCGTAGAGGGTGTTTCTATAGTCCAGTCGGCTAGTGACCAGTGCGTGGGTGACCCTTTTTCTTGTCTCGGTGGGGATCCAACGGAAGATTTTTTTGAGCATACAGAGTACGTTGAAGCAAGAGGATGAGACGGCGTTAACTTGTCTGGTCATCGAGAGGGAGGAGTCGAGGATGAATCCCAGGTTGCGTGCGTGGTCTGTGGGTATGGGTGCTGTGCCCAAGGTTGATGGCCACCAGGAGTCGTCCCAGGCAGAGGGTGAAGATCCTAGGATGAGAACTTCTGTTTTGTCTGAGTTAAGTTTTAGGCGGCTTTTTTTCATCCATTCGGCTACTTCTCTCATGCCTTCATGAAGATTGGTTTTGGCGGTGTTAGGGTCTTTGGTGAGGGAGAGGATCAGCTGGGTCTCGTCTGCGTAGGAGATGATGTTGAGGTTGTGTTGTTGCGCGATGGATGCGAGGGGACTCATGTAAATGTTGAAGAGGGTGGGGCTGAGTGATGATCCTTGTGGGATTCCGCAGATGACTTCGGTGGCCTCTGATTTGAATGGGGGGAGTCGGACTCTCTGGGTTCTTCCGGCGAGGAGTGAGATGATCCAGTCCAAGGCTTTTCCTTGTATTCCGACGTTGCTGAGGCGTTGTAAGAGGGTGCTATGGCAGACTGTGTCGAAGGCGGCAGAGAGGTCGAGTAGGATGAAGGCAACTGTTTCTCCGTTGTCCAGGAGCGTTTGGATGTCATCTATCGCTGCGATGAGGGCGGTTTCGGTGCTGTGTTTGGCTCGAAAGCCGGATTGTGAGGGGTCGAGGAGGTTGTTGGATTCAAGGAAGGCGGTGAGCTGGCTATTAACGGCTTTCTCAATGACTTTGGCCGGAAAAGGGAGGAGGGAAATGGGGCGGTAGTTCTTAAGTTCAGAGGGGTCAGCTGTGGGTTTTTTCAAGAGGGCACTGAGTTCGGCATGTTTCCAGCTTTCAGGGAAGGTAGCGGAGTAGAAAGAGCAGTTGATGACATCGCGGAGAGGGGGTGCGATGATGGAGTCTGCTTTGTTGAAGATGTGGTGGGGACAGGGGTCGGTTGGTGAACCTGAATGGATGGAGTTCATTATGCGGATGGTGTCTTCAGTGGTGATTGGGTTCTAGGCGCTGAGGTTGTTAGGGAGCAGTTCGGGATTGGAAATGGGTGGGGTGGGCTGTTCTTTCGAAATGTTCTTAAAGCTGTTATGTATGTCGGCGATTTTGTTGTAAAAGAAAGAGGATAACGAGTCGCAGAGGTCTTGGGAGGGAGTAATGTCGTTAGAGGCTGTAGTGGGGTTGGTAAATTCTTTCATGATGTTGAATAGTTCCTTGCTGTTGCGGGCGTTATTGTCGAGTCGATCCTTGAATGCTGATTTCTTGGTGGATCGGATCAATTGGTGGTGTTTGCGGGTGGCTGCCTTGAAGGTGGTCAAGTTGTCAGTGGTTGGCTTTTTTCTCCATGTTTTTTCGAGAGTACGGCATAGTTTCTTGGAATTCTTAAGGTCATCGTTGAACCAGGGGGCCTTTTTGTTACCTTTTTTGATCTGGTGCTTTTTTAGGGGTGCTAGTTCGTCGGCGCTATGGGTGATCCATTGTTTGAGTTTGGTGGCAGCTTCGTTTGGGTCCGATGAGAGGGCTGGGGGGTGTTGGTTGAGCGATGTGAGGAGTTGGTCGGTGGTGATTTTGTTCCAGTTTCTTCGAGGAGCAGGTTGTGGGGGGTTATGAGTCATGGTAGTTTTGTAGCTGAAGTGAACACAGCTGTGGTCTGTCCAATGGAGAGATGTGGTATGATTGAAAGAGATGTGTTTGCTGGAGGTGAAGATGGGGTCGAGCGTGTGTCCGGCTAAGTGGGTGGGGGTGTCAACAAGTTGTTTGAGTCCGAGGTTGGCCATGTTATCCAGGAGGGTGGTGGTGTTGCTGTCGTTTTTCTTTTCTAGGTGGAAGTTGAAGTCTCCCAGTAGAATGTAGTTCTCGGAGGGGAGGGCATGTGGGCTAATGAAGTCAGTGATGTCTTCGCTGAATTGTTTACGGGTTCCGGGTGGTCTGTAGATGAGGGTGCCTCTAAGTGTGGATTTGGGGTCGGTGTGGATCTGGAAGTGGAGGTGTTCGGCGGTTTCAAGGTGGTCGTCGGAGTTGGTCGTGATTTTGATGGTGTTCTTATGGACGATGGCAATGCCTCCTCCTGTTTGGTTGGTACGGTCTTTTCGGATGATCTTGTAGCCGTCCGGGATGGCTATGGCGATGTCGGGTGTTGATGATGCGTTCATCCAGGTTTCTGTGAGTAAGGCGATGTCCGGTGACGCAGTGTCGAGTAGGTCCCAGAGTTCTGTGGCGTGTCTGTGGATCGAGCGGGTGTTTAGCAGGATTCATTTCAGGTGGTTAGAGTCGGGGCTGTGAGCGGAGGTCGTGGGTTTGGTGTGGGTTTTGATGCAAGCGAACTTGCAGGATTGGCAGGTGAATGGACTGTGGGCACGTCCTGGGGCGGCTTCGTAGCATTGTGGTGTGCGTCCTGGGTTAAGGTCTAGGAGGTTGGCGGCATCATACTTTATGCGGGAGGAGTGAGGTTTGCGGAGGACAGGGGGTCTGGCGCTGGGTGCGGTCCAGGCGCGGACGGGCGTAGACGGGCTTACCTTTGGCGCACCTTCGGCACGCATGGGGCGCGACCGCTGCGCGTGAACGCTGCATGGAAATCCATCTGTCATAAATGGATGGTGGAAGGGGAGGGGTGAGGGGGGTCAGCTGGGAGGCGGGAGCGTGGTGGGGGGACGGGCTGGGCTACACAACAACAAAATGGCAGCGAGCAACTAGCACTGAGTAACTAGCGCTATCACAAACAATGCTGGCAGCGGAGCGTTATCACAATTACAGGAAATGACTAAATACCTTCAGGCACCAAAGCACTGCTATGCAACAAAGCGCTATATTTAATTAGTGTCAGAATAATTCAGGCACTCTAACGCTGTTTGGCAGAATGTAATCACAAAATATTTCAGGCCCCGAAGCGCTGCTTGGAAAACAAAGCGCTAAGTCAATTAGTTCAGGCACGCTCAGCAAAGCGCTATGATACCAGTCGGTAGGGCGGGAGGGGAGCGACCGTCTCTGATGGGGTCAGGGATGGTCATCACTCAACAAATCTCTTCAGTGGCCATGATAAGTGTTGACTCAGTAGAGTGTCGGGCTCTAAAACCATGTTGGGTGTCATCAAGAATATGAATGACATCTAGACATTCTGTTAATTCAGAGTAAATGTAAATGTAAATGTGTTGTATTTGTATAGCGCGAACAGTAACCCGTAAGCATCCCGGCGCTTGTACTCCTACCACAAGGGAACTCCTCCTGGCTTTTCCTTGTGAGGTGTCCACTCCTGGGCATCCCATGGTGAAACCAGGCATCCCTTGTGTATCGGGGGCCGTTGTGGAGACGAAGCAAGCTATTGCCCAGAGTTGCAGCGTGGGGCCCATGCTTAGATTCGGCACTGAGGCGAGAATATCCGGTCAGAGGAATTTAAGCCCAATCCCGCCGAGGCGGGAATCGAACCCTGGTCCCTGGCCAGCACTCTGCATCAAGGTCTGCCGCTCTAACCATTGAGCCACACTTCTCCAGAGTAGATGGCTTTTTCAAAAATGTTAGAGGGAAACAGGAGACAAGAGATAGGGCAGTAATTTTTCACCTCCGTGGGGTCCAGGGTGACTTTCTTCAGGATAGGCCTGATAGAGACCTTCTTCCAGGACTGAGGATACATCCCAAAGTTGATAACCTCGTTAAGGAGGGGGGTGAGGTGGGCACTAATTTGCTCAGGAGGGAGTTGCAGGATATACGGTGGGCAGGGATCCAGAGGCGAGCCAGATTTAGTTTGCATTAACAGATCTGAAACTCGCTCTGTCGCTAACCAACAAAATGGCCCCAAACTGGATTGAGTTAGTGTGTCCTCCGGCGGGGACCCCTTTCCCCCTGTGGGATCAGACAGTGTCTTGCGAAGATCATTGTAAACAGTCTGGACTTTAGTCTGGAAAAAGGAGGCCATCTTGCTCACAACATTTTGATCTGGCGAGAATTGGCTTTCTTGTTGACGTTTTGACAGAGTTGTCCAATGTTGAAAAGCTCCTTGGAGGAGTTTTTGGCCGCCTGAATTTTATTTGTAAAATATAAGTATGGGCGTAATATCCGTTCCGCTCGCGGATTTTGCGGATTTTCGGTAAATTCCCAATCTGCGAGATTCTCGAATTTCCCGCAAAATCCGCAAATTCGCACGCAGCGGATTTTTTTTTTCTTGGTGATACAATTTTGCGGCGCGCGGCGTTTACTTACCGTCATTCAGCGTTTGCCGAGTTGTTTTTCTTGATATTTTGCGAGTGCTGAGCCATTTTGGATCTTGCTGCGGGATCCCGCGGGAATTTGGCGAGTGCGATTACGTAATTGCGGCTTGCCAACTTGCACAGCGAGAGTTTGTCAACGCGAGTACGCCGTGATCACGTATCGCGGGACTTCGCAATTGCGAGCTTGGAGATGCGGCGAGCAGCAACAATCTCGCACTCGCGAAAATATAAAATTTGCAATTCTGCACAAGAAATCCACCAGCAAGCAGCATAAACCTTCTGGAAATGATGATTTTTATCTGAATAACTACTCAGGTTGACATTTGCCTGCACTTTTTTTGCGAGGAGTCCATTTTGGGGAGGGGGGGGTGGGAGGAAGGAAGTGCCCCACAGTCTTCAACTTCCTGTTCCTGTCCAGCAGGCTCCTCCCAGTGCTTTGTCCATCTCCTGGTCACTTTTCATTTGGATCTGGAGCTGGAAGGATTACTTTTTGTGGATGCTGCTGGATATTTGGATTTGAGGCCTTTTTGACTTTCTTTGGATCACTTTTGGATTAGAAATTTCACAAGTAAGTTTGTTTGGGGCATTACAGTTGCTGCAACTACAATTTTGGATTTTTCAATTTTTGGGCTGTTTTGGGGCCTTTTGCCCAGGGGTACTCAGTGGTGGGTGCACTGAGTCTTTCTGTGGGGTGTTTTGAATTTAAACATCATGGAGGGGCTGGATGGCTTGGGATTGTGCTGATTTTTCTGTGATCTTCGTTTTTTTGGCCTGTTGTGGCCTTTTCACCCTGGGTAGTGAGTGGTGCATGGGCCTAGTCTTTCTGTGGGTTGTCTTGAATTTAAACATCATGGAGGGGCTGGATGGCATGGGATTGTGCGGATTTTTCTGTGATTTTCGTTTTTTTGGCCTGTTGTGGACAGGCCATGTGGTTGGGGGCCATTTTGAGTGCTGCTACAGGCCCTGGCCATGTGCTGTGATGGAGGGGGCCATTTTGAATGCAGGCAGTGTTCTCAGGCCTGCACCCATTTTGCCTAGATTTCATCCATTATGCCCAGGGGTAGTGAGTGGTGCATGGGCCTAGTCTTTCTGTGGGGTGTTTTGAATTTAAACATCATGGAGGGGCTGGATGGCTTGGGATTGTGCTGATTTTTCTGTGATTTTCGTTTTTTTGGCCTGTTGTGGCCTTTTCACCCTGGGTAGTGAGTGGTGCATGGGCCTAGTCTTTCTGTGGGTTGTCTTGAATTTAAACATCTTGGAGGGGCTGGATGGCATGGGATTGTGCTGATTTTTCTGTGATTTTCGTTTTTTTAGCCTGTTGTGGACAGGCCATGTGGTTGGGGGCCATTTTGAGTGCTGCTACAGGCCCTGGCCATGTGCTGTGATGGAGGGGGCCATTTTGAATGCAGGCAGTGTTCTCAGGCCTGCACCCATTTTGCCTAGCTTTCATCCATTATGCCCAGGGGTAGTGAGTGGTGCATGGGCCTAGTCTTTCTGTGGGTTGTCTTGAATTTAAACATCATGGAGGGGCTGGATGGCATGGGATTGTGCTGATTTTTCTGTGATTTTCGTTTTTTTGGCCTGTTGTGGACAGGCCATGTGGTTGGGGGCCATTTTGAGTGCTGCTACAGGCCCTGGCCATGTGCTGTGATGGAGGGGGCCATTTTGAATGCAGGCAGTGTTCTCAGGCCTGCACCCATTTGGCCTAGATTTCATCCATTATGCCCAGGGGTAGTGAGTGGTGCATGGGCCTAGTCTTTCTGTGGGGTGTTTTGAATTTAAACATCATGGAGGGGCTGGATGGCTTGGGATTGTGCTGATTTTTCTGTGATTTTCGTTTTTTTGGCCCCTGGCCATGTGCTGTGATGGAGGGGGCCATTTTGAATGCAGGCAGTGTTCTCAGGCCTGCACCCATTTTGCCTAGATTTCATCCATTATGCCCAGGGGTAGTGAGTGGTGCATGGGCCTAGTCTTTCTGTCGGGTGTTTTGAATTTAAACATCATGGAGGGGCTGGATGGCTTGGGATTGTGCTGATTTTTCTGTGATTTTCGTTTTTTTGGCCTGTTGTGGCCTTTTCACCCTGGGTAGTGAGTGGTGCATGGGCCTAGTCTTTCTGTGGGTTGTCTTGAATTTAAACATCATGGAGGGGCTGGATGGCATGGGATTATGCTGATTTTTCTGTGATTTTCGTTTTTTTGGCCTGTTGTGGACAGGCCATGTGGTTGCGGGCCATTTTGAGTGCTGCTACAGGCCCTGGCCATGTGCTGTGATGGAGGGGGCCATTTTGAATGCAGGCAGTGTTCTCAGGCCTGCACCCATTTTGCCTAGCTTTCATCCATTATGCCCAGGGGTAGTGAGTGGTGCATGGGCCTAGTCTTTCTGTGGGTTGTCTTGAATTTAAACATCATGGAGGGGCTGGATGGCATGGGATTGTGCTGATTTTTCTGTGATTTTCGTTTTTTTGGCCTGTTGTGGACAGGCCATGTGGTTGGGGGCCATTTTGAGTGCTGCTACAGGCCCTGGCCATGTGCTGTGATGGAGGGGGCCATTTTGAATGCAGGCAGTGTTCTCAGACCTGCACCCATTTTGCCTAGCTTTCATCCATTATGCCCAGGGGTAGTGAGTGGTGCATGGGCCTAGTCTTTCTGTGGGTTGTCTTGAATTTTAAACATCATGGAGGGGCTGGATGGCTTGGGATTGTGCTGATTTTTCTGCGATTTTCGTTTTTTTGGCCTGTTGTGGCCTTTTCACCAGGGGGTAGTGAGTGGTGCATGTGCCTAGTCTTTCTGTGGGTTGTCTTGAATTTAAACATCATGGAGGGGCTGGATGGCTTGAGATTGTGCTGATTTTTCTGTGATTTTCGTTTTTTTGGCCTGTTGTTGTGGCCTTTTCACCAGGGGTAGTGACTAGTGAGTGTTGCATGTGCCTAGTCTTTCTGTGTGGTGTCTTGAATTTAAGCATCATGGAGGGCATGGGATTGTGCTGATTTTTCTGTTTTTTTTCGATTTTTTGGGGGTGTATAACTGAACTGATGTTCCTCTGTCTTCCATTGCTTTTAGGTGCACAAGACTCAAGAGAACCACCAGTGCCAGGAAGAAGTCCTGCAGCGGTGTGTGTGTGCAGCATAACGTCACGCGACGTCACGTCTGGCCTCAGACAACTCTACAATTCGTGCAACTGCGGCCTGCTGTCTGGCCTGCTCTGAAGAAGATGGCCCCAAAAAAAGGTCTCCGTAGCTCCTCTAGCCAGAAAGTTGCTTCTTGGTAGTTTAGTCTGCCCTGTTCCCATGATGCACTGGGCCAGGGACAGACTGATTTGCATATAGCCAGGTTCTGAGCTGGGATGGTGCAGTGAGATAAATAACAGTGATGGATCAAGCCCTGATCTTTGGACTGGGTAAGAGTGGTCTGCTTAATTCAGACACTCTGTTCATCACCACCCCCTTTTCTGAATCGTTTTTGGCCACTATAGGTGTGGCAGGGTATACTCAGACATGAGTCCCTTTCTCACTGCACCATCAGGATTCAAGCAAGCCGGGCCGAAGAAGGCTGAAATGCCAGAAACCGGTCCCCGGTAGCTTGTCTCCTTTCTGGTGAAGAATTGGCTTGGTAGTTTAGTCTGCCCTGTTCCCATGATGCACTGGGCCAGGGACAGACTGATTTGCATATAGCCAGGTTCTGAGCTGGGATGGTGCAGTGAGATAAATAACGGTGATGGATCAAGCCCTGATCTTTGGACTGGGTAAGAGTGGTCTGCTTAATTCAGACACTCTGTTCATCACCACCCCCTTTTCTGAATCGTTTTTGGCCACTATAGGTGTGGCAGGGTATACTCAGACATGAGTCCCTTTCTCACTGCACCATCAGGATTCAAGCAAGCCGGGCCGAAGAAGGCTGAAATGCCAGAAACCGGTCCCCGGTAGCTTGTCTCCTTTCTGGTGAAGAATTGGCTTGGTAGTTTAGTCTGCCCTGTTCCCATGATGCACTGGGTCAGGGACAGACTGATTTGCATATAGCCAGGTTCTGAGCTGGGATGGTGCAGTGAGATAAATAACGGTGATGGATCAAGCCCTGATCTTTGGACTGGGTAAGAGTGGTCTGCTTAATTCAGACACTCTGTTCATCACCACCCCCTTTTCTGAATCGTTTTTGGCCACTATAGGTGTGGCGGGGTATACTCAGACATGAGTCCCTTTCTCACTGCACCATCAGGATTCAAGCAAGCCGGGCCGAAGAAGGCTGAAATGCCAGAAACCGGTCCCCGGTAGCTTGTCTCCTTTCTGGTGAAGAATTGGCTTGGTAGTTTAGTCTGCCCTGTTCCCATGATGCACTGGGCCAGGGACAGACTGATTTGCATATAGCCAGGTTCTGAGCTGGGATGGTGCAGTGAGATAAATAACGGTGATGGATCAAGCCCTGATCTTTGGACTGGGTAAGAGTGGTCTGCTTAATTCAGACACTCTGTTTATCACCACCCCCTTTTCTGAATCGTTTCCTTAATATTGAGCACAAGATTTTCAGTTGGAGGAAATAAAGCCTCTTTCATTTTTAGTGGAGGAAATGAAGCTTCTTTGATTTTCTTACTCTGCTTTCATGGTAAATCAAACCCTGCGTCTCCTGCCAACTCGATAGTGCCACTAATGGGCCAGAACCCTATATTGTTGAAAATACTTTTAGAAGTTGGCATTTTCTTGTCCCAAACATTTGTTGCCTGTATCCTGGGTCACATGACTAGGTGTAGCTGTCGATTGGTTTATGTGCATTACTCCCAGACAGTGAAACAAAGTGAGAATAGGTCTTGGCAGGATGCATGGACCATCTCTGACTCGATGGGGGAGGAACTTTCACCTACCACACTTCGATATCACAGAGCCTCTACCTGAGCACACTCACAAAGGGTTTGACATTAGTCTCTTGTGTATCCGGATAAGCTGGTGCCAGGAAAGGGAGACAAGAAATTCCAAACACTTCTAGGGGGTGGAAACCTCCAAACCTTCTTCTACTTCAAAGTGGGCACTAGGTATAAATAGTGGACCCTCATACCCAACTCTTTAGTACACCTCTGGATCTGTGGAAGGCTCAGAATGACTGCTGTGCTGCTCTGCAAGAAAGACTGCTACTCTGCTGCCCTGCAGCCTGAGTGTGAAGGACTTGACCTTCGTCTTGAACTCAGAACTGCCAGAGTGACTTAGGGGCTAATTGACTGGCCTTCTGATCAGAGGCTCAGGGGCAGAACAGGTTCCAACCACCTTGAACCCAGCTCCTAGGCTCTGCCTCTTATCAGTCATGCCACCCAAATGTGGTGCCACCCCGGTCCTAGACCCTGGAAAGTGGGCTTAAAGGAGCTCTGCCTGTTCAGCTGGGTTAGAAATCGATGCATCATGATGCATGTCCTCTCAGCTTTACTTCAGAACGGTCGCAGCTCGATGAATCTCTGATGCTGGACTTCGCATTGCAGCCCACAATGTCCTCAGAACCTGTGCTGCATGACAAATCCTCAAAGCAGGCCTCCACATCACAAAGCCTCTCATCAATGGCTCCCTCAACATCAACGCAAGACTCCGCATCACAGCCCTGGAACCTTGGAACTGCAGTTGCTTAACACATAACCGAAGCAGAGTGTCACAACTCTCCTGAACCCATTATTTCAGGTACTTTGTTCAGCGGGCCTAACTTGGTCCCTGTATCTGGCCCGCTCCATTGTGGTTGGCATGAACTTGTAACTTTGCCATGGTCTTGTGTGACCAGATAGCCACGGATGGCGCTTTGTGCTTCTAGGCACTATTTTCACTTAAATCTTTGAAATTGCTTATCTTCAGTTCTCCTGATCAAAGTTTTATCATTTTTGTCTCACATAATTTATTACATGTTACACTATTAGTCAAAATTCATGAAGGATTTTTCTTGTGTTCTGTTGTCACTTTATTGTTGTTTGAAGTGCTGCATTAATGCTAGAGGGTTGAAGACAGGTTAAATTGGGACCTGCTTGAGTTTCACACTCACAGAGATTGTGGTTGCTGATTGAGTAGGGTTTCTCCCCCTCCTCCCCGAAAACTTCCCCTACCAGCAACCCAGTTTCTAACACATGAGCTTTCCACCTTATGCAAAAAACATGGCATGTAGAAATTACACTATTTTCACCAAGACAAGGTTGACTGGAAAATGATGGATATGAAGTTTTATATTTTTTAGCAATGACACATTCAAACCAAATTATCCTGAACTAAAATAAAACATCAATGTTGTAGGTATATGCTCAGTTATTTATAAAAGAAATGTAAATATTCATGGAGAGGTGTAAGGGTGGGACTGCATATGAGGCAATTCTGTATCTATTCCAGTAACGACATCATTAATATGTCTCTGGATTTGGGCCCGTTGAGTCCACCACCTGCCCCAGAGTAACTGATACTGGCGCACCAGTAACTCTTGAGGGATGGAGATGATATTAACTGCAATTAAAGACAGCAACCTGAGCATCCCCTGAGAAATTGTAAATTATCAGAAAAATGTGTTGCTCTGGGTGTGATATCTCAGGTAATTCCTTTTCACCGGGAGATTTGAACAGCCAAAATGTACAGGTGAAAATAAATACATTCACGGTGTTCTCGCCGATTTCATAATTCTGGTAACTGATGTTGTCTGACCCAACAAAATTAAGTGACCACTAATAATGAGGGTCGTAGTGGTTTTTACTCATGTATGCAAACAATTTTTTTTAATTTTGCATAATGACTCGAAAATAAGATTCCAGGCAGTATTGTTCTTTCCTCTTAAGTTGCTTCTAATCTTTCCCTTTAATACGGTCTATTTCCGCGGGACTTTCTTAGTGCACACAACCATCTGTTACAAGTCTTGCAACTCTCGGAGGCGAGTGAATAGCACATAAAAGTTTTACATAAATAAACAGTGACTTTGTTATGAAAGGGTAAGCTTTTTTATGTCAATCCTTCAGTTTGCCTAGTCCTGGTTAATTAGCACAATGTTGACACTGTGACAACATGTGCCATTTGTCTATGCAGAAAACATTCGTGGTATTACAGTATCTTCTTCTAAAAGCAAACACATAGCTGTAGACTGATACAATGTGTGTTCATGCTGGAGGAGCTGTTAAAGGGCCACTAGCACAGTCAACAGGTGTCATTTTTTAATCAAGCATTGCCAAAGTCAATCGGTCTGGTATGTAACTGAAAATGCAAGCCAGGGCCATCATTAGAGGTCCCTCCAAAGAGACACGCTCTTTCTGTAAGAGGTTGCAGTTACGTAAGTCATTGCTAGGCCCATCAACTCAGATTCATTTGGTAGCTTTTGGGAGCTGCAATACCCTAAGGGGCTTATTTACAAGAACCTTGCACCGCCTGTGAGTCACTTTTAATACGGGAAAAAGTGGCACATGGGGCTTGTAAATGAGCCCCTAAGCCTTTTCTGGAGGTTGAATTAGCGGAGAACGGGTACAAACGTTCAAAGCGGCTCTGAACGGGGACCCCTTAAAATATGCCTTGCCTGGGGTCCCCAAAATTCTTAAGATGGCACTGCTCGATTCCGCTTTATTTGCATGCTTTAGTAAGGTTCAGTACCTGAACTTTTTACTAAAGAACTATTCAGGTTACACTTTTGCCCTTTTTTAGCAGGCAGCAGTACCTAGGCTGTTCCTAGCGTTCCCTTGCGTCAGTCACTAATGTGAGTGGCATGGCAGAATAAGCTGTGTGAGTGGTGTGTGTGATGGTGTTAGTGCAGGTTATGAGTCGTGCAAGCTGGGCACAAACACTCATTTAAAATTCGTTCTCATAATCATTCTTGTTTTCACACCTATGCCAATTTCTCTTTTATTTCCACAGGAATTTATGATACTGGTTGGTACTGCACGTGAGATAACAGCAATTACAGGCTGTGCCCCCGGGAATGGAGAAAACCATGTGGACCCTGTAACACAAATTTCACATATTGACCCCCCCCCCCCCCCGGCCCCCGACAAAAACAATCAGCCAAATCCACACACATTAGGTGACAAATGTTGTGATGGCTATTTTTCTTCATTGTGCACGTTTGAATGGGGTACTGGGGGTGACAGGAGAGCAGAGTTTCTTATACTTCATCTGGGGGAGCTTTTCTCTAAGGGTTACTGCCTAGAGCAAATACACATTTCCAGTGTCTCCACGCCCGGAATTATTGGGTCGAGAGTATGAGGAGCTGATCATTCTAGGCCTGGACACCCCGAAAATCTGTAAATGCTCGGGGTAGCATTGCCTCCAGAGATGCCACTCTGGGCAACTCATAATGAGAGCACCTGTATTCTGCTTCTAATTGGTTTATAATCTGGGATGTGAAGCAACCAAGAATCCCAGATTTTGCGTTTTTGAAATAGGGGTTGAAGGTTAATTTCTGAGAGATTCCTTCATGTCTGAAATATCTGAAAAAGTTTCATACCCAAAGTCGGTCATGTATATGCTTTCTCGTATTGCTATTTTCTTCCAGTGTCTTTCCTTCATTGTGTGTGTGTTTGTTGCAGTTTTTGGGCTCAATTGAATCCCAATCTATTGAGCACATGTCACAGCAGTGTCTTTTGATTCAATGTCTGTTTTTGTTAATTGATGTTGCATGTGTCTGGCTTTTTCCATTAATAGGATTTTCTTTTGTGGTTTTCGTCGTTTTGCTCATAGTGTTGTTCTTTTGCTGGGATGTTTTCCTGACTTTATGGCAGTACGCTGGAAGAAGGATTACCATCTGGGCAATTAAACCGTTTTCCTTGTATTCACACCTGCTTGTGAGTGTCTGTCTCTGTCTGCCACATTTTTGATCGTCTTTCTTATTGTTAGCACAAAATAATAATGACTGACTGAGTGACTTATTTATTAAGCATGCAAATGCCGAGGCGTCTTGACGCTGAGTAAGAGAATGCTGGGCCACATTGATTAATCTGCCAGTTTAGGAAAGAGACTGGTCTTTATGTGTTTCCTGTCCTGTTTGATTGTAGTCTGATCTGTAATGGGAGTACGTTTCTAGCTTGGCCTTCTGGTACGAGAAACCCTTACCTCCCCATCTCATTTTTATCTTGGGGATCAGGATCAGAGCTGTATTCATTGATTTGAGGCAGCGTTGAGGAGAATACAGTTGGAAGAGCAGCTGCACGTCGGCAGCTCCCCCACCAAACATGGCTTTGAGTACAAGACAGAGAGCCTTGAAATCCACTTGCTGCCGGACAGGGAGCCAGTGGAGCAATTTAATAGTGGCCGAAGTAGGGTGATGTTTGGGAAGACCATAAAACACTCAGGACACCGCGTTCTGTATGGACTGCAGTTTGGCAATCTGGCCCTTGTCTGCTCCCATGTAGAGGGTGTTGCCATAATCGATTCTAGAAAGAATCAAGGCTTGATTACCGTTTCCCTAAGGGTTAAGGGAAGGAACGGAAGGATTTTACGCAAGTTTTTCAGAGTGAAGAAAGAAGCAGATGACACCTGATTAGTTTGTTGAGCAAACTTTAAATTACTGTCAAACATATAGCCAAGGTTCCTGGCCTTAGTTACGGGAGTGGGGCAGTTCCCAGCCTCAGTTGGCCACCATACTTGGCTACAAATTGAAGGCTTCTGCCCAAATTCAATCATCTCCGTCTTTTCCGTGTTGAGCTTTAAAAAATTTAAGCTCATCCATTACATGACATTCTTTAGGCAGTTCCTAAACCTAACCGTCATCTCATCCACACTTTGGGTTACCGATACCACTATCTGGGTATCGATAGCGTATGATACAAGCATCAGACCATGATCTCTTATTAGTCTGGCCGGAGGGGTAACGTAAAGGTTAAACAAAGTGGGTGACAACGCGGATTCTTGAGGGACTCTGTACAGGAGACCAAATTCTACAGACTTGAGACCCTCCCAGTCTGTCAGTTGTTCGCAAGATGCCAAAAAAGATGTTAATAGGGTTAGAGCCGATCCTTCAATACCTGCTGCCCTCAGCCATTGCGTCAATACCTAGTTGGTAACAGTATCGAACACAGCTGATAGGTCAAGCAAGATAAGAATGGCTCTTCCCCCATTATCCATCACTCAAGTTCAAGTTCAGAAATTTGTATAGCGCGCTACTCACCCATAGGGTCTCAGGGCGCTTGTGGGAGGGGGTGCATTATTTATCGAATAGCCAGGTTTTAAGTTCCTTTCTGAAGGAAATGTGGTTCTGTGTGAGGCGGAGGTGGGTGGGGAGAGAGTTCCAGGTCCTGGCCGCTAGGAAGGAGAAAGATCTTCCTCCCATGGTGGATCTGTGGATGCGCGGAACTGCGGCGAGCGCTTGGTTGGAGGATCTTAGTTGGCGGGTGGGTGTGTAGAAGGACAGTCGTGTGTTGAGGCATTCGGGTCCTAGTTTGTAGAGGGCCTTGTGAGCGTGGGTGAGGAGACGGAACGTTATTCTCTTGTTGACGGGAAGCCAGTGGAGGTCTTTCAGGTGGCCGGTAATGTGGGCTTGGCGAGGGATGTCCAATATGAGTCTGGCAGATGCGTTTTGGATGCGTTGGAGTTTTTTCTGTAATTTGGCTGTGGTTCCGGCGTAGAGGGTGTTTCTATAGTCCAGTCGGCTAGTGACCAGTGCGTGGGTGACCCTTTTTCTTGTCTCGGTGGGGATCCAACGGAAGATTTTTTTGAGCATACAGAGTACGTTGAAGCAAGAGGATGAGACGGCGTTAACTTGTCTGGTCATCGAGAGGGAGGAGTCGAGGATGAATCCCAGGTTGCGTGCGTGGTCTGTGGGTATGGGTGCTGTGCCCAAGGTTGATGGCCACCAGGAGTCGTCCCAGGCAGAGGGTGAAGATCCTAGGATGAGAACTTCTGTTTTGTCTGAGTTAAGTTTTAGGCGGCTTTTTTTCATCCATTCGGCTACTTCTCTCATGCCTTCATGAAGATTGGTTTTGGCGGTGTTAGGGTCTTTGGTGAGGGAGAGGATCAGCTGGGTCTCGTCTGCATAGGAGATGATGTTGAGGTTGTGTTGTTGCGCGATGGATGCGAGGGGACTCATGTAAATGTTGAAGAGGGTGGGGCTGAGTGATGATCCTTGTGGGATTCCGCAGATGACTTCGGTGGCCTCTGATTTGAATGGGGGGAGTCGGACTCTCTGGGTTCTTCCGGCGAGGAGTGAGATGATCCAGTCCAAGGCTTTTCCTTGTATTCCGACGTTGCTGAGGCGTTGTAAGAGGGTGCTATGGCAGACTGTGTCGAAGGCGGCAGAGAGGTCGAGTAGGATGAAGGCAACTGTTTCTCCGTTGTCCAGGAGCGTTTGGATGTCATCTATCGCTGCGATGAGGGCGGTTTCGGTGCTGTGTTTGGCTCGAAAGCCGGATTGTGAGGGGTCGAGGAGGTTGTTGGATTCAAGGAAGGCGGTGAGCTGGCTATTAACGGCTTTCTCAATGACTTTGGCCGGAAAAGGGAGGAGGGAAATGGGGCGGTAGTTCTTAAGTTCAGAGGGGTCAGCTGTGGGTTTTTTCAAGAGGGCACTGAGTTCGGCATGTTTCCAGCTTTCAGGGAAGGTAGCGGAGTAGAAAGAGCAGTTGATGACATCGCGGAGAGGGGGTGCGATGATGGAGTCTGCTTTGTTGAAGATGTGGTGGGGACAGGGGTCGGTTGGTGAACCTGAATGGATGGAGTTCATTATGCGGATGGTGTCTTCAGTGGTGATTGGGTTCTAGGCGCTGAGGTTGTTAGGGAGCAGTTCGGGATTGGAAATGGGTGGGGTGGGCTGTTCTTTCGAAATGTTCTTAAAGCTGTTATGTATGTCGGCGATTTTGTTGTAAAAGAAAGAGGATAACGAGTCGCAGAGGTCTTGGGAGGGAGTAATGTCGTTAGAGGCTGTAGTGGGGTTGGTAAATTCTTTCATGATGTTGAATAGTTCCTTGCTGTTGCGGGCGTTATTGTCGAGTCGATCCTTGAATGCTGATTTCTTGGTGGATCGGATCAATTGGTGGTGTTTGCGGGTGGCTGCCTTGAAGGTGGTCAAGTTGTCAGTGGTTGGCTTTTTTCTCCATGTTTTTTCGAGAGTACGGCATAGTTTCTTGGAATTCTTAAGGTCATCGTTGAACCAGGGGGCCTTTTTGTTACCTTTTTTGATCTGGTGCTTTTTTAGGGGTGCTAGTTCGTCGGCGCTATGGGTGATCCATTGTTTGAGTTTGGTGGCAGCTTCGTTTGGGTCCGATGAGAGGGCTGGGGGGTGTTGGTTGAGCGATGTGAGGAGTTGGTCGGTGGTGATTTTGTTCCAGTTTCTTCGAGGAGCAGGTTGTGGGGGGTTATGAGTCATGGTAGTTTTGTAGCTGAAGTGAACACAGCTGTGGTCTGTCCAATGGAGAGATGTGGTATGATTGAAAGAGATGTGTTTGCTGGAGGTGAAGATGGGGTCGAGCGTGTGTCCGGCTAAGTGGGTGGGGGTGTCAACAAGTTGTTTGAGTCCGAGGTTGGCCATGTTATCCAGGAGGGTGGTGGTGTTGCTGTCGTTTTTCTTTTCTAGGTGGAAGTTGAAGTCTCCCAGTAGAATGTAGTTCTCGGAGGGGAGGGCATGTGGGCTAATGAAGTCAGTGATGTCTTCGCTGAATTGTTTACGGGTTCCGGGTGGTCTGTAGATGAGGGTGCCTCTAAGTGTGGATTTGGGGTCGGTGTGGATCTGGAAGTGGAGGTGTTCGGCGGTTTCAAGGTGGTCGTCGGAGTTGGTCGTGATTTTGATGGTGTTCTTATGGACGATGGCAATGCCTCCTCCTGTTTGGTTGGTACGGTCTTTTCGGATGATCTTGTAGCCGTCCGGGATGGCTATGGCGATGTCGGGTGTTGATGATGCGTTCATCCAGGTTTCTGTGAGTAAGGCGATGTCCGGTGACGCAGTGTCGAGTAGGTCCCAGAGTTCTGTGGCGTGTCTGTGGATCGAGCGGGTGTTTAGCAGGATTCATTTCAGGTGGTTAGAGTCGGGGCTGTGAGCGGAGGTCGTGGGTTTGGTGTGGGTTTTGATGCAAGCGAACTTGCAGGATTGGCAGGTGAATGGACTGTGGGCACGTCCTGGGGCGGCTTCGTAGCATTGTGGTGTGCGTCCTGGGTTAAGGTCTAGGAGGTTGGCGGCATCATACTTTATGCGGGAGGAGTGAGGTTTGCGGAGGACAGGGGGTCTGGCGCTGGGTGCGGTCCAGGCGCGGACGGGCGTAGACGGGCTTACCTTTGGCGCACCTTCGGCACGCATGGGGCGCGACCGCTGCGCGTGAACGCTGCATGGAAATCCATCTGTCATAAATGGATGGTGGAAGGGGAGGGGTGAGGGGGGTCAGCTGGGAGGCGGGAGCGTGGTGGGGGGACGGGCTGGGCTACACAACAACAAAATGGCAGCGAGCAACTAGCACTGAGTAACTAGCGCTATCACAAACAATGCTGGCAGCGGAGCGTTATCACAATTACAGGAAATGACTAAATACCTTCAGGCACCAAAGCACTGCTATGCAACAAAGCGCTATATTTAATTAGTGTCAGAATAATTCAGGCACTCTAACGCTGTTTGGCAGAATGTAATCACAAAATATTTCAGGCCCCGAAGCGCTGCTTGGAAAACAAAGCGCTAAGTCAATTAGTTCAGGCACGCTCAGCAAAGCGCTATGATACCAGTCGGTAGGGCGGGAGGGGAGCGACCGTCTCTGATGGGGTCAGGGATGGTCATCACTCAACAAATCTCTTCAGTGGCCATGATAAGTGTTGACTCAGTAGAGTGTCGGGCTCTAAAACCATGTTGGGTGTCATCAAGAATATGAATGACATCTAGACATTCTGTTAATTCAGAGTAAATGTAAATGTAAATGTGTTGTATTTGTATAGCGCGAACAGTAACCCGTAAGCATCCCGGCGCTTGTACTCCTACCACAAGGGAACTCCTCCTGGCTTTTCCTTGTGAGGTGTCCACTCCTGGGCATCCCATGGTGAAACCAGGCATCCCTTGTGTATCGGGGGCCGTTGTGGAGACGAAGCAAGCTATTGCCCAGAGTTGCAGCGTGGGGCCCATGCTTAGATTCGGCACTGAGGCGAGAATATCCGGTCAGAGGAATTTAAGCCCAATCCCGCCGAGGCGGGAATCGAACCCTGGTCCCTGGCCAGCACTCTGCATCAAGGTCTGCCGCTCTAACCATTGAGCCACACTTCTCCAGAGTAGATGGCTTTTTCAAAAATGTTAGAGGGAAACAGGAGACAAGAGATAGGGCAGTAATTTTTCACCTCCGTGGGGTCCAGGGTGACTTTCTTCAGGATAGGCCTGATAGAGACCTTCTTCCAGGACTGAGGATACATCCCAAAGTTGATAACCTCGTTAAGGAGGGGGGTGAGGTGGGCACTAATTTGCTCAGGAGGGAGTTGCAGGATATACGGTGGGCAGGGATCCAGAGGCGAGCCAGATTTAGTTTGCATTAACAGATCTGAAACTCGCTCTGTCGCTAACCAACAAAATGGCCCCAAACTGGATTGAGTTAGTGTGTCCTCCGGCGGGGACCCCTTTCCCCCTGTGGGATCAGACAGTGTCTTGCGAAGATCATTGTAAACAGTCTGGACTTTAGTCTGGAAAAAGGAGGCCATCTTGCTCACAACATTTTGATCTGGCGAGAATTGGCTTTCTTGTTGACGTTTTGACAGAGTTGTCCAATGTTGAAAAGCTCCTTGGAGGAGTTTTTGGCCGCCTGAATTTTATTTGTAAAATATAAGTATGGGCGTAATATCCGTTCCGCTCGCGGATTTTGCGGATTTTCGGTAAATTCCCAATCTGCGAGATTCTCGAATTTCCCGCAAAATCCGCAAATTCGCACGCAGCAGATTTTTTTTTTCTTGGTGATACAATTTTGCGGCGCGCGGCGTTTACTTACCGTCATTCAGCGTTTGCCGAGTTGTTTTTCTTGATATTTTGCGAGTGCTGAGCCATTTTGGATCTTGCTGCGGGATCCCGCGGGAATTTGGCGAGTGCGATTACGTAATTGCGGCTTGCCAACTTGCACAGCGAGAGTTTGTCAACGCGAGTACGCCGTGATCACGTATCGCGGGACTTCGCAATTGCGAGCTTGGAGATGCGGCGAGCAGCAACAATCTCGCACTCGCGAAAATATAAAATTTGCAATTCTGCACAAGAAATCCACCAGCAAGCAGCATAAACCTTCTGGAAATGATGATTTTTATCTGAATAACTACTCAGGTTGACATTTGCCTGCACTTTTTTTGCGAGGAGTCCATTTTGGGGAGGGGGGGGTGGGAGGAAGGAAGTGCCCCACAGTCTTCAACTTCCTGTTCCTGTCCAGCAGGCTCCTCCCAGTGCTTTGTCCATCTCCTGGTCACTTTTCATTTGGATCTGGAGCTGGAAGGATTACTTTTTGTGGATGCTGCTGGATATTTGGATTTGAGGCCTTTTTGACTATCTTTGGATCACTTTTGGATTAGAAATTTCACAAGTAAGTTTGTTTGGGGCATTACAGTTGCTGCAACTACAATTTTGGATTTTTCAATTTTTGGGCTGTTTTGGGGCCTTTTGCCCAGGGGTACTCAGTGGTGGGTGCACTGAGTCTTTCTGTGGGGTGTTTTGAATTTAAACATCATGGAGGGGCTGGATGGCTTGGGATTGTGCTGATTTTTCTGTGATCTTCGTTTTTTTGGCCTGTTGTGGCCTTTTCACCCTGGGTAGTGAGTGGTGCATGGGCCTAGTCTTTCTGTGGGTTGTCTTGAATTTAAACATCATGGAGGGGCTGGATGGCATGGGATTGTGCGGATTTTTCTGTGATTTTCGTTTTTTTGGCCTGTTGTGGACAGGCCATGTGGTTGGGGGCCATTTTGAGTGCTGCTACAGGCCCTGGCCATGTGCTGTGATGGAGGGGGCCATTTTGAATGCAGGCAGTGTTCTCAGGCCTGCACCCATTTTGCCTAGATTTCATCCATTATGCCCAGGGGTAGTGAGTGGTGCATGGGCCTAGTCTTTCTGTGGGGTGTTTTGAATTTAAACATCATGGAGGGGCTGGATGGCTTGGGATTGTGCTGATTTTTCTGTGATTTTCGTTTTTTTGGCCTGTTGTGGCCTTTTCACCCTGGGTAGTGAGTGGTGCATGGGCCTAGTCTTTCTGTGGGTTGTCTTGAATTTAAACATCTTGGAGGGGCTGGATGGCATGGGATTGTGCTGATTTTTCTGTGATTTTCGTTTTTTTAGCCTGTTGTGGACAGGCCATGTGGTTGGGGGCCATTTTGAGTGCTGCTACAGGCCCTGGCCATGTGCTGTGATGGAGGGGGCCATTTTGAATGCAGGCAGTGTTCTCAGGCCTGCACCCATTTTGCCTAGCTTTCATCCATTATGCCCAGGGGTAGTGAGTGGTGCATGGGCCTAGTCTTTCTGTGGGTTGTCTTGAATTTAAACATCATGGAGGGGCTGGATGGCATGGGATTGTGCTGATTTTTCTGTGATTTTCGTTTTTTTGGCCTGTTGTGGACAGGCCATGTGGTTGGGGGCCATTTTGAGTGCTGCTACAGGCCCTGGCCATGTGCTGTGATGGAGGGGGCCATTTTGAATGCAGGCAGTGTTCTCAGGCCTGCACCCATTTGGCCTAGATTTCATCCATTATGCCCAGGGGTAGTGAGTGGTGCATGGGCCTAGTCTTTCTGTGGGGTGTTTTGAATTTAAACATCATGGAGGGGCTGGATGGCTTGGGATTGTGCTGATTTTTCTGTGATTTTCGTTTTTTTGGCCCCTGGCCATGTGCTGTGATGGAGGGGGCCATTTTGAATGCAGGCAGTGTTCTCAGGCCTGCACCCATTTTGCCTAGATTTCATCCATTATGCCCAGGGGTAGTGAGTGGTGCATGGGCCTAGTCTTTCTGTGGGGTGTTTTGAATTTAAACATCATGGAGGGGCTGGATGGCTTGGGATTGTGCTGATTTTTCTGTGATTTTCGTTTTTTTGGCCTGTTGTGGCCTTTTCACCCTGGGTAGTGAGTGGTGCATGGGCCTAGTCTTTCTGTGGGTTGTCTTGAATTTAAACATCATGGAGGGGCTGGATGACATGGGATTATGCTGATTTTTCTGTGATTTTCGTTTTTTTGGCCTGTTGTGGACAGGCCATGTGGTTGCGGGCCATTTTGAGTGCTGCTACAGGCCCTGGCCATGTGCTGTGATGGAGGGGGCCATTTTGAATGCAGGCAGTGTTCTCAGGCCTGCACCCATTTTGCCTAGCTTTCATCCATTATGCCCAGGGGTAGTGAGTGGTGCATGGGCCTAGTCTTTCTGTGGGTTGTCTTGAATTTAAACATCATGGAGGGGCTGGATGGCATGGGATTGTGCTGATTTTTCTGTGATTTTCGTTTTTTTGGCCTGTTGTGGACAGGCCATGTGGTTGGGGGCCATTTTGAGTGCTGCTACAGGCCCTGGCCATGTGCTGTGATGGAGGGGGCCATTTTGAATGCAGGCAGTGTTCTCAGACCTGCACCCATTTTGCCTAGCTTTCATCCATTATGCCCAGGGGTAGTGAGTGGTGCATGGGCCTAGTCTTTCTGTGGGTTGTCTTGAATTTTAAACATCATGGAGGGGCTGGATGGCTTGGGATTGTGCTGATTTTTCTGCGATTTTCGTTTTTTTGGCCTGTTGTGGCCTTTTCACCAGGGGGTAGTGAGTGGTGCATGTGCCTAGTCTTTCTGTGGGTTGTCTTGAATTTAAACATCCTGGAGGGGCTGGATGGCTTGAGATTGTGCTGATTTTTCTGTGATTTTCGTTTTTTTGGCCTGTTGTTGTGGCCTTTTCACCAGGGGTAGTGACTAGTGAGTGTTGCATGTGCCTAGTCTTTCTGTGTGGTGTCTTGAATTTAAGCATCATGGAGGGCATGGGATTGTGCTGATTTTTCTGTTTTTTTTCGATTTTTTGGGGGTGTATAACTGAACTGATGTTCCTCTGTCTTCCATTGCTTTTAGGTGCACAAGACTCAAGAGAACCACCAGTGCCAGGAAGAAGTCCTGCAGCGGTGTGTGTGTGCAGCATAACGTCACGCGACGTCACGTCTGGCCTCAGACAACTCTACAATTCGTGCAACTGCGGCCTGCTGTCTGGCCTGCTCTGAAGAAGATGGCCCCAAAAAAAGGTCTCCGTAGCTCCTCTAGCCAGAAAGTTGCTAGTAAGGAGCAGAAGAAGCAAGTTACCAAGGAGGCTGGTGTGCCGGCCGCCGCGTTTTTTGGGAGCAAAAAAAAAAGTACGCCTGCACAAGCAGCAGGATCTGCTGGGGACCAAGCTGGGAGCTGCACCCCCGCTCCATTGGGTTCAGTGCCTCCACCACCACGCCAACTTAAGTCAAAGCCCTTGAGTGCTTCAGAGGCAGTCAGTGTACTTCTTCAATCACCATCGACCAGTGATGTTGGCTCATCGCAAGAAAGTAGCAGCAATGTCCCTGAATCAACACAGGTTGTTGTAACTCATCTGACAAGTGGTGAACAACCACAGCCGCAACAACAACACCATGTGCAAGTACAAGCCCAAGTACATGTGGAAGGAGAGGCAGCGCAAGGAGATGCGCAAGCAGAGGTGCATGGAGGGTCACAAGTGCCCACAATAGTTGTTCCTCCCGAAGTAGGGGCACATCAGGAAATTGACAATCAAACCGAGGTATCATTTGAGGAAGCCACTCCTCCTGATGATCATTCATTGTCTTCCACATCCCTAGCGAAGAAAAGATCAAGGGGGGTGTCTACATCTTCTTCAAGCCCACCTCCTTCTGATGATCCCATTCTGGATGAAGATTGGGAACCATCATCACGGCAGTCTGAGAGTGAGGCACACCATGATCTGGCAAAGATACCTAAGCGTAAAAGGAAGGTCGTCGAAAAACTCATAGCTATGGAGTGTGATGAGGCTCAACAAGAAGTGACGGATACTGCTGCTGATGAAGCCTCTCACGATGACGACGAGCCAGTCATCATAAAGGTCACTGCAGCCCCAGCGGGCATGCAGCAAAGAGACATTTTGACCCTATCCCGAGAAGCTGCTGAGCGTGATGATGATGTCGACGAGGAGGCAATGGAAATGGAAACACAACAATCATTAGATTTGGAGTTAACTAGTACACCAACACCTACCGCTTCCATATTTCTTCCTCGCAAGAAGGGACCTCCATCCACCTCGACCTCAATTAGTGGTGGTGAAAGTGCAAAACGTACTGAAGTTCGGCAATCCACATCCTCCACTTCATCTGGCATTAGCAGCAGGACCACCACCACCAGTATCGCCGCCTCCCCCGGCCCCCAAAGACATTTCAAGTCTCCAGTTTGGGACTTCTTTAGTGTTTGCCCAAAAAAGGAAAACGTAGCCATTTGTAGCATTTGTAAGCTTCGAGTTAGTCGTGATAAGTTTGGTACCAACTATGGTACCGGAGGCCAGAGAGGTCATCTTAGGAGAACACACGCTGTTCAATGGTTTGCGCACCTAGAGGCGATCAAGGAAGCCCGAATTGCACGTAATGAAAACATTGATTTTTCATCTGATGATGACGAGGAGGAAGAAGACGATTCAAACACTTCACTTACACCCAGTACCCCTGTCAGCAGCACACCCCATGTGAGCCACACTAAGAGTGTGGGAGAGAGTGAGACACCAATGCGAAAAAGTTCATCAGCGAGCGTAACTGGGTCGAAGATATCATCATCATCATCCCGTAAATCCTTGGTCCAGAGCAACATTAAAAAGATGTTGTTTACAGAAGCGCAATATGAACGCAACCACCCACTGACGCGTCTGTATAACACTAAGCTGGCTAAAATGCTAGCTCTGGACCTTCTCCCTTTTTCTTTTGTAGAAGGGGTTGGTTTTCTAGAATTAGTGGCAGCGCTCTGCCCTAAATGGAAGGTTCCTAGCCGGTTCTATTTTGCCCGAGTTGCGGTTCCAGCACTACATGAAGATGTTCTGGAGGTGATTGGGGCAGCTTTGCAGAAGAGTGCTGTTCACACTATACATCTGACAACAGACATGTGGACCAGTGGCGCAGGCGCTGATTACATGTGCATCACTGCACACTGGGTCTCTTTTTCAGGGGCTAAAGCAAAGCTAAAGGCAGGTGTTGACCCGGACATTGTTTTTAAAGCTGCTCGGAAACATGCAACACTAGCCATGTTTGGTTTGGAGAAACGTCACACAGCACAAAACATTTTGGATGTCTTTAATACAAAGGTCCTTGACTGGCTGTCCCCAAAAAAACGCCAGGTTGGTTATGTTTCCACCGACAATGGCGCCAATATAGTTAAGGCCATGCAGCTGGGTGACTATTTCAGAGTGCCGTGTTTGGCGCACTGTATAAACCTGGTTGTCAAAAAATTCTTGGGTGATAAAGACAGTGCAGCGTACAGAGTAGTGGACACCTGCCGAAAAATGTGCAACCATTTCAGCCATTCTTTTAAGGCCCGGAAGCATCTGAGGAGCCTGCTATATGAACGTCAAATGCCAGTGAAAGCACTCATCTAGGAGGTGGTAACACGTTGGAACTCAACCTTCTACATGCTTGAGCATCCTTATGAGCAGTATACGGTACTCGATCACTATTTCTTAACACAGGGTACAGCTCAGAAGGAGGACCAGAGGATGGGTGCGGCGCAATGGAACATAGTTAAAAGCCTGACACGCATGCTTCGTCCTTTTGAGTTCTTCACGCGTGCAGTCAGCAAGGAGGACTGTAATTTGGGAAAAGCTATCCCATTGTTGTACATGCTGGAGCACCAACTGAAGGAGGTGTGTTCTGTGTTTGAAAAAGATGAAGAAAACCAAGACCCTTTTGTTCTGTCTGAGAAATTATTAGAGCACCTACAAGGTGATGAACGTCTTAAAATGATCCACTCAAACCAGCATTACATTTGTGCTACTATTCTGGATCCACGCTACAAAAAGGCGCTGGCAGGCCAAGCATTCTTTCCTTTTGCTGATGAAGATGTTACAAAGTACAAACAGTGGATAGTCTCCTCAGCCAAGAGGTTTGAAAGAGAACGGCAGCAAATTGAAGGAAAAGGCAGTACATCAGCATCAGCAGGCCATCCCCAGTCACAACAATCCACTTCTGCACCTGTGGCTGCGGCACAAGTGACCTCTCAGCCGTTAAAGAGACCGGCAACCGGATCATCTGCACCACCAGACACAACAGTAACATTGGAGGCTGAAGAGGATTGGCTAGCTCGGCTTGGGTTTGGTTCTCAAAAGGTCACAGCAACAGCTAAGCAAAGTGGAGGAACCTTGGAGGAGAACCTTGAGTCGATGGTGAAGGACTATCTGAATGACTCAACAGAGGTCTATGTTAATGCTGACCCATTGGCGTATTGGCATGGGAAAAAAGAATTGTGGCCACAGCTCACCAACCTGGCCTTAAACTACTTGTCTTGCCCACTCGCAAGCGTGTCTTCTGAACGTGTTTTCAGTGCTGCTGGTGGCATTGTAACTTCCAAACGGAGCCGCCTCTCGCCCAAAAATGTGGAGAGGTTAACAATGATCAAGATGAATCAGCACCTCATACCACCAGATTTCAGAGTACGAGAAAGCGCGCCGAATGAAGACAAGGTGGACAGCAACATAGATGAGGGAATTTCTTCTCTGTCAGGTGACACTGAGCTCACCCTGCCTGAATTCGCAGAGTATGATGACGAAGCCTTATTCTTATTCATGGACCGTGATACCGAGCCCTGAAAATGAGACAACGAATCAATAACTTTCTTTTTCGTCCTTATTCACTTTTATTCCTGTGTGTCTGTCTTTCTTTGTTGTGCACAGTTAATATAATTCAAACTTTAAGCAGATAATCACAAAAACAAGCCCATCAGCAGAACTGTCTTCACTTGTTTGCTAATTGATTTGAAGGTGCCGCAGTCTGCATTCCTCAGGTTCACAAGTTCAGAAGAACATGCTCCTCTATCCTCCTCCTCCAGACTCCTATTTCCATCAAAGCAGAGGGCTGGTTTATGCCCAATGAAGAAAGACTCAGCACTTGTGGGGGTGTTGTTATACCTCTTTGCAGGTGAGTTGACCGCTCTGGGGCCATTGCTGGGAAGCTCTAATACCAGATAAAAGTGGTTTGGACCAAATCCGAGGCGGAAATTCTTTGGTGTTTTTGCTGACTTGCTTGCCTTTGAGGTGCTCTTTGAGGGGGTTCCGGCTGTTTGTGGGTGAGTTTCGGGGTCTGTGAGCACTGCTGGGACACTCTAATCTTGATTGCATTTGCTTTTCAGGAAATCCGTGGTGGTAAACCGGACTTATGGCCTAGCTACACAGCGCGTTTGGACCGAAGGCGAGAAATATTGTAAGTATGAGATTTTGCTTTTGGCCTGTTTGGGGGTGTTATGCTTTTTGGCGGGTGGGTTGGCGGGTCTTGGGGCATTCCTGGGAAGGTCTAATACCGGATAGAAGTGGTTGGGACAAAATCCACGGCGATTCTTTTTGGCTATTTCTGACATTTTGCTCAATGTAGCGTTTTCGGGGGCCTGTTTGGGGGGCTTCCTGGTGTTTGTGGGTGGGTTTCGGGGTCTGGGAGCACTGCTGGCTATGGATACTTTACTTTGCAAGAGGGTTGAAGCAAATCCATGGTGGCAGAGGGGAGTTAGGGCCTAGCTGCAGAGCGCGCGCAGAGTGATTTGGGAAATTTGCCAAAAAATGACTAAGTCCCCATTTTTGTACTTTTGCTCTTTGGCTGTTTGGGGGTCTTCTACTCATTTTCTCCTGGGTTGACGGCTCTGGGGCCATTGCTGGGAAGCTCTAATACCGGATAAAAGTGGTTTGGACCAAATCCACGCTGATTTTTTTGTTGCTATTTCTGACATTTTGCTCAATGTAGCGTTTTCGGGGGCCTGTTTGGGGGGCTTCCTGGTGTTTGTGGGTGGGTTTCGGGGTCTGTGAGCACTGCTGGGACACTCTAATCTTGATTGCATTTGCTTTTCAGGAAATCCGTGGTGGTAAACCGGACTTATGGCCTAGCTACACAGCGCGTTTGGACCGAAGGCCGAGAAATATTGTAAGTATGAGATTTTGCTTTTGGCCTGTTTGGGGGTGTTATGCTTTTTGGCGGGTGGGTTGGCGGGTCTTGGGGCATTCCTGGGAAGGTCTAATACCGGATAGAAGTGGTTGGGACATAATCCACGGCGATTTTTTTTTGGCTATTTCTGACATTTTGCTCAATGTAGCGTTTTCGGGGGCCTGTTTCGGGGGCTTCCTGGTGTTTGTGGGTGGGTTTCGGGGTCTGGGAGCACTGCTGGCTATGGATACTTTACTTTGCAAGAGGTTTGAAGCAAATCCATGGTGGCAGAGGGGAGTTAGGGCCTAGCTGCAGAGCGCGCGCGGAGTGATTTGGGAAATTTGCCAAAAAATGACTAAGTCCCCATTTTTGTACTTTTGCTCTTTGGCTGTTTGGGGGTCTTCTACTCATTTTCTCCTGGGTTGACGGCTCTGGGGCCATTGCTGGGAAGCTCTAATACCGGATAAAAGTGGTTTGGACCAAATCCACGCTGATTTTTTTGTTGCTATTTCTGACATTTTGCTCAATGTAGCGTTTTCGGGGGCCTGTTTGGGGGGCTTCCTGGTGTTTGTGGGTGGGTTTCGGGGTCTGTGAGCACTGCTGGGACACTCTAATCTTGATTGCATTTGCTTTTCAGGAAATCCGTGGTGGTAAACCGGACTTATGGCCTAGCTACACAGCGCGTTTGGACCGAAGGCCGAGAAATATTGTAAGTATGAGATTTTGCTTTTGGCCTGTTTGGGGGTGTTATGCTTTTTGGTGGGTGGGTTGGCGGGTCTTGGGGCATTCCTGGGAAGGTCTAATACCGGATAGAAGTGGTTGGGACAAAATCCACGGCAATTTTTTTTGGCTATTTCTGACATTTTGCTCAATGTAGCGTTTTCGGGGGCCTGTTTCGGGGGCTTCCTGGTGTTTGTGGGTGGGTTTCGGGTCTGGGAGCACTGCTGGCTATGGATACTTTACTTTGCAAGAGGTTTGAAGCAAATCCATGGTGGCAGAGGGGAGTTAGGGCCTATCTGCAGAGCGCGCGCGGAGTGATTTGGGAAATTTGCCAAAAAATGACTAAGTCCCCATTTTTGTACTTTTGCTCTTTGGCTGTTTGGGGGTCTTCTACTCGTTTTCTCCTGGGTGGACGGCTCTGGGGCCATTGCTGGGAAGCTCCAATACCGGATAAAAGTGGTTTGGACCAAATCCACGCTGATTTTTTGTGTGCTATTTCTGACATTTTGCTCAATGTAGCATTTTTGGGGGCCTGTTTGGGGGGCTTCCTGGTGTTTGTGGGTGGGTTTCGGGGTCTGTGAGCACTGCTGGGACACTCTAATCGTGATTGCATTTGCTTTTCAGGAAATCCGTTGTGCTAAACCGGACTTATGGCCTAGCTACACAGCGCGACCTGGGAAGGTCTAATACCGGATAGAAGTGGTTGGGACAAAATCCACGCCGATTTTTTTCCGGCTATTTCTGACATTTTGCTCAATGTATCGTTTTCGGGGGCCTGTTTGGGGGGCTTCCTGGTGTTTGTGGGTGGGTTTCGGGGTCTGGGAGCACTGCTGGCTATGGATACTTTACTTTGCAAGAGGTTTGAAGCAAATCCATGGTGGCAGAGGGGAGTTAGGGCCTAGCTGCAGAGCGCGCGCGGAGTGATTTGGGAAATTTGCCAAAAAATGACTAAGTCCCCATTTTTGTACTTTTGCTCTTTGGCTGTTTGGGGGTCTTCTACTTGTTTTCACCTGGGTTGACGGCTCTGGGGCCATTGCTGGGAAGCTCTAATACCGGATAAAAGTGGTTTGGACCAAATCCACGCTGATTTTTTTGTTGCTATTTCTGACATTTTGCTCAATGTAGCGTTTTTGGGGGCCTGTTTGGGGGGCTTCCTGGTGTTTGTGGGTGGGTTTCGGGGTCTGTGAGCACTGCTGGGACACTCTAATCTTGATTGCATTTGCTTTTCAGGAAATCCGTGGTGGTAAACCGGACTTATGGCCTAGCTACACAGCGCGTTTGGACCGAAGGCCGAGAAATATTGTAAATGTATTGGCATTTATATAGCGCACTACTTACCCGTAGGGTCCCAAGGCGCTTTGACCGCTGCGAAACCCTTCCTGGCTTCCCTGAGAGATGGTCCCTTAATGGGTATCTCCAGGGTGAGACCAGGCATCCCCGGCGGTCTGGTGGGGCCGTTAGTGAAGATGAGGCAAGCTAATGCCCAGAGTTGCCGAGTGTGATCCCTGATCAGAGTGGGCACCAAGGCGAGAGAATTATCGAGTCCGCTGACCCTGGACCAGAAACCTGCCGCGCCGGGAATCGAACCCTGGTCCCGGGCCGTCCTCTGCTCTCGGGTCTGCCGCCTCTAACCAGTGAGCCACACTACTTCACTAAAGTAAGTATGAGATTTTGCTTTTGGCCTGTTTGGGGGTGTTATGCTTTTTGGCGGGTGGGTTGGCGGGTCTTGGGGCATTCCTGGGAAGGTCTAATACCGGATAGAAGTGGTTGGGACAAAATCCACGGCGATTTTTTTTGGCTATTTCTGACATTTTGCTCAATGTAGCGTTTTCGGGGGCCTGTTTCGGGGGCTTCCTGGTGTTTGTGGGTGGGTTTCGGGGTCTGGGAGCACTGCTGGCTATGGATACTTTACTTTGCAAGAGGTTTGAAGCAAATCCATGGTGGCAGAGGGGAGTTAGGGCCTAGCTGCAGAGCGCGCGCGGAGTGATTTGGGAAATTTGCCAAAAAATGACTAAGTCCCCATTTTTGTACTTTTGCTCTTTGGCTGTTTGGGGGTCTTCTACTCGTTTTCTCCTGGGTTGACGGCTCTGGGGCCATTGCTGGGAAGCTCTAATACCGGATAAAAGTGGTTTGGACCAAATCCACGCTGATTTTTTTTGTGCTATTTCTGACATTTTGCTCAATGTAGCGTTTTCGGGGGCCTGTTTGGGGGGCTTCCTGGTGTTTGTGGGTGGGTTTTGGGGTCTGTGAGCACTGCTGGGACACTCTAATCTTTATTGCATTTGCTTTTCAGGAAATCCGTTGTGCTAAACCGGACTTATGGCCTAGCTACACAGCGCGACCTGGGAAGGTCTAATACCGGATAGAAGTGGTTGGGACAAAATCCACGCCGATTTTTTTCCGGCTATTTCTGACATTTTGCTCAATGTAGCGTTTTCGGGGGCCTGTTTTGGGGGCTTCCTGGTGTTTGTGGGTGGGTTTCGGGTCTGGGAGCACTGCTGGCTATGGATACTTTACTTTGCAAGAGGTTTGAAGCAAATCCATGGTGGCAGAGGGGAGTTAGGGCCTATCTGCAGAGCGCGCGCGGAGTGATTTGGGAAATTTGCCAAAAAATGACTAAGTCCCCATTTTTGTACTTTTGCTCTTTGGCTGTTTGGGGGTCTTCTACTCGTTTTCTCCTGGGTGGACGGCTCTGGGGCCATTGCTGGGAAGCTCCAATACCGGATAAAAGTGGTTTGGACCAAATCCACGCTGATTTTTTGTGTGCTATTTCTGACATTTTGCTCAATGTAGCATTTTTGGGGGCCTGTTTGGGGGGCTTCCTGGTGTTTGTGGGTGGGTTTCGGGGTCTGTGAGCACTGCTGGGACACTCTAATCGTGATTGCATTTGCTTTTCAGGAAATCCGTTGTGCTAAACCAGACTTATGGCCTAGCTACACAGCGCGACCTGGGAAGGTCTAATACCGGATAGAAGTGGTTGGGACAAAATCCACGCCGATTTTTTTCCGGCTATTTCTGACATTTTGCTCAATGTATCGTTTTCGGGGGCCTGTTTGGGGGGCTTCCTGGTGTTTGTGGGTGAATTTCGGGGTCTGGGAGCACTGCTGGCTATGGATACTTTACTTTGCAAGAGGTTTGAAGCAAATCCATGGTGGCAGAGGGGAGTTAGGGCCTAGCTGCAGAGCGCACGCGGAGTGATTTGGGAAATTTGCCAAAAAATGACTAAGTCCCCATTTTTGTACTTTTGCTCTTTGGCTGTTTGGGGGTCTTCTACTTGTTTTCTCCTGGGTTGACGGCTCTGGGGCCATTGCTGGGAAGCTCTAATACCGGATAAAAGTGGTTTGGACCAAATCCACGCTGATTTTTTTGTTGCTATTTCTGACATTTTGCTCAATGTAGCATTTTTGGGGGCCTGTTTGGGGGGCTTCCTGGTGTTTGTGGGTGGGTTTCGGGGTCTGTGAGCACTGCTGGGACACTCTAATCTTGATTGCATTTGCTTTTCAGGAAATCCGTGGTGGTAAACCGGACTTATGGCCTAGCTACACAGCGCGTTTGGACCGAAGGCCGAGAAATATTGTAAATGTATTGGCATTTATATAGCGCACTACTTACCCGTAGGGTCCCAAGGCGCTTTGACCGCTGCGAAACCCTTCCTGGCTTCCCTGAGAGATGGTCCCTTAATGGGTATCTCCAGGGTGAGACCAGGCATCCCCGGCGGTCTGGTGGGGCCGTTAGTGAAGATGAGGCAAGCTAATGCCCAGAGTTGCCGAGTGTGATCCCTGATCAGAGTGGGTACCAAGGCGAGAGAATTATCGAGTCCGCTGACCCTGGACCAGAAACCTGCCGCGCCGGGAATCGAACCCTGGTCCCGGGCCGTCCTCTGCTCTCGGGTCTGCCGCCTCTAACCAGTGAGCCACACTACTTCACTAAAGTAAGTATGAGATTTTGCTTTTGGCCTGTTTGGGGGTGTTATGCTTTTTGGCGGGTGGGTTGGCGGGTCTTGGGGCATTCCTGGGAAGGTCTAATACCGGATAGAAGTGGTTGGGACAAAATCCACGGCGATTTTTTTTGGCTATTTCTGACATTTTGCTCAATGTAGCGTTTTCGGGGGCCTGTTTCGGGGGCTTCCTGGTGTTTGTGGGTGGGTTTCGGGGTCTGGGAGCACTGCTGGCTATGGATACTTTACTTTGCAAGAGGTTTGAGGCAAATCCATGGTGGCAGAGGGGAGTTAGGGCCTAGCTGCAGAGCGCGCGCGGAGTGATTTGGGAAATTTGCCAAAAAATGACTAAGTCCCCATTTTTGTACTTTTGCTCTTTGGCTGTTTGGGGGTCTTCTACTCGTTTTCTCCTGGCTTGACGGCTCTGGGGCCATTGCTGGGAAGCTCTAATACCGGATAAAAGTGGTTTGGACCAAATCCACGCTGATTTTTTTTGTGCTATTTCTGACATTTTGCTCAATGTAGCGTTTTCGGGGGCCTGTTTGGGGGGCTTCCTGGTGTTTGTGGGTGGGTTTTGGGGTCTGTGAGCACTGCTGGGACACTCTAATCTTGATTGCATTTGCTTTTCAGGAAATCCGTTGTGCTAAACCGGACTTATGGCCTAGCTACACAGCGCGACCTGGGAAGGTCTAATACCGGATAGAAGTGGTTGGGACAAAATCCACGCCGATTTTTTTCCGGCTATTTCTGACATTTTGCTCAATGTAGCGTTTTCGGGGGCCTGTTTGGGGGGCTTCCTGGTGTTTGTGGGTGGGTTTCGGGGTCTGGGAGCACTGCTGGCTATGGATACTTTACTTTGCAAGAGGTTTGAAGCAAATCCATGGTGGCAGAGGGGAGTTAGGGCCTAGCTGCAGAGCGCACGCGGAGTGATTTGGGAAATTTGCCAAAAAATGACTAAGTCCCCATTTTTGTACTTTTGCTCTTTGGCTGTTTGGGGGTCTTCTACTTGTTTTCTCCTGGGTTGACGGCTCTGGGGCCATTGCTGGGAAGCTCTAATACCGGATAAAAGTGGTTTGGACCAAATCCACGCTGATTTTTTTGTTGCTATTTCTGACATTTTGCTCAATGTAGCGTTTTTGGGGGCCTGTTTGGGGGGCTTCCTGGTGTTTGTGGGTGGGTTTCGGGGTCTGTGAGCACTGCTGGGACACTCTAATCTTGATTGCATTTGCTTTTCAGGAAATCCGTGGTGGTAAACCGGACTTATGGCCTAGCTACACAGCGCGTTTGGACCGAAGGCCGAGAAATATTGTAAATGTATTGGCATTTATATAGCGCACTACTTACCCGTAGGGTCCCAAGGCGCTTTGACCGCTGCGAAACCCTTCCTGGCTTCCCTGAGAGATGGTCCCTTAATGGGTATCTCCAGGGTGAGACCAGGCATCCCCGGCGGTCTGGTGGGGCCGTTAGTGAAGATGAGGCAAGCTAATGCCCAGAGTTGCCGAGTGTGATCCCTGATCAGAGTGGGCACCAAGGCGAGAGAATTATCGAGTCCGCTGACCCTGGACCAGAAACCTGCCGCGCCGGGAATTGAACCCTGGTCCCGGGCCGTCCTCTGCTCTCGGGTCTGCCGCCTCTAACCAGTGAGCCACACTACTTCACTAAAGTAAGTATGAGATTTTGCTTTTGGCCTGTTTGGGGGTGTTATGCTTTTTGGCGGGTGGGTTGGCGGGTCTTGGGGCATTCCTGGGAAGGTCTAATACCGGATAGAAGTGGTTGGGACAAAATCCACGGCGATTTTTTTTGGCTATTTCTGACATTTTGCTCAATGTAGCGTTTTCGGGGGCCTGTTTCGGGGGCTTCCTGGTGTTTGTGGGTGGGTTTCGGGGTCTGGGAGCACTGCTGGCTATGGATACTTTACTTTGCAAGAGGTTTGAAGCAAATCCATGGTGGCAGAGGGGAGTTAGGGCCTAGCTGCAGAGCGCGCGCGGAGTGATTTGGGAAATTTGCCAAAAAATGACTAAGTCCCAATTTTTGTACTTTTGCTCTTTGGCTGTTTGGGGGTCTTCTACTCGTTTTCTCCTGGGTTGACGGCTCTGGGGCCATTGCTGGGAAGCTCTAATACCGGATAAAAGTGGTTTGGACCAAATCCACGCTGATTTTTTTTGTGCTATTTCTGACATTTTGCTCAATGTAGCGTTTTCGGGGGCCTGTTTGGGGGGCTTCCTGGTGTTTGTGGGTGGGTTTTGGGGGTCTGTGAGCACTGCTGGGACACTCTAATCTTGATTGCATTTGCTTTTCAGGTAATCCGTTGTGCTAAACCGGACTTATGGCCTAGCTACACAGCGCGACCTGGGAAGGTCTAATACCGGATAGAAGTGGTTGGGACAAAATCCACGCCGATTTTTTTCCGGCTATTTCTGACATTTTGCTAAATGTATCGTTTTCGGGGGCCTGTTTGGGGGGCTTCCTGGTGTTTGTGGGTGGGTTTCGGGGTCTGGGAGCACTGCTGGCTATGGATACTTTACTTTGCAAGAGGTTTGAAGCAAATCCATGGTGGCAGAGGGGAGTTAGGGCCTAGCTGCAGAGCGCGCGCGGAGTGATTTGGGAAATTTGCCAAAAAATGACTAAGTCCCCATTTTTGTACTTTTGCTCTTTGGCTGTTTGGGGGTCTTCTACTTGTTTTCTCCTGGGTTGACGGCTCTGGGGCCATTGCTGGGAAGCTCTAATACCGGATAAAAGTGGTTTGGACCAAATCCACGCTGATTTTTTGTGTGCTATTTCTGACATTTTGCTCAATGTAGCGTTTTCGGGGGCCTGTTTGGGGGGCTTCCTGGTGTTTGTGGGTGGGTTTCAGGGTCTGTGAGCACTGCTGGGACACTCTAATCTTGATTGCATTTGCTTTTCAGGAAATCCGTTGTGCTAAACCGGACTTATGGCCTAGCTACACAGCGCGTTTGGACCGAAGGCCGAGAAATATTGTAAGTATGAGATTTTGCTTTTGGCCTGTTAGGGGGTGTTATGCTTTTTGGCGGGTGGGTTGGCGCGTCTTGGGGCATTCCTGGGAAGGTCTAATACCGGATAGAAGTGGTTGGGACAAAATCCACGCGGAAAAGCCTTTTGGCACTTTTTGTAACTTAGGGTTCGTTAGGGTTAGCCCTAGCAGCAGGATTGCATGTGTTTCGGGGTGTTCTAGATTTTTGCAACTGAGTTCTGGGGTCTTAGAGCACTCGTGAGAATGTGTAATTTTGGTTGCAAGTCATTTGAAGAAAATCCATGGTGGGAAAGGGGGGATTTGGCATAGTTAAAGAAAGCCTTTGCCACTATTCTTAACTTAGGGTTCGTTAGGGTTAGCAGTATTTCTATTGCATGTGTTTGGGTGGGGGCGTTTTCGAGTCTTGGAGCGATGCTGGCTATGGATACTTTTGCTTGGCTGCTTGCAAGTGGTTTGAATGCAATCCACGGTGGGTAAGGGGGTATTTGGGCCTACTTTTACTTTCAAAGTACGTTTTGTCACCAGTTTTCTGCTAGGCCTCGTTTTTTGAGATTTGATTGGGGGTCTTCTACATTTTTGCGACTGGCTTTAGTAAGGGTCTAGGTGGGAGCACTGCTGGGAAGATCTAATTTTGTTCTAAAACACAGTTTACAGTACACCTAGCTTGAGGGGAAAGATCTGCTACATTAATTTGCCCATACTTATTTATCCTTCAAAAGGGGACTCAGACAGAGTACGCACTTTCAAAAATATTGTACAGTCTACTAGGAAAATCAAAGTGTGACTTTTTGCACTCCACAGCCTACATACCTTATATTATCAGTGGTGTTGTAATATTATATCACTTCCTGTTTTTCGTTGAATAATTACAGGCCGGGTTTCAGTCTGTGCAATGGGGAAAAAAGGATGGAGTCAGGCTTCACATTAGCGAGCCGCAATGCAGCATCTGCCAGGCAGGCAGTGGACAGGGTGTCTTCTGGTCACCAACATTGATGGACGAAGCGTCAGATGGAATGGAGGAGTGCCGCTACTAAGAGGAATTTTTTCTGCATACAACTTACTTACCAAATTCAACAGGACCACTACAACAACATACAGATACAGTATCCATTGTGTTTTTCTATGACTGTGACTGCATTTCTTGGATCTCTCTCTGCTTCTAAATTGATCCCTTAACACATCACTTAGTCCACTCCACTATCACATCTGCACCACACATAGTCATTTGTAAGTGCTCCTACGTAATTCGCAAGTCGCAGCACGCCCCAGCCCGTAGAGGACTGGGATGGCCCCAATGATGAAGCATGTCACCAAGGGGCAACCCTGGTGAGTGAGGGGACACCTAGAAAAAGAGCAATTTCTCTGTTTCTATCTACTATACCTTCCAGACCAACCCCATTGAGTGTTGTGAATGGATTTATAGTGACCAGCAAGGCTCTCAGGTATCTGGCAACAGAGACCTTATGTTGAATATAGTTATCAATAATTCCACACACGCCCTGTACTGTCGCATTCTTTCTTCCACAGTTGTCGAAAGTACTACTCACTTTTCACTGACATGCATGCAGTAGTGCATGCACTTTCAAAGATTGATGGATAGGTTTGTACCCAAAGATTTGTTTATGTTCAATTGTTTGTCCATGCTGTGCTTGTTTTACAGGGTGTCTTCTGGTGACCAACATCGATGGACGAAGCGTCAGCTGCAATGGAGGAGTGCCGCTAATAAGAGGAATTTTTTTCTGCATGCAACTTACTTACCAATTTCAACAGGACAACTACAACAACATACAGATACAGTATCCATTGTGTTTTTCTATGACTGTGACTGCATTTCTTGGATCTCTCTCTGCTTCTAAAATGATCCTTTAACACATCACTTAGTCCACTCCACTATCACATCTGCACCACACATAGTCATTTGTAAACGCTCCTACGTAATTCGCAAGTCGCAGCACTCCCCAGCCCGTAGAGGACTGGAATGGCCCCAATGATGAAGCATGTCACCAAGGGGCAACCCTGGTGAGTGAGGGGACACCTAGAAAAAGAGCAATTTCTCCTTTTCTATCTACTATACCTTCCAGACCAACCCCATTGAGTGTTGTGAATGGATTTATAGTGACCAGCAAGGCTCTCAGGTATCTGGCAACAGAGACCTTATCTTGAATATAGTTATCAATATTTCAACACACGCCCTGTACTGTCGCATTCTTTCTTCCACAGTTGTCGAAAGTACTACTGACTTTTCACTGACATGCATGCAGTAGTGCATGCACTTTCAAAGATTGATGGATAGGTTTGTACCCAAAGATTTGTTTATGTTCACAATTGTTTGTCCATGCTCTGCTTTTTTTTCTTGTCTCACAAAACCTTTCCCAAAAACCCCCGTACCCATCCATTTTTCAAACCCTAACCCTCTTCCCCCGGGCTGTGTGGTTTTGATTGATGTGTGACTAAATTAAAGCAATAAATCCACACACTTGCTGGGGAGGATAAGGTGATACCAACAGGCTGGTGAAGAAATCCGAGGATATATTCTTACTCTGCTTGACAAAGACCCATGGCTAATGTCAAAGAACTTCAACCGAATTAGTAGTTATACTTTACCATTTGTTAGGCTACAATGTGGCACTGTTCTAGTGTACTGTCACCTGCTATATTCTCTATTGTACCGTTGTATTGCTCAGGAGGACAAACCAGATTTCATTTTCTTTTTTTTCATAGGCATGCAACTGCCACTGTGTCACACCACTAGTACCACCGCTATGAGGAAATTTTATCCGCCCAGGATTGCCAACCTTATTCGCTGTTTCCCGTGGAGCCAGCCCTGTGCCTAGCCCTACTTGCAAACAGAAATTACAGGTAAGATAGGCGTTTGGTTGGAGGTAGTATAATGGAGTATTAGGAGAGACGAGAGATTGACGGTAGTACTACTAAAGTCCTAGGACTATTCAGGAAAACAAACTTACTGTTAAACCCCCACCCACCAGACTCAAAAGCAGTAAAAAACAGGTATGGTCAGATAAAGTTTCAAAAAGTATATTTTTATAGCCCTAACAAAATAATCTCCCGCAAGACCCTCCCTAACCCCAACGATTGTCCTTCAAAAGTCCCCAAAAAACGCAACTCCCAATTCCCACCCCCCAAAAGTCTCTAAAAAAGGGGCAAGGGACACTATGGCAGGGTGCTGTTGGCTTTAGCAGCCATGGCATCATGCTCCTTGCGGAGGGTGGCATGTTCGAAGCGGAGGCCCTCCACCAAGTTCTTATAGTTCAGGACCTCCTGCTCCAGGTAGGACAGTCTGAGGGATAAGCGGCGCTGGTGTGCCTTGCAAATCCTGTGGGGGGCAGCTGCTGTCTTTGCTGCTCGGCGGTGGCGTTTGGCTTTGGTAGCCCGGCTCCGTACCGCTGGAGCACTGCGCTGTCTGGCAGCCCGCACGGAGGAGGATGCAGCTGTCCCCGTGGACGTTGTTGTTGTACCAGACTGCGTCTCCTCCTCCTCCAGGGCCACCAGCCGCCGATATTCAGCGACAGTGGCATCCAGCCTCCATTGCCGGGCCATTCGAGCCAGCTCCTTCCTCCTTGATGGTCTCTTGGATTTTGAAGGAGCAACTACATGAAGAAAGAAAGACATAGTCTGTAACCAATGCTCCTTAAGATTAACACAAAATGATTGAGCAGAAAGTTGTCACAGTACAAGTAGCAAATTGAAAGCACAGTACATAACTATTGAGGACAGTATCTATGTAACCTCCGACTTCTTCATCCTTGCTCTAACATTAGTGGGAGTTTAAGGAACAAATTCTACAAGCACTATGGACTTCCATTACAGTCGACTATGACAGTACACCAGTCTTATTCTTCTTCTTCTCTCTTGTTTAGGAAAATTGGTACGTTATCTTATACAAGCCGGCATAATGCCAGCGCAGTGAAATTGCACCCGAGAAAAACAGACGCACACCATGGTGAGTGAGACAGACTTGCGTTACTGTACCGGTAGAGTACATGCAGGTGGTGAAGCTCTTACTTTTCTATTACGGGTGGCACTGAGAATACTCTGTTAAAAGGGCTACTGCTTAATTAATTTAGCTTTCACCCTACAGTGCAAATGAGTATTAGAAAAGGAAAATGAAGAAGCTAAATAATCTGATTATCTATCACTTCACATGGGATGTATTTGATGACATATGGGATGACTTTAGGTGCTTTGCTTATTATTAAGTGAACAGTGATACCCCCACACATGAATGACGTACTACTACTAAACTAAAGTTATTAAGAGAGGTAGGGAGTGTCCACCGTAATAACCGGATATATGCTGTGCTTGCAGTTGCAATACAAACTACTGCTACTATTCATGGTAGTATTTGGACAAAATTACAACTTCTTTTCCTTGCCTTTCCTACACTGGAACGGACGTGCGGGTGCGGTGTTACATGCTCTTCAAAGTAACACTTAGTTCATCCAGTGACCGTCTACTCTCTCTAGATACACATATGCTATCTAAGAGTCAGATAGTACCATGAATGATCCAGGCATCCATCCATTCAAAGTATATGCACACATACAGTTTCTGTTTCACCCACCCAGGCTGTTCTCCTTCCACCCATCCTTGCTTCATCATTCACCCAGCCATGCACCATACCATATTCTTTCCTTCCCAGCCACCTCGGGGACCAAGCAAACACATATCATTCTTCTTTGCTAGTCATCATTACATTTCTCGTCCTTCCACACTTACTTACACCCTTCTTTCGCTTTTCGTTCATCCCTTCCATCGAGTTCACCTCAGATCTGATAGGGATTCTTATCGCCAAAAACTTCACAGCTAAGTCGAAGTACATTTAGAGGAGGCTACTACCTGGTTTATTTATAATACACCCGTGCAGAAAGCGCACTCTGCAGTCTTCAATCTCAAATGAGTAAGGAATGTATAGCTTACCTCTGCCCGCCACCACCGTGTCATCCCCCACAGATTTGTCCGGCACTTCCACCGCCTCCTCCCCAGAGTTGTCCTTGTCCAATGCCACCACCACCTCGACGCTGGCCCCGCCTCCAGATGTTCCACCTACAAAGTACATTTAATAATGTTAGAATACACCACTCACTACTATATAATATTTGGTCTAGGAGGAAGAAAGAAATGTGAAAAAAACAGTATACAATTTAATAATTTATGACTGTCTACTCTAAAGTAAAAATGTCCCTTTTTCCAGGGAAGGCTGTTGTCTTGCTGCACTTTTTGGCACAACTGATGAATGCTTGCTTTTTATTTTTAACACGCACCACTTTTTCTCCTAACAGACAGAAGCTTGACTTCTAAGAACACGAGCAGGATCAAGTTCAAACCAGGTGAGAGCTCGGCTCGACCACAAGAAATGTGTCCAATTAATCGTCAGCACTAAGCACTTTTCCATTTCCAGTTAAACGTTTACTTTTATGACAAACTTGATTTTAATAAATGTGTTTACTTTTAATAAAGCTTTTAAACTTAAATAGACTCTGTGGTTTTTGGTCCTCCAGACTAGAGTGGATGAGCTAAATGTTTTGGAATTTTTGCAAGCATAAGTCCGTGCCTCTGCCATCGGTGACTTTGGGAGCTAAATGACTCTGCCACACTATCTAGTCAGTAAGGAGATTGGGGGTTCAACTACAAAGTCTGTTATCACTGAGGTATGTGGAAAGTCTAACAGCACCTATTATAATTGATAAGCTAAGCAATGCATTATTTAGTGTCCATAGTTCTGTTTGTGCAGATTTGTCCCTGCAACAGTAGTAGAATGGATTGTCCTCCTATCCAAACCAAAAGTAAAGTAGTATCTTATTCTTTCTTGGTGGTCATTCACCTTTTTATTGCTGGCAATTGTCAAAGCATAAACATTTAGAATACTTGAAAAGACATTATGGACAATCCCAGAGGACTGCACTCAGTGCATAGAGCTATTGCTGACTAGAATGGGAGTCCAATGGAAATGCCAAATGTGCAATCTTAGTTAGCTACACAGACAGACTAATAAGAATAATCTAGTAATACCACACAGAGTCATAGTCGAGGCAGGATAAGAATTTAGATCCTGTCTACAAGAAGATCAAAGACGATTTAGAAAAAATCGAATGAGGAACGCTAGGAAAAAATAAGTACTCTATATTAAAATTAAAACTTACTGGGGCCAGCAAAGGAGCCCTCGCCTGTCCGGTCCTGGCCTGCATCGTCAACAGCACCCTCCTCCTCCTTCTCCTGTGTCCTCCTCTTGCCCCTGGGGGAAGCTGATGTACAACATGAAAGAAGGAAAAACAGAAAACATGGATGATATTTGTCAACCAAATCAAACATTTCAAAAGAACTAACAAAATATTTTTGCGAAATAGCAAATAGACAACTACTCCACGGGATATATTATTGACCAATCTCATGTGGTCGACTACGTTATTACTTTAGTATTGCTTGATTTGCGGACCGTCGAATTGGAAATTACCTTATGTAACTCACTAAACAAAGTACTAAAAAGGTTTGCCTAGGATTGGCAGGCAGCAGTCCGCAGCACGCGAAGTGACAGCCAAAGTCCATCGTGATTGAAGATCAGCGACAACACTAAAGTTTCCTACTACATTAACCAGTCATTAAAATACTCAAACTATCAATCCACCACCACTATTTCTTCTTATCGTCATGTGTACAAAGGAAGGACTGGACTTGAGTCTGTAGGGGCTGATTTAGAAGCCCCTTGCGGCTCTTTTGCTCCATTGTTGCGTGACTTTTGTGACGCAGCGGCAGCACAAAAGAGGCGCAATGGTGCGGCGTATATTAACAACGTGACGCATATGGGAGATGCATCACGTTGTAAAGCCCTGCGCCAATAGGGGGCGTTCTGGCGCAAGGGAGGGCGTTCCTGCGCAGGAACGCATCCTAAAAGTGGCTGAGGGAAATCTACAAGATTTCAATCAGTCACTTTGAGGACAATGGTGCGTGACTCAAACCCTGCGCCTGCTTGAAGCAGACGTACGGCTTGACACAGCATTGGGGAGATAGGGCATCCCAGAGCATTGATGGAGCTGCACCATCGTTGCGACGCAACTCCAGCAATGCGCCGCCTTTACGGCACAGATGCGTAACGCTTTGGTGACGTTTTGGGCCCATGGTGCGCCGCATTGTAAATACGGCGCACCATGGGTGATGGTGGCGTGACGCACAATTACTGGCGCATCCCTGCTACTTTGCAGGGATGCGCCGGTAATTAAAAATCTGAACCTTAGTGTGTAGCATTACGCAGTTCTTTAAACTACACTCATACATAATTTCACAGGCCAATGAAATGAACACAAAATCTAAAACAAATAAGCATAGTAGCAACACTACTGAGAAGAAGGAGAGCAGTGTACCTGAAATGCACAGAAGATTTTGAAATATAATTTACCTACAATGTAATGAGCAGCATTATTGCTCTTGGTAAAAAACACAAATTTGCAATATAATAACACAGCAGGAGAAAACAGAGTAGTAAAGAAATAGCTACTACTACTCACCAAGCCCGGGGATCTCAAGGCCAAGGAGGTCGAGCAGATCTCGCTAACGGGTCAGGACATCCGTCCAGCGGTGGGTGGCCTGGTTGTAGGTGCGCCAGACCCGAGAGTGGTGGTAAATGGCCTGGCACACCTTCTCCCACCGCTTCCGGCGCTCCCGGATCCCGTACCCGGCACTGATCCTGCCGCCTCCCATGATGGTCCTGGGGAGGCGGCTCTGAACATAAAAAATGAGTTGGCCCACCTCCTCCGGGCTAAAGATCTCCCTGGGTACGACCTCCTCCCCCCTCAAACGCCCGCACGGGAGCCGGACACGGGGTGCGGGACCCTTCCCCTTCTGGGGATGCTTCCCGGCTCCCTTCACCATGGTCTGGGTGGAAAGGAATAAAGAAAATAGAATAGGGAAGAGAAGAAAAGAAAAGAGTTTAAAAAAGTAGTTTAAAATTAACCAAAAGTAGCAGTAAACACAAAAATATAGGGCTAGAAAAATAGAGGGATAGATAATAAGTAAAATAGATCAAAAAAAACTTCAAACAAGCAAAGGATGGCAGAGATTTAGAGAGGATACAAAGACCATGCCCAGAACCATAGCAATGAATGAGAAACAAGATGTCGCTGGTTCACGACCGCGCGGGTAAGTTCGCGCAAGATTTTCCTCGCGAACACTCGCGAAACTGTACTGGCGAGCCGCACACTTTGCGAGATTACACTTCGCGCCCGGAAACGGAAATACGTCAGGCAAACAAGATGGCCGCGCCCTTGAACGACCGCGAGGGTAACTTCGCGCCTTGCGCTACGAGCGGCTTGCGAAAACGCACAAAACCTTGCGAACTAACACGCCGCAAAAAAACAAATCGCATATTCGCACGAATTCGCGGCTTCCGAATCTGATCTCGCGAGTGTTCGCGCCCCGCGAATCCCGCGAAATTGCAGTAAAACGAGTTTTGCAAAACTGAAAGCACTCTGCAGGTGCAAGAGTTCAAACTCATCATTAGTAACAATTCCCTGTAGTGCTTCCTGACTGGGGCTCCTCCAGAGTTCAGTTGCTAGTTGCAACAATTGTATGACCCTGCTCTGACCCTCACAGCAGGCTCATAGAATAGCTACAAGAAGGCCACAAAGGTCCTGGAAAAAAAAATGCACAGCAACAGAAAGCAAATTACAGATAAGGAAGCAGGTGCCAGACTGGAATTTTAAAACAGTGACACATTAATAAACTAACCCCAAATTAATTCATGTCAGTTGAAGCAGGGCTGTTGTGCTTGCTTTTCCCCCCCATAATCTACAGTGATGATGAACCAGAGGGTGGCATTGATGTAACAGAGGGTGGCAGCGGTGAAACAGAGGGTGCTGGGAACCTGTGATGATGAACCAGATGTAGAAACAACATAATCGCGACCATTGCGAGCCGAAAGGTAAGTTCGCAATTGCGAACTGGTACAAAACCCTCGCGAACTGGCAGAAATCCTTGCAAACACAAAAAAAAAACTCCGCAAATTCGCGAGAATTCGCGGATTTTGCGGATTGCGAGTTCGCAAATCCGCAAAATTCGCGAACGCGAGATTCGCAAAATTCGCCCATATTTAGTAAAATATACACTCTTAACGTTTATTATCGCTGCCTTGTACTCCTCTAACGCTAAATTATAGTCCTTTTTATGTTCTCGTCTATAATCAGTTCTCCAAAGTTGTTCTTTATGCCTGCTTTTAGTTTTTATCTGCCTAAGCTCAGCTGAATACCACGAAGAGGACGCCTGATTCCTCCCGGAGCACTTGGTTGTTTCAGGAGCAAGTTTATGTGATGAAGTCCTAATCCACTTTTCATAGTTAATGGCTGCTAAGTTTGTGTCAGGAACCAGGTTTGGAGGGTTAGATGCCAGGGCTATCATGAAATCATTTTTTCGTATTGATTTCCATGGTCGAGAACTAACCAATGGAAGTCTGATCTGATGTTGCTTGTTGGTGGTAAGTACTGCTATGTTGAAAGAAATGAGGTTGTGGTCGGACCAAGACTTGCCCGACGCAGCTCGCTACAGGAAGTGCCGAAGGAAGCCGACCCTCCAGCTGACACACTGACAGAGAAGCTGTCCTTTCTCTCGCTGAGAATCTAGATCCAGTGTTTCTAAGCTCCCCTCGTGGGGTGTCGGGAAATCGAGTCCCGAGACAGAGATACCAGACCTCCTTCATTCTAAAACCAAGGTACGGAGCTGATTAGACCTTAAGAGAAATCTTGGTTAGATTCTTGGCAAATAAAAAACTAAACCTATGCTACACCTCACTTACTTCTTCCCTCGTACTAGTCCTAGGTTAGGTACATTGGGGCATATTTTAGAAGCACCAGTTGGGTACTTTTAGCCTTTGTTATTTATGTATGTATTTCTCTATGGTCTAGGAACCATACAATGCTTTTACAGTATTATTTTATAATACTCTTCTTACTGTACGCAGTATACTTTGCAACCAGTATTACAATTGTAGCAGTTCACTTTACTTGCTTGAGAAAGAAGACTGTTCAATAAATCCTTTTATTGAAAACGCCCTTCTCTCTATTTCTCTGCACCTCTGATGAAGCGAAGCATGTACGATTGACTGAGTAAAATATCTATCTCTGGACATCAGTTTTAGTCTTGGGGAAAACAAATTGTCATGTTTATGGGGTTGTCAGAAACTAATCCCTTCTTGTTCATTCAAGAAAGTTTCTAGTGGCCTCTGAGCTAGCTGGCACTCACAATTAAGTCTAATATATTCGATAGAGCCCTAGTAGACATAAGTCCTATGTCAAATCTATAGGATATGTTATTCCAATGCGCAGAGCCTATTGGGAATATAGGAACTACACTACATGGCGCCCAACATTCGGTAAGGCACTAATTTAACGCTAGATACTAGAGTAACTCAGTCGTGCTTTTCACAGAGACCCCTTTTTCCAGTAAAATACTCCAATAGCCGTCTGGAGTGGGCAAAAGGATAAAATATCCACCATAACTGAGTAGGACAAAAATCCTATGTATTAGTTTTTGGTTTGTTCTACGTTGAAGGATACAGTGTTCCAAAATACTGTGCACCTAATCTTTGTTTCCTTGAAACTTGCTCTGCAAAACTTTCAGCCAACAAAATGACTGAAAACGAGAGCAGTGGGGCTGCAGCCCTACCGGGTTTAAACATTACAGGTTTCCAAGAAACCGACGTAGATGCTATAATCATCCCGGAAAACCTAAAGAAACCACCTATATAAAGTTTATAATGAATGGCCTATCACCTAGAGGTGGTAGGGTAATTTTTGTCATAGAGGCACACGAATATCGGCAGACAGAGGTATTCTATTCATGGATAGTCTTCCCTGAAGCAAATGCAGTATTGCATATGTTTCACTTCTACAAAGTAGAGGATAATCCAATGGAATATGTTCCTTTCGAGGACATTGAAATTCCACTAACTTACCAAGAGTATCAGCTCTGGTTTAAAGGCGCCCTACAACATCAAAATCACATTACCAGGCTTGGTCCACTAGGTAGACCAGGAGCAACATGTCCGTACTAGCCAGCTATACACGTCATCCTGACATTGAAGAAATGTCAAGTGAAGAACTATTAGTTCAACTAAAGCAACTATTAAAAATACATAGACAATTGGTTCAATATGTCATGCAGACTCTGACAGTCCAACCTCCTATAAGGATTCAACAATAAAATCCTCACCAGGGGAACATAAATAAAACTACACAACCGACTATACAATCAGTCATTGGTAAATTGCCCGCAAAAAGGAACCAAATTCCATGCTGGATAGCTAAAAAAATTACTCAAATAGAGGCAGTATTTCCTGACAGTACACCTTATGAGGAACATAGGTTTTTAACAATCTGTTTACCAATGGGCATCACACCACACCTGGAGGACTGCGACACTTGGGATAAAGTATTTGCTGCAAACTACATAAAAACACATGGTGTTCCGTCTATGGCGGTTATACCAGACTTCCTGAAACAGATTCAAAATGAATACGGGGTAGAGCCTGCTTTAAATCTGGGTATGAAATTACTGAAAGATTTCAAACAGGTCTCAGCTATAATATTAGTTAATATTAAAGATGAAGGAGCATCTGTGGCAATCAGCCAAAAAATAAGGGAAATTGATATAACTGAGCAAACATATGAACTGACTAGAATAATTGAAAAATCCTATGAAGAACTAGGAAGAGATAGTTTGGGTGGGAAACCAGTAAAACCCTAACTAACAGAAAATCCTGAAAAGGTCTTTATTAAAAATACTCTCACTACTCCGAAAATAAAGTAGAAAAATACTAAACAAACTTCTAATGAGAAGCGTTCTCAGTCCCGAGGAAGGTCTCCTCAAAAGGAGCCCTCAGGAATAGAGATAATTTGAGAAAACCTGATAGATATCAAGATACTGATACACGTTCCTCTCGTACCTTTCAGAATTCCTCACAGAATTCCTCACAGAAATTGGAAAGAAGAGGTTGGTCAGAACATATGGAATAACGTGTGAAGTCCAAAGACGACCAACACGTTCTAAAAAATAAGAAAACCCAATTCACCAAAAATAAGGTAGCAGCTCTAAAAATCAAACAAGCCGAGGATCTTGAGGACACAACTGAAGAACGGGGAGTGGACCCAGACAATGCTGGACAGCGCAGCAGAAGTCACCATAGCTCGCAAGATCTTGAAGGATCATCTGGAGACAGTGGACTTGAATGAGTACATTCAAGTTGAAATAGCTGATTCCAGGGTTAGTGTATCCCATAAGTTATGAAGTAACATTCCGGATGGAGGGGGACATAACTAGGAAAATAGGAGCACTCTTTTGGAAGAAGCTCTCTAAGGGTTATGACATTCTTCTAGCTGAAAAATACTGGCCACCAAAATTTGTCAGGGAGTGCCCACATGGTGAATACATCATTATGCCAGCCTTCTCCAATCATATTCCAATTCATTTAAAATACACCTATCCTCACCACAAAATCCAGTTAAAATCACAACCAACTGCACAGAGGCAGTATCCAGTTAAGCAAGAAGCTAAAAAACAGGTCAAGGAGATATTAAATCAACTTGAATACCAAGGGTTGATTGAAACATGCACCTCGTCAATAAACAATCCTTTGTTTCCTGTCTCCAAACCAGACAATACATATTGTCTAGTGTTGGACTACAGACATTTACACTCTTGTTGCAAAACCTTTGCAGCACAAAATGCACAAAGTGCAGCAATGATGAATAACATTGTGCGTAAAATATATAAAACTACATTAGATATTTCTAACGGTTTCTTCTGTCAAAACATTGCACCTGAAAGCAGGAACTTGACCACTTTCTCAATTATGGGGACACACCGTCACTTCTGTCGTCTCCCCCAAGGATGCGAGAATAGTCTCAGGTTATTTTCAGCCAGAGTAACAGAGTTACTACAAACGTATGATGATGAGGCATTACCTTATGTCGATGACATCAATCTAACAGACGATGATATGGACATGTACTTGAACAGGATGAACATCATAATACCTGGCTTTGCCTCTGTAGGGTACAAATTCAACTTTAAAAAATCAAGACTTGGCCACCTCAACGTCCTTTTTCTGGGACACGAGTTATCAAGTGAAGGCAAAAGCCTGGCAGACAACTTTTTAGAAAAGTGTTTGCTGCTCCAACCTCCAAATATGCTGAAAAACATACAGTTAATTCTAGTTTTCCTGAATTTCGGAAGAACTTACATTCTAAACTACGTAGAAAGGGTTAAACCTCTCTACAAATTAATCAAACCTGATGTAAAAACTACTAATTGGACTCAAAAACACACAGAAAGTTTGCATTCAGTACAAACAGAAATGTTAGCAACATCACATTTAAAGACATGCGTAAACGTATGCAATCTTGTAATCAGAATAATCCCAGGAAGATCCAGATTTACGTACTTAACCTTTAACCGCTTCAGCGCGGCGCAAATTTTCGCGCTGTGCTGAGGATTTGAAAATGGGCGTGGTCGTGACGGAACGGTTCCATCACCAGCACAGCCCAACCGACGCTCGTGACGGACCCGTTCTGTCACGAGCGTCGAAGGGGTTAATGAAGGTGAAAAGTTACCGATTGCTTACAAATCACACTTGTACACACAGGCTGAAATGAAATTCACTTCAACAGAAAAAATTCTGGCAGCGGTTCAAACTGCAGTAGCAAAAGAGAGAGCTCTAGCACAGGGTAAGCACATAATGGTCGTTACTCCTGTACCTGCCTTAGAGACAGTGACAAAAGCAAGCATTCCGAATCCAAAGGCTTTACATCCAAGATGGATACAATGGGTTAACTCTCTTGCTGCAACAGACATTGAATACGTGTTTGACCCATACTTAAAAATTCAAGAAGTTCTACAATATGAACAAGAATGTCCTCTGCCCACTGTGATTCTGCCTTTAGAACAGTACAAATGTATAATATATACAGACGGATCAGCACAACCCGCAATTGGGGGTAAACAAGCTTATAGTGCTGCGTGCGCAATTGTTAAAGGTCGCTGGCGCGATAGTAAATTCCGACCAATGGTCACAAAAACACAATCTCTCGGAGATTGTAGAGCTCAGTGAGCTGAACTTCAGGCTTTCAAGATGGCGCTTGAAAATTCCGATCACGAACTCCTCACACTCACAGTGTGCGATTCGTATTACTGCGTCCAGTCTTACAATGAATACTTGCAGAACTGGGTTCAGAACGGTTTCAAAGATGCAAAACGTGGCACAATCAAGCCTAAGTTGCTTTGGGAAGAAGTAGTTCAATTACAGAAAGAACTACAAAAGACTCATGTGATCCATACACTGAGTCATCATTGAGATAGCGTTCACGTTGCAGGGAATTCATTGGCTGATGAAGCCACGAAGGCAGCTGTGCAAACGGCTTCCATAGATGCAATCACTCTTTCAAAAACAAAAATAGACAGCAAAATAATGCAGGCTGTTGCCGCTTTCAATAAAGACAGCGGTAAAATGTTACCAAAAGGCTTTCCACTCAAGTACTCATATATAACAGATGTAAATAATGTTCCTTTTGCTCAAATTCCTGGAGTGGGGGATAGAGTAATTCCAAACATGGAACAAAGATTTGGACTAATCTTAGCAGCACATGAAGGGCTCGCCTCTGCACATGCAGGTATTTCCGCCACAGTGTCATTATTAAAACAAAGATACTGGTGGGCGTGCATGAGGAAAGAGACCAGAAACTATGTTTTGAAATGTGAAATCTGCCAAAAAATTAAGGTTTCAACAGTGAAACGCCCGGGGCAGACACCCCTTTTAATTCAGATAAACCATTAGCATTCGTCTGCCTGGACCACTGTGGTCCCTTACAGAGGGATGGTAACTACAAATATATCATGGTTGCAGTGGATTCCTGCTCAAGACTAATTTGGATGTGGCCTTAGCGCTCGGCTGATGCCCGAACTGTTGTAAAAGATTTGCGAGTCTTTATCGGCACATACGCAATCGGCAAGCTACATTCTGACCAGGGACCTGCGTTTAGCTCCAAAGCTTACAAGGAGGCCATGGCCAATTTGGGCGTTGCATTGCGGTATTCAAGTCCATTCCATCCTGAGGCAAATGCTGTAGTGGAAAGAAAAAACCGGGACATAAAGCAATCTATAACAGCTAGGGTATTAGGCTCGGGTGACGGGTGGGTCAAACATCTAATTAGTGTCCAATGTAGATTAAACGATCTGCCAAGAAATTCTCTGGGTGAAATCACTCCATATGAAATCCTTTTTCGTACTCGAATGCTTGTCCAGGACCTCGAACGTCACACTTCAGTGGTGGAACAAAAACCCTTTGATATCAAAGACCGTTTGGCTGTTTTGCAGGACTTAAACGAGAAAAGGAGACGTCAAAACAACACAATACAGAAGCCAACGACCACTGAAGGAGAACCACCTATCCCAGCAAAGCCTGTCTGGATTACAAAGGTTGGGGATCTAGTCAGAGAAATATCGTGCATAAGAAGGAATTTGGGCCTTCTTACAGAAAACCAGTACCTGTACTAGCAATCCACGGATCAAGAACAGTGTTACTGCCACCCCTTGCTGGAAGACAAGAGAACAGGTTTGTATCCATCAAACTGGTCAAACCACATCATGTGGCCGATAATAAGTAGTAGTCCCAGTGGACTACAAAGATGTAGCAGAAGACCAAATCTTGCTACTATCCAAGAGGTTCAGACTGAGAGACTAATAACATTTGAAGACTCTACAGCACAGAACAAAGGACTAAGCAATAAAGCTATGGAACTTGTGCCTCTTGAAACCCAAATTACAGTTCGTCAAGACACTCCCGTCTACAATGATGTAGCATTGGACTACACTAATATGACAAAGGATCTGGTAGCCCCAGCGATTTCAAATAATCCTGATGCAATTCCAACAATTGACAGAACTGCCTCTGGCTATTTCATCAACTTTGATACATTTTCTGAGGATCCCAGTGAGCCTGAAATGATGCCAGCAAATAAAACTTTTAAAGATCAAGTAACAGAACTCTTTCAGCAACTTGAAAGAACTTATCTGGTTTTACCATGGGTTGAACTTTGGATTGTGCTTGGCGTACTTTTTCTCCAACTTTGGCTAATCATGGTATTAATGTTGGTGATGCTGATAAATGGAAAATATAGTAAAATGGACACAGCAAGTAAGAACATCAACTTGCTCCTGAAGCCATACAAATCATCTGATCGTGAACAAAGAGACTTGACATCAGTAAGCATCACAGCCCTTCCTATCCCTGGTGGTATAGCATGGGATAGAACTGATTATGACATTGATGGTCCGGCAGAGCTGCTGAAGATTCTACATCAATTTATGGTTTCCTTGAGTGACTTTGTTTCACCCAGCACGTTTTCTGATGATTGGGACTTTGAGACTGTTAATAATATGGTGTCAGATTTAGAGATGTCTCCTAAATTCACAAAACATGAATACTTAGAAGGTTCATCATATTATGCACAAATGTATTGTTATAATCACTATGGTCATCATTACTTGCACATATCTGCAAACCCTAGAAATGTTTACACTTTCAAACAATGGGAACATTGTCCAACGCCACCAGAAGGTAGCTCAAAAACATTCTATGAAAAATGTTCATACTTCTCAGGTTTTAATACCACAAATCCGGAAACTTTTTACTTTAAAAATGTTAATAAGACAGGAATGAAATGTATGTTGACTAATACTAAGCAAATTTATTCAGCATCCTTTTATTCCCAGCTGTCCTCATTAGGTTTTGACTTTTGGAGTGACAACTAAGCAGGATACAGCAAAGAACCAATACAAAGCCTCACTCCACCTGTATAAAAAACTTATTTCTCAAGCTAAGGCGGAGTATTATGAGTCTCGCCTACAGAAGGCTAGGAACACCCAGAGGGAGACCTTTCAAATCCTATCGGAGTTGAGCAAAAAACAGGAGAATTCAGAGTCTCCCATAAACTGTGACACCTTCCAGGGGTATTTCCTAGATAAAGTAAAGACCATTATCCTGGAAATAAAGAATAGTATGGTGAATAGTGATACCATACACTCCGAGGTTCATAATCCTGCTCACTGTTCTATGGTACAGTTCCCTGAGCTGGATGAGCTGAGCCTAGAGCAGCTAATGGGTAAAACCAAATCTGGCTCCCCAGCGGATCCATGTCCCCCTAGTGTCTTCCGTGTGGCACGCCGCTATTGGAAGCTCGGATTATTTCTCTCCTTAATAGGTCCCTAGAAACAGGATACCTACCAAGTGATCTTAAGGAGGCGCGTGTCAGACCTCTGCTGAAGAAACCAGGTGCAGACCCGGCTGTCCTGAAGAACCACAGGCCGATCTCCCAGTTGCCCTTCCTTGCAAAGGTCCTAGAGCAACATGTGCTGAAGTCCCTGTCCCTGTACCTCGAATCCCATAGCTTACTGCATGAACGACAGGCGGGGTTTCGAGCACACCATAGCACCGAGCTAGTGATGCTCTGGGTGCTAGATGAACTGAGAGGCATGGCTGACGGCAAAAAACCGAGCGCCCTGATTTTATTAGACCTGTCAGCGGCGTTCGATACCGTCAGCCATGACCTGCTCCTGGGAAGACTGGAGGCCTTTGGGATCAAAGGCTTGGCCTTTAAGTGGTTGCAATCTTTCCTTTTGGGAAGGACACAGAGGATACAACTGGGGAGTCGATATCAGAGGTGGGGTTCTTAGAGTGCGGGGTACCGCAGGGTTCCGCACTGTCCCCACTCCTGTTCAACCTCTATCTGCAGCCCCTGATTGCGTCCTTGGCTGAGATGGGTTGTAGAGTCTTCAACTATGCTGACGACACTCAACTTGTGCTGAGCATTGATAATACAGGGACAGCACAAATCCAAGCTCAAAACATCTTGAGGTTTACCGTGGGGTGGATGACGGAAAACCTACTAAAGATCAACCCGGATAAGACCGAGGTACTGGTAATTCCATCTACCACCTCACCGTGGAGTGATCTGTATTGGCCTGCAGAGCTTGGATCAGCCCCAAAACCTAGTGCCAACGTGAAGAGTTTGGGGATCAAACTAGACTGTGATCTGTCAATGTGCAACCAAATTTCCACCGTTGTTGGAACCTGCACGAACATCATCAGACAATTGAGAAAGTTAGCCCCCCTCCTTTCTCATTCTATGATGCGCTCAATTGTAGCAGCAACCGTCATTTCACGGATCGACTATGGGAATGCCCTGTATCTTGGCCTCCTAAAAACATTGACAAACAGACTTCAGGTCGTAATGAATAACACCGCACGACTGATCTTCGGAGTACCCAGACGAACAAAGGCCTCCCCTCTACTCCAAAATCTTCATTGGCTCCCTGTTAAAGAGAGGGTTGAGTTTAAGAGCCTCTGTATAGCGCATAAGGCGATTTATGGCCATGCGCCGGCATATATTAAAGCCCGTCTGGAAGTATACAGTCCGAAGAGAACACTCAGATCATCGGACTCTCAGCTACTGGTTTGCCCCCGCTATAAATTAGTGACCAAGGGAGGGAGAGCCTTCTCTGTTTTGGCCCCTCAGCTATGGAACAAGCTGCCTGAGGGGCTACGCAGGGAGGTGAATCTCCTACGGTCCAGGAAATCCCTGAAAACACTGCTGTTCAGAAGAGCCCTGACCGCAAGTAGGCCTGTAGTGGTGTCTCTCGGAGGAGTGAAGCTAAGTTATTGTAACAACATCTATTTCCAATGCGCTTAGAGGCCTGTAGGTGATTGAGCGCGTTACAAATCTAAACTAACAATAACAATAACATAGAAACCAAAACTGTCTGGGGCTCAAAAGACTGGCAAGTACAGGGAATAGAAGCTTTATTTCGAGCCTGCATTATCTCTGAACAAAAAATGTTTTTGAATGACACTGTTCAACAGACATCCTGCCTTGGCCTAGCCAAGATAAAAGTGAGCATGGGCTGAAAATCAATTTGCAAATTTTTGTCATTTCGCGGTACGCAAATCGCTTGAAATTGTCAAAGAATTCGCAATTCGCAAGTTGCCGGATTTTTTTTGCTTGGTTGCGCTTCAAAAATACAATCTCGCGCACCTGGCATTGACTTACCGTGGTTCTCAGATCGCCGAGTTGTTTTCCTCCCGGTTTGCGTGTGCTGCACCATTTTCGATCTTGCTGCGTGCTCGCGTAAGACTTTTCAACCGCGAGTACGTCATGGCGTGATTGCGCGAAACTATTTGACCGCGAGTACGTCATAGAGTCCCGCCATCTTGCAATGCAAGACTTTTAGAACGCGAATACGTCATAAGGGCCCGCGATCATGTATCATGAGAGTAAACAATAGCGAATACGTAGATGCGCCGCGCAGCTGACATCCGGCGGGAGATTTGCTTTCCCGAAATTGCAAAAATTGCAATTCTGCACAAGAAATCTATCGCTGGCAGCATAAACCTTCTGAAAGTGATGATTTGGATAAGAATAACTCCTCAGGTTGACATTTGGCTGCACTTTTTTGTGCAAGGAGTGCATTTTTGGGGGGTTGGGAGGAAAGAAGTGCCCCAGAGTCTCCAACTTCCTGCTCCTATCCAGCAGGCTCCTCCCAGTGCTTTGACCATGTCCTGGTCACTTTTCACTTGGATCTGGAGCTGGAAGGATTATTCGTTGTGGCTGCTGCTGGATATATGTATTTGAGGACTTTTTGTTTGGATCACTTTTGGAATTGAGATTTTACAAGTAAGTTGGTGTTGTTTGTTTGGGGCATTGCAGTTGCTGCAACAACAATTTATAAACTTTTTCACAACTTTAAAAAATATATATTGTAGGTAGCCACAGTATCCAGTAGGCCCAGGGTTAGTCATGGGTGCATGATACAACTTTTTCTGTGAGTTTTGTTGAACTTAAATATCATTTACGGCATGGATGGCATGGAATTGTATAGCTCACTGTTCTATCTATGTAGAAGTTTTTTGTAATTTTGGGGTGCGTGTTAAAGCCACACTAGCCAGTAGGCCCAGGGGTAGTCAGTGGTGAATGGGCCAAGTCTTTCTGTGGGGTCTCTTGAATTTAAACATCATTTGGATCATTGATGCCATTGGATTGGGGTGATGTTAGTGTGTATTGTGATTTTTGGGTGTTGTTGGGGCCTGGTCCAGGGCCTGGCCATGTGGGTAGGGGTCTAGGGGCCATTTTGAAGCCAGGCAGTGTGCTTTGTGCCATAGGCCTGCACCCAGTCTGCCTTGCGTTCATCCTTTATGCCCAGGGTTACACAGTGGTGCAAGGGCCATATCTTTCTGTGGGGTATCTTGAATTTGAACACCATTTAGGGCATGGATGCCATTGGATTGGGTTGATTTTTGTGTGTATTTCGATTTTTTGGGTGTTGTTGCGGCGTGGTTCAGGGCCTGGCCATGTGGGTGGGGGCCATTTTGATGCCTGGTCCAGGGCCTGGCCATGTGGGAGGGGGTCTAGGGGCCATTTTGAAGCCAGGCAGTGTGCTTTGTGCCATAGGCCTGCACCCAGTCTGCCTTGCTTTCATCCATTATGCCCAGGACTACTCAGTGGTGCATGAGCCAAGTCTTTCTGTGGGGTCTCTTGAATTTAAACTTCCTTTAGGGCATGGATGCCATTGGAAGGGGGCTGATTTTTTGTGTATTTCGATTTTATGGGTGTTGTTGGGGCCTGGTTCAGGGCCTGGCCATGTGGGTGGGGGCCATTGTGAGGCCTGGTCCAGGGGGTAGCCATGTGGGTGTGGGTCTAGGGGCCATTTTGAAGCCAGGCAGTGTGCTTTGTGCCATAGGCCTGCACCCAGAGTGCCTTGCTTTCATCCATTATGCCCAAGACTACTCAGTGGTGCATGGGCCAAGTCTTTCTGTGGGGTCTCTTGAATTTAAACATCATTTAGGCCATGGATGCCATTCGATTGGGGTGATTTTTGTGTACAGTTTGTTTTTTTGGGTGTTGTTTGGGTGTGGTCCAGGGCCTGGCCATGTGGGTGGGGGCCATTTTGAGGCCTGGTCCAAGGCCTGGCTATGTGGGTGGGGGTCTAGGGGCTATTTTGAAGGCAGTTAGTGTGTTTTGTGCCATAGGCCTGCACCCAGTCTGCCTTGCTTTCATCCATTGTGCCAAGGGTACACAGTGGTGCATGAAACAACTCTCTCTGTGTGGTCTCTCTTCTATTAGTTTAAACATCAATTTTGGATTAGAATTGCAGTTTTTATGTTGGGTCTTTCCGTTTTTGGGTGTGTTGTGTTAATAATAATAAATGCCTAGTTGCAAATATTAATTGAAGCACGACATATGCAACATTTTTTAACTGATGTTCCTCTGGCTTCCTTTGCTTTTAAGTGCACAAAGACTGAGAACCAGGAATCATCCTCATCATTATCACTTGTTGTAGTGCCTGGAAGAAGTCCTGCTGCAGTGTGTGCAAAATGTCACATGACGTCACGTGTGGCCACAGACAATTCTGCAACTCGTGCAACTGCGTCCTGCTGTTCTGACATCTGAAGAAGATGGGAACAAAGAAAGGTGGCCGTAGCTCCTCTACCAAGAAAGTTGCCAGTGCCACTGCCAGTAAGAAGGAGCAGAAGAAGCAAGTGACGCCACTTACCAAGGAGACTGGTGTGCCGACAGACACTTTTTTTGGGGAAAAAAACTATATATATAGAACAACATGAAAGGGTGGTTCCCAATAATATAGAGGACCAAACAGTTCCAGAATTATTAAATGCTCACAGAACAGCTAATTATATTTAAATTATTTTATTATCATTTGTATTTATAGAAAAATCTCTGTCAAATGTGCAAAGTACAAAAATCCATACTTCATAGAATGAAGACTACATATAATTCATGTAACATCAGCCCAAGAACAGGGAGAGCAATAAAAAGAGACACATACATCACTTACTCATTCTACCAGTCACAAACTCACTCACAAACCGATACATCCATACTGACTCAACCAACTAGAAACTCTCATCAACCAGACAGAAAAAGCGCAGACGCGCGTTTCAGAATAGTGCCACAATCGGGAATTCCTTCATCAAGGCGCAAATCATCACGATAGTCAGGAAGGCACAATGTTCCACAAATCCAGGTCAATCAGATTGGATCCTGTTCATAAGTTCTGGGCAAGCAAAAGCATATCAGACAATAAGCTCCCAAGGAGGCTCAAACAAAGGAATAATAAGCGAACAGCCTTACGACATGAAATGGTCAATATCGGATAAACGAGGGAGTTTCGGGAAAATCTGAATAATCGGAGGAACGAATATTTGAGAAAGGTAAAGGAGCTCAAGGTTTCTGATCCAGGAAGTGTAAAGATGAGTGTTCGAACATCCAAGTAGTCGAATAGGCACAATGCCTACTTAAATGAGGCAACAGGCGCGTATTACATTAGCTTCGGAGACTAGAAACTCTAATCCACCAAGATCAAAAAGGCCGCCGGGGTCAAGGAAAGATAGAACGATGGCATGATCCTAGCCAAAGTGGTCAGAGGATCTCCATATCCAAACCACACGGGTCTGTCTCCTGCGTCAACACGAGAAAAAAAAACTATGCCTGCAGCAGCTGTGTCCGCCGGGGACCAAGCTGGGAGCAGCACCTCTGCTTCATTGGTCTCAGTGTCACCACGCCAAGTTAGGCCCAAGCCCATGAGTGCCGCAGAGGCAGTCACTTTAATTGCTCTTTCACCATCAACCAGTGATGTTGGTGTTGACTCATCGCAAAGTAGCATCCAATCAACGCAGGGTGTAACTCATCTGACGAATGTTCAACCACAGGTGCAATGATAACCACAGGTGCAACATGGAGAGGCACAAGGAGAGGCACAAGGAGAGGCGCAAGGAGAGTCACATGGAGAGGTGCAAGTAGAGGCGCATGGGGAGGTACATGGGGAGGCGCATGTAGAGGCGCATGGAGATGCGAATAGAGAGGCGCATGGAGAGGCGCATGGAGAGGCGCAAGTCGAGGCGCATGGAGAGGCGCATGGAGAGGTGCATGGAGAGGCGCATGGAGAAGCGCATGGAGAGGCACAACTGCCCACAATGCGTGTTCCTCCAGAAGTAAGGACACATCAGGAACTCGAGATTCATTGCGGAGGTATCAGCCGAGCAAGCCACTCCTCCTGATGATCCATTGTCTTCCAAATCCCCAGCAAGGAAAAGGTCAAGGAAGGCTAGTACAAGTTCTTCTTCAAGCCCCCTTCCTTCTGATGATATAGATCTTGATTGGCACCCACCAATGCAGTCTGAGAGGAAGGCACGCCATGAGCTGACAAAGCTAGGTAAAAGGAAGGTTCCCGCAAGGCTTTCAGTTATGGGTGATGAAGAAGTAGGAGTAGAAGTGGTGTATTCTGCTGCTGATGAACAGTCATCACAGTCGTCACTCCAGCTCCAGTGGGCATGCAGCAGACAGACATTTTTACCCTATCCAAAAAAGCTGCTGTGCAGGATGTGTGCGGCATGGCACCACTGGTACCATTACCAACACAGGTAACTACTACACCAACACGACCTACAGCTTCCATATTTTCTTGTCAGAAGGGCCGGCAGGGACCTCCATCCAGCTCGACCTCCATTACCTCAAGTAGTGGTGCTGTAAGTGCACAGCAGAGTCAAATTCCACCACGCCCATCCTCCACTTCTTCTGGCATCGAAAGTAGCACCTCCACCATGACCAGAAATCTCAACTCCCCAGTTTGGGACTTCTTTGGCATTAGCAAAAAGGGAGAAAACCTAGTCATTTGTTTGATATGTAAACAAGTAGTTAGTCGGGGTAAGCTTGGTACCAACTATGGTACTGGAGGCCAGAGAAGTAATCTCCAAAAACACCACATTATCTAGTGGGAGGCGCGCCTAAGTAACATCCGGAAAGCCAAAAGTACAAATCCAAATGTATCCATTGATATTGCATCTGATGACGAGGAGCTGATCCTGCAGGGGGAAGGCGAAGAACCGAGAGACATTTTTTCTGGTACACACAGTACCCCTGGCAGCAGCACTGCAGTGGTAGCACCCACACCCTCCTCTACCACAGCAACATCTTGGAGGCACAGTAGTCTGGTAGAGACACCAATGAGAAAAAGTACATCAATGAACCTAACTGGGTTGAAGAAGTCTGGATCCTCATCACATATGAAAATGGTCCAGACCACCATTAAAAGCATGTTTTGGTTGGAGGCGCCATTTGAAAGCAACTACCCAACGGCACGTCTGTATAATACAATGCTGGCTAAAATGTTAGCCCTGGACCTTCTCCCTTTTTCTTTTGTGGAAGGGGTGGGTTTTCTAGAATTTGTAGCAACAGTCTGCCCTAAATGGAAGGTTACTAGCCAGTCCTATTTTGCCAGAGTTGTGGTTTCAGCACTACATCACTATGTGCTGGACGTGATTGGGGCAGCTTTGCAGAAGAGTGCTGTTCACACTTTCCACCTGACAACAGACATGTGGATCAGTTGCCAAGCCGTTGATTACATGTGCATCACTGCACACTGGGTCTCTTTTGTGGGGGTGAGAGAGGAGTAGATATCTGCAGGTGTTGACGGTGTCACAATTTTAAAGCTCCTCTGAAACATGCAACAGTAGCCATGTTTGCCATGGAGAAATCTCATACTGCAGTAAACATTTTGGAGGAGTTTGACAGTAAGGTCTTTGAATGGCTGCATCCAAGAAAGCGCATGATTGGTTGTGTTTCCACGGATAATGGCAGTAACACAGTTAAGGCCATGTCTGATGGTGGCTATTTCAGAGTTCCGTGTTTGGCGCACAGTATTAACATTGTTAACAACAACGTTGTTTAAGATTTCCTGAAAAAAGAAAACACAGTCAGCAAGTTACTGACCACCTGCCAAAGAATCTGCTCACATTTCAGCCATTCTTTTAAGGCCCGGAAGCAGCTGAGGATCATTCAACGTGACAGCAGAGTGCCAGTCAGTGGACTCATCCAGGAGGTGGCAACACATTGGACCTCAACCTTCTACATGCTTGAGCGTCTGTTTGAGCAGTACTTGGTAATCAATGAGTATGTCTTTAACGCACGGGGTGCTTCTATGAAAGACATGAGGCTAGAGGTGGATGAATGGGACCTAGTTAAAAGCCTGACAGACATGCTTCGTCCTTTTGAGGTGTTCATGCGTAAAGTCAGCAGGGAGGAATGTACTTTGGGCAAAGCTATCCCATTGTTGCACATGCTAGAGCACCAACCGAAGGCAGTGTCTTCAACGTTCCGAGTTGATGCTGAAAAACAAGACACATATCAGTTGGCGGAGAGCTTATTAAGCCACCTAGTTGACAATGAAAGACTTAGAGCATTACATTCAGAACATTACATTTGTGTCACTATTCTGGATCCACGGTACAAAAAGGCACTGGTCAGCAATACATTCATTCCTATTTATGAAGCAGATGTTTCCAAGTATAAACATTGGCTAACTCTGTCAGCCACTCGGTTTGAAAAAGAGCGGTAGGAAATGGAAGGAACCACCACAAGTACTACTGAAGGAGCAGGCCATCCGGTGTCAAGGTTCACTTCTGTGGCAGAAGGCAGTCACTTTCCCTCACAGCCGTTACCGACAGCAGAAACCGTATCATCATCATCACCTGCACCAGGCCCAGCCATAATATTGTCGGAAGCGGATTGGATAACTCATCATGGGTTGGCTTGTTCCAGTGTTGAAGCAAAGGCAACAGATGGTACACAAAGTGGAGCACCCATGGAGGACCTTGAGTAGATGGTGCAGGCCTATCTGGATGACCCAACAGAGGTCTTCTATGATCAGAACCCATTGGTGTATTGGTATGGGAAAAGGCCTCAATGGCCACTGATCACCAAGCTGGCTATAAATTATTTGGCTTGCCCACTCGCAAGGGTGTCTTCTGAAAGTGTTTTCAGTGCTGCTGGTACCATTGTAACTTCAAAAAGGACCCGCCTCTCGCCCAAAAATGTCGTGAGGTTAACACTGATCAAGATGAATCAGCACTTCATACCACCAGATTACAAATTACATGAATCCACGCAGAAAGAAGAAGATACCGACTTAGGTGATGGAAGTTCTTCTCTGTTAGCTGACCTACTCCAGGTTCAGTTCACAGAGTTTGAGGACGAGCTCTACTTCCCTGACACCTAGGCTTGAAATATTTACTTTTTTTTCATCCTTATTCACTTTTATTTCTGTGTGTCTTTCTTTGTTTTACAAATTTTAGCACAACAAAATTCTAATCACACCAAATCCATCAGCAGCACTATCTTTGTCTTATTTCCATTTTGAAGGTGACACTGTCTGCATTCCTGAAGTTCACAAGTTCACAACTCAGTCATGCTCCTCTATCCTCCTCCTCCAGACTCCCCCTATCCATTTGTTTCCCTAACGGCAGATGGCCGGATTACGCATTATCAAGAAACTGTCGCTATGCTGACTGTTACTTCTGAAATTGACAAGAGAGGCTGCCCTGTGGCCCTTCACATAAGAATAGGATGCTGACAAAAAGTGGAACAGGTTATGAATGATGAGATGGCATGCACTGGACAACACTGGCTGTCTAGCTCAGATGAAAGCAATTGCTGTTTGTTTGTTGTGCATTAAATGAATCCTATGTGTTCTGTTATTATTTAATCTTTTACACACTAAATGTAACTCAAGTCTACTCTGTTTTTACCTTGTTTAATGCAAATTGTACTTCTACTGCAGGGGCCACTACGTTGCATTTTTCAATATGGAAAATGTCCCTGGACTCACTGTGTGTAGACTGTGACTGCATGAACAACATTGAGTTTGTAACAATACCATGATGATGATGAGTCTTGATGATCAAAGTAACATAATATCTTTACAGTCACTCACTGGGATGGATGGATCATCATTGTCGGTTTACGGAAGAACTATGGCCATTTCGTGAGTGGCAAACAGGTAAACAAGTCAACAAAAACCACAGCAGAACTACATGTCTGTCTAGTCATGGTATGGAGTGGTCGAGCCAGTGTAGTGTTGTTATGCCAGAGTCCAGACAGCAGTTCATGTAAAATTGCAGCTATGTGGCTTGCTGTATAAAATTAGATCTGCTTTGTCTGTCTGTGTCAAAGAGGTATGCTGCATGGAGGTTGGTGCACTCAGGGGTGCCTGCCTTGACTGTCTGCATGGCCCTGGCCTGCTCTGGGCTAATTATTATCCTTGAAAAGGAGACTCAGTGTACGCACTTTAGAAATGATGCTTGTATGTAATAATGTCGCCTGTGAAAGTGAAATTGTTATTTTTGCACTACACACCGTAACATATATTTTTTCTCCGGGGTGTTTTAATATCCATTCCTGTTTTTCCATCGACAATTACAGGGTGGCTTTTACCCTGTGGGATGGGAAAAACATTATCTCAAGCTTACCATAGTAATCCGCAATTCCGCATCCGCCAGGCAGGCAGTGGACAGTGTGGTCACCAAGATTGATCGACGGAGCGTCAGATGGAATGGAGGAGTACAACGAATAAGAGGAATGGCTGGATGCATGCAACTTTCCAAATTGAACAGGACAACTACAACATACAGTTACAGTATCCTCTTCACTTTCCTTATCTTTTAAATATTATTATTGTTGTGAACTTCTATGAGAGCGACTCTGTGCGTTTGCTCTCTGCTTCAAATTCATCCCTACCGCTATTTGATACGTTTCTTTGCTATTTTTAAAACTAATTTAACATACTAATAAGTGTTTATTCACTCTGAGGGCAGATAGGCAAGTGAAATTGCGTAATTACTGCAGCCCTGTACTGTCAAATTGTTTATTCATAGTTAGTAAGTTGTAGTAAGTACTACTTTTCAGTAACCTAACCATCCATTTAGAAAACAACTTCATGCATGCACTTCCTTTATGTCCCTTAAAAGATTTATGGATATCTTCGTATCCATAGATTTGTTTTTCTTCATTTGTTGTTTGTCCATGCTGTGTTTTTTTTCTCGCTCCACAAAACTTTTTCAAAAACCCCATTCCCATCCAATTTTCAAACCCTAACCCTCTTCCCCCGGCCTGTGTGGTTTTAATGAGGTGTGACTACACGACAACAATAATTCCACACTCTTGCTAGGGAGGATAAGGTCAAAAGCAACAGAAAATCAATTTCAAGGCAAGTCAAGGAATCCGAGGATATATAATATATTCTTATTCTGCTTGACACACACCCATGAGTATTTGCAAATCAAATAATAATTTCATGTGCGCCATCGAGTGGATTCATCATCAACAACATCCTCCTCCTACAGGTGATGAATGCTTATGCTGCTGTGTCCTTCAGTACTATTTCTTGTAGTAGCCATATTCCACGCAACTAGTAGTTAACTTTTGACGGAATAATTTAGCATTGCTTAGGCTACAATGTATGGCACTGTTCTTGTGTACTGTACTATCTATCATACTGTTCTAATGCTCCTCTCAGGCCACTCAATGTTTCATTTCCTTTTTTTTCATATGCTGCTACTGCCAGTGTGTACCAGTACTACTACCACCACAACAATTACATTTCATCCGTCCAGGATTCCATAGCCAACCTTAATCGCCATTTGCCATGCAGCCAGCCCTGTGCCTAGCCCTATTCTCAAACACGAATCACAGGTAAGATAAGCATTTTGGAGGAGGAAGAATAATAGAGTAGGAGGAGAGGAGAGACTGACGGTAGTACTAGTAAAGTAGTAGGACAATCAAATTCACTAACTCTGACCCACCGCCTCCCTAACCAATGTAAATGAAATCATGTCCCCAAAAGTTCAAAAACCACAATGCCCAATTCCCGCCCCCCCTAAAAGTCTTTAAAAAGGGGGCAAGGGACAGTCTCTCTCTCACTACTTTCGCCGGTGGTGTCCTGTAGCCAGGTGGTCACGCAGCTCTCTCCGGAGGTCCTTGAGCAGGGCTTTCTGCCACGCCACCTCCTGCTCAAGGTAGGCCACCCGCACGGTCAATCAGTTCATAAGAGCCTTGCAGGTACTGTGGGGGGAAGCTGTTGTTTTCGCTGCTCAGCACCGGCGGGTGGCTGCCGGACCACGGCGCCGTACCACTGGAGTATTTTGCTGGCTGTATGACCCAGGGGCAGCGGAGGAGGATGCAGCTGTTGTGGATGTTGACTGCGAGTCATCCTCCTCCTCTTGAGCCACCAGCCGCCGATATTCATGACAATTGCCTCCAGCTTCCGTTGCCGGGCCCGTATAGCCAACTCCTTCCTTGTTAGTTTAGAAGGAGTATCTACACGAAGAAAGAAAAAACATACTGTAACCAATACTCTTTAAGATTAACACAAAATAATTCAACAGAAAGTTGTGTCACAGTAGCACTAGCAACTTGCAAGCACAGTACATAACATTTGTGGCATGTATCTATCTAACCTTCCACTTCGTCGGCCTCAACTCTAACATTAGTGGGAGTTTCAAGAATTCTACTAACACTATATGTACTCACTAAATTAGACTCAGACACTACACCAGTCTTCTTCTTCTCTCTTGTTTAGCGAAATTAGTATGTAAACTTGTGGAACCCGGCATAATGCCAGCGCAGTCAGCTTGCACCCAAGAAAAACAGACGCAAGCCATGATGACGCAGACTTGCGTTACTGTTACCAGTCCAGTACATGCAGGTGGTGAAGCTCTTACTTTTCTATTAGGGGTGGCACTGGCCATACTCTGTTACAAGGGTTACTGCTCAATTATTTTAACTTTCACCCTGCCCTGCCCCTGACTACTACAAAAGGAAAATGAAGAAGATAAATAATATGATCATCTATCCCTTCACAGGATATTTGCTTATATAAGGGATGACTTTAGGTGCTTTGTTTTTATTTATTGAGTGAACATCGATAGGCCACCACGAATGACAGAGTTGAAAAAAAATTATTAACAGAGGTAGTTAGTGGTCCCCGTAATTGCCAGAGCAAGGCACTTGTGGCTTGACTTGATAATGTGAACTATACAATATAGATCCACAATATATGCTGTGCTTGCAAACTACTGTTAGTCAAGGGAGTATTCTGAAAAATTACAACTTCTACTTTCCTCTGCTTTGCTACTCTGGCACGGACATGCAGTGTTACATGCTCTTCAAAGTAACACTCTTCATCCAGTGACTGTCTTCTCTGTCTACTCTACATACACCTATGCTATCTACGAGGAAGATACCGCCCAGGCATCCATACATTCAAAGTAAATGTCAATCATTCTTCTTAATGTCTGAACTGGACAAACCTTACTTTTTCTCACCCAAAAACACCCTTTTTTCATTTTATTTTGTAAAACCGCCAGCCATGCATCCGTCCTTGACTTGCATTTGAATTTGAACCAAAGGATATATTCCGCAGACATAGAGTTTCTGTTTCACCAACCCAGGCAGTCCTCTTTTCTTTCTCCTTCCACCCATCCTTGCTTCAGCCTTCAACCGGCCATGCATCAGATTCTCAGCCAAATGTGCCTGCATTCAAAAACACGTATCATTCTTTGCCAGTCATTAATTTAACTAGCTCATCCTTCCTTACACCCTTCTTTCCCTTTTCGTTCATCCCATCCATCAAGTTCATCTCTGATCTGACTTGGCTTCTCGATAAAACTTTCACAGCTGAGTAGAAGTCAAATTTAGAGGAGGCCATTGGTTACTCGTCAGCTCTAGCCGCTAATGCTATTGCTAATGCGAAGTTAAGGGTGACTGTTTTCTACCTGGTTGGCAAAAACTTAGTTCTAAATTTGTAAGTCTTAACCGTAAAGTGTACTTGTACTGTACAACATATACAACCTTGCAGCGAACCTACTCTGCAATCTCAATAGGTAAGGAATATAATAGCTTACCACTGCCCACCACTACCGTGTCATCCCCCACAGCAGTTCCTGCTGGCACCGCATCCGCCCCTGGAGTGACCACCTACGCGCTGGCCCCGGCACTGGTGATGGGCTGTGCTGATGGTGTTACGCCTAGAAAATGCATTTAATATTTTTAGATGCCATATACAACACTCCCTATTTTGTCTAGGAAGGAAAAAATATGTTACTACATTTAATTATTTGTGACTCTCTAGTCTAAACTAAAAAATTCCCCTTTGGTAAGGGGAGGGTGTTTTTTATTGATGCTTAGCCATAACATGCTACACTTTTTTGGCACAACTGATGAATGCTTGCTTTTTAACACACACCATTTTTCTCATAACAGACAGAAGCTTCCCTTCTACGAACAAGAGCAATATGTTACTCAGAGTCGTCATCATCACCACCAAGACTTTAAGTTCCAACCAGGTGAGAGCTCTCCCACAATTAATGTGTAAAATCAGCCACTGTTGAGTTTTCAAGAGTTCACTGTTTATCTTATATGAACTTGATTGTAATAAATGTTTTTATATAATACACAATTGAAATTTAATATACCGAGTACACACAGAGCTAGTTGTTTTACTTTTAATAAAGCTTTAAAACTTACATAGACTCTGTGGTTTTTGGTCATGAGTGAGTGAGCGAAAGGGTTTGCAATTTGCAAGCTTGAGTATGTGACTCTGAGAGGTCGGGACTCCGACTCCGTAGTCTTATGTTCTAGGTTGTATAATCATTAGGGATCATCGCTGCATTCGGGAGCTAAATAATGACTCTGACACACTAGCTAGTCAGTAAGGAGATTGGGGTTCACTTCTGTTATGACTGAGGTATGTGGAAAGTCTAAGTGTGCCTATTATCACCAATGCCCTATTTCTTGTCCATAGTTCTGTATGTGCAGAATAGTCCCAGCAACAGTAGTATTATGTCCTCCTATCTAATCAAACAGTAAACTAGTATCTTATTCTTGGTGGCCATTGACATATTATTGTTGGGAATTGTCAAAGCATAAACATTAAGAAGACTTCTATAGACATTATGGACAACCCAGAGGACTGCACTCAGTGCCTAGAGCTATTGCTGAATAGGAGTTTTGTTTAATACCTTTTGCCAACTGTGCAAGCTTAGCTAGCAACACAGGCAGACTAATAAAATAGTAATAGCACAGCGAGTCATAGTAGAGGCAGTCTACAAGAAGATCAAAGATGATTTAGGAAAAAATAGAATTAGGATGAACGTTTGGATTAAATAGGTGCTGTAAAAGTTAGGGAAGTATAATTAACCCCTTCGCTGCTGATGACGAGCTCAGCTCGTCATCAGCCACGGGTGGCGTGTGCTGATGACGAGCTGAGCTCGTCATGTAACGCGGAAAACGGAAAACAGCCGCACAGAGCAAAAATCACTGCAGCAGCGATGCGGTTAATAATATTAACAGGAATACTTATCGGGGCCAGCAGAAGAGCCCTCGGCGGACCAATCCTGGCCTTCCTGCTCCGCCGGCGGCACCACTGCCACCTCTGTCCTCTTGCCCCTGGGAGGAGCTGATGTACATGAAAGAAAGACACAAACATGGATGATTGTTGTCAACAAAATCAAACTTTTCAAAAAAACAATAACAAATTATTTCGGGGAAATAAACAACAATTGCTCTAAATTTATTGACCTTTCTGATGTGTTCTACTAGGATATTAGTATTTCTGGATTTGCGGACCGACTACTTGGAAAGTTATGTAACTCACTAAACCAACTACAAAATGATTCTACTAGGAATGGAATGGCACTCAGCAGCACGCGAAGTGACGGACACAGTCCGTCATGATTGCAGACCACTAAAACATTTCCTACTAAATAACAAGTCATAATATACTCAACCTATCAATCCACCACCACTATCTCTTCTTAGTGGCAGGAGTACAAAGGAAGGACTGGACTTGAGTCTCTAGCCCTAAGGGAGAGGGTGGGATAGCTAAGAACCTTGGAGTCTGGTTTGGAGCCGACCTGTGCTTCCGCGACCAGATCTCTAGACTGGCTGGGACTTGCTTTGGTACTCTGACCAGGATGTTGGACAACCGGTGTGTAAATGTAAATGTAGTGTATTTTGTAAAGCACACAGCTGCCCCAACAGGGCGTCCCGGCGCTGTATAACGCTGTGGAACCCTTCCTGGCTCTCTCTGTGAGATGCCCCTCCTGGGCACCCCCAAGGTGAAGCCAGGCATCCCAGTGTTGTAGGGGCCATTGTGGAGATTAAGCAAGCTATTGCCCAGAGTTGCAGCGTGGGACCCATGATTAGAGTAGGCGCTGAGGCGAGAATTATCGAGTCCGCGGACATTGAGCCCAAGACCATGCCGCATCGGGACTTGAACCCTGGTCCCGGGCCTGATCTCTGCTTAAGAGTCTGCCGCTCTAACCAGTGAGCCACACTTCTCGTCACGCCACCTGGTTGTAGGTGCACCAGATCCCAGACTCCCGATCCATGGCCCGGCACACCTTACCCCATAGCTGGTGACGATCCCGGAGGCCATACCCAGTACCGGGCCTGCCGCCTGCCGCGACGGTCTTGCGGAGGTGGGGCTGTACAAAGAAGACCAGTGAGGCCAGCTCCACCGCACTAAAGATCTCCCTAGGACTTACTGAATCCCCCATTAAACGCCCGCAAGGGAGCCGGCTACGGGGTGCGGGACTCTTCCCCTTTGACTTGCCGGCTCCCTTTGCCATGGTCCTTGGTCAAAGAAAGGAAAAATATGAAAGAAGAGGGAAAATAAAAGAAAAGAAAAGAGAGAGCTAAAAAAAAAGTAGTTATTAAAGTAACAAAAAGATGGAAAAATACACAAAATATAGATGTAGAAAAATAGAGAGATGGATAATGAGTAAAAAAAGATTAAAAAAAAGTTCAAACAAACAAAGGATTACAAAGATTAAAGCTGGATAAAAAAAAGCATGCCCAGAACCATAGCAATGAATGAAAAACAAGATGCCCATTGCAACCACGTGGGTAAGTTTGACCAATATTTACCCCGCGAGCACGCAAAAACAGACATGAACACGCAATCGCGCCCCGCAAGTAGGAAATGCACAACGCGAGCATGCAACTAGCACTTGGAAACGGAAATACGCAACGCGAACACTGAAAACAAGATGGCCTGCCCATATATGACCGCATGAGTAACTTTTCGGTAGCTGTGCTGCAAAAAATTCTGCGAACACGCAAAAATAAAAAAATCCGCAATCTTGCAAAAGTTTACGGATTTTGCGGAACGCGAGTACGCTTTCACACCGATTCGAGTAGCGCTAATTCCTAAAATTCGCACATACTTAGATAAAAGATTTGAACAAACTGTCTATACCTACACCTACATCTAATAGCAAAAACACTTCAGAAGGAGGGGTCGACATAAAAACTATTTTACTTAAAAAACAGAACTGACCCTGATTGGAAAAAATTGTTAATCTGGCCCACAGACACGAATAACTGTCAAGATAGATTCCTGAACAAGACACAAGGGTGTACAGTAACTAGGCCAGATCCAAGATATGTCCAGAGACAACATCCAGGGATAGTAACAACTTACAGTGTTGGAAAACTGTGCCTTGAGTGGCTACAAAAATCTACACTCACAGAGGTTAAACATCACTTATCTTTACTTAAAGATGGTGTTAATTTAAGGGATTTCTTACTAGGTCCTGCGAAACAACGTCATAAACGTTTCATATACGCAGGTATATTTGCCATTTATAAGAGGCTTGGAAAGAGACACAGGCAGAGACTGCAGAAAGAATGCGAGAAATTGATTGTATTAATTTAGAGAAAGCACTTTCTGTAGTTGACAATGGGTTAACAACCCTGTCATCCAGAAATGTTTCTTTGTACAGCATAGTATCCTCTGCCATTGACATAATGGAACAGGACTTGCTCATGCTACAGCATGGACAGCCACAATTACGTTCTATATTGCTTTTAGGCTGGATGTTACAAAATCTTCATTCTGGATATGTGCCATGGCGTCTAATCGACACCACGTCATTGTTTTCTGTATTTACCCTTACACATAAACAAATCAGCTTGGCACAGAAAGGAGCAGACTATACGGTGCTGAGCATTGAAAAACTGGAAAGATTACCATTAACTGTTTCGGAAAAGCCTGCAACAGAATGGATAATACACGGGATAATCACTCTGCCTGTCACAATTTTCAACTTTCAATACTGTTTGAAACATATACCAGTTGCCGTATATGAAAGGTTGGGTAAGGAATACATAAAGTCAACCTGGGAATTACCATACACACACTGACGTTGGAGTGGGGGTAAAGAGGTATTTCTTAGTGGTACACAATGCAAAAGTGCACTAAGTGGTACACTCTTATGTCAGGGTATTAATTTACACGGGGCCTGTGAAGGTTCTTCAAACAACTTATCCTGCCACCTGCAAGGTTCTCCAGCAGCAGTGATAGATCCAATTTCTAGGCAGCTTTCTAACGAGAGCTATCTAATGTTGAATGATCACAGCTGTTGTGGAATGTTGCAAGGAATAGCTTATCTCGTAACTGTGTCAGCAAGGGTCACTTGTTGTATGCAAGTATTGTTTCCTAAAGCTAAGACAGATGGGGAGTCGCCGCAATGGCCTTCACTGAACATCTCTTCTATTCAAATTGATACTTTAAGCAGAATGACAGCCATTCTTTTACAAAAAAAATCTGTGCCACTGACCTCATCCAAAGAGACGTATGAACTACAAGTTGCAAGGTCCTCTGCAGAGATACATGCCCTTTTATCCACAAACTGTCCAATGCATTTCGTCGAAATGTTAGGTCATATCTTAAACATGTCTGGTACCAGTGGTATTGTACATATATTTAAGACAGTTTTTTCAGGACTGTTAGCACCTTTTGAAGCAGTCCTCTGCATTTTTCCAAACTTTGTGCACTCTGAGTTTGGTGGCCTGCCTCTCATTTTGGGACACGTAGCAGGAATACTATTCTTGTTCCTTCTGCTCCGATATGGCAAGTCCGGTCAGCAACGACACCCAGATTACCATCGAGAACACTCTCCTGGCAATGAAGTGTCATGAGCGCATGATACAGATCCTGGGCCTGGCTCGGTTAGGAAACCTGAATACTACGTGGTTCCTATCATTCCGACAAATCTGGCAAGATTGCATCTTACCTGTTCTTCGATGCCTACTATGTGGAGAAGAATGCGTATTGGATGTCTGTCTAACACTTCCATCAGCACTGCCAACGGATGTTGAAACCCTGCTTGGTTTGGTAATGGCCCATGCTTCGTGTTGTCCCCGGTGGCTACCAATCCTGATGACGGCATTCATTGAGATCTCACAGACGCAATCTGCTGATGGTGAGATACGTGGATCGACAGGCACACAGGTACCGCCTTCATCTCCATCTCCGACAAACATTGCAGACGGCGATGCTTCACATTTTTGTGCTATCGGTTTACTTAATGAAGTGGTCCAACTTTCACCTACAGTGGTAGACAATTTTTTTGCCAGCTTAGAAGATTTAATGTTTTCTCCAAACAACAAGAATGAATTTTGAAGTTAGCACACAGCGTATTATGGGACTCTTTATTCAACCTTCACTTTTCAAAACAAAACTTCGAACTTTAAGAAATCTATTTTTTCTACGATTTGACTTTTTCCAAAATTGAACTTTTTTTGGCACAAAGTAAATCTGCTTAAAGAAGAACTATTCTTAGAGAACAAGAATTATTTGAAACACTTCCAAGAGACAACCTTGTCCACAACCTAAACAGTATATTCTGTCATGGAATGGTCTCAACTTTTTTTCTTCTGTATTGAAGAGCCATTTCATAAATGCAATTTTGTGATTCATTCTGATAAGCATTTTCCATGACACACTACATGCTTTGAATGAAAATATTACTTTTTTTAAAAAAAATTGCATACAGCACAAATGCTTATCCTTTGTGTACATCCATTTCAAATGCATTTTATGTATTTTGGGAGGTATTTATAACACATCATGCTTTAGATATGTTTTGCATGCTTAGATATTAGTGATATCGAACATAATAAAGTGGAGTGGGTGTTGTGGAGCCTTTTAGGATCCAAGCGTAATTTACTGATTCATGCCCTTATATAGGTACAATTCACATTGTCCTTATATAGGCATAGAAATCCTGCCATATTTAGACATAACTGTATACCTTCTGTCAACACAGTTATGCACACCGTTGCAAATTTGAGTCTGGCAATGTTGCCTATATGTGTGTGTCTACTAGCTAGTAGACACACACATATAGGCAACATTGCCAGACTCAAATTTGCAACGGTGTGCATAACTGTGTTGACAGAAGGTATACAATTCCTCTGCCACAAGACAAAATTCTTTGTAGCCATAGAGCCCACCAGGGGCAGGCCATTGTTGTATAAGAGTAATTTGAGTTGGGGGCGGCCTGCTTCTTATCCCCCTAAGGCTCCTGTTAGTTGAGAATATTTAGACATAACCCATCCAGTCCAAATATCGGCATGGCTACTTCCACTAGTTCCAAAAAGCCACAATGATTTCTTGGAAAACTCGGCTTCAGCAGTCAAGGACATCCCCTTACTTAAATATTGATTTGTCCTAGAAATCATTGCGTTTTCAAAGAACTACTATTCCCTTGAGGTTCTTTGGTGACGTTATGATGTCCGACTTTACGTCAAACAAGGCACCTTCAAGGTATAAATATGCCTACACTTGCCCTAGCAAACACACAGTAACTCGGAGCAGCTCGACTATCTACTTGCCCAACGCAGCTCGCTATAGCAAGTGCCGAAGGAAGCCGACCCTCCAGCTGATGCACTGACAAAGAAGCTGCCCTTTCTCTTGCTGAGAATTCAGCTCCAGTGTTTCCAAGCTCCCTTCGCGGGAGCTTGGAAACACTGGAGGTTAGCTACACTGGGGTGTATTTTAGAAGCACCAGTTGAGTACTTTTAGCCTTTGTTATTTATGTATGTATGTATCTATGGTCCAGGATCCATACAATGCTTTTATAGTATTATTTTGAAATACTCTTCTTACTGTACGCATTATACTTTGCAACCAGTATTACGATTGTAGCAGTTCACTTTACTTGCTTGAGAAAGAAGACTGTTCAATAAATCCTTTTATTAAAAATGCCCATCTTTCTATTTCTCTGCACCTCTGATGAAACGAAGCATGCACGATTGACTGAGTAAAGTATATATCTATTGTTTCCATGACTCTGGAGATCAGTTTTATTCTTGGGGAAGCAAAATTGTCATGTTTATGCGGTTGTCAGAAACGAATCCCTTCTTGTTCATTCGAGAAAGTTTCTAGTGACCTCTGAGCTAGCTGGCACTCACAATTAATTTTAATATATTCGATAGAGACCTAGTAGACATAAGTCCTACGTCAAATCTATAGGAAATGTTATTCCAATGCGCAGAACCTATTGGGAATATAGGAACTACATTACAGTGAGATACTGGGCCTGACAGCCATCTATGCTTGGCGCCCTGCTCAGGAGTGAAGTACAGGGGCTTCTGGGATATTTAATAATAAATGTGCATGATGGGGACTGGTCCGATCTTTTGCTGTTCATATCCGCATAGATCAGTAGCGCATTCTCTTCTGTCCAATTCCACTCATTTTCGACTGAGAAAAGAGCATACCCCATGTGAAAGGCAGGAATGCAATGTATTTATGTAATAAGATGCTTTCCTAACCATTGCCCCTGTGCTGGTGTCCAATTTGCTGCCTAGCTACAATGTAGGCACCCTTGCACCATGGTGAAGGGTGCCTCCATTGCAGACAGGATTGTTTTTGTGCAGGAAAGAGCTCCTTCTGCACAAAAAACATCCAGAGAGGGGTTTTCCTATTACTATGTGTACTACAGATTGCAGCACACATGGAAAGAGGAAAAAACTAGGCGAAATTAAAAGACTTCTCTTCATTATACCTGATCTGGGGAGGCCTAAGGTTGTAGTGCTGGTTTACGTGATTTTGTAAATTTGGGACAGTGTCAAAATCCAGGGTTGTTGCATGGGAACACCCACCCCAATGCCCATGGCTCGCCTCATTGAGGCAGAGTAAGGCAACACAGAGATTTGTGCTACCTTGCCACACTCCATATATGTGAGGCCATGCAAAGCCATGCAGGGTGGGTTTGGGTCACCTCATAGATATGGTTAAAATGCCAGCACCACCAGCATGTCAAAAAAAGTGCTCCGGCGACGCATTCATCTTGTAGATAAGCTCCTGAGCCTTTACACAATTCACAGTCCAGAGCATGGTAATAGCTAGAATTTTTCTTAAAACCTCTTCAACCATACCTCTAATCTGCACACACAGTCATCAAGCACAAAGAGCAAGCAAACCTGACCCTCTTTAGGAGAATTCACTCCACCCTTTCAATATCCTTTCACGCATCTATCCATCTGTCCTTTCATACTTTTATCTATTCATCAATTCATCTTTTTCTTCATTCACATTTCTATCTATCCATTTATATATCCATAATTTCACCCATTCACCCATCAATAAATAAATGTATCCATCCTTTCACCCATCCATTTTTTCGCACTTTTCCAACTATACATTCTCCGTTCTTGAATCCTGTCACCCATCAATCCTTTGACTCTTCCATCCATCCTTTCTCCCGTCCATCCATTCTTTCACTCATTCTCCCATTCATCCTTTCAACATTCCTTTCACCCTTCCATCCTACCTTTCAACTTTTCATCCCTCTGTTGTTTCCTCCTTCCTTTCTGATCCAGTTCTTTCTGTCCTCTATCTCTGCATTGTTTGTCTTTTTCTTTCTCATTTTTCTATCTCAGCTCACTTTTTTCTGTTTGATTATGTCTTGCGTTTTCCTATATTTTTATCATTTCTGATTACTTTGCTGTTCATGTCAGCCTACCTCCCACGGCTGTCTGCAACGGGATTTCCTAACAGTATTACTTATGTCCTAGTGAAGCCCTGTTCACAAACCTACCGGGTCCACCAGCAGCCCTTGATTAAGCAGCTTAAATGGGTGGTTCAGTTCACGGTGCTATTGGTCCAGAGCATACAGAGCAGCTTATGCATCCCATTGAGAATTTTAAAATAACAGTGAAATAAAAATATTTTATCTCACAGCATATGAAGCCATTACCTAAACCACAGTTTCATCATCGTTAATGAAATTCTACACTGTGCAAACTCAGAACAATTGGGACTCTGTGAGCAACCATAACAATCAATGGATGGATGGTCGAGTCACTTGGAATTGATGACCTAGGAGAGATAAGAAGACGCATCATCCATTCTCAAGACCCCACATCACATCTCCACAGATTGCTGAAGTTTGGAACTGATGCAGTAGGGTTTGAACCATGCAGGTCTTTGGTGAAAACTCAAGTAAAAGCTGCACTCCAGCGGGTAGAACTTTAGCCCAGGACTGAGGTGTGACTCAACCAATCACATACATAAAGTACAGTGAAGCAATTAATGACAGAGAGTAGTAGATTTGCAAACCTTAAAGATAAATGAGCTGATTAGCAAAGTTACAAACTCAAATCATTTTATGTTGTGAAAAATCAGTAGTCAGTGTATGACTATATCAGTTAATATGAATCAAATCAATTCAAAATAGCAAATGCAAAGTCAAACTGCTTAGAGTTGTCATAAAGCAAATCGAGCAGACTCGGCTTCCCATGAAGCGAAGTTGGCTCATATGCTAAGCTAAGAAATCTGGTAAGTTGGGGAGAAGTCGACCAGAAGGTGCCAGCAAGTAGAGCGTCCAAAAGACAGAATCAAAGGAAGATTCACTAGCAATGCACGATTAAACCCATGCAATCCTTTACAGTGAGGATCACATTCCTGGTGTTCCTATGAAGAAAACCAATCAGGATTAAAGACATTCTGCTAAACTTGTTTCAGATTTCTTCCCGTCATCCCATGATGGAAGTCTCTACTACATGGCCATCAACCAATATCTTGTTAGTAGGGTGATGCAGTTTGGTCACACAAACAGATAAACATTCACACACAAGCTAAAAACCTTACAATACAAGTTAATTAACATGTACTGCTGCAGCTTAACTCCTGCAAAGAGAGATAGGAAAAAATATGCAGCAGGCAGAGAAGCATATCACTTGACATTAACCACTTTTAAATAGGGAGCCACACTAACTATGGTCAACTTTAATGTAAAAATCTCACTCACTTATATGCATGTGCTGTGAAGATTATTGTAAATGTACAAACCTTAAAATAGTGACAAAGGGCCACCAGTACTATTATTTCCACTGACGTTCGTACTGCTACTTACCACACCTGCGCACACTTTATTATACAAACATGAAAGTAGAAGTAAGACTACAAGTGTGCATTGACACAGAATGACTTTATTAACAACGTAGAAAACAACGCACAATGAAACACTAAGGGCCAACAAAATACAAGTATTAGAAACACTATCATTTATGTTAATTAAATTGCTTTGTGCTAAAGGGAACACATAAAAACGTACCTCCCTCTGTATGCAGTCATCCCTCTCTAAAAACCACGACATGGGCAACATTTACTGACATTTACTGGAAGAGATGGTGTAAAAACGGGACTGTCCCAGGAAATCTCTCACATTTGCTTATTCAATGACGCGAGTTGCAGCCCAGGATCGACTCTGTAGGAGTCACTTCTGAGTTAACTCTTGAAAGCTGAAGCAATTTCACCTGGCAGCGTGTCATGGGAGCTGACAGGTTGAAAGTGAGAGTCCTGTGAGCTAGTGCCATTTGTGGGTAAAGTGGGACACCCAGCATGTACTGAGTTACTCCCAGACATGAGGAAAGTGCAGGGGGTGATTGGGTACTGAATACTAGATGAGCAGGAATCTGTCACGTTCATTTTGTACCTAGTATCTCATCTGCCACAATTGTTCTCTCGAGGACCAAACAAAATTTCCCCTCAATTCTTCCCCCACCAAATTGTCCTGGAGTATACTGTTTTCATAAGAATTATATCCGACTAAAGCACACGGTGTCAAAGAAGAGTATGTTGACTGTGTTGAGCTAACAGAGAATAGCAGCAGACCATGCAGGCAGCATTCTGGGGCACATTTTGCCAGTGCAGGCAGCCACTGCTGGAGGTTTCTGATAATGGAGCAGACCCACATGCACGGGGGTGCAGAGGTGGAAGGGGAAGTGGGTACCATCAAGTACATGTGCATTGTCATGCTACACGAGAAGGGAGCTAGCTTGAGTCCAGCATGCTCTGCAGAGCCTCACCACTTTGCTTTCATGAGGACCATGCTCTGTCAGTGGGTGAAAATGACTGCAGTGGTGGGGGGGAGGCGTGTTGCTGCTTGATGAAGTGTCTGTGGTGACGCAGGCGACATAGAGAGGACTTTCTTGTGTAGGAGAAGTGTGGCTCACTGGTTAGAGGAGGCAGACCTGGAAGCAGAGGTCAGCCCGGGACCAGGGTTCAATTCCCGGCTCGGCGGGGTCTTGAGTCCTAAAATGTCCATGGACTCGACAATTCTCGCTCCGGTGCCTACTCGATTCACGGGTTCACACTCTGCGCAATAGCTTGCTTAATCTCCACAACGGCCCCTCGCGGCGGGATGCCTGGCTTTCACCTTGCGGATACCCTGCCGGGGTATCTCACAGGGGAATACCAGGACGGGTTCCCTAAACAAGCGCCTTGATGCCTTCGGGTGATATGTGCGCTATATAAATCGCAATACATTTACATTTACAATGGAAATATAGAAACGTTTGCGAAATGCCACGAGCTGGTCCAAGAAAAGAGTGAGGAATACAACAAGCCAGTGCCTGAAAGGAGCTCCCACAAGCAAGCTAATGGTTGTCGTCATCTGAAATAAAGTCCTTCTCTGTACATTTGTATGTATGTTTGTGCTTGCTTGTGTGTTATATTGTGTATTGTTTGTTGTAACGGCATGGGGGCTTGCAGACAGCTAAAACTGTCTATAGCGAGACCATAGAAATACTGAAGGCGTTATTTACTACACTTATTGCACTTTTTTCATTTTAAGTTAATGATGTAGGGTCTAATGTATAACAGGGCAGGCTGCAAATCGTAAATACAAATTGCATAAACATTTTTTGTAAACGCACTTTTATTTTGATATGCAACCTATGTAATAGTTTATGTTGCAAATTATCCATTTGCAAGGTGTCTCAGAATGACCTGACTAATTAATATTAAGTAAGCATGTCATAATTTGTGCCTGTACAGTTCTGTTATTGCGCATACGATGGTTCCCCGCATAGGCTGTCAACGAACGATAACTTGCATATATTGAAGGGCCACATTAAATATATCTACCTAGAAGTCTGAATAGATAACATTTAACTAAGCCATAACGTCTTTAACATGAACAAAGGTGATCGAATATTTATCAAAGTTATAACACTGCCTTCGGGATTAGTTTGTATAGGCCGCCTTCTTTACTACATTACTGTCAAAGTCAATATCGGAGGTTTGTGGCTTTCACTGAACTCACAGTAGAATCTTATTCCTGAGAACAAGAGACAATACCTTTCACACTTATTGGCAAGGTGCAATGTATAAAATCGTGTCTTAAATTAGTTGGGACTCATTTGTTTACATGAAACAATTATGTTTGGCGCATTGTGTGCTTCTTGACCATCATTGCAGGCTTGCCCTGAGTGCGCACATATGTTTCATATGGGAACTTAATTTGTGTGCGTTGCTAACAATTCTGTGAAATAGGCACCTAGAGAAGGTGTATGATCCTAAGTGCGTTAGATTTTTTATTCAAAGCTACAGTACATTGTAACCATGAGGAAACACTAGTCCGTCCCAAACGCACACTTTATCAGTCTCAATGCCATTGGCGAATTAATAGGCAAGATACTTCTCAAGTGTGTGCCATAATATGTGGCTAGATTTTTAGATGAAGCAATATTATAATCCATGAAATCAAGCACAATACGTTTCTGTACAGCACAATCCTTAGATTGCATATTTGAAGCGTGTTGGACATGGCCCTCTATGCGTGGTCACCCCCAAATGTTTTATCTTCACCACTCTTTCTGCTAAATTGGATTTTGTTGGTTCTGGGACTCTGTGCTAACCAGTGCTAAAGTGCCTGTGCTCTCTCCTTTAAACATGCTAAAATTGGCTTAGTCTTGATTGGCATATTTAATTTACTTATAACTTTCTAGTAAAGTGGTGTTCCATAGGCCTGCAGCACTTATTGTGCCACACACTTAAGTAACCCCTTAAAACATACCATTGCCATTGCAGCCTGAATACAGTTGTAAACTGCTGTCTCGATTTGGCAATAAAACCCACTTGCCAGGCCATAAACTCCCCTCTTATTGCATATTCGTCACCACTAAGCTAGGTCTTAGGTAGCCCATAGGACATGGTGCATTGTAATTTAAAGGTTGGGCATGTGCTTTTAATTTTTACATTTCCTCATAGTGAAAATCTCCTACATTAATGTTTCACTACTGTGAGGCTTTCCTCACCCATAGGATAATATTGAGTAGCCTTATGACATTTATCATGTGCTTACGTATGATTGGGAACAGGTGAACATTTTGTGCTTGGTATTTGAGAAATTGTAATAAAACACTTTTAGAAAGTTGCCATTTTCCTGCCATAACCATTTGGTGTCTGCAGCCTGTTCCTTTTCCCAATGACTGGGTGTAGTTGGCAGTGGGACCTTTTTTATTCCTCCCAGATAGCCACATGATAGAGGGATTAGGTGTGCCTGGAATGGCCATTTTTAGAAATGGGGTTTCTGGTTGGCTAGGGTATGCACCTAAGCCAGGCAGATCCCACCACTCTAGTCAGAATAAGGGAATTAAGCACCCAAAATAACCACTGCTCAGCCCCCTGGTATCTTGGCAGAGCAGCCAGGCTTGTCCCAGAGGTAATGTGTAAAACATCTGTGTAACACACACACACGCATACACCAGTGACCCAATAAATTCACAACAAAGTAGACTACACAGTAGTACATAAAATATGTCTCATACATTGTATATAAACACATAGACCACAATCCCATAACTCATAAATCATTTGCCAACTAGACAATTGCCATCACATCACAGTTGATGCAATAAAGTAAATACTTATATGTTGCACACGTCACCAGAACATCATGGAAAACACCATTACTATACATGTAAATGAAAGACCTAACATGATACTCATTATTTGGTTATCACAAGCCATAACCGGCATGTATCTTCACATCAGGGCATAAAATGCAGGTTAGGTCATTAGGAGGAAACACAGGAATCACCGAACATCATCGTAGTACATAAATACATTCTGCGGAGAATCTCCTGGGTGTCTATTACATCAAATATGGCCATTCCGGCAACTGTAGGTCACAGAAGTATCTGCACATCTACTACAGTTAATCTGGCAACTCTTGTAGTTAACCGGAAACCTCGATTAACAAAATGGGTGTCCTCCATTGAGGACACCCCACACAATTATAATCAATCAGTGCCACCCACAATACCAAACAAAGTTTGAATGCCACCAAAGTCCTTCTCTTAGAGCCATGCGAGGAGAAGATGGCAAAAACTGCAGGATTCATGAAGGGAGGTGTCATTCGGTCCTCCCCACCGTCAGACTGCACACCCTCAGTTGCCGTACTCCTGGTAAGGAGTGAAGGGGGTGGGACATGCACCCAGTAGAATATCACAGGGAGACCCTCCTTGGGTCCTTGCTGCGTCTGAGGAGATCTGATCTGACTGCCTGCGAGCGTGCAGAGCATACATCCAGAACGCAATTTGTTTTTTCATGTACTATGGCTGGCCCCCTCACGCAGGAGCAAGGCTCAGCAATATTCCCTCTGGTTACCACACACTACCTGTGGCTCTGGGATGGCAGACCTGTTGCAGGAGCGGCCGGGAGGGTTCGAATGCCTGCTTTTATCCTCTGAGTGTGTGGCGGCCTCCGCAAGTAACCTTGGAGGTGGGGCATGCTGATGTCAGGGCAACTCGTTGCAGCGGGCAAGACAGTGGTGGATGATGTTCTCCTTTCGATTAGCCACTACTGTTGGCTCACATCAGGTTCACAAGGCCTTGCTGAGGGTGAAGTACAGAGGCTGCCCCACAAGAAAAGACGCTCTCCATATGCCAGCAGGCAGGCCCAGTCCAGCGTGCTTCATTCACTGAGAGGAACAAAGGTGCTCACCACGAGTTATTGTTTTCACAGAGGTCACGGGCAATGGTCAGCCCTCGCCAGATGCTTCCTTCTAAAGGTGTGAAGAACAGTCCTGTCCTTGTTCTGCTCAAGACAGTAACAGCAACCTCAGGCTATGCCACCTTTCACACGTCTAGGAGCAGCACTCCTGACACAGTTCTTTCAGCTCTTCTTCCTTTCCCCGAGACTTCCAACAGGAGGCAAGCACACACACGCCCATGGAAATCTTCTCAAGCAGGATACCACAGCAGGGTAAAAAGAGTCAGTCATTTTCCTCTGCCCACAGATATAAGCAGCAACTGCAGGCTGACCCACCACCCATACATAAAAGGGTGGCACTCCTCACAAAGCTCTACAGGTCTTCTTTTTGGCGGGGTCCTCTTGTTTTCAGGAGTGATCTAAAGTCCTAGGGTTTTAGGTCTAATACTTATAACCCATTTTCTCATTGTAGTCTTTGTTTCAGAGACCTTGAGCTCAGTACAAACCAGGTCTGTCCTCTCTGGTCCAGCTTGACCACAGGGAGTGGAGACAGCATTGTGCACAGGAGACACAGCCTATTCAGGTGCTAGTGAAATCTCCTCCCACCACTCTAAATGCAGAAAAGCAAATTCAGCCAGCCATGTGTCACCCAGGAAAGGCAGGACGCACATCAATCCCCCTTGTGACTGTCTAGAGTGAATGCACATCCCCAACTCCTGTCAATCTTAAACCAGACTGTGAATGCACAAAAAGGCAGAGGCACACAGAATGGTAAAGCAGGAAAATGCCCTCTTTCTACAAGTGGTATTTTCATACACATAATTTAAAAACCACTTTCACTAAAAGGTGTGTTGTTAAATTTTTAGGTCAGAGAGACCATTTCTCTATCATGTCCCAATGGACGGTTACACTTGTAAGGTGTTGCAAAGCAGCTACCATGTTAACCTAAGGGACAGACAGCCTTTTAGTAGTGAAAACAAAATGCACAGTATTTCACTGTCAAGGCATGCAAAACATACCAGCACATGTCCTACCTTTCAGATACACTGCACCCTGCTCCTGTGCGTACCTTGAGCCTACCTGAGTCGTGACTTACATTTAACCCCTTCGGTGCTCAGGGTGCCTCCCCGGCCGTCACGCGTCACGGTGGGCATGTGCTGCCGATGGCTAGGGACCATCTGAACTCCGCCCACTCTCAATTTTGCCCGCACAGTGAGAAAATTCGGCCAGCAGGCAAGGGTTTGAGAAAAGGGAGGTTAGGGCCTGGCAAGTGGGTGCACTTGCCAGGTAAACATGGCCGTTCAAAACTGTGCTTGCATACACTGCAGTGGTAGGACTGAGACACATTTACAGGGCTGTATATGTGGGTAGCACACCAGTGCTGCAGACCCACTAGAATCATTTGATTTACAGGCCCTTGCACACTCAGTGCACTAACTAGGGACTTACCAGTAAGTTGACTATGCCAATCAGCAATAACCAATCATAATCACAATTTACACAGAGAGCATACAGTGGCAAAGTGCCCAGAGTCCTGTAGCCAACAAAAACAGGGACAGAAAAATAGGAGGCCAAAGTCAAACAGTTTGGGGATAAAACTGCAAAAAGGGCCAGGTCTAACACAACCCACCGGCCAGCCTAAAGCCTGGGGAGACCAACCAGTACATTGATGGACATCCATGATTGGGGCGGTAGAACACGGACCCTGGTCCGAAACAGCAGGGTCACATTCTAGTTCCAAGACTTCCTGAACCCAGTTGGATTTCTTAATCAATACTCTCATGGCCCACTAAGGTAACCCTTGAGGACCCCATCTCTGGACCCCATCTGTGCAGTGCCTAAACTTACTTGGCTCACAAATGTGTCCCAGCAGGCAGACAGTACCCACATGGCCACCACAGTAGTTTGGCCCAGTCCACCACAGGGAGTGACTCCTGTCCAGTAGCGGTCGGTGGTGGGATTAACTGCAGGGCAATGATGTGGGGAGGGGGAAGGGCAGGGTGGGGGGTAGTAATCAATGGATTGCGGAGGATTACAGTTAAGTAAACATATAAATAAATAAAATGAATTTCATTGCGTGCACTGCATTGCATTTGGGGATGCAGTGCGCAAAACAAGTTTTTAAAATGTATTTGTATTTTTACTTACCTGTAATTCTCCGTAATCCATAGATTACTACCCCCCACCCTGCCCCTCCCCCTCCCCACATTACCGCTCGGGAGCTACTCCCACCACCGACCACTACTGCTCCTGTCCCTCTATCAGGGCAACTCTGTCCACCAGGACAGCAAGCCACAGTTGCCACTGACAGCTGTCAGTTATGAGAGCAAGGCCTCATGCCTCCCAGGGCTCTCTTGCCCCTGTGGCATCAGAGAGAAGGAAGTGGTGGCACTAGGTGCCTGGTACCCTTTGAACACTCTCCCTCTTGCCAGGTCAGGGATGGCATCCTGACACTGGTCAACCATCCAAGAATCTGTAGCCTGAACAGGAGACTGGGATGGGTTCACCCGCACACTAGCCTCCTCCCTGGGGCCCTGTACCCTCCCACTTGAAGTGGTACCCCCAGACTCCGGAATTATCAGGGCACCTATGGCAGGTGTCCTGCACAATACTCTCATCAGTTTAGGGGTGCTATTATCTAACCTATACACCAGTCTACGGTCTGTAACGCTAGGCAATACAGAGGTCAGGGATGAGGCTTCCTTCTCCGTGCCCTCCCTCCTGGGGCTCTACACCCTCCCAGGAGCAGTAGTCAAAGAAGACAAACTGGGACGGGTTCTGTTAGCAGTCGCCCCTTCCTCCAGGTCAGGGGACACACCATGGACCTGGACCTTCAACCCAGGGTCTATACCCATATGTTGGACCTGTGCCTGACAAGCCAGGGCTTCTGGGAAGTACATCCACCCCCAAGGGAAGCACACCCCTCATGAGCTCTATCAGAGTCTGTCTGGAGCAGGTCTCCAGCCTTCTGTCCATCTGACAGTCCATGGAGGCCCCCTGGCCAGAATTGGCCTCACCAGGGTCAGTCTTGAGGTGCTCTCACTTCAGAGCTGGCACCCAGTGACCCCTTGGTCCTTCCACTGGGGATTGCCTCTCCATCACCCCTTTTACTGGACTCAGTCAGTCAAAAATTTACTTTATTTGGTTTATCACAACCATAAAGCATACATGTACAAAAATTCTATTAAAATAACGACAGGTTAAAAGTTCATGTGGTTAAAATTTGTTTTTGCATTCATTAATTAAATACTTCCTCCCAGGCCTTATCTGTGGTCTGTTTCTATTTTTGGAGCAAATTCTCTACAGAGTTCATGAATTTTACCCCGCGGCATATTAGAATGTTTGAACCTGCTCCCATCCAGCTGGTCACTGCTTGCCTGCAGGTACGGATCTGTAGCATATTAAAAATATGTTTCAATAAATTCTTCCTTTTTTCTATGGAAGATTCAGATGTTCACAGGAGGTGACACAAGGTCTCACTGTGGTAGTCACATAACCTACAGCTTCGTCCGTGATGCGTGCCTTTCCATGATGGGATCAAATCTTTGGAGCAGTGGTCTCCCATTCTGAGGGCCATGAATTTTGTTTTTAAAGATAGCCGGAAGTGTGCTATGAGGTAGGCTTGAGGTTTTAATTGTTTGTATGAATTTAAAACGGTCCATGCATGGCGCCGCTTGGCCAAAGTCTTTTTATCTTCTACCAAAGATAAGGCTTTTGCATTTAGTTTGCAAATTTTTTTGAAAGATGATTCTTCCAGTGGTTTCTTCCAGATCTCCCCTATTTTGAGGGTTTCTAGTGATGCTCGCAGATCATTGCCCCATGAGTTGGCTTCATGTCGGTCATATTGTTTTTTAATTTCTTGCCAACATAAGTTGTTTAAAGAGCCCATTTCCGCCGATCTTAGTTTCCAGCACCATTTTACTAGAGCAGATTTCCATTGGTATATTTGATTTTGTAAACCAAATTCTAGTCTTATTTGGGCCGGGGCTGATCCTTTGTATAGATGGAACACAGATTTGTATATTTTTGTCTGGAGAGTATTTAAAATGGCTGCTTCTTTTTCATGCCATATTTCCAGTGCGTATGAGAGTGATGGTAAGACTTGGGCTGCCATTACCTTTAACAGGTGGTCGTATGATGGACATTGCAGTTTATCTTGGAGAACTTTGTACGCGAAGCTCAGTGATTGTGCTTTAGCGGTGATGATTCTTTTTTGGTCTGAAAGTGACATGTTTTTGCCTATTGTAACTCCCAGATATTTATAAGCAGTTGTTTCCTCGATTTGTCTGCCTTTTGTGTACCATTTAAAAGATCTTCTACTATTGCCCGCTAGTCTCACCACTTTTGTTTTTTTGATGTTTAGTTCTAGGCCTTCTCTCTCAAAATAATCTGTTAATTCTGATATTATTCTTTGTAGGTCTATTGGCGTTTGACTTAAGACTACTATGTCGTCGGCATATTGGAGAAACTGAATACTTTCGTTGGCTAATTTTGGCGGATGTCCGTTTGCATTCTGTAGATGGTCTTTTAGGTCGGCCAGATATATATTAAAAAGGCTTGGGGAGAGCACGCAGCCCTGTTTGAGGCCATTAGTTATTTTTAATTCTGCAGATATTCTTCTTCCGTCTCCCAGTTTTATTTTTGCTCATGTTCCGCTATATAGTGCCATTAATGTTTCCATTAATGCCGGCGGTAGACCCCAAAGATCCAGTTTTTTCCATAGGCGTTTTCTGGGGACTCGGTCGAAGGCGGCTTTCAGGTCTATGTAGCAGGCTATTAGTCCCGTCTTTCTTTTCCCTGCTCCTTCGATTAGTAACAACAGTGCTGACAAGTTGGTTAAGCAGCCCATACCTTCCCTGAAACCGGTTTGGAATTTAGGTATTATATTATTGTCTTTTATCCAAAGTTGAAGTAGGGACAATATACAGGATGAGAAAAGCTTTGCCTCCACGTCAATTGAAGCTATTAATCTGTAATTCCCGGGTTCCATTCTACAACCACTTTTATGAATTGGATGGAAGATGTTTCCTTGCCAGGACGGTGGGATCTTTTTTTCTTTGTGAATATGATTAAATAATGGAGTCAAGTATTTTGCCCAGAAGCCGGTGTCATATTTGAATAAGGCGTTCGGCAATCCATTTGGGCCAGCTGCTCCTTCCGCTTTCATTTTCCTTATTAGTGCGGTTAGGTGTTTAATCGTTGTCAACGGTGCTTGTTCCTCTTGGGCAGCGCTTTCCTGCTGGACGTTCTTCCATTGTCCGGGAACTGTATCTTTTTGTTCTAGATCTTTTAGGTTTTTGATTGTTTCTATGTTGATTGGATAGCTCTGGATGTTGTACAGATTGTTAATATAAGCGGCCCATGTTGTTTCACTTATTCCTATATTGGCCTGTTCACCAACTACTTTTGAGAGTTTATTTATTATGTTCCAAAATTCTCCACTATTTGGAAGTTTACTTGTTCTTAGGAGGTCCACCCAGATTTCTTCTGTGTGAGCTTTTTTAGCTTTTCTACAGTCCTCTTTATATTCTTTCCTCATTTTTTGTATGTCGTTATTATCTACTTCGTTTCCTGACCTTCTTTCTGCTGCCCTTATTCTTAATTTTTTCGCAATTTCCCTTTTCTTATCTCTTAGTTTGGTGTTGTACCATGGCTCTTTGTTTGCTTTGTGACCATCAATTACCGGACCGTGTATTTATTGCAAATTTTCCCAGCACAAATTTATGTAGATTTTCCCAATTTGCTATGGGTGATTGGTTTTCCATGCCCGTAGAACAACTTTCATATTCTAACACTGCGTCCATTATCTCCTTTTTTACTGGGCCCTTGCTTTTGAGTTTTTTCAGTTTGTATATTTCCGGAATTGCGGAAAGGAATTCTAATTTTGTTTTCTCTTTGGTGTTTAACCTCATTATTGTCTCTTGTGGGAAGTGGTCGCTCTCAGGTCGAGTTTGTATACCAAAATATTCTATGTTCTTTTTTAGTTCAATGCTTGTTAAGGTGAAATCAATTATGGAGTTCTTTTTCCCACTGGAGAAAGTGGTTTTGGCAGGTATGTCTCCCTCCATTTTTCCATTTAGGATTGTTAGACCTAATGTTTCCAGATCGCTCCAGATATTATGGATTTTATCCTTTTTGTTATTTGTTTTTATTAGATTGCAATTGAAGTCACCGGAAATGAATATCTCGTGCGATTGGTAAGTTCTGTGTAAAGATTTTATCAAATTTATCAAAGTATGAGCTTTTTTAATTTTGGTCGTCTTGTCTGGGTGAATGTATAGATTTATAATAAGTAAACTCCATCCAGGGTTCTTTTTGTTTGCTTTCGGCTCTACTTTGATCACTTGTATCCAATTCTCTCCTGAGTCGAGCAGTTCTGTTTTCCAGTCAAAATTATTGGTAATGAAGATTGACAGACCTCCCCTTGGGTGACCATACTTTGCAAATTTTTCTGCCATTATGTGATGTTCCTCGTATCCCATGATTTGCCTCGCGGTTACATTCCAGGTTTCCTGGAGTAGAATTATTTCGAATTTACTCAGGTAATCTGTTGTTTCTCATTCTTGGGACGTTTCTTTGAAACCATGTACGTTCCACGAGCAAATCCTTATTTTTGTTTCTGGTATTGGAGATAAATTGGCATTTGTTTTTCGATTGTTTTGTATCGATTTGCATGCATCAGGATCGATGGGAGTTTAGCGCCTGTGTCAACCAGGTCCAGTCATTGTTTTCCTTCAGACCCTGGTGTAGTTGCTTTGTTTTGGTACTACTCAGGTCTTGTTCCGAAATAGATTTATTTCTTGCTCCTTTCAGGATTGTTTGGGTTTTTCCCTTTACGTTGTTAGGTTGGGTAATCTTGTTACTGGACTCATGCACCCTCCCACTTGAAGTGGTGCTGCCAGACACCAGAACTGGTGAAACGCTTGTGACAGCAGCCCCCCAGCTCACCTGACTCCCTGCGATTCCCTTAAGGAGATGGTCTCCCAGTATAGACTATGCGAACCTCCTGATGCCCACTCATGAAACCAACAAGGCTCTGGGGCAGTCAGTTTTTATGCAAACTGGGACTGACCCCACCCCACTCCATCTACTCAGAGACAGACCTTGGGACCCCTCACCCATCCCACTACTTTGGGCCTATCTGGGTCACTCCGAAGCTCTCCTGCCTAACTTGGTTGAAGGAAACCTGAACAACCTCCTTCAGGATCACTCCCTAATGCTCCTTCAGAACCTCTGGAATTCACCAGAAGGTCTGCATCCGGTGCTGGCATTGCTCTGGGAAACAGGGACTGAACATATTCTCTCCAACATTTGATTCACACAGCCCCTCACATGTGTTCATCAAACTACTCTTCACCTCACCATCCAGTGCTTGGCAAAAGTACCCAACATCGCTCTCCTGGGACTGGCGAGACAGTGTCTGTTTCTGTCACCCAAACCACACTCTTCCACGCGGTATCCACACTAGGGTTGGGCGTCAAATTTTGTTCCGCTCGCAGAAATAGCGATAAATTGACATTTTCGCGTTCCGTGGAAAGCGCGAAAATGTCAACATTTCTGCAATCCGCATCTTACCAGAGATTTTTGTCTTGCTTGCGCTGTAAAAAGCCTTACCTGAATCCCTGCGTTCGCCGACAAGTTTTTCCAATCCGGTCGCGTTCTCCACAAGATGTTGGATTGTGGTAGCCATTTCCGCGATCTCGCGAAAGTTCGCGCCCGCATTAACGTCATTTGTTGCGCAATCATGTCATTCCTCGCACGGTGACATCTTTCTTCTCGCAATCATGCACCACGAGAGTATGAGATGATTGAGTTCTCGAACACGTTATTCTCCACCGCGAGCGAGAGCGTGAGGACGCGGACACGTCATATTGAACGCGACAAGGAGCGAGAGAACCCGAACACATCATATCCAACGCGCCAGGGAGCAAGAGAACGCGATCAAGTCATTTTGGACGCGCCGGCGGAAGTAATGTGATGCTCGAGAAATTGAACATGTGAAATTTTCAATTTGGAGAAGAATATCAGCTCTAGCAGCATGAAACCTTCTGCAAATGATGATTTGATGAAAAAAACTCAGATTGACATTTGGCTGTCCTTTTTTGTGCAAGGAGTCCTTTTTTAGGTCTCGGCTTGCGTAGGCTGCGCTTGCGCTGTCTCGCTGGGTGAGAAATTATGTCTTAGAGTAGGGGGGTAAACGAGCTAGCTCTTCTCCATTGGCTATCTTCCAAAACTGCGGCCAGCCATTGGAGAAGAGCTCTGCCTGTTACTCTAAGCCCCGTCCATTTCGAATTGAGGGGCGTGTTTTTTGCTGTCCTTTCTATCAGTGACATCATCCGTCACTCAACAAAAAACACGCCCCCCAGTCTGAAATGGACGGGGCTTACAGACTCCTGCTGCCCGTCAGCCCGATGCTTGTTTTTATTTTAATATATCGCAAACGCGGCCCGAAATGCATTGCAACGCTCTCCCGGGGAGAGGGCAGTTCCTCCGCAACGTCCACCATGCAGGGGGCCTCGGCGGTAGGAGCGCTCTCCAGCTTGCCTTGTGTTTCCGCCAGGCGGGCCTGCGTGTGCCGCAGCGCTCCCCCATCGTCCGCATGAATGTGTCCTTGTGTAGCGTAAATTATGCTCATTCCTGTAAGGCGCTCCAATACCTTCGGGTCGAGTTTGCGCTATATAAATGTACACAAAAATTTTTTTTCCACTGACCTATATTTTTAAGACCAGTGCATATGGGGAACAGCCATGACAATGCAGGGATTACCCCGCAATGCCATTACAATGCAGGGATTACAACCAAATTTGTTACAACGACTTTCGCTGGAGGGCGCTGTTGGATAGGGAGTAATTTTCTATCCAACACCTTCCCTACTGTCAACGTGGGCTGGAGTTGGAATAGAAAATTAAACTATTCCACTATCCAGCGCCCTCCAGCGAAAGTTGTTATAACAACTTTTGTTGCAATCCCCGCGCTGTAATGGCATGCGGGGTAAAAGCCCACGTTGTAATGCCATACAACCATGCACATCATTATCCTCTATCTCACCTTGTAAACCCCGCCCTATGCAAAGCTCATTCCCGGCCGCCACCCATGCCGGAATGGCAGTAGCAATCATCTCACCCCGGAACCTTTCTTTTGTGCTCTCACGGGCAGCGTGCAGCCTGAACGCTGAACAGAGACACCATGTTAGAGAGAAGAGGAGAATACAACATGGCAGCTGCAGGACTGAGCCGGGGAGGACAGGTGAGGGCACACAAGAGAAGGGGGCAGATGAAAGCCCCAGAAAAGAGAAGTAAGCAGTCAAAGAAGATCAGGCTAGAAAAGGAGGATATGAGAGCCCGGGGGAGGACTGATGAAAAAGCCAGTCTAGTTCTAGAGGGAATGTAAGCAATTGAAAGTGGTGAATGGCGTTGGGGGGGAAAGATACAGAGGGATTAGAAGAGGAGAGTACAGATAGGAGCTAGTTGGAGGGTGGTAGTGGGGGGAGTCGGGCTGGTCCCGGGGTACGGGATAATGTCTAGGGGTTGTGTATCCAGTCCATCTTTCATTTGTTGTGTTTGACTATAGTTTACTTTTCTCATTGCAAATGCAGGAATGCAACTAGGAAAAGTAACAACTGGATGAGGTACTCCAGCTGGCCGCAAGACTACTTGAGATCTGTACGAGGGGATAGTCTCAGCCAGAGGGCAGTGCGCCAGGCAGAGCAGCGGCCCTTTTAAGAGTGGTCTTATGGGGGTGGTGGGCATATGAACAGGGCGTGGGGTGAGTGAGAGGACGGAGGGCTGAGGTAGAGTACAGCACTTCGGCGATGATAGCAGTATTCCTGCCTCACTCCAAGTCATCGTAATTTAACCATGTTTCCGGTTAGGCCCGTTCATTTGACAACTTGATGCCTTCTGGGAGTTGTAGTCTTGGTTTGTTTCAAATGAACCAACCGAATGAAGGCACCACGGAACAATACTCGTAATACAAAAGCCAAGGACAGGAAATAGTATACTGATGACATACAGAGAGAGAGAGGGCAACCGTACAGCCTAGAACAGGAGAAACAGATGAACTGTGTAGAGGGGTGCTGAGCAGGGGGCTGGAGGGGGATGCAAGTGCGAGCTTGGCGTGTATTTGGGAGGAGGCGAGGGAAGATGAGTAGGGGCCAGAGAAAGCATAGTGTTGTACACAATATGTGCGAGCGGTGTGAAATAAACCCATACTAGGATATTTTTACAGGAGGCATCTACATTTAATTTGCTGAAATCAGTAACCACACCTCAGACCTTCTCAGCCAGGATCGGACCCAATAGAAAAACCTGCATCACAGGTCAATCAATGTGTATCATGTTCTGTCTTCACGTCAGTGCATACCTACACTTCCAATATCACTCTTGTTCCATGGGAATACGCCATCTCTGCAGAGGTAGACTCAATCTCGCCTCAAATACCCGTTTATTGCTTGCCTCTGGTACCTACTTGTCATAGTTTTTTGCTTGCCTCTGTTCCCTGCTTGTCATCGTTTTTTGCTTGCCTCTGTTCTCTGGGGCGTTATTGGGCAGAGAGCTCTCTGTGTGTGTGGCTCTGTGTGTGTGTGTGTGTGTGTGGGGGGGGCTCTGTGTGTGTGTGGCTCTGTGTGTGTGTGTAGCTCTGTGTGTGTGTGTGTTGGGTTGTATGTTTGTGTGGGGCTGTGTGTGTGTGTGGGGCTGTGTGTGTGTGTGTGGGGCAGTGTGTGTGTTTGGGGCTGTGTGTGTGTATGGCTCTGTTTGTGTTGGGCTCTGTCTGTGTTTTGGGCTCTGTCTGTGTGTGTGTCTCTGTCTGTCTGTGTGTGTGGCTCTGTCTGTCTGTGTGTGTGGCTCTGTCTGTGTGTATGTGGCTCTGTGTGGGTAGCTTTTTTTGTAGGTGGCTCTATGTGTGGGTGGCTCTGTCTGTGTGAGGGTAGCTCTGTGTGTGTGTGTGGGTGGCTCTGTGTGTGTGTAGGTGACTCTGTGTGGGTGGCTCTGTGTGTGTGTGTAGGTGGCTCTGTGTGGGTGGCTCTGTGTGTGTGTGGGGGTGGCTCTCTGTGAATGACTCTGTGTGGGTGGCTCTGTGAGGGTGGCTCTGTAAGTGTGTGTGGGTGGCTTTGTGTGTGTGGCTCTGTGTGGGTGCAAATGCAATAGGTCTCGCATTTGCGAGCGATTAAGCTATTGGCATTGTGAATGACAATGCCATTTATTTATGTTTTAAAAACGAAAACATAAATAACAATAATGTCATGAGCAATGCCAATAGCTCTAAGGTTAATAATGCTGAAACCATTGCATTGTAAATGCTTGTTAAAAAGGTGGGGAGAGGGAGGAAGTGCCACAGAATTTTCAACTTCCCGTTCCTGTCCAGCAGGCTCCTCCCAGTGCTTTGCCCATCTCCTGGTCATTCTGCCTTTGGATTTTGAGCTGGAAAGATCACTCTTTTTGTCTGCTGCATCATTGCAATTGGATTTGAGGATTTTTTAATTGGATATTTTACAAGTAAGTGGTTGTTGTGTCTGTTTGATTGGGGGCATTGCAGTTGTTGCAACTACAATTTAATTTTGGTAACTATCATTCCTTTTTAAAAAAAATGTTTTGGGTAGTAGTAGTCAGTAGTAGGCCCGAGCTAGTCATGGCCTCATGGGTGTATGCATGATGAAGCAACTGTTCCTTTGGTGTTTTTTTAATGTATTTGATTTTCAAGCATCATTTAGGGCCTGGATGGCATTGGATTGAGTTGGGTAATGTGTTTTTTGCGGTGGGCTTTCTGTTGTTGGGCCTGGCCTTGTGACTGGTGGTCATTTAGAAGCCTAGGCCTGCAAACTTGTCTGGCCTTGTCTGCCAACAGGCCTGCTTTCATCCAGTAGGCTCAGAGCAGGTAGCCACAGCTTTATTAATCAAGTGTTTCTGTGTGGTCTGTTGAATTTAGACATCATTTAGGGCATGGATGGCATTGGATTGAGTTGGGAAGTGTGTTTTTTGGTGGTGGGCTTTCTGATGTTGTTGGCCTGGCCATGTGGCTGGTGGCCATTTTGAAGCCTAGGCCTGCAAGCTTGTCTGGCCTTGTCTCTGCCAACAGGCCTGCTTTCATCCAATAGGCCCAGAGCAGGTAGCCACGGCATTATTAATCAAATGTTTCTGTGTGGTCTGTTGAATTTAGACATCATTTAGGGCATGGATGGCATTGGATTGAGTCGGGAAGTGTGCTTTTTGGTGGTGGGCTTTCTTATGTTGTTGGGCCAGGCCATGTGACTGGTGGCCATTTTGAAGCCTTGGCCTGCAAGCTTGTCTGGCCTTGTCTTTGCCAACAGGCCTGCTTTCATCCAGTTGGCTCAGAGCAGGTAGCAACAGCTTTATTAATCAAGTGTTTCTGTGTGGTCTGTTGAATTTAGACATCATTTAGGGCATGGATGGTATTGGATTGATTTGGGAAGTGTGTTTTTTGGGCTTTCTAATGTTGGGTGTCTTAAAGAAATGCCTGTGTTGTGTGTGTCTGGTGTGTGTTGGTATGAAATGCACCCTCCAGACCTTTTCGGGGCCTGTGAATTTTCGTATTTGCATTTTGTTGCATTAAAAAGGCAGAGCAGTGTGCTTTAGCATTCATCCTTTGCCTGGCTTTTATAGGCCTTTTGTCAGCTCATGGTGTTTCCTAGGCCCCCTGCTTTTTTGCTTGTGATTTTTTGAGTGTCCATGTGGCTGGTGGCCTTTCTTTGTGTTGGGAGCTATTAGTGTCCTGCTTCTGCCATATAGGCCTGCAAGGTTTTCCTATTGGCTTACTGCTTCCATCCATCCACCCCCTTTGCCAGCAGCAGCTCCATGAATGATGTGATGCTCTAATAATTTAATGGCAAATAGGGTCCACCCCACTTCCATTATATTTTTAATTTGGTGGTTCTTATTTTCTTTCCTATCCTTCCTGAGAGTGTACTGTGTGTATACACAGTAGTATAACATAACCCTTATAGACAAAGTCTCAGAAATGTCTAGACTATATATTTTGTACAGTAGTAAGTAACTGAACCACAACAACAAATGCAACATTTCACTGATGTTCTTCTTATTGACTTATTTGCTTGTAAGTGCACAAAAAACCAGAGGAGGAGGTGTCATCATCATCACCCGTTGCACTGCCAGCCAGAAAAAAGTCCTGCCACGCATCATGTCCACGTATGAACACAACTTGTTGTGCATCTGCATCCTGCCTGACATCTGAAGAAGATGGCCACAAAGAAAGGTACCAGTTCCAGTACCAAGAAAGTTGCTGGTGAGAAGAAGGAACTGAAAAAGGAAGTGTCATTAACCACAACTGCTGTGCCGGCCAATGTTTTTTTTGGGAGCAAAAAAGTTATGCCGGCTGCACCGTTGTCCGGGAACCAAGCTGGGAGCAGCACCTCCGCACCAGCGGTCCAACCCCACCAACCTAGGCCCAAGCCCTAGAGTGTCGCAGAGGTAGCCAGTCTACTAACGAGCAGCGATGTTGAAATGTCATCATTGCAAAGTAGTACACAATCAACGCAGGCAACTCAGCAGATAAGTGTGCAGCCACAACAACAACAGCAGCAGCAGCCACAACAACAACAGCAGCAGCCGCAACAACAACAGCAGCAGCCGCAAGAACAGCCCACAATAGTAGTTGTTGCTCCTGACGTAGGGGCATTTCAGGAAATTGAGCTTCCTGCAGACAAAGTGGAGAAAACCATTGTTACGGAAGATCTATTGTCTTCCAGACTACCAGCAAGGAAAAGGAGGCTTAGTCCATCATCTTCTTTTTCAAGCCCCACTTCTGATGACCGTGATGCCACTTGGCAGCACCAGCTCAGTCTGAGAGTGATGCACGCCACAAAACAATGCTTCTGAAAAGGAAGGTTCCATAAAAAATTACAGTTATGGAGATAGACGTAGAAGAAGGGGATGATGTTGATGAAGACGAGCCACTTATCACGCACATACCCCCGCCCCAAAGGGGAAGGAGGCCAACATTCTCACCCTATCCAGAAAGGCTGCTACTGAGCAGGATGTAACATGGACACCACCAACACAGGTAACACCACCCCAAACTCTAGCTGCCATATTTGCCAAGGCCCGGAAAGGGGCCTACATCCAGCTCAACCATCTCAGTGGGTAGTGGTAGTAAAAGTCACAGTGTAGCTGCACAGAGTCATCACATTCCAAGCATACCCTACAGTTCATCCAGCAGTGCCAAAAAGTTTTCCTCCCCAGTTTGGGACTTTTTTTCAGTTAGCACCAGGCAGGAGAACATTGCTATATGCTCAATTTGTCACACTGCTGTTCGGCGTGGTAAGCTTGGTAGAAACTATGGTACCGGAGGCCAAGCAAGTAATCTCAGAATATACCACACTATTGTGTGGGAGAATCACCTACTTCAGTTAAAACAAAGTAGAAAAACTCAACCCATTGAAGTTGGTCAGGAAGAATAAGGGGACAATATTATTGCGGTGAAAGGTGAAGGAGAGGGAGGCCTTTCTAGCCCTGTCCCCAGTAGTGTAGTGGTACCGCCCATATCCTCTTTGGTAACATCTGAGTGGCACCGCCGTAAGAGCCATACACAGAGTCAGGCTGAGACACCAAGGCGACCGAGTACCGCAATGAGACAAACTGCGTCGTTGAGCCTAAGTGGGTTAATGAAAACAACAGCACCACAAAGGAAAGTAATCCAACCTACCATTGAGAGCATGCTTAGGTTGTAGGGGCAGTTCCAACGCAACCACTCAACGGCATGGTTGTACAATGCAAAGCTCGCTAAAATGTTAGCACTGGATTTTCTCCCTTTTTCATTTGTGGAAGGGGTGGGTTTCCTTGAATTTGTGTCAGCCATCTGCCCTAAATGGAAGGTTCTCGCCGTTCCTATTTCGCAAGAATTGCTGTTCCAGCACTACATCCTGATGAGCTGGAATTGGTTGGACAAGCTTTGCAGCAGAGTGCTGTTCACAATATCCACCTGACAACAGACATGTGGACCAGTTGCCAAGTCATAGATTACATGTGCATCACTGCACACTGGGTCTCTTTTGTGAGGGTTAGAGATAAGCTATCTGAACGAGGTGCTGTTGACACAGCTGAGATTTTTACAGCTACTCTGAAACATACAACTGTAGCCATGTTCGCCATGGAGAAATCTCATACTGCTGTAAACATTTTGCAAGAGTTTTGCAGCAAGGTTTTTGAATGGCTGTGCCCAAGAGGGCTTAGTATTGGTTTTGTTGCCACAGATAATGGCAGTAATGTACTTAAGACCATGGATCTTGGTTCCTATTTCAGGGTTCCGTGTTTGGCGCACTGCATAAACATTATAGTTCAAGGCTTTCTGGAAAAAGAACCCATAGTCAGCAACTTACTGACCATCTGCCGAAGAATAGTCACTCATTTCAGCCATTCTTTTAAAGCTCGGAAACAGCTGAGGATCATTCAACGTGAATATAGGATGCCAGTCAAAGCGCTCATCCAGGAGGTGGTAACACGTTGGAACTTGACGTATTACATGCCTGATCATCTGTTTAAGCAGTACAGGCCACTCAATGAATATGTCATGCAAAGAGGGGATGCCACTGTGAAAGACATGACCCTTCAGATGGAGAAATGGGACCTAGTTAAATCCCTGACTGAGATGCTTCGTCTTTTTGAGGTCTTCACATGTGAAGTCAGCAAGGAGGACTGTATAATGGGCCAAGCTATCCCATTATTGAAAATGCTAGAGCATCAGCTGAAGAAGGTGTCCGAATCATATAAAGGTGTACAGGACAAAAAAGGAAGCCCATGACTTGGTGGAGAGCTTAGCTCATTGCTTAGCTGAAAATACAAGGATTAAAAATAAAATTTTGTAACAAGAACATTACATTTCTGCCACAATTCTGGATCCACAGGCAAAATTGGCACTGAAGACATTCTTTCCTTTTTCAGAGATTGATGTTGCCCGCTACAAAACTTGGATAGCTGAGGCAGCGAGTAAGTTGGAAAATGAACGGCTGTTAATTAAAAGCCCGCAAGATCAACCCACAATAAGTACTGCAGAAGGGCATGCAGCATCAAGTGCAACTTCGGAGGCTGAGGGAAGTGCGTTTGGATCACAACACTCACCATCACTATCGACAACAGCAACAATACCTGGATCATTAGGCCCAGTAGAATCGTTAGGCGATTGGTATTTACAGTTAGGCATTAATAAGCGCAGTGCTGATGCACAGAGAAAAGAGCCAAAAAAGTTAGCAGCAGCACCCCTGAACATTGAGCGGATGGTCCAGGCCAATCTGGATGACCCAACAGAGGTGTACATTGTTCAAAACCCATTGCAGTATTGGTATAGGAAATGGGCTGAATCGTCACTGCTCAGCAGGCTGGCGATAAGCTTTCTGGCTTGCCCTGTCCCAAGTGTCTCTTCTGAATGTGTTTTCAGTGCTGCTGGTTCCATTGTAACAGTGAAAAGGACCAGTCTCTTGCCCAAAAACATGAGAGGTTAACACTGATCAAAATGAATCAGCACTTCATACCACCGAATTACACAATACATGAAGCAAGCGAGGAAGATGAGGACAGCAGCTCAGGTGACGGAAGTAGTTTGTCACATCATGATTACCTACTACTGGCTGAACCCCCAGAGTTTGAGGACGAGCTATACTTCCCTGGCAATTATGCTTGCACTTACTGTCTTCCTCCCTTTTTTCCTTTATTTGTGTGTCTGTTGTTCCAGTTACAAACTTTGAATCACAACAAATTCATTACCACCGTCTTTTACTCTTCTTATTTCAATATACAACTTTCAGGTGTCTGCATTTGACAGTCAGTCCTCCGAATCCAGCTCCTCCACTCCATCACACTGAATCTACCACCTAAATCTATTGCCCTCATGATGATTGGATGATGGAAAATAGAAGAAAAAAACGTTCCTAGTCCGCTAAAAGAAGTGGAACATTATGACTACTATAGCTATCCATATATGTTCATCAAGATTGGAGGGATGAGGAAAATTAGTGTCCGTTTCTTTCCCCTAAGTACTAGACGAGGTTAATCAGAAGTGAAAAAGGACACTTGTTACACCTTCTAACCTTCGGTTTAAAGGATGAAGAGTACCCTCAAAAACTCAATGCAATCGGAGGTGCGGTATATATGTTTCATCCGCCCCGCATTGTAGTTGTGGCAGTTATCATCGGGTTATCTTCTGTGCGTAAACTGCCAGCCTCATCCGAGGCACCTCTGGGTTATTTGGTGCAGTGTCCAGAGATATGAGGGTTTCCCCACTATGCACAGTGCAAAAAGAAAAAGAGAAAAAAGTGATGTGCAAAAAATTGGTTTAAAAAGGGGAAATAGCCCCGGAGATTTATTAAGGGGTGTATTTCCACTGTTTTTTAAAAAAAGAACTGTACTTTATGTAGACCGAGTTACTTGGTCTATAAGTATTTATTGAAAAAACGTCGACATGTTTCAGCTCCTTCGGCCCTAGGGGTCTATGGAGCCTTCGTCAGGACTTATACATACAAAAAACATAGAGATTATACTCACACTATTTGTGCAGTATCAGTTTATCATTTTTCGATTTCTGAAAAAGAGTTACATGTTAGTATAAAAATACATACTTGTAATCACAGTACAATTTCTTCGCATTGGGGGGAACGTGTTTTTGTTACAAAGCCATATTTAATAACAAGAATGGACGGCAGAAACATCCATCATGCCTAAATATAAGCATCCCAAATACAATACAATATACAATTGCACTCTGCGGGGGTCACTTCATTTCACTTATACATATGAAATTTTCTGCACCTATAGGATCTGGTAAATCCATCTTTAGTGATTTTCCTCTATTTTACCAGCCAACACACACAAACTTATTTGTTGGTCTGATGCATTAACCTAAGATATACTTACTCATAACACCTGCAGAGTATTTCAAAATCTCCCTGCCATTTGCAACAACTGAACCCCTCCCCCTTGCTACTTTGCTTTGAAAGTAGAGCATGACTTAACCTTGTTCCACAATAGGACAATGTTTATTTACGTTCCCCCCAATGCGAAGAAATTGTACTGTGATTACAAGTATGTATTTTTATACTAACATGTAACTCTTTTTCAGAAATCGAAAAATGATAAACTGATACTGCACAAATAGTGTGAGTATAATCTCTATGTTTTTTGTATGTATAAGTCCTGACGAAGGCTCCATAGACCCCTAGGGCCGAAGGAGCTGAAACATGTCGACGTTTTTTCAATAAATACTTATAGACCAAGTAACTCGGTCTACATAAAGTACAGTTCTTTTTTAAAAAAACAGTGGAAATACACCCCTTAATAAATCTCCGGGGCTATTTCCCCTTTTTAAACCAATTTTTTGCACATCACTTTTTTCTCTTTTTCTTTTTGCACTGTGCATAGTGGGGAAACCCTCATATCTCTGGACACTGCACCAAATAACCCAGAGGTGCCTCGGATGAGGCTGGCAGTTTACGCACAGAAGATAACCCGATGATAACTGCCACAACTACAATGCGGGGCAGATGAAACATATATACCGCACCTCCGATTGCATTGAGTTTTTGAGGGTACTCTTCATCCTTTAAACCGAAGGTTAGAAGGTGTAACAAGTGTCCTCTACTATAGCTATCCTCCTTTCAGAGCCGAGAGAGACTGCCCAGTAACTGAAAATTAGATGGGACAGGTAATGATTGATGCCATGCATTGGACGCAGAGTAGCAGACTGAGTGATTTTGTTATTGTTTGTTGTGCATGAAGTCATGTCATTGTGCACTTATCATCTTTCTACAGTACACACTAAACGTAACTCAAGGTGAATTTTCCCTTTCTTGCAAATAAGAAATTTGTACTTCTACTGCAGCTTGATACATTACTTTTGATTGAATACAGGGAGGGGACTCAATCTGCGCAATGAGTATGACAACAGCACCATCCATGATGATGATGGCAAAAAAGACGGACGGTTAATTTAAGATGAAAAGGAACAGGTAATGAAAAAATTAATGCCATGCATTGGACACCTGACTCTGAGCGATTGGTGTTTGTATTTTTTGTTGTTTGTTTGTTGTGCACGAAGTGAAGTCAAAGTGCACTAGTAGTTTTACTGTACACACTAAAGAGTGACTCAAGTCAATAATAATTCTACTCTTGTTGTGCAATAACAACATTTTACTTCTACTGCAGGTCGACCTTCACAGTCAGTCAGTACAAGTATCTGAGATGATTGATGGAATAATAACAAGCCAGGATGACGTTTCATGCATGGCATAAAAGCCTAAAGGTAAACACGTCAAAAACAACTACAGCAGACCCAAATGTCTGTGTAGAAGTGGAGTCGAGGGTAGAGGTGGCATGACTGTGGTGTTTTTAATTAACTAACTTGAATTGTTATATTTGTAATGGATATGTACTTTGCCTTTGTCCAACTCTTTAAAAAAAAAATACTCTAAATGGAGGCTGTGCAAAGCAACGTGCCATCAGGCCTGTCATTGTGGGCCTGCTCTGTCCTGTTGTTGTTGAAGGTACCTGCCGCCTCGGAAAGTGTTCTTGTGTTGCACTACACCATAACTTGTGCATTTGTTTCAACTTTGTTTCTCAATATCCCCTTTGTGTTTCCATTTACAATTACAGGCCAGGCCTTACCCTATACTTGGGAAAATATTACAATGCACACTTACCTTACCAATAAATCTACATTTTTTTCCAGGCAGGCAGTGGCGAGTGGCGACACCCAAGATTGATGGACGAGAGGACAAAGAGGAATGCCGAGATGCAAATCCAGTCCACATGTTTGACCAGGATAACACAGTAACAGTATCAACTTTACCTTCTTTTAAATAATTTGATTAATTTTTTTGTCTACAATCTCTACAACAGTGTGTTCTTGTTGTTGTTGTTATTATCATTAGGTTTGCTCCCTTTTTAATTTCCTTTTCTCCCTTAAAATAATGATATGGATATAGTATTCTTCAAAGATTGTGGTTTTGTTTGTCCATGCGTACTGTTTTTCACTGTCAAACCTTTCCCCAAACCCCATTCCCATCCTTTCAACAAACCCTAACCCTCTTCCACCGGGCTGTGTGACTTATTGAGGTGTGACTAAATTAAATGTACACCAATAATTAATCACACACTTGCTGGGGTGGATGTGCCAAAAGCAACAGTACTTCAATTTCAAGGCAGAGCGATGATCTTCTTCCGCTTGCCCACCCATGAGCAATATATTTTAGAGGTGATTTTTATTTAACAAAGGAACATATACCTCAGCAATAATTGCCGGCATTGATTGGGTTTGTTGTCATTCATCATACACAGCACTAACTGTTACTCTGTAAGCCTAGTCAAGTGACTCGACACAACTATAGTTTTTAACTCTATCTAGTAGGCTATACCCACCACCATTATGTTTTGTTGTGAAATATTTTAGCATATTATTGTTGCTTGGTAAGTTCTGTACTGTACTTCATTCTACTACTCCTCAAACAGTCTCTCAAAGGCGACTGACTGTCTCATTTTCTTTTTTTGCAAATGCTGCTGCCCTGCCAGTGTCTACTACTACTACTATACTACCACCACCATCCCAATCATGGCATGCTCGAAAAAGGAAACCATCTTCACCATGCAGCCATCGCTGTGCCTAAGTTAAACATCAAGCAAAGGTAAGAGAAGTTTGGCGGAGGCATAATTAATAATGGACATGTTTTCAATGAATTCACACACCTCTTTGAGTCCAGATAAAGAATGCATAGACTAGAAGAGAGAGACAAAGTATTGGTAGGACAACTCATTCAGTGAGGGGTGTCGCATCTATCTGTTTGTGTCTTACACAGTCAGACAATTATTTAAATCAAACACTGGCTATGGGCGGACCTGCACCAGCAAGGAAACAGTGTGATGTAAAACAGTAACCTCACCTACAAAACATTAACAACATTGCACGTATAGTATAAATATAGATTTAAGTTAGCCTAACAAAAATAAACTATGTAAATCCCACAAAAGCTGACCCACCCCCCTCCCTAACCCCAACCAATGTCTGTAAGAAACTGAAGTCCAAATTTCCAAAAATCCCCAACGCCCAATTCCCACCCACCCAAAGAAAAATTAAAAAAGGGGCAGAAGACAGGGACTCTAAGAGGAGTGGCGGGATTGAAGGACGACACGCATCTGCACCTCTAAACGGGCGACACAGTGCTTGAGGGCGCGGCAGCTGGAGCGACAGTGGGGGGCACCAGAGATGGTATGGTGGCGGCGGGCGGCTGCCAGATGGTGGCGCCGTAATGCTGGAGGGCAGTGGCTGGGGCCCGGGGCACTGGAGGAGGCTTTAAGTGCTGCAGCAGTCTTCTCCTCCTTCTCTGCCAAGATCACCAGCTGCCGATATTCCCGCTGGATTGCCTCCAGTTTCCGGCTCTGTGCCTTGGTGACCAACTCCTTCCAATCAACCTTGAAAGGAGTAGCTGTATATCAAAAAGAAAAAACAAGACAATTGTAAAATATACTCTTAGAAAAACAGTAAGACAAGTTAATTATACACATAGTGGCACGGAAGTACTATAAAGCACAGCATATAACATTTATTAAATCTCACCCGTCCTTCTTCCTTCCACTCATCTTTCACTTTTAGTTGAACACCAGGTGATCTGATCTGACTTTTAGTCTTCTCCATAAAATTTTCAAAACGAAGTTGAAAAATCACAGATAGATGAGGCCATTGGTCACTCAATACTCCTGTCCCTATGCCAATTAATTGGTGTCTTCACTCAACTTACTTAGGACATCTACTTACCTACATACTTACTTAGGACATCGGATGGGGGGCGGACAAAGTCCGCCCACCCTCCTCACGCTGAAAAAGGGATCACCTGCCATAAGGGCGGGGTCCCGTTGGGATAATTAGGATGTGCCCGCCACAGTGGCGGGCGCATCCCATATTTTTTACATTGTGGTGGGCGGTGATGAAAGCACCGCCTGCTGCAATGCTAAAAATACATGTAGTGCTTTTCCAATTACAACGTGACAGGCCCCTTGCAGAGCCTGTCATGTTGTGCTTTGAAAGGCAGGGGGTACCATAGCATAAATACCCTCCATGGGGGCCCGCAACGGGCACCCCAAGCATACTCTGCATGCCTTTCCATGGCGGCAATGCCGCCATGGAAAGGCATTCCAAAATGCAGATTCTATGGCCAGCGGTGTGTTCAGACACCGCCACCATGTTGAAACCTTTTCCGCCCTGTCGACATGTCGTCTGTGCGGAAAATCGGCAGATGGTTTCTATCTGCCACGGACCCCCCAGCCCTAATATGGCGGGGGTCTTTTCTACAGGGATGGCGGGATGTTAGCCCCTGCGGGGTTGGCGGTGACTACCACCGGCCCGGCGGTGGCAATCCGCCCACCATCCTCATGGGGCCCTAAGTCTCAATAGTACAGTATACATACAGTACACCCTTGCAGTGAGTGTAATGTCAACAATAGTTAAGGATTATTAATCTAACTTACCATCACCCGGCACTGGTGCTGCCACACCCCCTACCGCTCCATAGGTATCCTCTGCAATTGCCGCATTCTCTCCCTCTGTGTTGCCTTAGCTGGCCCCGACAATGGTGGTCATGGTCGTTAGTGCAACTAGAATACATTACACATTTTTAGGCGTCATTTACACCTCCCCCAATTGGTCAGTAGCAAGATTGAAACATGAGTTAATAGTATATAACATACATCACTAATACAAATCAGGTAGTAGTCAAGTACCTGATAGTAGTTATATATGGTCCCTAGGGTCATTCTAGCCTTTGCTTAGTTAACCCGAGCCATGCAACCATTTTACCTTTGTGTCTTTTATTTTTGCACATGTGATGTTACCTTGCAGCTTGTTGTATAAGACACCTAAACAAGCGGTCAACCAAAACATTGACAAGCCACTTTTTAATGAAGTTCTGGTGTACTGTTAGTCCATATTGCTTATCCAAATATGCTATACTTTTTGGTATGGCTGAGAAATGCTTGCAATATACTTTGCAGAGCTTATGATGATGCAACAACTACCAGTACTAGGTTCTTCTAAGGTGAGGGGTCCCTTCACTCAGAGATCTTCATTTATAAATTTATATAAACTAAATTCCTACCTAGGGGATGGTGGTGCGTCCACCACTGTTCAGTTATCATGATTTAATTAACAACTGTAAGTAAGTGTAACAATGTTTATTGTTTTAATGTTATTGATTTTCCTGTTGCTGCTGCATTATAATAGAACAATGTACAGAGCTTGTCAATAAACATTTTGAACTTACATAGACTTGGTGGTATTTGGTGTGGACTTACACAAGTGAGAAAATTAAAGGAAGCATGTGCATTGCTTCCACAACTGAGAGTTTGGGTGTGTTATGTTCTGGGTTGTCTACTTGTTGGGTATCTTGGAGGGAGGGTACGGAGAGCTAATAGTTATGACAAGACACTACTATAACTAGTCGGGCAGGGGATTGTGGTGGGTTCTGATTATGAACTTCTGATTGAGGTGTGTGAGGAAGGTCCAACCTACCATCACCAACATCCTATTTTCTTGTGCAAAGGTCTGTATGTGCAAAATCCCTACAACAGTAGTAGTATGTCCTATCATAAATAGTAATACATCTGCTTGGGCATTTGTTTGTGTGAATTGTCAAGGCCTCAAGATTACCAAAGACCCAAGATCAATAAGACTAGAAGTATTACAGAGGATGACCCACAGGACTGGACTCAATGGCTAGAGCTACTGGTGAATCTGAGTTTTATTTACAACCTTTTAAATAAAGAGTGGCCAACTGGGCAAGCTTAGCTACTACAGTACAGACAGACTAATAGTAGTAGTAGTACAGAGAGTCATCATAGCAGAGGCAGGGATAACAAGATTTTCTTAACAGTATAGATCGAAGGATAATTGTTGGTAAAAAATAGCATTAGGAAACTGAAACAATAGTTCGGGAAAAATATGGTGCAGTAAAAGTTATGGAATAAGAATTGTTATTAAAAACAATATATAACACAGAGCAGAAGAAAAGACACACAGTAGTAATAATTAAATAGTTACTCACCAAGACCCGGGACCTCCACTCCTAGCAGGTCCAGCTGGTCCTGCTCACGGTCCAGGATGCCAGACCATTGGTGCGTCAACTGCGCATGGGTGCGCCGCACCCCAGAGCAGCGAAACACTGCCCGGTGCACCTTCCCGGAGCCCATACCCGGACCCAGGCCTGGCACCTGCTGCAAGAGTTGAGGGGAGGTGGTGCTGCACAAAGAAGATAAGTGCAGCCAACTCCACCTCCCCAAATAAGGCCCGTGCCTGCCCCCCTTGTGGGTGCCGCCTTCCGCAAGGAAGGCAGTCACGGCTCTGGCTGCGGCGAGCACTACCCTTCGGCATGGTACTGGGGAGAGAGAGACGGGGCGGGAAAGGAAAGGTAATAAAATTTAAAAAGTAAGTAAAGGAAATAGCAGGCAATAGAAAAAGAGGGAAAAAGTAGCTAAAAAACACAAAAAAAGTAGACAAAAAACAAAAATATAGAAGCAGGAAAATAGTTAGAGAGATAATAAACAAAAAAGATTTTAAAAATTGGCTTGAAACAAAGGATTGTAATTATACAGGGAGGATTGAAAATCAGGGGCCAAGAACCATGCAATAGAGTGAAAAACAAGAGGGCCGTGTCCATTGCGACCACGTCTGCAAGTTTGCGTCATATTTTCTCCCCGAGCACTCAAAAAGTGGCGCAAACAAGTAAAAGCGTTCCCAAACAGGAAATACGTACGGCGAACAGACGCGAGCATGCATTGCGCGACCCGGAACAGGAAGTCAGCATCGCGGGCGGGCGGGACAAGGGAAAACAAGATAGCCGCGCCCATGAGCAACCGCATGGATAAGTTGGCGAGCCGCGATCACGGAGAAAATAGCGCGAACGGGCGGGAAAAAAACGTCTGCGTCTTCGCGATATTTCTGCGTGTTTGCAGAGATTTTTAGCATTTTCGCGATAGTTTGCGAAAGTGAAGTTCGCAAATTCCACCCACCCAGTCCATTCCCACATACCAGTGCTTCTACCATGCGGGACACCTCTCCCTGCTCCTGTCATCTAGATTCATTGGAGTGTCCATCCCATCACTAGTAATATGATCCCATGTGCATGTTCCCCAATCCACCTCAGGTATTCTGCGCACCACTGCAGCTACTTCATACACCTGAAACCCCTGGTGTATGTCAACCCCCTCCTTGAATTTGGATACCAAGTCTCTGGGTGGGTCTACTTCTCACTCAGCAATAGACATCACATTTTTGCTGACACTATCTCAGCTGGACACTGCCCTCATGGCCGCCACCTTCAGCTCAGAAAAGCTTAGATCATACCTTTCTCAAATTCCACAAGCTCATTCTCATCCTATCCTAATTCGTTTGTAGCCCAAAAGGCCATCAATGCTTTTCACAGCTCCCTCTTCCTCCAGGAGCTCTTTACTGGGCTTCCAAGATTCTTGCTAACTTGCTCCAACTGAGCTAGTGAGTAAGAAAGCAAATTCCCAATCTCAAACACAATTTCTGTACTAGCAACTGCTCGATCACCCAGCTGTGACACAACTTTGGATTGTCAGAAGATAAAATGTCATCATGGTCTAAGTGCAGAGTTTTAAGTGCAACAATGAGACCACCTGTTTTGTTAATCAAGATTTCTGGTGAATACTGGAATTACCAGATTAACTGTAGTAGGCTTGCAGAAGCTCCCGTGCCCTACAGTTGGCTGGGATAGCCATATTCGATGCAATAGACACCCACGAGAATTTGCACACAATGTGTTTATGTACTACAATGGTGTTTGCTGATTCCTGTCTTTTCTCCCAATGCCTTAAGCTCTGATTTTGTGCTCTGATGTGAAGATGTATGCTGTTTTATGCCTTGTGATAGCTGAATAACAAGTATCACGACAGGGGTTGCATTTGCACGTATAGTGATGGTATTTTCCATGATGTTCTGGTAATGTGTGCAACATATAAGTATTTACTTTATTGCACCAACTGTGATATGATGTCAATTGCCTAGTTGGCAAATGATGTATGAGGCAGGGGATTGTGGCCTATGTGTTTATATACAATATATGAGATAGTTTTATATACTACTGTGTGGAGTCTCTTTTGTGGTGTATTTGTTGGGCCACTGGTGTATGTGTGTGTGTTTGTGTTGTGCAAACGTTTTTTACATTGCCTCAGGGATAAGCCTTATTGCTCTGCCAAGCTACCAAGAGGGTGAGCATGGGTTATCGTGGGTGTGTAACTCTTCTACCCTGACTAGAGTGGTGGGTTCTGCCTAGCTTATGTGCATACCCTAGCCAATCAGAAACCCCATTTCTAACATTGGTTGTCAGCGTTGAGGATATGACTTTCTTTTCTGCAGCACAACTGTTGCACTACAAGCTCTGCACTTAGGCCATTATATGACCACATACAGTTTTTTTTATTTCCTCTTGTGACAATGTAAAGTTACACTTGTAAGATGTTTTAAGGCAGATCCCATGTTAACCTATGGGACAGACAGTCTTTCAATAGTAAAAACAAAATGCACATTATTTCACTATCAAGACATGCAAGACACACCAGAACATGTGCTACCTTATCAAACACTGCACCCTACCCATGTGGTTACCTTGGGCCTACCTGAGGGGTGCCTCGCATGTAAAAAAATGGAAGGTTAGGTCCTGGCAAGTGTGTGCACTTACCAGGTCAACATGGTAGTTAGAAACTGTGTGCACAGACTTTGCAGTGACAGGTCAGAGACACCTTTAAGGACTACTCATGTGGGTGGGACAACCAATGCTGCAAGCCCACTAATGCGGATCCGCGCTGCCATTGAAGGGGGAGAAGACCATCGAGTTTCTCCCACCACCCCACCGCCACTTCCACCGCGAAGTCAGTATTGAGTCTGCGGATCGAAACTAAAGGAGTCAACCCTACTCTCAAAAACGTGAAGAAACCATTGTGTTCTACTTCCACACCACGGCTGCCCAAAGCGCGGCCAGCTATCACCTCGCAGAGCCGGATTGAGAAACCCTCTCCAACTAAGCCACATTCATGCCATCACGACCTTGATCTTGGATTTGTGAAGGCGTTCGCATTGTAATTCAGGCTATGATTATAAATTGTCCTGATGATGATCCCATTTTATTGAGAGCCCTTAGGGATCGAAACGTCGACGCTCCTAACAGTGTTACATATGACCGAATGTGTATAATTTACTGTTGACACTGTTGGATGTATTTTGCGAGACTATCTATTGAATTCGCAAGCCATCCTTTGGCTCCAAAAATCTCTTTTTTGCCTGAAAAACCTCTATCCTTTCTTCTACCTTGCTTGATTCTATTGGTTTTCCAACTTTGCGGGATAGGTACAGGACTGTACCCTATCTTGTTGTTCATATTCTGACCTTCTCCTGGTCAATGTAAATTGATGTTATATTGAATAAATTATTCTACGCCCGGCTGGGCGATAAAGAAATATAGTACTGATTGTGGTCTATATTAGCATTTCTTGTTATATCCTAAATCCCTAGGACCCCTGTTGTCTATAATAACTGAATTAACCCATGGTCCGAAGGCCCCTCTACGGGTTTCCTTGTGTTCCAAAATGCAAGCCCACTAATAGCATTTGATTTACAGACCCTGACCCACAGAAATCATATGCACTTTAGCACTGATCAGCAGTGGTAAAGTGCTCAGAGACTTATTGCCAACAAAAACAGGGTCAGAAAAATAGGAGACAAAAAGCAAAGCATTTGGGGATAAACGTGCAAAAAGAGCCATCAATTGGCAGGATGGAGGAATGGAGCTGGCACAGTCCCATTTCCAACTAAGCAGTCTGTGCTCTGCCTACACACAAAGGACTTTTCCCCCCTGCATTATTCTTGCAGTCATGTTGGAGCTATGGCACGGGAACCAGAAAACTTCAAGCACTTTCAAGGGAATTCTCCAGAAATGTCTGCTACTTCAAAGGGGGCTCAAGGTATGAAAATGGAACCTTGAGACCCACTCTCCGCTTCACTTTCTGGACCTGAAGAAGGACTCTCACAGGACTGCCTGCTGCTGTGGTCTTCTCTGTACTTTAGAATACTGTCTTGCTGCACCTGTAAGGCTTTTCTGCCTAAAGTCTGATTCAACCCTCATAGGCCTGCCCCGCTGTTTGAGCTTTGTTCTACTGCTGAACCCAGGACTACCATAGTAACACCAAGGGCTAGTTTTCTGAAATTCTAGTCAGAGCCTGAGGGACTGAAAAGGTTGCAACCATCTTGAAACCGCACCTGGGCCCCGCCTGAGTGAGTCCTAACTCCTCAAGATGTGCCTCTTCAGTTCTGAAACATAGGTGATGGTGCTAAAGGTGTCCAGACAGCCAAAAGCTAAAACTTCGGAATTAAAACACTTTTGGGTAAAAACTGCTCTGTGAACCGAGAGGAAACTGGAACTAATATGCTTGCCTCGCATCCAAGGTGCACCGTCGGTCCTCCTGGCTTTACAGTGGATTCAATGCAGCAGCAAATCCTGCTCACCAGTCCTTCACCAAAGGGTTATCTGGACTCCTGAATCTCTTGTCAGCTACAATCTATAGCCTCGTTCCGCTGGAGATTTTCAACTACCAAAAAATTGGCTCATTCCAAATGAAGAAATTTTCACAGCTGCTTTGTCCAGCAGCTCCCTGACAATGACACTCCCACCTCAGACACCGCCTGGAGCAAGGCCCTGATGAAATCTTTTCTTGAAATTTCGTCTTATTCAGAAGGTAAGCACTGACCGGGCCCAAACCCCTTTTTGTATCTGACTCACACTTTATTGAGGTTGGCCATTTTTTTCAACTTTGGCCCAGTCTTGCATGACTAGCTATACGCTGTTGGTGCTTGATCTTCTAGGCACTAGTTTTTACCTGAACGTTTAAAAATTCATAACTCCTGAAAATGTTAATTAGATTGTTATTTTGGTGTCAAATAATTTTTAAAAAATTGCTCTAAATTGGTGTGGGAACTTTCTGGTGATATGTTTTCACTTTATTACTGTTTGCGTGCTGCATAAATACTTTACACATTGCCTCTAAGTTAAATCTGACTGCTTTTGTGCACAAGTTAATTTAGTGACCTCTGTGGTTCACCCTGACAGGGATTGTTGGTGTTGCTTAAGCAGGGTTAACACCTCAATCAACCAACACACTAACTTCTAACAAAGGGTTTCTCATGTGTGAAAAAGGAGGTTCTGTCAAATAATATATTCTGAAGGATCACACACTTGTATAAAGCAGAGAAGCTGGGATTGATCCCAGTTTTAGGGTTCAACATTGTACAGTTCACCCACTAAAAAGTATTTCATTCCCTTGCCGGTTTCATATGAAAAGGTTGCTGCTGTGCATATAATTCCCAGCATGCGCGGCTAGATTGTAGGTGGCACACAGAAGACACATAAAACCTTGGATTGCATTGGGCTCAAGGGTTCAAGACGACCTCGAGTTGAGCAAGAGCCTGTCATCAGGCTTGAGCACCGCTTGGGCTTTCAGTGGCTCCTCCACACCTACCCAGAAGGGATGCAATGCGCAGATGCTGCATTTAATGCACATGACTACAAATTACTTCCATGTTGAAGGCAACTTTTTCTACTTTGGTAGTATTATTACTCCACAGCGAACAGGTAAACTCGCACCAGACTTTGAGAAGGCAACTCTTTCAGCAGGACTAACCCGGTCCCTGTATCTGGCCCATGATCCATTGTTGTTGGCCTGAACTAGTGACTTTCCCTCTGTCTAGCATGACTACATAACAGTGATTGACAATTTGTGCTTTTAGACACTATACTTACCTAAAATCTTTTACATTTCATCTCTGGTTTCTGCTGATCTAATTTTTCTCGTTTTGGTGTCAAATAATGTGTTATATTTTATTGTCTTTTTCTAAATCAGCATAGGATTCTTTTTGTACTGTGTTGTCACTTTATTACTGTTTAAGTGCTGCATATATACTTTACACATTGCCTTTAAGCTAATCTGATTGCTTTTGTGCCAAACAACCAGAGGGTTAAGCGCTGGTGAATTTAGTGATTTTTTGTGGTTCACCCTGACAAAGATTGTGGCTGTTGCTTAAGAAGGGCTCATCCCCCCAACTAATAACTCATTTTCATTCAGTGAGTACTCAGAATTTTTGCACTAGCTCTTGTTTATGTATTTTGTTTGTTGTGTGTGTGCATCTTTGTGAAGTACGTCATTGAATAATGGAAACTGTATAAGCAACCACAACAATCAGCGCTGCTTCTTGGCCGGTATCCTCCTGTGATTCCTGGGTGGTCGTGCTTTTTCTAACATCTTCCCAGCTGTCTGGAATAATTTACCTACCGAACTGCGCAAAGAATCCAACTTGTTGCCTTTTCGAAAAAAATTAAAAACAGTGCTTTTTCAGCAAGCATGGGGTGTGCTGTAATTTGACGATCGGCTGTAGAACTTGGTTGGTATATACCTGGTAAAGCGCTTAGAGACCCCGGGGTGATTACGCGCTATATAAATTAAATAAATTAAATACATTTATTTCTTCCTTAGCAGCACTGAATTGAGGTATCGGGGAATCATGGGGGTCAGTGGTGTCAAAACCTAGATGGCAAATTAGGTCATGTATCGTTTTCGATCCCATTTCAGTTTAATCAGAAGTCAGTAGTCCTGTCCTACTCCGTGTTTCTGATCAGTGTTCCACTTGTGGCTCTGCTCCTAAATTTTTCTTTCCTCCAAGACAGACAGGAGCAGAAAATAAAGCGATATGTAGTGTATTCTCATTAAAATTACATTTCTATTTAATGTTGTATGTCCGCCAAGTTTTCAGTATGTCTATGTGTGAAATTTCTTGCCTAATGTGTGACACTCTGAGCGACACTTCGCGGCGAACAGCTGAAAAGGAAAACTAGTGAAAGAAAGAAACATCCAGTTATATGTTATGCTTTGAGTTATGATACCTGAACTTCTGAGTTCTGTGGAGTACAAAATATAGGGAAAAAAGGATTAACTCAATTATTCACACATATAACACGCTACTGTAAAGAGACTGTAATTGTCCTGTGGTAAGATCCAGAATACTTTTTTGTGGGTTACAGCGTAAGACAGTAGCAAAGATAAATAATGGTACCACGCAGTATAACATACCAATAGCCCCAAGCTATAATAAGCATTAATTTCCTGAAAAATGTACATTAAACAATATTTAAATTAACAGTCAAATCAAGGAATGGTTAAATCCTTGTTGTGCATATGTTTAGTATGCATCAGGGAATAACAATTAGCCCTGTTTATCCCAAAGGTAAAATGCATTTGAATGTAGTACTTGATTTAACTTTCATTGGAGGTAATCGACTGCTTACTGACTCAAGACACACAGGATACAAAGAAATAAGGAGGGAGGCCCCGGAGGAGTGGCCATGATTTCACACTGCGCATATAAATGCTCCCATATGAATAACATTCAGCACTGTAGGTGTGACCTTGCAAGCTGTATGGTCAATCACAGTCGTCCTTTGTAAGCTATTTCTATTGTAACAAGCCCTCAAAGGGAGCATTCTGTGCTGCGAGCTCCCATTTTCACGTCGGTGTGCTGTGGTACATGGTGGGTGGGGGCAGAGAAGGAGATGCCTCTTACCGTAAAAACAGGTTGAAAAAATTGTCTCTATTTTCCTACTGCCTTCCATCAATTTCTTCTAACTCTGCAACTGGTTCACAGACTGATGGATGCCCGGGTACTGTGTGCAGGCACAGAAGAGTGCACTCAAGAAAATGGTCCCTTTGACTGCTGTTGGGTTAGTAAAATACAGCAATTATCTGGGTTTATGATCTTGGCACATGCAGCATCAATGGCAGCAACGCCCCTGTGCAGGCTTTTGACGTGACTTTGTGTGTGTCCTTCTTTCACTGTTTCTATTTATGTTCTCCTGTGCTTGTTCCTTTTTCTATCCCTCTCTCAGTTCTGCTGTCCCTTGATCTGACCCGTGTCCCTTAATTCCTGTCGCTCTTTCCCTGTACCAATGTCTTTGCCGGTGTCTCTTTGAGTCAGTCCATTTGTCCCCCAAATGTGTTCCCCTATCTCTTTTCCTCACTCTGTCTGTGTCTCTCTTTGATCATCTGGCACCCTGTACCTGTCCCTCCAGCTCCATTCTTTTTCGTTTGCCTCTGCCCTCATCCCTATCTTCCTGTCGCTCTGTCCTATCCCTCTGTTTATATCCCTGTTGCTTTTTCCGTGTACCGATTAGGTAATGGTGGCTGTGTGGGTATTTGATGGCGGGTGTGTGGTCGTATTATGGTGGGTGTGTCCGAATAAGATGGTTCCCTCTTTCTCTGTTCCGACCCCTCGTTCACAGTCTCTATCCCTCTATCCCTGACTTTAGGGTCCTGCTGCTAATTTCCTGTCCCTCTTTTCCTGTTCCTGTCTCTATGTGCATGTCCATGTATCAATTTCCCTTTGTTTCTGACCCTGTCTTTCTCTCTCAGTCCCTCTATCTCTTTCATGCCGTGTTCCTGTCTCTCTGACTCTATCCCTATCGCTGTTCCTCTGCTCTGTCTCGTTTTCCCTTTCACTCTGTCTAGTCGCCAATTATGACATTTTCCACAGAATTTGAGATTTTGACTTTCAAACGTGATGTTTTTGTCAAAGTTACAGTTTCGTTTTTGTCAAAGTTACAGTTTTAAAAAAAGAATGTCTTCCAATTTGTTAAGGATGATGGAGCTGTTTTTCTACCCTCTGCCTTTATTTTTGGGTGGAGGGAGTTCATTATTATTATTGTCTCTTTGTGATTAGTGCATCTTGAAGTGTTTGTCATACTTCTTTGACTACAAATTTGATTTTGTTTCTAAATGTTACATAACATCCTGTCTGCTTTGCCCTAAGTATTTTTTTCTACCCGATCGAGCTTAACATCTGAATGTGATTTTGCCCACCAATGTGATGTTGCATATAAATCAGGGGTAGCTAGTATAATTCAGTGTAGTGTAATCACATGGAAAGACCTAAGAATTCCCTGAGATTATACGAAATTAGACGGGAAGACTATTTCTGCTTTTGCCGCTGACGGAGCAAGGACTCATAGAAAAGAGACTTGCTTGAAGGCAATCCTCTCATAACAACTCATAACGTCATACTAATTAATGTATTGTGGAATTAATGTGCCCCACATTTCAAATATCAAGAATAAGAGAAGCTTGCGTACATGTCTTTTTAACGAGTAACTCGAGTGAAATCTAAAAGGGCCATTGACGAGGGAAATGGCACTGCGCATGCGTCAACGATGTCTACGTAGTGATGACGATCTTTTGCTTGGAGGGAAATTGCTGCACTTGCGCAGACACCTCCAAAATGGCCGCCTGAAAACTCACATACTGAGCATCTATTTTGCTGAAACTAAAAGACACTACTTTACTAATTGCTAAAGCGGGGAGAGCATTTATATATAAATGGGATTAGAGATAGGTGGTATACAGTGAAATCCTTTTATTTTGAAACTAATATACATTTTCTTGACTTTCCTATTAGTTCATATTTGGGCCTCCTGAGAGAGAGGCCTATATCCCATGTGACCCATGACACATGCGCAGTTTAAGTGAGCCAAAAGCCGCACTTTCATCCTTGAATGTCATCCAAGAAAAGAATAAGCAACATACCTTGGATACCACCCTGATGTCCCGGGAAAGGAAGAAAATTATACCAAATGTATACTTTATGATGATAAAAATTATGAATACGGGTGGGAATAAAGATTTTTGAGTAAAGATTAAGGGGAGGGATCACTCGACAATAAACTAAAGACAATCGACTGAAACCCGACATGGTGGGATGATCATCCCTTTTGCCTGGCCAACCAGAAATTTGAGTTCTATGAGATTGAAACATTAAGGGGTGGTACATGGCATCAGAAGAGTATAATTACAGTAGTTTAGTTAATTAGAGCGATTAGAGATACCAGAATCATGCAGAGCTCAGGATTATCAGAGTATTGAGCAAAAGCAGAAGAATCCTTTTGCAGACTTATAATCAAAGCCAATAATTAGAAGAAGATCGTGGAAGAATCAAGGAGGAAGATAGTGTCAGAGAGGGGTGTGACCCACGCGTCGGATCTAGAAGAGGACACCTTAGCCTGTTCTGAATCCTATCCTGAAACCTGTCCTGAAACCTGAAGCCTTTGTCTCCTGTCCTTTCCCCATGGACTTTTCCCAACTTCTTGTGTAAGGGGTCGGTTCTCACACCATTCTAGGTAAGTATAATGAGATGTAGATTTAATTTGTGCTGCTCTCTCTATCCTATCCTTTCCAAGTACCGTCATTGAACGCCTTATTAACTTGAATCTTTTTCCTTCCATGGGTAACGGAGACCGTTCCGTAATTTGATTTTGGCTCACGAATTTCATTAGACAAACATTTTGAAATTTTTCCGAGCCGTGGGTATTTCCATTGCAAAGAAAGTAGATTTTATTTCATGTCATTTTACCATCAACTAGTTCAACTAATAGTCCATTGACTAGAGGAAAATAACTTTTTGATCTTTGAAAGATTTGGTTGGAAGTGTTGTATAACTAAATCTGAGATGGGCAATTATATAATTGACCCCAGTAGATTAAACTGGCCAGTGTGAATGTGTGTGTTTTTATGGGCCCAAGGTGAGTATGGGGTACTAGAGTATCTGAGGCTGGTTTACAGCTGGATCAGTTTTTCTGGTAGCAGAGTTATGGTTATTATTGACCAGTTTGGTGATAAACATTGATTATTGACTTATAATTTACCAAACCCGTTGATGTTTAGTTTCATGTTGTCTGGAATATTCCCGGGAAATGAATAGCAGGTGGTAAATGGAAGCCATACTGCAGCGAGGTTACTCGTCTGTTAGAAAAGTACTGAGAAGCTATGCAGGGCTACCAGTGCTAAATGAGGCACTATTTTTCTGTGTGAAAGCAATAGTGACTGATAGCAAAAGTGTCACTGGTGAAACTTTAGTGTTATATCACCTAGAAATGGTAACACCGAAGGAGTAACAGGTTCTTATAACCTTGGATGAAGAGTTAACAGAAGGTTTTACTCACAGTATATGAAGAGTAAGCGGAAGGTTTTACTCGTATCAAAAGAAATATTCTACCCTTTGGTTTTAGTGGAACAGACAGAGTAGCAAATGTTTTTATGTTGTTATTGATAAGAAAATAAATTTCAAAATTGAAAGAAAATAAGTTTTCATATTACCTTGTGAAAAGGGAGCCAGATGGCAGAGTAGTACTGACGTCACTGAGAGCCGTGCTGGGATTGGTTAAAGCAGCGGGTGTGTGACGAGAAAGGGAATTGTGAAGGAGGGGTCAGTTGTAAGGAGTAATACTGACGTTACAGAGTGCCGCTCTGGGATTGGTGGAAATTGTAGGAGTGAGAAAAGCAAGATTGTAAAGGAGGGGTCAGTGGTAAGGAGTTATACTGACGTCGCAAAAAGGCCACGCTGACATTGGACAGATTACGAGTGTGTGCTGGATTTCAATTGGAGGTTTGGATTAAAGCTGAATTTGGATTCGTACGTGAAAAATTATATGGTTGAATTTTACTGGTTATTTGTTACAAGTCGACCTGACAGAAAACTTGAAGTGTTGCAGACTATTGTTTTATGTAATCACAGTACAGAATGTATGGAGAAAAGAGAAACATGTCACTTTTGAAGAGAATTAAGAATTTCTTTAAGAAAGACAAGCCAGTATTTACTAGAGAGGGGATTCCTAATCCATCGCCAAAGACACCCGCATCATTTATGACGAAGGAAATAGGATATCATACGTGTGTATGGATGGAAAATTGTATAAAATGCACAAAAAGCGATGGAGTTTTGGCTTTCCCGAACATGATACATTTAATGGAAGAATTTTGCGGAATTTGAGAATAAAGTTTAAGTTCAAGTTCAAGTTCAGTTATTTGTATAGCGCACTTCTTACCCAGAGGGTCTCAAGGCGCTTGAGGGAGGGTGAGTGCATTACTTATCGAATAGCCAGGTTTTTAGTTGCTTTCTGAAGGAGAGGTGGGTCTGTGTAAGTCGGAGGTGAGTGGGGAGAGAATTCCAGGTTTTGGCCGCTAAGTAGGAGAAGGATCTTCCTCCCATGGTGGATCTGTGGATGCGCGGAATGCGGATGAATGATTTAGATTCGAGACCCAGAATGACACTTTATGAGGAGTGGGAAACCAAATCATATGAGAGAAAAAAGAAAAGAAGTGGGAGGTATTTTGGTCATTTCACAAGGTATTTGTGTGAGTCACCTGAGTGTCAAATGAAACAATGGGGAAAAGCACTTAACAGTTGATGAACAGGCAGGAGAAAAATGTAAGGAGAGAACTAAACACCTAACAATGACAGGTTTTGCAGAATCGGAAGATGAGATTATGGAGGACATTTGAACTAAAAACCCTCCACCATATTAGGAAGAACCGAGTAGGACTACTCCTAGTGCACCAGTTTTTGGAACACCTTTGGTTCCACAAATGTTACATGAAAAGAAAAAAAACAATTGAACATACACCCTGATGCATTGTAACCATAGGTCCATTGTTCCATTGTATGGAGATAAAGCGAACTGTCCCAAACCGCCAGTTGCAAAAACCCTTTAAAAAAAACTCGAAAATAAATTGTAATAACCGATGTCCAAATCAGTGAATGTGATTCAGTAATATCTTTAATGGATTTGCCAATAAGAGAACAAATCAATGAAACCCCGAGAAAAGTTGTACCTAGTTGCTCAAAAGAAAAGAGATCAGTGATATCTTCCGGACTCAGAAGTGCGACAGCATTGACTCCAGAGGTTTCGGAGAGATGGTCACAGGGAATAGAAAAACAAAGTTGAACCCCAAAGATTTTAGACATTTTCAAATTGAAAGTAGAATTAGAAGAGATGATAGCTGGAAATGTGGGCATAGAGAGGCTAAACACTTACAGTGATGAAGACTTGTTGTTAGGAGCATAACTAGGAATGCTTAAATATTTCATGAAAAATTGACAGAGCTTGCCTCTGAAATGGGGATTGAAATAGGGAGATCAAAAGACATAGTGGTACCTCCTGATTTATGGACCGAATGTAAAATCACAGTTGATTTGCCTAGCGATGAGTACTCAAGAGACTCAAAAACAGGAGCCCCTTCAGATGAGGTAAAGAAAAGTATCACCAAGTGATTACTTTCTTGAAAGAGAAATTTCCACCAAAAGAAACAGATTGGGTAAAAATAGATAGAACAACTCAAGAACCAAATGAGTCTGTACATACTTATTATGAACGCCTATAGCAGGTGTTAGAGTAGTATAGTGGGTTTGAAAACATTGGGGATAAGGACATTGGACATTTTGTGTATCGATTTGTGTATGGTTTAAGACCAAAAATTAGTCAGATGATTCAGCAGCACATGCTGTGCTGGCATGGAAAACCCATAGACAGCATACTAAAGTATGCCACGTATTGCTGGGACGATATTGAGGCCTGGCATAAAAAGTTAAAAGAAAGGATGATATTGGCACAACTAAAATTAGCAGAACAGCAAGAACTTAAATTAAATAGTCTGACTGATGGTCAATCAAAAGAACAGGGACAGAATGAGAATACAGAGAATGGGGGCAAACCAAGAGAATGAATGAGTAGAGAGGATGCAAAGAAGAAATTTCCTTTTCATGGGTGTGGAAAGTTGGGACATTGAAAAAATGAGTGTTAAAATGTCCAGAATAATAATGGCCACATCATTATTTAAATCCACAGACGCAGAATGAGGTGCAAATGAGTCAACCGCAGCAGGTTGTTAATCAGCAGTGTCAGGTGCCACCTGCCCCTATGCAAATTTTTGTGAACAAATTAAAATACATTGCGGACGCCGGATTCCCAGGAGGAAGTGGTAAGAACAATTTTGTATCTTCACAGTTTCTTTTGCAAAATAGCAGTGATAGCGACAACGAACAATGACGGTGCCTGAAGGGGAAGGAAGAGGAATACGTACTTGGCACATCCTTGCCGGTCGATCAGACAGGTCTATTTATTGATGGGAAAGTAGAAGGAATAAACATCACTTTTCTGTTGGACACTGGTGCTACCCGTTTTACTGTGAGAACAGCAGACGTCCCAAACCTACCCCTGTCAGGAGAAAACATTCAAGTTGTAGGCGTATCAAAAAAACAGATTAGAACCCTGATTACAGAACCAATGGAGGCGCGCATTGCCAATTTTAGAGAATTCTAGTCCTGTAAACATGCTAGAAAGAGACTATGGGGTCGATTCCGATTCGGGAAAAACCACTCCGAATAGCTGTTCGGAGCGTTTTCCCGTACGAATCGTACCCTGCAACATCCCCCGTATGTACGACGAAGTACGATTCGTACCAGGAGCTGGACTCCGTACGAATCGTACAGAGACCATAGGATTCAAATCCCCGTACGAATCTCCCTCGGAACCCAGCTGTACGCGACATCTGTACGGCTCGCGGCTGCTTTTTCTGACCCGGCAATTACGAATCCTGTCGGGTACGCACCGTACGACCCTTTGTCTACTGGAGCTGAAAACAGCCATAAAAACAGAGTACGCCCCGAAACAGGTATGGAACGCCCCCCCCTGGTACGGTGCATACACCCCATGATAGCACGGGTACGGTGCGTACCCCTGCGATCACGGGGTGTATGCACCATACCCCGTGATCTTGGGGTGTATGCACCATACCCCATGTTCGCTGGGTGTACGGTGCATACACCCTGAGATCGTGGGGTACGGTGCGTACACCCCAAGATCGCAGGGGTACGCACTGTACCCCTGCTATCATGGGGTGTACGCACCGTACGGTGTGTAAGTGATTGTGTGCTTTTCCGTACGAATCGCCATTACCTGACATGGACCTTACGAATCGTGTCCTCATACCCCGGTCCGGATTGTACTCGTCGGGTCATACGGCATGTGTATGAGTCATACGGTTCACTGTTACAGCCTTGCAATACGTACGGATCGTGATGATTCAGACGGATTGACGGAATACGGATCGTACTACGCGACTCGGACGGACGGGTACGAATCGTACGGCGATGGCTCCGGATGAAAATCGTACAGACGTTTTTTTTCCCGAATCAGAATAGACCCCTTATTGTGCAAGATGAACTGCACAATTTATTGCACGACGGATGGTGTTGCGATTCAGACCCCTGATGAAGACAGTGTTTACAAAATCATGGTAGCAAAACAAGGCACAGAGGTAGATGAGATGTGTTCATTGATGCCAAAAGATGATCTACCAGAAGAATTAAAAACAACTGTGTAACCAGAAGTGTGAGATTTCACTGGAAACAAAGCGTTCAGTGACAGAATATCGACTGTCCAGAATATCAATTCAAAAATATCGAGAGACAGAATATAGACTCCCTATCTACAAACAGGTAAGTACTAAAATATTGAGTACAAAATATCAATATTTAAAATATAGTTAACAAAAATATCAAATGTTTTCAATGTATTAAAAATAATATAAAAGTAATCAAATAATAAACACAATTTAAAAAAACATAGCTTAAATAATGTAAATGTAAAAATAAATATTATATAACAATTAAAAAATTACTATTCCCACTCCAGTGAGTGCAACAGTAGAGAAAGCGTTGGATAGCGTAGGGGTAAAAATTACTATTCCCACTCCATTGAGTAGAACTATAGGGAAAGTTTTGGATAGTGGGAGGGTAAAAATTACTATTCCCACTCCAGTGAGTGCAAAAGTAGGGAAAACGTTGTATAGGGTAGGGGTAAAAATGACTATTCCCACTCCAGAGAGTGCAACAGTAGGGAAAACATTTGATAGTGTATGGATATAAATCACTATTCCCACTCCAGAGAGTGCAACATTAGGGAAAGCATTGGATAGCGTAGGGGTAAAAATTGCTATTCCCACTCCAGTGAGTGGAACAGTAGGGAAAGTGTTGGAGAGTGGGAGGGTAAAAATTACTATTTCCACTCCAGTGAGTGGAACAGCAGGGAAAGTGTTGGATGGTGGAAGGGTAAAAATTAATATTGCCACACCAGAGAGTGGAACAGTAGGGAAGGTAATAATTTAATATTTAAATAAGAATAAATGATTAGCAATACCAATAAAAAAATGTATTCAAATTAATTACCAATTACAAAATATTTAATAACTAATTATTTATAAATACCAATAAATATTATTCATTTAAAATTAAGTACCTATTAATAATTATTTAACAACCAATTCATTTTCAATACCAAAAATGTAATAAGTAATACAAAATTACCAATTAATGATCAATTAACAATAAATTATTTATCAATCCATAATTTTAATAATTACTTAATTACAATAAATTACTTACCAGCCTATTTCCTATAAACCCACAACCCACTCTGAATAATACATTAATATAAATAACATAAATATCAAATAACCAAATAATAAAAAATAATTACCGAATAATAAAAAATAATTAGCAATTAATAATTAATTGACAAAAAATTAATTATCAATACATATCAACACAAAATAATTATTTACTTAATTACAATTACATTACTTCCCACCCTATTCCCCTATAAACCCACAACAAGCTACAGAACTAAAATGCAAGATTAAATTAAAAATAGTTAATAATTCCTAAAAATTAACATTTAATTTACTATAATTATATTACTTTCCACCCTATTCCCCTATAAACCCACAACCCACTACGGAATTTAATTACGCAAAAATTAAATAACATACAATTGATTAATTAAAAAAGTTAAACATACATTACAAAAATAATATATAATTTTAACACATATTCTAGCATACATAACAAAAAAAAAATCCATATTATGGAAAACGATATTTCTAAATTCTATATTATAGAAAATGATATTTATGAATTCGGTATTATGGAAATCGATATTTCTTACCTCAAATTCGATATTCTAACCAACTATATTTTGTGAATTCGATATTCTGGCCTCTGGATATTTTGGATTCGATATTCTGGACAGTCGATATTTAAAATTCAATATTTTGGGTGTTTACCGAAAAGAAGTGGGGTTAATGGTAAATGTAGATCAAGTGAAGGAGACTGTGAAGGAAGGTGTAGTTTACCCAATACTAGGCAATACAAAATGAGCCCTGAAGTTAAAGCAGGTGGTGCATCAGAAATTGATTGAATAATTAAACAAGGAATTTTGAAAGAAATATTGAGCAGCCCTTGTAATTCACCTATTATTGGTATTAAGAAACATAGTGGAAAATACCGGATAGTACAAGATTTGAGAAAGATCAATGAGATTGTGGTACCTTGCTGTCCTTTAGTCCCGAATCCAGCAGTGATTCTGTATCAGATATCCTGGAATGCAGGATGGTTTACGTAATCGATTTATGTCAATCATTTTTCTCCATACCTTTACACCCAGACAGCCAGTATCTTTTAAATTTGAAGACCGTGTTTTAGTATGGAATCGTGTTACTCAAGGGTACACAGAAAGTCCATTAATCTGTAATCAGATTTTGAAAAAGTGTCTAGAAACACTAGTCATGCCTAAAAATTCAGTTCTAATCCAGTACATTGACAACCTGCTTATAGCATCCAGGTCGCAAGATGATTGTGTTACTGATTGGATTACATTGTTAAATCGTTTGGCTGACGGTGGACATAAGGTATTTCCAGAGAAATTACAATTTTGTTGAACTGGAGTTAAATATTTAGGACACCAAATAGAAAGAGGAGTGAGAAAAGTAACCCCTGAGAGAATAAAAATAATAAAAAAGATGAAGGTGCCACAAACTCAGAGATAGATCAGGATGTTTCTTGGTGTAGTGGGGTACTGTAGGCAGTGGATTGTTGGTTTCTCTTTGTTAGCTAAGCCATTAATTCAGATGACAAAGAAAAGAGCAAAAGACCCAGTAATTTGAGATGATGAAAGTGTGGAGGCCTTTGTAGTATTACCAAATTGTTTATGTGAAGCCCCTGCCCTAGGTATACCAGACTATGGAAAAGAATTTGCACTATTCCGTTGTGAAAGAGAAAGTTGTGCACTTTAAGTTTTAACCCAAAGACATGGTTTGAGCCGATGCCCAGGAGCATACTTCTCTGCTACCTTGGATCCCATAGCAGCACTGCCTGGTTGCTTAAAAGCAGTAGCTGCTACTTGCATGAGTTTGGAACAAAGTGAGTCAATCGTGATGGGACATCCTGTGAAAGTGTATGTTCCACATTCAGTGGACATTATTTTGACTAGAACTCGAACACATTACTTTACCCCTAGTCGGATAACTAAGTATGAAAGAATCATTTTTGGAGCTGAAAATGTAACAGTGGTTAGGTGTACCATGTTAAACCCGGCTACTTTATTGCAAGATGTACATGCAGAAGAAGTGAGAGATGAAGTTGAGCATGATTGTTTGGATGTAACTGATTTATGCACCAAGACCCATCCAGACATACAGGAAGAACCCCTGAAAGAATCTGAACATGAGCTATTTGAAGATGGCTCTTGTATGAGACATGAGGAAGGAGGATTAAGTGCAGCCTATGCTTTATGCACAATATCTGGAGTAGTTGAAGCATCCTATTTACCAGGAGTCAAGTCTACACAAGTAGCTGAATTGATAGTTTTAATTAAAGCATGAAAAATTGGGAACAATTGGAAATTAACAATTTTTACTGATAGACAGTATGGTTACGGGGTTGTGCATGACTTTGGCCAGCACTGGATACAGAGCGATTTCATGACTTCTTTGGGATCCCCTATTAAAAAAAGGAAATTTGTAAAGGATCCATTGGAAGCAATACAATTGCCAAAGAAAATAGCAGTGGTCAATTGTGCTGCTCACCAGTTAGGATATGACTATGTGGTAGCAGGTAATAGATATGCTAATCAGGTTGCTCAATACTGTGCCAGAAATAAAATGGCAATAAACAAGAAAATTGAAACAAGTAGACACAGCTGCCAACTTATGCTATTCTCAGCTCTGGAGACATGGGCTGCGGTGAAACAATTGAAGGATGAGGTAGAAGTGAGTGAAAATGAAGGTTGGATAAAAACAGGGTGTCAAAGGAGAACAGAAGATGACATGTGGAGCTATGCAGATGGCAGGCCAGTCATGACAGATTGTTTGTGCTCACAAATGCCCAGAATGCATCATGGAGACACAAACATGGACAGGGATGCCATGAACAGTCTTTTTAGACAGGATTAGTATAATCCAAGATTTAGGGCAGTCGCAGAGCCTTTGCCAGCGATGTTTAACTTGTCAACAGATAAATCCAGGCAGGAAAACAGCAAACAGTTGGGGTAGAATAGGAAAAGCAGAAGGACCATTTGTAAGGTTGCAAGTAGACTTTATACAATTGCCACCATGTAGAGGGCTGAATTACATCCTTGTTATAGTATGTTTGTTTTCACGGTGGGTGGAGGCATATCTTACTAGAAGAAATGACAGCATAACAGTTGCCAAACTGCTATTGAGGGAGTTGATTCCGCAGTTTGATTTTCCAGTAACTTTGGAATCAGATAAAGGATCTCACTTTAATAATGAAATAATTTGATTAATCTGGGAAGCATTTAAAAATGGGCAAAAACTGCACTGAGCATACTGCCCAGAGGCTTCTGGAGTGTTGGAACAAATGAATGCCGCAATCAAGTCAAGATTGGCAAAGGTGTGTGCATCCACATCACTGTGTTGGCCAGATGCACTATCTCTTGTTCTGTTGGGGCTCAGAAGCATTCCTGACAGATATACAGGACTGAGGCAAAACAGGAAACTAGTAAGGATCAGTCAGGTGTAGAAGAATAAGCCCAGAAAAGAGGTGAACACAACTGCTGCAGACTCTGAGCAGGACCAGACAGGGAGAGAAACCAGTACTCAAACACACAACAAATGTATTGCATTCGAAAAGGGACCGACAGGTGTAGAAGAACGCGTTCTGGCTGCAGAAAATCAAGGTGCAGTAAGACCTGAACAGGACCAGTTAGGAAAAGAAGAAAAAGTTCAGGAAGAAGAGCAAGCTGGGAAAAGGCATGAACAAGGTCAGATAGAAAAAGAAGAACATGTTCAGGTGGATGGTGCCCAAATAACAAACCCTGAACAAGGTCAGATAGAGAGGGACTCTGGAGACAAAGATAATCATATTGTGCCACAACTTAACGAAAATAAAAGAATACTCGAAAGAGACAAGAAAAGTGAAAGTGCAGTGCAAGTCAAAATAGTCAGAAAAGGTGATGACTGGCCAGGTGGTGTTAAAAGGTCAAAAAACACTTAAAGACAACAAGTGAGGAACCTGAACAAGTGATTGAAGTCACTAGTCAGTTTGGAAAGTTAATTGAGAAAACCAGACAAAGAAGTCAAAGACTAAGAATCTTGAACAATAAGTTCAATGACCCTGAATGGAACTCTGTGATAATTGAAGAACTTGAGAATCTAGGGGCATATTATCAAGGTAGGCAAAATGAAATTATCGCCACTTTTGTGGCCGTTTTCGGCAGCAAAGCAGCGATAATTTTATCGCCCTATTAGTAAGCTGTCGCCAACATCAGTTAGCACCAGCTTTTAGTTGATAGGGAGCGGTTTGGGGCCCGCTTTCCATGTCAGCGATATTTATCGCTAATGACATGCAAAGTGGGTGTACCCAACCAGTTAGCGACTGAAAGCAGTCACTAACGTCTCTATCGCCTATTAGCAAGGCAGGCGTAGCGATAAAGAAAATTGCACTAAGCGTCAATATCGCTGAAAACTAACACCTGCTCAGATCAGTTTTTAACCTGTATATCAAATGGGAGGTGGATATTCAGGTTAAGACCCTATTGGTGATGATGCGTGAATATCGCTGGAAAACCAGCGTTATTCACGCATTTCGCCGCTATCGCCGGATATTTTATCGCATTGGAGATAAATGTTGCTAATAGCACGTTAACTTTGTGATAAAATCCGGCGATGCTTGGCGATAAAAAAAAATGTCGCTTAGCTTCTTTACCGATGAATATTGCTAGTTGTTGATACTATGCCCCCTAGATTTAAATGAAGAAAGGGATGAAGAAATAATTGCAGATATGATTGACAAAGGAGAAGTGAGATGTCCTTGAAGTAACAAAGAAATACAAATTTAACAAAGTAAAGAAATAAGAGACATTTGCTTAGAATAAAATGGCGAGGATAGAGTTGCTGGAAGACCAAAACAAAATTGTTTAAAGATTAGCTGTAGAATCTGTATGTGTAGCATATTGTTAGTGATCATAGTTTGGCTAATTTTAACAATAGCAATTCCTCACTTAATAATAATAGAACACAAAAATAACACTGACACAAATGAAAAATTAGCTAACATAAAAAGAGATAGAGTAGAATTAGAGGCACCAGATGATTTAGATTTACAACACACTGTAACAGATAACGACACTGCTTTAAATGTATTCACAAAGTTACTGTTTCAGTATGTAGACACCATGGAGAATATTAATTGTGTTGTATGAATGAAATTACCAGCTTCAGTAGAAGATGGTATCACGTATCACCATTTACCGTTAACATTTTGCATTTCACGTAGTATATTAACACGTTTATTTTATAGGTACAAGTATTATTACTCAAACGTAGAAGTGATATTTTCAGAGATTCCTATTCGAAAAAGTATGAATCCATTACTTAGTAATCAAGCTGCACAGTTAATGGGTGAATTTTTCTTAACACAGAAGACAATAGATATAGCAGAAGCACACAAGAATAACAACTTGCTCATTACAAGAAGAAGAAAAAGCATTTTCCAAAGAAAGCTACTGAACTGAAACCCATATTCCACCATGGGATAGAAAATAGGGAATTTCTGTACTCCTGGCAAGACTTATCTGTGATGTCCCTAGATTTTGAAAAGAAAGGGAAGATCCGCCTCCATAGATTAAAGACTGACTATAACAATGTATTTATTGGTTCCAGTGAATGTGAACATAACTTTTTTAATTCCTGGAGGTTGGGGACTAAAAGGGGGAACAGATCCAGTCTTTCCTGGAGTTTATTATATGTGTGGGAATAAAGCTTATTTTAAGCTACCTGCACGATGGTATGGGTGTTGCTATTTTGGAATAGTATTCCCTAGAGTCTACAGCGTAAAAAGAATCACTTGAAATAATGAAAACAAAAAAAACTACTGATACTGCTGGGGTTTTCTTAATGATCAATACAGAAATTTTTGCAATTAGATCAATGGTTTTACAAAATCGTCTTGCGCTTGATATATTATTAGCAAAAGAATGGGGAGTCTTCAAAATGCTGAAAGCGCAACATTGTTGCACTTATATACCGGACAAAAGTATAGAAATTGGAGGATACATTAAAAATATTTAAAAATTGAAAGAAGAATTGAAACTACTGGAAGTTGATAGTGTGTGGAAGAAACTAACAAATAGTATTACCTCAATAGGGACTTGGTTTGCTAATATAGTGAAGAGTTTTGTAAGTCAAATAATACTACCAATAATTAGTATAGCAGTATTAGTCTTAGTAATAATGGTATGGTGTAGATGTTGTAAAAATAGAAAAAGATATTAAATGAGTGGAAAGGGAAACTAATATACATATCCCATGTGACCCATTACACATGCACAGTTTAAGAGATCCAGAAGTCATCCTTTAATGCCATCCAAGAAAAGAATCAGCAACATACCCTGGGAACCACCCTGATGTCCTGTGAAAGGAAGAAAATAATACCAAATGTATACTTTATGATGATAAAAATTATTAATACGGGTGGGAATAAAGCATTGGGAGTTCTATGAGACTGAAACATTGAGGGGTGGTACATGGCATCAGAAGAGTATAATTGAGGTAGTTTAATTAATTAGAGAGGTCAGAGAGACCGGAATGCTGCAGAGCTTGGGATGCTGTCGGAGAATTGAGTGAAAGCTGAAGAAGAATCCTAATGCAGATTTGTAATCTAAGCCAATAATTAGAAGAAGATCGCGGAAGAATCGAGGAGGAAGATAGTGTCAGAGAGGGTTGCGACGCAGGCGTTGGAATATAGAAGAGGTCACCTTATCCTGTCCTGAATCCTATGATAAAACCTATCCTAAAACCTGAAGCCTTTGTCTCCTGCCCTTTCCCCGGGGACTTTTCCCAACTCCTTGGCTACTCACACCATTCAAGGTAACTATAATGTGATGTAGATTTAATTTGTGCTGCTCTCTCTATCCTCTCCTTTCCAAGTACTGTCATTGAAAGCCTTATTAACTTGAATCTTTTTTCTTCCATGGGTAACGGAGACACTTCTGTATTTTTATTTTGGTTCACATGAATTTCATTAGAGAATCATTTAATATTTTCTTGAGTCTTTGGTTATTTCCATTGCAAAGAAAATAGACTTTATTTCATGTCATTTCACAAGCAACTAGTTCAACTAATGGTCCCGTGACCAATTGAACAGAGGAAAATAACTTTTTGATCTGTGAACGATTTGGTTAGGAGTGTTAGATAACTAATCTCAGACGGACAAACATAAAATTGACCCCAGTGGATTAAACTGGCCTCTTTGAATGTGTGTGTGTTTTTGGGCCCAAGGTGAGTATGGGGTATTAGAGTATCTGAGGCTGGTTTACCGCTGGATCACCGCTAAAATGGACACAAGAATGCATTTTGTGCTAATAAATAACGCTAAATAATGCTAAATACAACAGCACATGAACAGTGAGAACAAGCAGCTGCCAGCAAGCACTAAATCTACTCTCTGGATAGGAATTTACTCTGACTTACAACCAGTACTTAGCAAACTTTTCTAAACTCTTGCATCCAAAATGGACGTGAAGATGCATTTCATGCTAAAAAGTAGAGCTAAATGCAGCAGAACATGAAATGCAAGTGCGAGCAACCGCTCGCTAAATGTTCTCACTCATAGGACTTTTTCCCAAAAATTACTTTTATTCACATGCACAGTTATTATTGGTAAATGGTCCCATTTTTTACCCTGCCACAGATCTACAGTTACAGAGGGTCCTAGTAGTTCAAGAGCTAGAAGTTAATGTGAATTATTCATTTTGGGTAACAACATGCTGAAATTGGATTTTATCAGGCATATGTTGGTATTATTTTCCCAGAAAATCCATTGGGAGACTTTTCCTGCATGAGCAGGTGAAGTCTCTGATAAAACATCAAATCACAGTCATATATTCATGCAAAACCTATAAATCGAATGGGCTGTTACCCTCAAAGATTGCTGTATCCGAATTTTGAAGCTACTTGTAGGGAGAGCACTAATGACATATCTCATTGCAGCATTTTTACTCTGCACTGAGTGCAACCCTTTGGCTATATATTGCAGCTGTCCCAAACTGAACCTGCTTCTCAGGAACAAAAGCCTACATGTTTTGTGGATGGTTTTATTAGGGTCATCAAACCTTAAAACAAAGAGCACATAATCCGGGCTACTGGAATTATGCAATTGTGAAGCTGCTGTGTTTTCGGCATACTTATGGATTTGCCGCAGTTGCCACATAATCTATCATCTGCTGCAAAATTTGCAGTTTAAGTGGAAAATATTGCTTATAGCTAGATGGATCAAAAGTAATTGAAAACATGCTGAAATACTTTGGTGTGCTTGGAAAGCCCTTCACAATCGTTCGCTGATCATCCTATCAGTTACTTAATGAAATATTTGGTTTTTAACCTGTACTAAAGATGTCAAACCTTTACCAAATTAGTGTTAACATGTGTACAAATGACAAAATTATAAAGCGATATAGAAAAAAAAAAGTTTCCTTTAGCCGCATAATTTGCCTTTTGGCCTACCAAGAACTGCTGTCAAATAGTACAACCAAGCATTGATGGTCAAATAGAAACCATAATCAATAACAAATGGCATAGTCTCAGACTGGACACCATTATAAGTGGCTTTCTCATTTTTATGAAAAGGCATATCCTACTAGAACAACACTCTAAGCTTTTCTGCTCAGAACCAAATTTGGGGGCTGATTATGATCGCGGACGGACTTGCGTCCGTCCGCGATCACTGAGGAGGAGGGGACGTCCGCATGGGCTGCGGAGTCCCCTCCTGTGCGATTAGGATGTGACCGCCACCCTGGCGGTCACATCCTCTATTTTTACCATTGCGGCGGGTGCGGCTTCAAGCTGCACCCGCGACAATGTTAAAAATGCAGTCATTGCATTTGCATGCAGAAACAGGCAGGCACCTCGCGGTGCCTGCCGCTTTCTGCATACAAATGCAGGGGGGTACCATAGGTACCCCCCATGTGCACCCCCCACCCCCCTTCACCTAGGGGGCCCCCGCAGTGAAGTTACACATGCTTTTCCACGGCGGAAAATCCGCAGCGGAAAAGCATGTTTTACATCCCATCCTAATCTGCCTGACGGTGTCTGAGAGACACCGTCACCAAATTAGAGCTTTTCCGCCGCGGTTGTAAGTCAGCCGCGGCGGAAAAGCTGTGGACAGAAACCAGGACCCACCAGCCATCCTAATATGGCGGTGGGTCTTTGGTCAGTCCGCTGCGGTTTTTCCGCATCCTCTGGGCCGGCGGTGGCCTCCGCCGGCCCCGAGGATGCGGAAAAACTGCAATCCTAATGAGCCCCAAAGAGTTGCCTGTTATTTTCTGACCCATGGCCAAAGCTCTGTTTGTACATGTTTCAGAATTGTAAGCTATGAAAATATTATTATATCTGGCCTCTACTGGCTGCCATAAAGTCCTACTACATTTTGGCAGGGCAATCTGGCTGGATTTTAACATGGGAACATGCAGACTTTTAGGTTTTAAAGACCAAACTGGGCATGTTATTCTCCATCATAGGAAAATGCATGCAAAAGGTCATAATAATTGTACCCAATTAATTCTGAGCCCTCTGCAGTAAAATGTGATGAGATGTGATAAATAGTGCTCTGTCCTCTGGGCGACTCGTAATGATGGTATTAGTCTCGATTGAATAAACAACAGAAGCCTGTGTTATGGGGTGCACTGTCCACTGGCCCACTATTACGTGATGCACTATTCTCTCAATTTTATGTGTACTTTCCAATCAAATCTTATCAAGAGATATTTCAAGAAAAAATTTCTTCGAAGATTAAACAAATGATTGTTGATCATCACATTGCACAATCATTGTAATACCAGCAAAAGCTAAACAAAAACAGAAATGCCATAAAACAGTTGTTTAGTTTTCCTTCTTCAAAAAGGCTTTTATTCTTCTTTTTCCGTCATCAAATATGTTTGTTTGAAATCTTCAAACAACTCTCCAAATATCAACACATGAAGACATATCCCAATGCATTTCGGCATGTACCTTCGTCAGGGAAATGCTCTACAAATAACATAAAATTCTATCACTATACATAACATGTTCGTGAGTTGTTAACACTTTCTGATAAAATTAATTCATTATAGATCATTTAATCTATGGAATGTTTTAGCAGAAACCAGAGAGTAACCAGATAGGTTCTCACATGTAGTGTATTATCAATTATCATACTCACAAAAGTTCACCAGTGACTGAGAAACCAAAAAAGTGTACAACTCAAAACTCCAAAGAACAAAACTGTACCATGCACTGTCAGTACCCAAAATGATATTCACCAGAAAACCGTATATGTGCCCAGGTGTCACAAAACATGCCTCTAACTTATTGATACTCCTACCTTCACTAACCACAATCAAACGGGTAAGCGTGGTGTACCAAAATGATCGATAACTTTCTTACGAACTTCTGCAAAGAAAGTAATGTAGTCCGTAAACATCTAAGTTGCTATGCCAATGAGTGGGTTTATCCTATATACGTGACACCAAATGATCACTCACTTGTCTTTATAACGACGTCCAAATGTAATGTCCGTGACGCTATTTTGACTTGGTCTCTTCCCCCTTTCGGAAATACAGTAATAATAACGCTGTGTAAAGCTTACAATCCATACTGCTGATGGAACTTAAAAGAAGTACTCTGCTTCACTAAAACGCCCAGTTCTTACCTATTTTGTCGTGTACTCATCCGTAAAGTCTACCACTCGCTCTCCCAGTGATTCCGAACAGTCTCAGAGTGCCTGTACTTAGCGTCTGACGTCACCCTTGGTAGAAACATAAACAACGGACTAAAAACCTGCTCACTCTATCCAAGATGGCGTGTGTTTACACTCGCTTGTTCTAAACAAACCCAGATTGGATCTCATGATATAACTACTTTCACGTCCGCTCAAATTCTAATTGGTACATTGGACTCTTGTCTAAAAATAAACGATTTAAAGCAATAACATGTGTGTAAGCTATGAGGTTTTATGAGCATGAAATCTGATAATGCATAAATGTGATCCCGTACAAAAAATATCAAGCGTTACTTCATCACAATTACATTATATTTACAAAAAGCAAATCATCTCTATCTTATCATTGAGTCCATAGGGAATCAGTGTCCTAAGGGACTTTATCCAGTATGTTTCTCTTTGTGCCAATAGTCTTGTTACATCAACATTTGGTGTCTCCACCAATCTCTCTAATACAGTAAATCTCAGCTGAGGTATTGTATGACCATATTCTTGCCAATGTACAGCCAAAAAAGATTTCATATTCATAGTACGTATCATACTTTTGTGCTCGGTCTTCCGCACCTTCACCTTCCTTGAAGTGCGCCCAACATAAACAAGTCCACATGGACATTTAATTGCGTATATCAGAACACTGGAATTACAATCAGATGTGTGTTTGAGTGTTATCCCTTTGCCAGTTTGTGGATGTGCAAATGAGTTTCCAACCAACACGTTACCACAATGTCCACAATTTTGACACTTCATCATGCCCTTTTGGCCTAGATCTTTTTCTTCATGTCTGCGACCTTTCAGAATCTCTTTGAGGTTCCTCGACCTAGAATGTGCGAACAATGGTTTATCTAAAAATACCTGTCTGAAGTCGGGTTCTTGCTCAATGATCTTCCATCTTTTTCTTATGCATTTTTTAATGGCCGCTGCGGCTGTAGAGAAATTAAGTACATAAACTTCTCTCTTACCTCTAACTCTCACTCTTCTCTAACATTGTGGATCTGGACATAGTTCTCACTCTGTTCTCAGCCTGTTCAAATACTGTCTCTGGGTAACCCCTCTCTTTATAGTCCTTTCGCATACTCTTGATGGTAACGAACCCTTGGTTCTCATCTGAACATATCCTTCTTGCCCTGATAAACTGCGACAAAGGTAAATGCCTCTTTAAAGACTGAGAATGAAAGCTATCAAAATATAAGGCATTGTTCCTATCTGTAGGCTTCTTATACACGCTTGTCTCAAGTGTGTCTCCTTTTCTTTGGATAAGTATATCCAGATAGCTTATCTGTTCAGAATTGATGGTGTGTGTGAACTTAATAAAAGCATGACAATTGTTTAGCTCATTGAGTCGTTCTCGTAATTTCCCCTCTGGTCCTTTCCACAATACCAGTATATCATCAATATACCTTAAGTACAGTGCTAAATGTTCCTGCCACTCAACCTTTTGTAGTATGTGTTGCTCTTCAAATTTGGACATAAACATATTTGCATATGTCGGTGCCCCAGTAAACCCCATAGAGGTACCAGTCTTTTGTAGGAAAAAAGTATTCTGCCACTGAAAATACCCATGATATAAGCAAAATTGCAACAATTCAAGAAGAAAAATGTTTTGACTCTCCTCGTATTCGTGTCTCAAAAGAATCCATTCTGCTGCCTCTAACCCTTCCATGTGTGGGATCGAAGTGTAAAGAGCTGATACATCAACTGTACACAGCCACAGTTCATCATCAACAGAGAAGGTTACTCTCTGCAATCTTTTTAAACAGTCAGTGGTATCTTGTACAAAAGTTGACCATTGTTGCACTAGAGGTTGCATGTAATGATCCAGATATTTCCCTAATGGCTCATGTAATGACCCACAACCTGCCACAATCGGCCGGAACGGTGGGTCCTTTGGATCTTTGTGCATTTTTGGCAACATATATATGTATGGTCTACTGGGATGTTCTGTAGTCAGGTATCTCCATGTCTGTTCCTCAATCCAACCCAAATTGGTGGCTCTTTTCAAAATCTCAGATAAGATTCTCTGAAACTCTATGGTGGGATCTGATTCTAACTGTACGTAGGTGTTGGTGTCCTTCACATGTTGATCTATCTTGAGATGATAATGGGCAGAATTGAGCACCACTAGTGCTCCAACCTTGTCTGCAGCAACTATAGTGAGTGCCTCATTAGAAGCCAATTCATTCAGTGCTATAGTTTATTGCTTCGTCATGTTTCTTCTTGTTTTGCCATGATGTCTCAGTTCTGCAAGATCTTTTTTGACCAATGTCTCGAAAAGGTCTAAAGCTTTGTGTTACATGGGTGACATAAACAAACTTTTCGGTTTAAAGATTTTAGTTCTTGAAATCTCTGCTGTGGGCACAGAGCTCTCTGACGCTGTATGGGGAAAAAAACACCTAAGTCTTAACTTTCTCATGAATTTAAAGAAAGAGACTTCAGTCTCAAGTTCATTACTTTGATAAGTTGGCACAAAAGACATGCCCTTGTTCAATAATGCTGTTTGCGTAGGACTTAATACTATATCAGAAATATTCATGATCAGTTCCTCTTTAGATTGCATCTTACTCCATCTTGTTTTTTTCCCTTGTCCCCTCCTAGTCCGTTTGTTTTGTTTTATGTATGTTCGTCCGGTGGATGATTGGAACTGTGGCCTCCCTCTAAAAAAGGCTGCCTACTCTGGTTGCTTGTCACACCTTCTGCACATGAACTTGCTACTGCTGTTTCTACTGGGGGACGTGTAGGTAAGGTATCCTGATCAGTGGCCAGACTCTCTTCTGAAGTGTTAGCGGTTGGTTTTTTGAATACCCTTCTTTGCGCATAGTTGTCAGCCCAACTATACACCTTATCAAGTTTATAATCTACCGTGTCACGCTTAAACTTGCGCAGTTTTCTTTCATGAACTTCTTTCGTATGTTCCTCTAATTTGTCATTAATCTCCTTAAGAGTCTTATCTATGTCCTCAGCAGACATGCGTGTTGCCATTTCTGTTTTCATGTCACTAATCTCAGACTCTAGCTCCTTTAAAACATTAGACAACTCTTCGACAATCAAAAGTACTAAATCTAGCAAGCATTTGTTTAATATCGCAAACCATCGTGCAAGAAATGGTTTATTACATTTAAACAGCATTGGTCTCAATGAGATTCTCAGTCAACTAGGAATACGCTTTACCCTATGGTATTGTATCAGGGTCGTGGCGTGAAGTCTCTGATTGATCTCTTTACGTAGGGTGTACTGTAATTGCTTGATTAGTTGTGTTGTAGTGCCTGGCTTGGTTTTCAAATCCCTGGTTTCTTTAATAAGTGAATAAATGTTTTCAGCTTCCTCAGTTGTATAGCCTTTCACATCTGCTTGGTTTTTTGTCATCTGCGCTATCTCGTCAAAATCCATCTTTTCTTGTGGGTGCAAATTACAAATGGAGCTAAAACGGGTAATCTAGTGTATACACAATGATAATAATTTGCACGCCTCTTTTAAATCACTTTAGACTAATATTTGACAATTTACATCTGGTGCAGACCCATATCTTGACTAGCCCCAGTCAAGTTAGGGTAAATGAATAAACCACAGAAGCCTGTGTTATGGGGTGCACTGTCCACTGGCCCACTATTACGTGATGCACTATTCTCTCAATTTTATGTGTACTTTCCAATCAAATCGTTTCAAGAGATATTTCAAGTAAAATTTTCTTCGAAGATTAAACAAATGATTGTTGATCATCACATTGCACAATCACTGTAATAACAGCAAAAGCTAAACAAAAACAGAAATGCCATAAAACAGTTGTTTAGTTTTCCTTCTTCAAAAAGGCTTTTATTCTTCTTTTTCCGTCATCAAATACGTTCGTTTGAAATCTTCAAACAACTCTCCAAATATCAACACATGAAGTCATATCCCAATGCATTTCTGCATGCACCTTCATCAGGGAAATGCTCTACAAATAACATAAAATTCTATCACTATACATAACATGTTCGTGAGTTGTTAACACTTTCTAATAAAATTAATTCATTATAGATCATTTAATCTATGGGATGTTTTAGCAGAAACCAGAGAGTAACCAGCTAGGTTCTCACATGTAGTGTATTACCAATTATCATGCTCACAAAAGTTCACCAGTGACTGTGAAACCAAAAAAGTGTACAACTTAAAACGCCAAAGAACAAAACTGTACCATGCACTGTCAGTGCCCAAAATGATATTCGCCAGAAAACCGTATATGTGCCCAGGTGTCACAAAACATGCCTCTAACTTATTGATACTCCTACCTTCACTAACCACAATCAAACGGGTAAGCGTGGTGTACCAAAATGATCTATAACTTTCTTACGAACTTCTGCAAAGAAAGTAATGTAGTCCGTAAACATCTAAGTTGCTATGTCTATGAGTGGGTTTATCCTATATACGTGACACCAAATGATCACTCACTTGTCTTTATAAGACATCCAAATTTAATGTCTGTGACACTATTTTGACTTGGTCTCTTCCCCTTTTCTGAAATACAGTAATAATAATGCCGGGGAAAGCTTACAATCCATACTGCTGATGGAACTTAAAAGAAGTACTCTGCTTCACTAAAACGCCCAGTTCTTACCTATTTTGTCGTGCATTCGTCCGTAAAGTCTACCACTAGCTCTCCCAGTGATTCCGAACAGTCTCAGAGTGCCTGTACTTGGCGCCTGACGTCACCCTTGGTACGAACATAAACAACGGACTTAAAACCTGCTCACTCTATCCAAGATGGCGTGTGTTTACACTCGCTTGTTCTAAACAAACCCAGATTGGCTCTCATGATATAACTACTTTCACCTTCGCTCAAATTCTAATTGGTACGTTGGACTCTTGTCTAAAAATAAACGATTTAAACCAATAACATGTGTGTAAGCTATTCTCATAAATAATCCTATGGAGATCCCTTAATTTGAAATAAATGCTTCTGAGGTTTTATGAGCATGAAATCTGATAATGCATAAATGTGATCCCGTACAAAAAATATTAAGCGTTACTTCAGCACAATTACATTATATTCACAAAAAGCAAATCATCTCTATCTTATCATTGAGTTCATAGGGAATCAGTGTCCTAAGGGACTTTATCCAGTATGTTTCTTTCTCTCGTTACATCAACATGTGGTGTCTCCACCAATCTCTCTAATACAGTAAATCTCAGCTGAGGTATTGTATGACCATATTCTTGCCAATGTACAGCCAAACAAGATTTCATATTCATAGTACATATCATACTTTTGTGCTCGGTCATCCGAACCTTCACCTTCCTTGAAGTGCGCCCAACATAAACAAGTCCACATGGACATTTAATTGCGTATATCAGAACACTGGAATTACAATCAGATGTGTGTTTAAGTGTTATCCTTTTGCCAGTTTGTGGATGTGCAAATGAGTTTCCAACCAACACGTTACCACAATGTCCACAATTTTGACACTTCATCATGCCCTTTTGGCCTAGATCTTTTTCTTCATGTCTGCGACCTTTCAGAATCTCTTTGAGGTTCCTCGACCTAGAATGTGCGAATAATGGTTTATCTAAAAATACCTGTCTGAAATCAGGTTCTTGCTCAATGATCTCCCATCTTTTTCTTATGCATTTTTTAATGGCCGCTGCGGCTGTAGAGAATTTAAGTACATAAACTTCTCTCTTACCTCTCACTCTCTCACTCTTCTCTAACATGGACATAGTTCTCACTCTGTTCTCAGCCTGTTCAAATTCTGTCTCTGGGTAACCCCTTTCTTTATAGTCCTTTCGCATACTCTTGATGGTAACGAACCCTTGGTTCTCATCTGAACATATCCTTCTTGCCCTGATAAACTGCAACAAAGGTAAATGCCTCTTTAAAGACTGAGAATGAAAGCTATCAAAATGTAAGGCATTGTTCCTATGAGTAGGCTTCTTATACACGCTCGTCTTAAGTGTGTCTCCTTTTCTTTGGATAAGTATATCCAGATAGCTTATCTGTTCAGAATTGATGGTGTGTATGAACTTAATAAAAGCATGACAATTGTTTAGCTCATTGAGTCGTTCTCGTAATTTCCCCTCTGGTCCTTTCCACAATACCAGTATATCATCAATCTACCTTAAGTACAGTGCTAAATGTTCCTGCCACTCAACCTTCTGTAGTATGTGTTGCTCTTCAAATTTGGGCATAAACATATTTGCATATGTCGGTGCCTCAGTAAACCCCATAGAGGTACCAGTCTTTTGTAAGAAAAAACAATTCTGCCACTGAAAATACCCATTTTTTTTAATAGTAACAAGGGAACGCAAAAGGTACCTAGGGACCATGGGCAAACTAACTTTTTCGGAAAACAACGGTCCTTAGGATCAACAAAATGAACAATAAATTGAAATATAGACTGGAATCAGTACTATATCAAACAATTTCAGTACCCAGCCGGGCCTGGAAAAGTTTTATTCAAATATATGCATGGATAAACCAGACCACCAGGGGGGTCAAATTCACTATCTGATAGCGTACAAGCCTGCACCTATCCAGAAATCACTCAAAAGAGGTTCAAGAGTGAGAAATAGAAAAATAGAAAAAGAAAAAGACAAGGAATATCAGGCAAGAGGGACGTGGGAGCCAACTGTCCCTTGCATTATTACATCAATTTTAAGCAAGTTCGGACAAACAATTACTGTAATAGAATAATCACAATGGAAAAGATTACAGAATTTCTAAAAATGTTGACGACGTTTCGATCCCTGGCTCCTAGTGAACTGGGATCATCATCAGGACTTTGTGTTAAGTTGCCTGTTTAGCTTTTGAAGCGCCTATTCAGAGTAGGAAAATAAGAAAAGACAAGAAAGGAAATTCTTATTTAAACACGACACATCTGTCAGACAGTGTACACAGAATTCAACATGTTATTTTTCCGCAACATATCAAAGTGCCTACCACTAGATTGTACACAACCGTTCTCACTAACATTTCATATTGTGTCGTCCCAATATTCCATATTATACCGTTTCAATTTCAGGACGAGTGCACATGCGGTACGTGTGATGAAGACTACCGCGGTTTGGAGGATGTCAAACAATGGTGCATATCGACGGTAGCATGCTAGTTGCTAGAGTGCTGGTGAAGATTTACTAAGTACTTGAACTTTGTACGAAAAACAGTGAGGTGGTGTGTGTTCATGCAGATCGTTTGAACGAAACGGCGGAACACTCTTAGTGCCTATTTCGAATTAAAGGGTGACTCAAGGTGACGCGAGGCTGGTATGTATAGCCTTGCCGTGAGTAATAAATCGGGGGTCTAACCTGTCAAGTGCTGTTGCACTGCGAAAAGTCAGAGGTGGGGTGGTTTCATGTCACTAATCTCAGACTCTAGCTCCTTTAAAACATTAGACAACTCTTCGACAATCAAAAGTACTAAATCTAGCGAGCATTTGTTTAATATCGCAAACCATTTTGCAAGAAATGGTTTATTAAATTTAAACAGCATTGGTCTCAATGAGATTCTCTGTCCCCTAGTAATACGCTTCACCCTATGGTATTGTATCAGGGTCGTGGCGTGAAGTCTCTGATTGATCTCTTTGCGTAGGGTGTACTGTAACATTTAAACACACATCTGATTGTAATTCCAGTGTTCTGATATACGCGATTAAATGTCCATGTGGACTTGTTTATGTTGGGCGCACTTCAAGGAAGGTGAAGGTGCGGATGACCGAGCACAAAAGTATGATACGTACTATGAATATGAAATCTTGTTTGGCTGTACATTGGCAAGAATATAGTCATACAATACCTCAGCTGAGATTTACTGTATTAGAGAGATTGGTGGAGAAACCACATGTTGATGTAACGAGACTATTGGCACAAAGAGAAACATACTGGATAAAGTCCCTTAGGACACTGATTCCCTATGGACTCAATGATAAGATAGAGATGATTTGCTTTTTGTAAATATAATGTAATTGTGCTGAAGTAACGCTTGATATTTTTTGTACGGGATCACATTTATGCATTATCAGATTTCATGCTCATAAAACCTCATAAGCATTTTTTTCATATTAAGGGATCTCCATAGGATTATTTATGAGAATAGCTTGCACACATGTTATTGGTTTAAATCGTTTATTTTTAGACAAGGGTCCAACGTACCAATTAGAATTTGAGCGAACGTGAAAGTAGTTATATCATGAGATCCAATCTGGGTTTGTTTAGAACAAGCGAGTGTAAACACACGCCATCTTGGATAGAGTGAGCAGGTTTTTAGTCCGTTGTTTATGTTCTTACCAAGGGTGACGTCAGACGCCAAGTACAGGCACACTGAGACTGTTCGGAATCACTGGGAGAGCGAGTGGTAGACTTTACGGACGAGTACAAGACAAAATAGGTAAGAACTGGGCGTTTTAGTGAAGCAGAGTACTTCTTTTAAGATCCATCAGCAGTATGGATTGTAAGCTTTACACGGCGTTATTATTACTGTATTTCAGAAAAGGGGAAGAGACCAAGTCAAAATAGCGTCACAGACATTAAATTTGGACCTCGTTATAAAGACAAGTGAGTGATCATTTGGTGTCACGTATATAGGATAAACCCACTCATAGACATAGCAATTTAGATGTTTACGGACTACATTACTTTCTTTGCAGAAGTTCGTAAGAAAGTTATCGATCATTTTGGTACACCATGCTTACCCGTTTGATTGTGGTTAGTGAAGGTAGGAGTATCAATAAGTTAGAGGCATGTTTTGTGACACCTGGGCACATATACGGTTTTCTGGTGAATATCATTTTGGGCACTGACAGTGCATGGTACAGTTTTGTTCTTTGGCGTTTTGAGTTGTACATTTTTGTTTCTCAGTCACTGGTGAACTTTTGTGAGCATGATAATTGGTAATACACTACATGTGAGAACCTAGCTGGTTACTCTCTGGTTTCTGCTCAAACATTCCATAGATTAAATGATCTATAATTAATTAATTTTATTAGAAAGTGTTAACAACTCATGAACATGTTATGTATAGTGATAGAATTTAATGTTATTTGTAGAGCATTCCCTGACGAAGGTGCATGCCGAAATGCATTGGGATATGTATTCATGTGTTGATATTTGGAGAGTTGTTTGAAGATTTCAAACAAAAGTATTTGATGACGGAAAAAGAAGAATACAAGTCTTTTTGAAGAAGGAAAACTAAACAACTGTTTTATGGCATTTCTGTTTTTGTTTCGCTTTTGCTGTTATTACAATGATTGTGCAATGTGATGATCAACAATCATTTGTTTAATCTTCGAAGAAAATTTTTCTTGAAATATCTCTTGATACGATTTGATTGGAAAGTACACATAAAATTGGGAGAATAGTGCATCACGTAATAGTGGGCCAGTGGACAGTGCACCCCATAACACAGGCTTCTGTGGTTTATTCATTTACACTAACTTGACTGGGGCTAGTCAAGATATGGGTATGCACCAGATGTAAATTGTTAAATATTAGTCTAAAGTGATTTAAAAGAGGAGTGCAAAATATTATCATTGTGTATACACTACATTAGTCTCGATTGAACATAAACATCTATTACTGGAAAAAACGACTATTTCAGGACAGCAAAATAGGAAAAGTGACCTACACAACAGACTGTATGAAAATAGGAAGATCATAATCCATTTACAGATATACAAACTCTGAATCATCTCCACATAGTTTGGTATCATGAAAGCCCTTAAAAGATTCTACAATTACTAGTGACATTAATTTATATGCCATGCACCACCTCTAGCTTACTTTCTTTAACTCTCTCTTCTGTTCATTATCAGGCATGCATCCCTTGAAAACGAAATCAGACAGCATATGTCATACATAAATCCATGTGTTTGTGGCTATAATCTGGAACAAAACTACTCTGACAGAGACTGAAATGCTGTCAAGGACCAAACCTCAGCCCTTCCTATCTCCAGCCATTAACGCCCCAGCTACACCAAAAAGCACACTAACTAATAGAAAAACGAACTGTCTTTATGTCTGGGAAGCAAAAAAGGATCATCCCCAGATTTGGTGGGAGTGCGAGTGAAGAGCTCTAAATGTGAGGGTTTAGAAATTCCTTACAGAGAAAAATCATTAGTATTTGCCCAAGGAATCATATTCTCTTTGTGATGAAAAACTGCAAAAAGGTAATAGAACCTTACTGGTAAAGTCACCTGACCGCATCATAGCATGCTGCATCATTCAAGTGTTAATGAAGTTGAAGACAGTTTCTCTTTTTTTTCATGCTGATGGTGGTGTGGACATTTTGGATGGGTGAGATGGTGAGGAGTTCTAAGAACGCTTCATTGAAGTCCTTATTCTATCCAGCAGGTCTGGTGGTATGTGGTAGAGAGAGCCTCCTGTGGACCCACAACCCCTCCACGTCCCTCCTGCGAACCTGGTGGCAGAGGGAGTCCCAGGTGTGTTGGGGGGTGTTGGCGCACACAGAAGGAGACAAGAGATTGGCTCAGAGGATGACTTTCAATATATTGCAGTGAAATATCTGATTTGCTACTTAATAAACCCTGATAATAATGTATCAATGAAGTCCTTGTTCCTACCAGCTGTCCTGTAGATAAGACAAAGGTGCAGACCTAGTTGAAAAGAGTGGTAAGTGGCATGTAAAGAGCTCCATGGTGTTCAATGTGCTTTGCTTTTCCATGGTGCAATACCACAAGGAGTTTTGGATGACAGATAGGCCTTCTCCCTTCCTACAGGCACGCTTGCTACAGTAGATGTTACACCCTATGAGAAGACGATTACATTAATTTTGTGATGGGGTCTGTTAGAATCCCCCTGACTTGCCACTTGCCTGGCAGGTAGCCCAGGACATGTTATGTTATGTTATGTTATACCGGGTTTTATATAGCGTACGGCTACTCGAAAGAGTGTCCCGACGCTTTGAATTGCACACCAATCTCATAACATAACAGGAAAAAAACAAACAAAGGGCAGAGAGATGGAAACCAGAAAAGCCCAGAAAAAAACTAAGAGGTAAAAAGCCAGGTTTTGAGCCCCTTCCTAAAAGCCAACAAGTTTGGGGTGCTGCGCAGGGCCACTGGCAGCTTATTCCACAACTGGGGCGCCAATAATCTAAAAGAGCGGCCTCCAATACGTGCTCTCCTCACACGAGGCACCGCAGCAAGAAACAAGGATTCTGACCTCAGCGACCTGGCTGGATGGTAAAAGGTCAGCCTTTTTTGGAGGTATTTCGCTCCGGAGGCGTACAAAGCTTTATGTGCCAGAGTCAGGGTCTTAAAAATTATCCGCTTCCGGACAGGCAGCCAGTGCAGTGCCTCCAGGAGGCCCGAGGCTCTAGCACGGCGAGATAGTCCAAAGATGGCCCGTGCTGCCGAATTCTGGACCACCTGTAACCGTTGAAGCAGGTATTCTGGCAGGCCGAGATAAAGAATGTTAGAGTAGTCAATTCTCGAGCCAATGATCGCCTGCACTGTGATCTTCCTGTGTTCCTCCGATAACAGGGGGAGAAACTTACACAGCATCCGGAGCAGGCCAAAGCAGGTGCCAGTGAGACCAATTACCTGTGAACGCAGTGTGAGGCCATTGTCGATCTTAATCCCGAGGTTTTTTGCCACCTGGGACGAACTTGCTGGTGGAAACATGTTCTCAGGCCACCACACTTTCCAGTCCGGGTCCGAACTGCACCCGAAGAAGAGGACCTCAGATTTATCCGAGTTGCACTTGAGGCTGTTATGTTGGAACCACTGAAACACAGCCTCAAGGCAACCCTGGATCCTACCTCCATCGAAATCCGCACCCCTCTCACAGGTGAAGAGGAGCTGGGTGTCATCGGCGTAGGAAACAATCTGAGCCCCGAAAGACTCCGCCAGAGCCGCCAGAGGGGTCATGAAGATGTGAAATAGAGTTGGGCTCAATACTGAGCCCTGAGGAACTCCGACACCCAATGGCGACATCTCGGCGGAGCAAGCAGAAGCCCAGACCGTTTGTAGGCGGCCTGCCAAGAACGAACGAAACCACTGGAGCACCGTCCCCCGAAGACCAATCTCTGAGAGTCTTGCAAGAAGACCCTCATGGGGGACGGTGTCGAAGGCCGCCGACAGATCTAACATCACCAGCATCGCCCTGCCACCCGACTCCAGCACCTCCTTAATCGCCTCCGAGACTTCCAGGAGAGCTGTTTCGGTGCTAAGATTGGTGCGGAAACCCGATTGAGTGGGGTGCAGTAGGTCGTGGGACTCCAGGTAATCGGCAAGCACCTTGTGCACATGCTTTTCTATGACCTTCGCGAAAGCAGGCAGGAGCGAGATAGGCCTATAATTCGCCAGCACCTCCGCGTCCAAACCGGGCTTTTTGAGCAAGGGGATAATCATCGCTTGCTTCCAGGACTGGGGAACCACACCCTGTGCAAGAGAGCAATTCAACCGGGGGTTCACATATGGATTAATGGTAGCTGCCATTTTTGCCAGAAACTTTGCGGGGCAGGCATCCCGGGGAGAACCTGATTTAAGACAAGCCATCAGATCAAATGAAGCGGTCATAGAGAGAGGAGGAAAGACTGCCAAGACCACACCTGCACTGGGCAGGGTAACAGCAGCATTCTCCGCCCGGCCGGGCGTCTCAGGTTCCTGCACAGGAAAAGAGTCCAGGATCAATTGGATCTTAGAAGTAAAAAAGTCCGCGATCGCCCTGACCCAAGGCGCAGGAGGGGGGGTCTGAGTCGGTGCAGCGCGTGAAGTTGTAAACTCCCGCACAATGACGAAAAGCTCCTTACAGGAATTGGAGGCAGCTTCAATTTTTCTCGCGAAATAAGCCTTCTTCTCCGAGAGGATATCCCGATGATAAGCTTTCGCCAAGGACCTGTAGGCGAGTTTCGCTGTCGAGTCGTATTTCACGCGCCATGCTCTTTCCGCTACCTTGCATTGCCGACGTGAAGCCGCCAATGCTTCCGTAAACCAAGGAGCGGATGCACCTTTGTCAGGTTTGCGAGGGGGTCTCAGAGGAGCAAGATCATTTAGCCTCTCTAAGAGCCAGGCCTGCAGTCGCTCAACATCCACATCTAAATCCCCAGTAAACGCACAGGGATGGTCCGCACAAGACTGTGCCAGCAGATCCGGAGTGACCCGGTGAAGTGCCCTGAAACCCTGGGACGCTTGCCGGGGGGCACCGGAAGACTTCCTGACTTCCGAGAGATAAAATTTCACCAGCCTGTGATCAGACCAAAGCACCTGGATGGGAGCAAGCATCTCTATGGGGGTCGTGGAGAAAGTCAGATCCAGGGTGTGTCCCTTCTCATGGGTCGGTCCAACGTGATAGGGTACCAGGCCCAGAGGGGCTGTAACATCCAGCATTTTGATCGCGTCGGCATCCATTTCAACGTCCATATGGACATTAAAGTCCCCGGCGACGATACAATGCTCTGACGTGAGTAACAGGGATGAGGTCACCGACTGGAACTCTTCAAAAAAAGAGCCTGTGGGCCCTGGCGGTCGATAAACAAGAAGACCTTTCACAGATTGGTGTGGTGAAAGGACAATAGAAAAGGCAAGGGATTCGCAATCCTTAATCACGTCAGAGGGAATGATGGTACAGGTGGCACTTTTGTTTACTATCAGTGCTACCCCGCCTCCACGCCCCTTCGGCCTATCCTGCCTGAAGATGTTATACTCGGGAGGAATAGCTGTGGCAATATCTGGGTTGGACGACTCGCCGAGCCACGTCTCGGTGAGCATCAGAAACAATGGTTTTTCTGAATCCAACAGGTCGAAGATATCCAGAGCATGCCGGCCAAGAGATCTAGTGTTAAGCAGTAAGCCCAGATGTTTGACGCTGACTGCCGCCTGCTGCGGCGCACCGACCAGATGTTTCTGCGGGCGCCAGCCACACTCAGGGCAGCGATGCTTGCCCTTGTGGCGCGCAGGGAATACCGTACGGCATGAGCCATTAGTATGTTGCCAAGAGCGAAGTTCCGATCCCGAGTAGTGGAGCATGGTGCCCACATATACAAGCAATGTGCAAAGTATAGCCCAGTCCTGCCCGACGCCTCGGATGCCTCCGGGACGCTGACGGGCGCAGACGGGCAGGACTCTGGCACAACTCCGGCACAGAGAAGGCACGACCGCTGCGCGATACCGCTGCGCTCCCGAGGGAGCTTTAAGTAGGCGTCCCTCTGGCTGTACAGAGCGCTAGAGCGCTCGCAGCTGTCGTCCCCTCCGCCTCGGCACCACTCCAATATGGCGCCCAAAGTTCCCTCTACCACCCGTGACCCAAATCCGCCAAACCGGCAGTGCGGGAGACGATTAATGTGCAAGTAAGGGGCCAGCGTTAAAAGCAAGGGCTAATAACTAAATATACACAAGCTAAACAAAATAGTAAAAAAGGTAGCGTTAAAATAAGCAGCGCGGTGTCCAGCGCGATATGGTGTGCAAAATGAAATCACAGACCCACCGGAAAGATCGCCTTAAGTAGGCGTCCCTCTGGCTGTACAGAGCGCTAGAGAGCTCGCAGCTGTCGTCCCCTCCGCCTCGGCACCACTCCAATATGGCGCCCAAAGTTCCCTCTACCACCCGTGACCCAAATCCGCCAAACCGGCAGTGCGGGAGCCGATTAATGTGCAAGTAAGGGGCCAGCGTTAAAAGCAAGGGCTAATAACTAAATATACACAAGCTAAACAAAATAGTAAAAAAGGTAGCGTTAAAATAAGCAGCGCGGTATCCAGCGCGATATGGTGTGCAAAATGAAATCACAGACCCACCGGAAAGATCGCCTTAAGTAGGCGTCCCTCTGGCTGTACAGAGCGCTAGAGCGCTCGCAGCTGTCGTCCCCTCCGCCTCGGCACCACTCCAATATGGCGCCCAAAGTTCCCTCTACCACCCGTGACCCAAATCCGCCAAACCGGCAGTGCGGGAGCCGATTAATGTGCAAGTAAGGGGCCAGCTAAAAGCAAGGGCTAATAACTAAATATACACAAGCTAAACAAAATAGTAAAAAAGGTAGCGTTAAAATAAGCAGCGCGGTGTCCAGCGCGATATGGTGTGCAAAATGAAATAGAGCTGGACATAGAGAATGCATCTGAGGCCTTCCTCATTTTAGGCCAATAAAAGGGAGTGACAAGCCTGTTATAGGGCGTGGCTTGCCCCGAATGACCAGTGGCACATCATGAGCCTGACCCAGTGGGCAGGTCCTCAAGCTCTGAGGTTCCATCAACAAATGTGTTGCATCAGGCTCAGGAACCTTAGACTCACCATCCAGGAGATCATTTGTCCAGTAGATCAAGTGCTGCCTAGAGGCGTCACCAGATGCCTGGGCCTCAGCCTGTCGTCAAAGACCCACAAGAGTAGGGCACTCCTTCTGCTCCTTGCACACATCTTCACTGGAGGGACCCCCTTCCTGATGCCAGTTGGTCAGCTCAGCCAGGTTGCCCAGTTCAGCCACATCTTCCTCTTTAGGTACTGGGGTGTCGCCCTCAGGCTCCTCCTCCTCCTGGACAGTGGGAATTTCAGGAGCGGGTTTCCCACACCCCTTGCCCTTCTTCTTTTTGGCAGGTACCTGGGCCTTTTTTCCAGACTCCAGGTCCTTCTGACCATCCTCATGAGTTGCCATGGAACTTGTGGTCTGAGATACCCACTCAGGCAAACCCCATTATCTGGAAGTTTGGCCTGAGCTTCACATCTTGACAGATGGTGTGCTCCAGGTCATTGCCCAGCAGACAATCCACCAGCATAGATAGACTCAGCTACCTTCAGCAGACCTCATACCCCCCCCCCCCCATGCTCATGGACATCAGCAGCAATAATTGGTGGAATGTCTTAAGGATAACCTGCTCTGAAAACACCAGATGACACCTGACAGTTGTCATACTGGCTCCTGTGTCTTCCAGAGCATCCACTGACTGTACCTCTTAGTATTGTCAGGCATGTGGGTTCCCTCTACCATCTCTCTGTCACCCCGGGAAACTAGGGGGAATTCTACACTCTCTTCAAAACTGACAGGGGCAATCTCTCCACCCCAAGCGCTACACTAGCCAACCCCAACCGGTGAGAGGCTGTGCCCACTTGGGACACTTGGCATCCCCTTTGTGGTACCTTTGCATGCAAACATATTCTAAGGGAACCCATTATTCTTCTTATAAACAGGGGGAAGAAACCCTGACCAACAGAACTAGTTTGAGGCACTTGAGAGAACTCCTTGTTGTTTGTGTCCCCCCTTTTTCTGGTGATGGCCCGGCCCACCCTTGTGATATCCCCCAAATACCTTCCTTTAGACTCTGGTGCTGATCCAGCAGTCCACCTCCTTTGAAAGCTCTCTAAAATCAGTAAGCTTACTATCAACAAGATGTTGGTGCAGATCTGGAAAGCAAAGACTGAACATATGCTCTGTTGCAAACACATTTCACAGTCCCTGATAATCTTTGACCTCACTGCCTTTCACCCAACCATTCAGTGCCTTGCAAAAAGATTCCACACAATCCACCCAGGTCTGTTGGGACTATCCCTGAATTTCTATCTATATCTCTCTGGGGGTCAAACACACTTCCTGATTTGGGCCTCCTTCATTGGAGGCTACCTCATTCTGTCAGTCCCTTCTAGGATCAGTAGAGTGTCTCTCTCTTCAATAGGGATATGTCTCCAATGACTAGCCTCCAATCTGCCTCAGGATGTGCATTCGGAGTGTAATTTCATAGGCCTCAAACCATCTGTCAATGTCTTCTCCCACCACAAAATCAGACATCAGACTCTTGGGTATGTGGACCCTCCTGTCAGAGGGCACAGAGGAAATACTGCCACCATCAGTGCTGGACTCCACCTGTCTGGCCTTGATGTCCAGAACTCTCATGCTCAATTCCTGAGCCAACATATTCTTCTACTCCTCCAAGGCCATTCTTTACCTTTTCTCCTCCTCCTTTATGGCCAGTTGATTTTGTTTTTCATAAAATGTGAGCTTGGCCAGCTCCAATATGAACTTTCTTTCCTCCCTCCTGCCCTCCAGCTCCATTGGGGACAGGCCATTGATTGACACACAGCTCCCTGCCCTGGAAGGGACCCTCATTCCTGGGAGAACGTTGGACTTCCCTTTCACAGACAGCAGCCCACGGCCTCCTCTTAAACCCCGGCCCAAGTCATCCTCCTCATCCAGCTCTTCCACAGCCTCATCTTCCTCTAGGGTCTCATTCAATTCTGTATGGGCATCCGACCAGGCTCTCTGTGCCATTTGCAGTTTCACCTTCCCTTGTAGTGCCCTTTACATGATGACCAAAATCTTTGCATAAGTCCTTGAGCTTGGACGCAGTATAACCCTTAGGTTTGCCTAGTTCAAACTCAAATCTTGCAGTTGCAGATGCAGAACTTCCAAGCATTGCTGGAACTGCCTATGCCTCCAGATGCAGCCTCTCTATGGAGTTGACTTGGACACCAAGCAGTTGAAGCATCGCTGGCCTGATGTGGTTTCCTGGGACTCTGACCTCTAAGACTACGTGGGCATTGAAGTTGGTTGAGTAACTTTTTTAGTACATATATTATGTCTGCTATCCTATGTTTCTCATGTACTCATTGATGATTTGTTGAACCATCAAGTATGGCTCAGACAAAAGTTTGGCTCCAATTTGCCATGACCCCATGCAAAAGGGACAAATTACATGGCTACGGTGATGGCACAATATGTGCACCATTGCTATCTTTGACACTGTGTGACCCACACTAGTATTAGTGTTACTGTAGGAGACAGAGATGAGCTCCAGGGAAGCATGGAGCTAATGTACATTGCCATAGCCCGCCCAACAACTCATATGATGAAAGAGCAGGTAATACAGATGTGTTCCAGAGCAACCTATTTCACCCAGGCATTTGTCACATACAGGTGTGATGGACCATTACAGAACAAGAATCGTAAATAAAAGGGATTATTTATAAGGCCCTTGTACTGCTGGCATGTCACTTCTTACAACGTGATGCACAAGCGGCGCAAGAGCCTTGTAAAGTAGCCCCATAGCGATATGCTGATTATCCTTCTTGGCATACCTACCCTGAGTTGTCATTCATTAATGAGTCGTGCCATGTCTTACACTGCTTAGCTCACTACTGAATGTTGCAAAACATATAACACTGGTCTTGAACAGCATTTGTTATCTACTGGATATAGCTGCTTGATACCCACTACTGCAACGCTGAGCTTTGCGCGGACATGACAGACTACATAACTCTGACTGCATAGCAATTCACCCACTGTTGCATTTTCAAGACCTCATTCAGATGTTTTTCAGGCCAAAGTCAGGGGAGCTGTCTTTACATAGAAAACTCATATAGTACATCACTCCAGTATGGGAAGCCAAATGTATGTCAGATGGAAGCCCACTCACATGATACTGTATCCAAGGGTATGCTAGCCTGAATGAGACACATCTCTACCTATACCATAATTGCTCAAACATATTTTCTGCTTAGGGATGCATGGGACATAGGTGCACCATATCATGCATGCAGAAGCATTGATGGGTGCAGTGCTCACATTACTTAGGGACCCGTTTCGCATGAAGTGAGATGTATGCACATACTAATTTACTGGTATCAGCATTAAAGATGGCCTCCATTTAGTATCATCTTACAGAGTTTGGTATGTGAATTACGTTGGTGCACAGCATTATCCAAGTCAGCTACCATTGTGTAATCTGTTAGTGATGCAGTTCCTTAGCTGACTCCGATAAATGTCCCACAAGTACACATTTAAGGCATTTATGTGTATGTTCTCCTCAGCCAGCCTTATCTATGTCTTTCATCCAGATAAGTCAAATGCACTATTTATACACTTACAATCTGATGGGTTACAGAGTTAATGACATTGTTTATATACTTTGCTGTTGTTGCATATCAAATATGTGTGGTAAGTTTACTGATGTGATTTAACTGTTATGTCTTGTAGATGGACACCCTTCATACACAAAACCTGAAGTGGCAAACTACAGGAGCCCAAACTTCACTGGTGAGTGCATTCATCAGTGATACCTGCATAGTGCAAGGAGGGATTGTGATGTCTGATGATGTGAGAATTGGTTGATTCATTTAAAAAAAATGTATTAGCCATCAGTTTGATACCTTTAAACTGAAAAATCACAGAAGAGCAGCACAGATGACCAAAATCAAAACACATGAGAGCACAGAGAGTAAAATATACATTGACAGTATTAGAAGAAATCAAATAATTGTTCACAATATCTTAGAACAGAATGACGTAGACAATGCCGGTTCTAGTCCCACTGAAGGCTCAACCACACCCTTTTAAATTCAGCCCATGAGCGTGGACCCCTGGCTTTAGCCAAGGCCAGTTCCATTTCATAAACCCCCCTCAGTAATACCCAAAATTCTGTAATACTTGGGCTCATTGTTTGGATCCATGTCTGAGCAATACATAGACGAGCACATGCTATAATAATAGAGACAAAAGATTAGGTTAGATTACCCGGATCTGATATTACTCCCATTACAATCTCCTTCTCTGTTAGTTGATTATCGTAGCCCGATAGTTTTATAAGTTCATGGGTTACATCAGTCCAAAACATGGTCAACTTAGGACATGTAACAAATATATGGCGGAGATCAGCAGCATATTCTTGACACTTCGGGCAGTGAGATTTTACTGAAAAATGGGTTGTAGCCCACTTGGAGATAAGCTCTGGGGTATAATACAACATAAACATAATTCGTTGTTGCTGTAACTTAAAGTTAACTGAGGTAACTGCAGTATTTATAGTAGCCAAAGATTCATGTACATCCTCTTTTGTAACATCCATTTCAAAGATCCAGCTCAATTTAACTGCAATCTGTATGGCGTCATCGCTAGCGGCCACTAAGAATTTCTGAAAAACTTTTCCAATACCGGCCCGGCCAGAAATCTGAAAGATTGCAGATAGTACCTCAGTCGGGCTGGGTAGTTCTAATAAGCCCTTTCCACATGTAAAATAATTCCTAACTTGCAATTACTTAAAAAAATCAATTCTGTGAAACCCCAAATTCTTCCTTCAATGATGCAAATGATCGAAATCCCTGCCCATCATATAACTGCCCAAGCTGTGTTATACCACAACATTGCCACCCTTTCCCCACAAAATCATGAAATATTTCACACAGTCTCGGATTTCCCCATAGAATAGTATATGCGTGTAATTCAGGCAGTGTATAGGCCTTGCATATATCCTGCCAAATTCGGGCAAAGTGTCTAGCTACCTTAAATCGAACCCTCTTGTGATAGTTTGGGTTGGCCGTCTTATATAATGAAAACCCCGTGTTTGGGCTACAAGCCAGCTGGTATGAAAACTAAATCCTACCCAAACCAGGCCCCTTCAGCAAACTTTGAATCCGACTTACATGTGCAGCCCAGAAATATACTTTAAAGTCTGGGAGTTTAAAACCACCTTGTTCGTATGTTAGCTTAATATACCTAAGAGCTCTCCTTGCCCTCCGATAACCCCTCATAAATCTGCCTGCAGCACTCTCTAGCAGCTTAAAAAAAAGACACAGGGACGCTTATTGGAATAGTACGAAACAGGTATAGAAACTTCAGAAGGAAGTTCATTTTTACTGCGTTACACCTTCCAATAGTACTGAGGGGTAGCCTATGCCAACTACGCATTTTTGCAACAACATTTTTAAGCAGTGGCTCGTAGTTTAGAGCGATAACCTCACTAGTATGACAGCTAAGATACACTCCAAGTTAGGTAGACATTCTCGTAATTCCTAGAGAAGTTGAGGCTTTTTCGGGTTGAAAATTTAAGATTGTATGTGTCTTATTTAAATTTAATTTATAGCCAGAGAAGGAACCTAAGTACTGAGCCTCTTGTGTAATCTCTGCTATAGCTTCCACTGGTCTCGTAGTGAAAGCGGCAATATCATCTACATATGCAGTTACTTTTAATTCCATACCATTGAGGGACACTTGGCAAATATGCGCATTATGAAGCATATGCTTGATAAAAGCCTCAATGTAAAGATCAAATAATAGACGGGATAAAAGGCATCCCTGCCACCTACTGCTCTGAATACTAAAAGAAGAAGAATAAAGACCATTATGCCTGACAGCAGCAGTTGGTTTACAGTAAAGTTTCTGTACCACAGAGATAAACCTCTGACCGAGACCTAGTGATGACATCGTGTACCATAAAGATCCCCAGGTCTCTCGGTCAAAGGCCTTCTCGGCGTCCAGCATCAGCATCCCGATCTGCTGATTCAAGTGGCCACAAACATCAGATGCAGCGATAGCTGTATTAATGTGAGCAGCAGTATCTTGACCCGGGACGAAGCCATGTTGTTGTTCAGATACCAAGAGATGGATGGTAGGGGCAAGACAAGAGGTAGGAATTTTTGAAAAAATGTTGCATCAGCGTTGATTAGAGATATTGGTCAATATGAACTCATATCCTCTACAGGTTTCCCCTTCTTAGAAAAGACAATAATATTAGTTATATTCCAAGAGGGGGGGGGTCCTCCTCTTGCATTATTTTACTAACCAACACAATCAAGACCGGTATCAGTATGTCCTTAAAAGTTCTATAAAATTATAGAGGGATGGTATCTTCGCCTACCGCCTTTCCTGTAGGTAATGCACTCATTGCTTCATTTATTTCTACTAGATCCACATTTTTTTGCATTTGTTTGGATTTGAGTGGATCCAAAATAGGCATTACACTTTTTTGTATAAAATCATAGCTGTTTGCCGATTAAAACATGCTGTATCACTATACATTTCAGGATAAAATAGCCTGAATTGTTCTAGTATATCTGGGGATTTAGTATAAACTGAACCATCTACACCTTTGATTTACTTAATATATGATTTAGCTCTCTGGTCGGCTAACTGATAAGCCAAAACATGTCCAACCCTTACCCCATAATCGTATTGTCTAGTTTTAAACTCATGAAAGTTGTTGGCTACTTTGACCCTGAGTCTTCTCCTAAGCTTTGCTCTTAATTTAATAACCTGTAAATACATCATTGACTCCCCAGTGCCCTTTAGGGCATTAGCTCTAGCATGCTGCTGCTCTAGTTCAATATACTGCCTATGTTCCTTTTCAACCAAGCTTCCATTTAGCCAATTCTGTTTGATAATAAATTGTAATGTTGCCCCTCTCACATGTGCCTTCAAACAGTCCCACACTATAGCACTAGATGCAGTGTCTTACTTTTTATCTATGTATTCCCTCAACGTTCCTTGGATGTACTTCACATAATCAGGATTATTAAGGAGATGTCTGGGAAATGGGAATTCCTTAACTGTCTCGTTCTCCCAGGCTGAAGCTGAACTGTCAGCATAACAGGGTTGGGGTCTGATGTAATTGTTGGACATACCTCCATGTATGCATATTCTAACATACTTTTATTAGCAAAAATCATATCAATTCTAGAGTACTGTTAGTGCGGATTCGAGAAAAAAGTATAGCATGGTACTGTAGGAAATAATTTCCTCCAAACATCCTCCAATTGATGTATGTGAAGTAAATCAATTATGGCTGCCCTCTTTTGAGCCTTTGTTTCTCGAGCTAAAGTATTCGGGGGGGTCCATTTTTTAATCTAAAATACAATTAAAATCTACCATAACTATAACTTCCCCTGTCCATTCCAATACTTCAGAGCATAAAAAAGAGATAACCTCCGGGCAGTCAGTATTAGGGCCATAAAACATACATACCGTAACCTTACACCCAAAAATCAGGAGTTGGGCGATTGCCCATCTTCCTTTAGAATCGGCCATTGTACGTAACACCTTAACTATGCAATGTTTGGACTTCAGTATGGCCACCCCTCAAATAGAAGCTGATTGAGAGGTGCACACAAGTAAGTCATATCCAAGTTCTTTGAAGTGGGCTCTATCCTTAAAGGCAAGTTTTTCCGCTACCAATCATCGTTTGACGGCCTGATTGAGCCCAGATATATTCCAACACATGTATTTAACACACAGCATTTAACAAAATGTGTAAGTTCAATCCAGTCTCCTTCCCCCTGACTACAAACCCCTTACTCCTGCGCTCTCACTGTGCATTTTTTGATATGCTTTGCCTATTTATCCCCACCCCTCCCTGACACACCCCACCTACTAACCCAGAAAGACGACCATGGATGGCCAAAAACCATTCTCTGCTCATCCTCCACCCTTCCAACTCCCCCATCCCTGTGTCTAAAGAAAGGAATCGGCCCCTTCCTTGCTGTGCCAAGATGAGAGCATACAGAAGACGCCACCTTCACCCCCCCAGGAACCCTTGTGAATTCACCGCATCCCAGCCACCCCCCCCCCCCCGAATCAGCGCACAGAAGTATAATAAGCTAATAAGAAAAAAAAACAGAAACAACAAATCCTAACAGTACTTTGAAGGGCATATGGCAGAAACCTTACACAGTTGCAGTTTGGAATTATTTGTCTATTATCACAAAAATGCACCTGTTACACATCAGGTCAGTATTAAGCGGTGGGCTGCCATTTGAAAAGTGCTTGTTTAGCTTCCTGCTCATTGCAAAAAAAAGTGCGTACAACCATCCTTAATAATCTTTAGGCAGGCCGGCTCTTACAAAAAAACCTGTGTGCACACAGCTTTCAGGGGATCCATAAGTTGGCGAAGCCGCCATCGCTCATCCATAGTCGATTTGCACATGTCTGAGCGTACAAAAATGGATACAGTATCCACCTTGACAGGAGCCCCTGGGCGCGCTTTTAGAAAAGATGCTTGACGAAGCAAAAAATTGCCCAAAAACACACACGTATGGGCTGTGCTAAAGAAGATCTGGCTTGATTGCCTTGAGAGAGAAACAGAGGCAAGCTATGTGCTCACTTAACCTCAGTGTCCATATCCCAGTCTGCTAGGTGGGGAAAGGCTTTCTGTAAAAGATTTACAATGAAGGCCCACGGGTCTGACCCTTCCCTTCTTCCGGAATTCCAAAAATCCTTAAATTCTGGCGCAGCTGCCGATTCTCAAGGTCTTCAATCTCAAATTGTATAAGAGTCATTTGGGAATCTTGTGTTCATATCAAGTTCAAACTTTGAATATTGACCTCCTCTCCCGCTGAACCTCGTTGTTGAAAATCAGCATTCTCATAAGAGAGTTGAGTTACCTTAGAGGTCACATCTAACAGAGATTGCTTGATATCTCTGCTGTCAGAGTTGGCCTGCTGATAGTGTTCTTGAGCTTCAGCTCTCTGAATGGCTAGCGCCTGCATAATTCTAGAAGGTGAGGGTCCCTTTGTCCTCATGGTTGCTTGCAATATGCTGGGCCTTGTTGATACTTCCTATTTCTTTTAAAGGCATCAATATAGGAGATGCTGACAAGAATATATTTGAAGACAATATAGGAGATGTTGTAAGAGTAGGAGATATGATCTCCTCAACCTGTGCTGCGACCGTAGTTGTTGACATTTGAAAGAGACCTTGACATCCATCCTTAAGCCCGATGTGTAAACTGCCCTGTTCATCCAGATCCTCAGCGCCCACATCTGCTGCAAGTCCAAGTGAAACCTCAGAAATTTTTGCTGCCAGCACTGGGCGTTGGTTGTCTGTCGTAGCAATCAAGATATTCCCAGGAATACTCAGATTAGATAGCCTAGAGATAATGGTTTCTACCTCGCCTTTTGAAGAAACCCATTTCCTCAATGGGCTCACCCCCGAACCGAACTTTGCAGAGTTTACTGCTGTTAGGAGTCCCTGCTTCACTGTTGGCCCCAGACACAGTATCTTGTCCCTGAGCCACAGTGGAATTGAGCCGAGCCATATTAGAAGATTTTTCTGATTGTTCGGGCTGTCCAGTTTTTATAGCACTATTAATCCCATTCCCATTGGAAACACAGGTCAGCCCCTTGTGAGTGCCATTCTCGCCCACCATGCCAATGTAAGTGCTCAATGAGTCGACGCTTCACTTGCACCAAATTTTCCACAGAGTCCCTTGCAGTCGACCCATTAGGCTCTGGGGCCTGTACTACTTTAGCTATCAGAGCATCAGCAGGCCAAGCAACTGGAACAGACACTTTCTCATAATCAGATTCTTCTGCCATTATCTCTGGCGACATAGCTGAAAATGCAGTGCTACTGCCAAGATTTCGATTAGGAGAAACGGGAGGTGTTGTGGACATGGCTGGATCTTCCACACTCTCTCAGCCCTCCTGTACAGCATCATTCAGAACCTCGGCCAACTGAAAACCCGGAATGGCAGTCTCTGAACCGCAGGATTGGAGCAACTCCATGGCCCTCCAGAAGTGCAGTAGTTTCAAAATGGGTTGATTCAATGTGCATCCTCATCGCCAATGAACATTTGCAAAGCTATAAATAGGATATGAAACATTGAGGTGGTGCGTTGCTTGTCTATCAACCTCTGACTAGTGTCGAGGAGAATACTTTGCAAATCTTGGATGGACCACATGATAGCTGCTTGATAGGGTAGCCATGATCCCACTGGCATACAATGCAAATGTATATGGTAGTGGTTACACATCTGAAAATGGAAGTGGCTGTGAATGATACAGAATGCATGCATTGAGCAGTGGCATGGTCCACCAGCCAGGGACTTACTACTGGTCAAATATGAGAAGTTTCTTACGCATCTATATGATGTGATGTACTAATCCTGTATCCATTGTTACATACCTCACACATTTTCTTGCCATATCAATTACAAAACATTGTGAGACAATACATGTACTAGCAAGGCATACCACATCTTAATGTGGCATTTGCCTTTGGCATCAAGGTCATTGCAGTATGCAGAACCTACTCTAATACACAGTGAACTAGAAAATGTGTACCATTCCATGGGTACCAAAGATATTTGTTTCCCAGCATACTCAGTACTGACATGGTCATACTAATATCTGCCAATGGTGTTGCAATTAGGGCGGAGGACATCTGATATGATAGATAATATGTGTATGTCTGGTCACTCTAGGGTGCAAGATGATGTTAGGCAGTAGGGGCTGCTTCCTTAGATGTAATGAAAATAATGATACTTCATGATGTTGATATTTTTTTTCTAGTTTGCCTTTGAGTGACATTTTTCCTCGTTGCTTTAACAAACATGACCCCAGATGAGCTAAGACAGTACAAGTAAAGCAAGGAGCTCTACCACCACCTCTGCAGGGCCGCCAAAGCACACAGGGTCATGAAGAGGAGATATAAGGAGGAAATGGCCCAGGGGAAGTGGTCCAGCTTTCCTATGGGACTACCAACCACCACAAACAAAAGCTCTGCCAGGCATGAACAGTCCTGTACAGGTACCTACCAGCCAGTCATTGTCACACCTCCACCAGCAGCCCATCAACCCCCTCTGGACCCACACCTCAGGCCACAGGAGGGCCCACCAACTTTGATAAGGACATTAGAAAAGACTTATTGGACCTAAAACTGCATGTGGTAGTCCTGGGGAACAAAATGGATCAGGATTTATCCCTGCTGCAGGAGATAAAGCAGGCAGTGGCCAGACCAAAGTTCCCATACACCCAGGGACCTTTTCTGCTCTACCTCCCCTGCTCATATACTTGTTATTGTATTTGATTTGTTTTTAATATAGTTTAGGTTACTGTAATTATAGTGATAGTGTTTGTGTGGGGTTTTAGGGGTGGGTTAGTTTGTTAGTGGGTGGGGTAGTTTGGGTTATTTGGGGGTGGGTGGTTGATGTATTTTAAATATAAAAAATAAAAAAAACTTAAACATGTTAAAAAATGTACAAAAATATATGATTGGTTAGGTTTTTCTATGTAGGTAGTGGATGTTTAGGTCTAGATTCTGTTGTTCTTATGTGAAGATATGTTTTAAAGAGGTGGAACGATGAGGTTTATCATGTCTTGCTAAATGTATAGAGTAAGCTAAGTTACGTTAATGTAGTTCTAGATAGTGGGTGGGCTAAGATAGTGTGGGATAGGTTAGGATAAGTAGTTAGTATAGAGTACAGTATTATTTCCTATTTAACTTTTCTATTGACATTAAATGTCATTGTTTGCTGCATACAGGTCTACGTCATCATTTACTGTGTGGGAGTTAGCATGTATGCTCAGGGAAAGTATTTTGCATGCATATATCTTTGCTAGCAGTGTTTTGCAACATGTGTGAGTAGATGGCTTTCTTATGGACAGGGATGTGTCAGGCTGGCCGTGACTTTACATCATCTTACAATCAAACATTTTTGAGCAGTGGACCAGACAATCACGATAGCCTTTTTGACACACTACTAATCATGCATTCACATACCATATACATGTGTGGGTGCTAATGCAACATTTAAAGGAGGGATGTTGTGGTCAATATCATTTGCCTAATTATTGTTTTTGGTATTCATACACTCATGGCTGCACCATACCCACTTACACTTGCAGCATTTACTTGTCAGGCAAATGTTGTATGCTTACAGTAACCATGGATGGGCCCAGCTTTTGTGGGGTGATTTTATTCAACATTCACATTGCCTTAATGATACCAATTGAACGTATTGCTGTTCTTCTGTACTTTTTTGGTAAACACTTAGAAATACGAATGATTTATATTATTTTCAAAGTGTTTAATGAAAAAGCCATTATCTGAATGAACATTTTGTCAACTTTATCTCTCATCACTTCTAGTGTGCAGTAATTGTCTCCAAGGTGTGGTACGCACGTTCTGCACAGGAGAAACAAAAAGTAGAGTGAATGAAATTATATAGGCCCACTATGATGGTTGTATGCTAAAATATCATCTACAAAATTATTGTGACACAAAAATATTGTGTCAAAAATATTTTCAACAAAAAACAGATTTACATAATTTATATATAACTTACCAAAATATTTAATAAAAATACACTGGGATGGAACCTTCAAAAAATTGCTTTAATTTTCATTATGTTTTAAAGAAATATATACTTAAAAATATAAAAATAATAAATATATATTTTTTAATATGACATCAAAAGTATTAACAATATTTAAAATATTAAAATGACCAAATATATATAGAGTAATAATAATAAAAATAGTAAATCTAACTCCTCAAAAAATAAACACAATTATATACATATAGGGCATGATTCTGATGCGGTTAGGAAATTTTCCGGATCAAATCGGTTTGGAAATGGTTTCCGACCGACTCGGATCAGAAGAGTCTGACCGAACAAGTATGATGCATCTGGATGCTTCCAGATACGATTTGGTTGGACTCCCATTAACTTCTATTGAAGCCTATTTTCCTAACCTCATCAGAATCAGGCCCTAGGTGGGAATGCTTTCCTAATCGCATTAGAATCATGCCCATAGTGTTGGACTTTGAACAAGTGAGATTTACTTTTCTAACTACAATATAAGCAAAATGCTAGGAAAGTATAGAACTATGGAGGGGTATATTTGTTATTTCCACTCCATTCTAAGCAACTGCAGGGAAAGTGAAGGACTTTTGAGAGGTTAGATTTACTACTTCCACTCAAGTCCAATCAACTGTTGGTAAATTGTTGGACTTTCGAGTGGGTAGGTTTACTGCTTCTACTACAATCTAAGCAAAAGTAGGGAAAGTGTTGATCTTTTGAAGGGTTAGATTTACTGTTCGCAGTTCAACGTGAGAAAAAGGGAAAGTGTTAGACTTTGGAGGGTTTAGATTTAATATACACAATCCAATATAAGCAAAAACAAGGAAAGATGTGGACTTCAGAGGAGTTAGATTTACTATTACTATTCCCACTCCATTATAAGAAATAATAAGGAAAGTGTTTTAGATATTTTACCACCAATTAAATGTGTACAATATTGAGATGTTGTAACATGTATATAGCCACAATTGTTTCCATCCTGATGAAGGCCTTGACTAATGCAGCTGAAACAGTGGACTCCGAGTTTATGTATATTCATATTGTAAGAGGTTATAAAAGAAGAGTCTGGAAAGGTATGTTCGTTTATGTGTTTGGGATTCATATCAAAACATGTACTTCAAATACTATGAATGACTCACTCTTCCAAGTTTTCAATATTAAAATTTGAATGTTGAGTTTGCTTGGTTAGTTTTTTACTGTTTTCGTGTGTATGCTGTATCTTTTTTATAATGGAATTATTTCTAAACAATTTATGCATGCATTTGATTTGATTAGGGTATTTGTAATAAAGGTGTAAGTAATCCTGATTTAATCCATATGTATTTTTATTGAGATTCCCATGGTTTAAGTAAATCAATTCAATGGATATTATTTATACTTTTATGGATTTTTCTGGATTCTTCTCATTGGCTGGCAGAGAGTCCTTTATGAGAATATATATAGCTGTTAAATGATTATGTGTGACTGTTGTCACACAGACCTCCTGGGGCTTTTGCTGTGAACAAGGCTGTTCTTTTAGCAATAAAGGTTTCTTTTTACCATGACTCTGGATGTATGTTTCATGGCTTCACATTTAGGGGCCATACCTGGAGAGATCGTGCCACACTGCTTTTAGGGTACTGTGTCTATCCTAAAGGATCATAAGGTGCTATCCAATGCATTACGGTAAAGGCCCAGGAAATATCCGCTGTTATTACACAGCGTTTGGGGGAATTTACCCCCTGTTCAAGTTCACACTTTTGCTCTTTTTGTTCTTGTCAGCAATGTTTTGTGCTGTTTTCCGTTCATTCCGCTGGCCGTCTTTAGCCTTATTACTTGTACTCTAGAACACCATAAATGCTTGAGTCTGCCCTGTTATTTACACTGTGAAACATGCTGTTTTTCCTTGAACCTGTGCCTCTCACAGCTGATGACTTCCAAACAGTACATTTTCTGATCTGGTTGCTATTTGAATACTCCAGCACTTTTCTTCCACAATATTTTGGAGTCGAATTCCTGCTTTGTCCAGTTGACAGTTAGGCAGAGTTTCATTTCTTCACTTCCAGGTGATAGCAGCTGATGTTATATAATCGTTATCCCGAAAGGAGGCAGTGCTGAGGCAGGCACCGCCGTCGCGATTATGATGCCCATTGCTGACAGCCTTTTCATGGGGTTCTTCAACCATGAAAAGGCTGTCAGAAAGAGAATTTCAGAGGCTCAAACAGGGCCTCTGTCCCTTGTGGGCCAGTACAAAGTGGGGCAAATGTAGTCCCTCCACCCACCTCCATGCACCGTGTGCCATGCACCACTTGGTCCATCGCACACGGTGCATGGATGTGCACAAAGTGCTTCTTTACACTGTGGCGTGTGCTATGGCACTTTTCCTGAGCCGCAGCACAAGCTGCAGTGTAAAACAACACTTCTGACCACTGGCACGGCAGTCCTAATGCAGTGGTCAGCTTGTTGCGTGGTCTCCTAACTGCTGCAATAGCGGTTGGAATTCCGACTGACCGCTATCCAAATTAGACCCTTTGTTACAAATCAGATTATGTATCTGTGGTGTTAGCGTTCTAGACGCTACCGGCCTCCGTGTGACGTAACACGCGCCGGCAGAGAACGGGGGTCTGCGCATGCGCGAACGGCTGTTCGCGCGAGTCAGAGCCCAGCAGAGCGCGACTCACACCAGACGCCGGGCGCTCTTCCCAATACATTTATTATATTTAAATAAATATAATTCCCCTCTACTCCAGCATCAGTGTGGTCATTTAGAAGGAGGCTTGCACTTCTACAGTGGCGACGAGGAGTGGGATCTGTCCACTCATTGAAGGAGATTAGGTGCAGCATGTGGCAGGACCGAGCAAGTAGAGACACGGGGAAGTCCAGAACAAGACCATCCACGCCATCCACCTGCAGAAGAAGGAGGGAAGTGTGGAGGCGCTACAAAACCGAAGGGAAGAGCGTGGCAGAGGTGCAGAGACAAGATCAAGTGCACTCCCAGTCGGAGAGCCAAGAAGCAAGGCAACCTGCGCATAAGCACGGTAGGAGCATGCCACCACCCCACCATGGGGCCTGGCTGAGAAGGGTGCCCACGAGGGAGCGGGAGGAAGCGAGCCCGCCCCACCACGTCGCAGGCAGAAGGCGCCAACACACCTGGCAGCCCCAGAAGCCAGGGAGGAAGCAATAGCATGCCTGGCAGCCCCAGGAATCTGGAAGAAGGGCCAGAGAGACAGGTCAAGATGAGCAATCAAGCGTCATCCCTCACAGCACCGATCCCGTTTTTGCCCAGGCCAGGGGAACCACAGATGAAGTGGGACGACTGGAGGGAGTACTTCAAGAACTACTTAGAAGCACTGGAGGATGCATCAACTGACGAATTCACCCCCGCAAGACGGAGACAGATATTGCTGCACAACCTGGGCCCGGAGGGCATAAGGGTGTTCACAAACATTGCGACGAGGCCGCTACAAGCGGTCGACGCAGATGTCTTCAAACAAGCCCTAGACGACCTAGACGCCCATTACCGCCCAGCTGTTTGCGTTTCTATAGATAGATTCAACTTTCAGCAGAGGAAACAAGGTGATGGAGAGTCAGTTGACGATTACGTGGCAGCCCTGAGAAGACTAGCAGTCACGTGCAAGTACGGGGCACTGGAAGAGGAATTTATCAAGGGCCAGATAGTAATGCACACCACCAACAAGAATGTGCAGGACAACCTATGGGCTCAAGGCGAGGCAACATTGAAAGAAGTAATCGCTATGGTGAAAAAAGCAGAGCTCTCCAAGCGATGTGCAGAAGCTGCGAAAAAAGAGAGTGTGCAAAGAGTCATGGTTAACAAGATTGACGACGCGGAACCATCGAGTAGATACAAAATGGCGCCGGGAGACAACCGCGGAACCAGTAAATGGGCGGGAAGACCGGGACAAGCAGGAAAGCAGTCCACATTCACCAAATCGACATGCTACAGGTGCGGAAGTGCAAACCACGCAGCCCAAGACAAACACTGACCTTTTCTCCTGAGGCGGAAGCCGGGAGCTACAGGCACGAGCACTCGCTCATTTTTAAAAATACTTGAGAGTCACAAATAACTTGTACTTTTGCTAAAATCTACCTGTTGATATCCTGTGTGAATGTGTGTGTGTTAATTTTAAAAAACCTCACCTTCTCACAGCTGCACTCTCCCGCCCACAGCCTCACAGCGGATCCTAACGCTGCCGAGGACTCGCAGGGTAAACAAACCTTGCCGCCATTTCCCACCGCACTCCGAGGCCACGCCCCTTTTACGAGGCCACGCCCCTTTTTTCGAGGCCATGCCCCCTGAGTATATAAGCCACGAAATCCTAGCATCTGGTCAGAAGACCTTTTCTCCTGAGGCGGAAGCCGGGAGCTACAGGCACGAGCACTCGCTCATTTTTAAAAATACTTGAGAGTCACAAATAACTTGTACTTTTGCTAAAATCTACCTGTTGATATCCTGTGTGAATGTGTGTGTGTTGATTTTAAAAACCTCAGCTTCTCACAGCTGCACTCTCCCGCCCACAGCCTCACAGCGGATCCTAACGCTGCCGAGGACTCGCAGGGTAAACAAACTGTGCCGCCATTTCCTGCCGCACTCTGAGGCCACGCCCCTTTTTACGAGGCCACGCCTCTCTAACCAAGTCCCCCTTCCTCCATAAATATGTGCATGTACAGAACGCGCAGCGGGCGAGCACAGCGGGCGCGACGTTTGCGCGCCGAAGGCGCGCATAAGGCAAGCCCGTCTGCGCCCGTCCGCGCCAGCTCCGGGCCTAGGGCCAGCCACGCTGCCAGTCAGTCACCAGCCCCAAGAATCACGTGGACCAGCACACAGCTACTAAACCTAGGTAAGACATCCTGCCCGTCTCCCATCACCTGTAGCTTTCCCCTACCCTGCCCCTTCCGGCACAAATGCCCCAACTGTCCTTTCTCCCTCTGTCCCGACTGGACTTGTACTAGGAATAGTACACCAACTACCAAACAACCCCCCCCCACCAACACCTACTCCATGGGTTTGGTGAACTGTCGCTCTCTACCCAGTCACGCCAATGACATCTAGCTTCTACTGTCTACCTTAGCCTGGGACGCACTGTTCCTAACAGAGACATGGATTAAAGACTCCTCCAACCCTGACATCGCTCTAGCTCTACCCACTGATTACAGTTTCACGGGACTCAGCCGTGAAGGCTCCAAAACAGGAGGAGGAATCGCGGTGATTCTAAAGAAGCACCTGAAAATCACCTCAAGAAAAATCTCTAATATGAACCCAATTGAAGCTATGTTCTTCTCTATCACTGACTCCTCCACGGCCGTCTGCTCAGGGATCTTGGTCTATAACCCCCCGAACACCTCTCAATCGGCTGTACAAGAGCTGTTGGATGCAACAGCAGATCTCTCCCTCAAACATCCCCACTTCATGGTTCTGGGAGACTTCAACCACCACGTTGATGTAAGTAGCTGTAACCGCGCCTCCCAACTCCTCGAATCCATGCAAAACATCAATCTTACGTAAAAAGTAAAAGGCCCTACTCACAAAGCAGGCCATACCCTTGACCTTATTTTCTCGAACAGCGAGAAACTCCAAATCCTCCCTTCACTACCCCTACCATGGTCCGACCATTTTCTTATACCCTTCGAGCTACCCCTGACTCTAGCTACAAAACAAGAGTCCTCCATCAGATCTCAGGGCAGAAAATGGCACAAACTTACACTTGCTACCCTAGAACCAAATTACCACAACAGTCTTAGCCCTCTCCCGGACGACCTCAACAAAGCTGTGAGCACACTAAATAGCGACCTCACGTCCGCCATCGAGAAAGTAGCGCCTCTTCAAAGTCTGTCCTCCCGTAGAAAACAACCATCGGCCCCTTGGTTTACGGAAAAACTACGGGCACACAAAAGCATGTGCAAAAAGCTAGAACGACAATGGAGACAGAACTACGATACCGGAGCTAAAGCCCTCTATCGTCAAAGCCTTAAAGAGTTTCGTAAACTCAAACGCCAAACCATGAGCACTTACTTTTCTGAAACAATCGACAAAGCAAAAAACTCGACCAAAGCCCTATTCAATATAGTGAAAGAATTCACTCACCCCAGCGCACTCTCGACCCCTGTGCCCATGTCACAGACACTATGTGAAAACTTATCCAACTTTTTCGAAGAAAAAATTGCCAACATAGCGGCAGCAATCCTTCAGAAAGATTCCGATACCACCAAAGACCCAATCCCCAATAGCACTCATGCGTTTACCTCATTCCAACCACTTAGCAAAGAACTTGCTCTAAAACTATTTCTGGAATGTAAATCTGGCTCACCTCTGGACCCAGCCCCAGCTCTTATCATGAACGAAATTGCCCCCATCATCATTAACCCCCTACTTGACATCTGGAACTCCTCACTTCTCACTGGGGTTGTTCCCGCAGCCTGGAAACACGCCATGCTGATCCCTCTCCAAAAAAAAACCGGCGTCGACCCTTCCTGTCTAAATAACTACAGGCCAATGTCACTTCTACAATCAACCAAAGGAGAGAGTAAGGGAATTAATTCACAAACGTGAACGGAGAGTACTCCTGATCCCCTGGGTATCAGTAATAAACAAAACAAGAAAGGAGTACCATCAGAGATAGCTTGGATAAAGCGGTCTGAATGGAATGAATGAAAAAAAGAAGAGAGTCCTTCCTTTTTTAAGAAACCCCTCACTCACCGACCTAGTCGGTGACATGCTTCATCATCGGGGTCCACCCTGACAGCCGAGTGCCATCAGGGTGTGCTGCGACACCTGGACTACAGTGGAGCGGGTATTTTGTGTGTGAAGTGAAAAAAAAAGTGTTAAAAATTGTCCTGGTATACTTGTGTGGAAAATTTATTCTCAAGGAACTGGACAATATTAAAATTAAGTGTGTGGATACGTTTAGGTGTTATGACCGTGTGTATCACTTATGTGTGAGGTCTACATGTTTCAACCCGTAGGATGGAAGGTACCGGGTTTTCGTCAGGACCAGAAGGAAAATGGGTGGTCAGGACACACTAACGCTCTGCCGGTCCCTAGATTCCTGTGCACTACTGACAAATAGTCAGAGTGAAAAAAGCTCAAAAACAACAATGGTTGAGCTAAAAGCAAAAAGACCTGGAGGAGAAAAATGTAAAAGGTCACAAGTATGATTAATACAAGCCTGTTACGAAGTGCCATGCTGGTTCTCACGTGTCTTCTGCTGTATCGTGCATTCCATTCAGGGCTTATAGTGATCGGTAGTGACTGGCTATCACTAAAGCTGGCACACTCTATCAATAGTGTTGTGCTCGGTGATCACTAAATACTTAATATAGGCATTCAGTCATATTTAGCACTTAATAGTGCGTGGAAAAAATGCTCACAATGCCATTAGCGTGAGGGAACAACGATGTGGATTTTACGTGTTTCACCTTTGACTCAGACTGGCACACTCGAGTGATATTGGTGTGCTTGGTGGTAATTAAATATTTATTAGACACAGTCGATAGCACTCAGCACTTCCGGGTGCAAGACACAACTGCTCACGTTTGTGAGTTTAAAGTGAGCAAAAATCGACGCAATATGTTTTTTCCCATCAAACATACACTCACACTATGCAAACACACAAACAACTCACATACATTGGCCCACAAAGGGGGAAATAAGGCTTACTCCTATTTAGGATCTTTTAGGCTTCACGGGGTGGAGGGAAGGTAAAAACCCAAGCTGCCATATTCTGCAAAAGGGAAATGATCAAATAGCTATCACGGGTTATGTTTAAAGAAACCAAATCCAAGCTGCCAGGATCGGGCTCAGAGCATTGTAGTTACTTACAGTTCAGTTGGGTAAAGGGTTCTGAGTACCTACTCGCCTCTCCGTGCCTCCCCGTGAATGATACAGAAGCCGCCGGGGTGGATATAGCGGCAATTGTGTTTCCGGGATGGGCGTGGTCGCGCAAATGCGTGATGACGCATTAGCGTGCAGAAAGTGGAAATAGAGGACGGGGGCGAGTGCGTCCCGAGCGTTGCTAGGCAATATCGGACTCGTGAGTCGGATATGAATAGTTTACAGGGAAATTTAGGCAACGCTAAAAGTTAAAGATACTAGATTGGAACAGAGCTATGAATTAACCCCGTTTAGGTAAAATTCACAGAGAACGGGGGTATACTACGTTTCAAAAAGTGGTGTTAAACAGAGGCCAGGTATCTAATGACTACATACAATTAAATTGGGGATCATACTGTCTCTGGTGGAATTAGATAATATTGGCCCAAGGAATGTTATCGTTCAGTCCTGTGACATGTGTGGATAATCTATATATACATCTTTGTTCTTTCTCGAAGAGCCGTTTCTGCATGTTAGGTCCAGCCTTGACCTGTTCAATGACTGTCCAACTCATGTCATTGGGTGTGTGGTTGGATTCAAGAAAGTGATCTGTTAGTTTTGTAGCATTTTTTCTGCAGCGAATGGTGCTGCGATGTTCGCATATTCTTTGCTTTACTTTTCTTGTCGTCATTCCCACGTAGCGTTTGTTGCATGTACATTCAATCAGATAAACCACGTTGCAGCTATTGCAGTTTGTGTGTGATAGCTGCCGCCATGTTTTGCCAGTTTCAATGTTCAGAGTTTTTGTGTTGCTCGTTAGATGACAAACGCTGCAGTTTCCGCAGCGAAAATGCCCTGTGACATCAGGTAAACCCCAAGTTTTTGTGATTGATTGATTGTCAGAAGGTTCTTTTGCCTTTGGTCTAGTATTGACCAGTGAGTCTTTTAGGCTTGCTGATTTTTTGTAGGAAAAGAGGGGCTTTTCCCAGTGAAGGGTACCAGTGCTGAGAATGGACCAATGTTTTTTTAATGCTTTTAGACCCTTGGTTGGAGACACTGTTAAAGGTGGTTACACAGGTAAGTGGTATTTCATTAGCTGTGGCTGTTTTTGGTTCAAGGAGAGCCTCTCTTGGTTGGTTTCTGGCTCTTTTTTGACAGGTGTTTTTGATTTTAGCTGGGTACCCACGAACTCGAAGTTTTTCAGTTAGATCAGAGGCTTGTTTTTTATACTCAGTAAGCTTGCTGCAGTTGCGCCTTAGTCTTAAAAATTGACCGTAGGGAAGATTCTCTTTGAGAGGGCGCGGATGGAAGCTTTCAAACTTAAGCAAGTTATTTTTAGCAGTGGGTTTGTAGAATGTTCTGGTTTCAAGATGGTCATTTTCCTTGGAAATCACCACATCTAGAAAAACTATTTATTTTTCGCTGAAACAGTGGGTGAATTTCAAGTTCTGGTCGCATGTATTGATCCAGGTAATTAACTCGATAAGTTGATCCAAAGGTCCTTGCCAAATGGCAAGGACATCGTCAATGTAGCGTTTCCAGAATTTTAGGTTGTCTCTAAAAGGGTTGAGGTTACTGAGAATTAACTTGAGTTCAAAGTCATAGACATAGAGACCAGCCACACTAGGGGCAAAAACACTGCCCATAGAGGTACCCCCTGTTTGGAGAAATAGGGTCCCCTCAAACTCGTAACAGGCTTGTATTAATCATACTTGTGACCTTTTACATTTTTCTCCTCCAGGTCTTTTTGCTTTTAGCTCAACCATTGTTGTTTTTGAGCTTTTTTCACTCTGACTATTTGTCAGTAGTGCACAGGAATCTAGGGACCGGCAGGGCGTTAGTGTGTCCTGACCACCCATTTTCCTTCTGGTCCTGACGAAAACTCGGTACCTTCCATCCTACGGGTTGAAACATGTAGACCTCACACATAAGTGATACACACGGTCATAACACCTAAACGTATCCACACACTTAATTTTAATATTGTCCAGTTCCTTGAGAATAAACTTTCCACACAAGTATACCAGGACAATTTTTAACACTTTTTTTTTCACTTCACACACAAAATACCCGCTCCACTGATGTCCAGGTGTCGCAGCACACCCTGATGGCACTCGGCTGTCAGGGTGGACCCCAATGATGAAGCATGTCACTGACTAGGTCGGTGAGCAATGTCACTTCTACCCAAACCCGCAAAAGTTCTGGAAAAAGATGTCCAAAAACAACTGTCACACTACTTGGAATCCAACTCCCTATTCCTCGACACCCAGTCAGGTTTCAGACCGGACTACAGTACCGAGTCGGCGCTACTCGAGGTATCTGAATCGATCCGCGAATGCATGGACAAGGGAGAGGAGGCCATGCTAGTCCTCCTCGACCTATCCGCAGCGTTCGATACCATCTCGCACGAAAAACTCCTGACCCGCCTACAAGAAGTTGGTATTAGCGGACCCCCACTTGCATGGATAAAATCCTTTCTCATAAACAGAATACAGCAAGTAATGCTAGGACCTTTTCTCTCCTCCAAAAAACAGTTGATCTGGGGCGTCCCACAGGGCTCTGCCCTCAGCCCGCTCCTTTTCAATGTATACCTCAAACCTTTGGCCAAAGTTGTAGAATCCTGGGGCGTCAAAGTAACCTTCTACGCTGACGACACCCAACTGGTGTTCTCCTTCAAAGAACACACTGAAAAATCTTTTACCAACTTCCGCCTCTGTATGCTCAACATCGCAGCCTGGATGTCCGCCAACAACCTGAAACTCAATACAGACAAAACCGAGGTACTGTTCTTCAATCAAAAATCGCCTATACTTTCCAACCTCTGGTGGCCGTCTGAACTCAACCCCCCTCCAGGACCAGTTCAAACCGCACGCAACCTTGGCTTTCAATTCAACACCTCCCTCTCCTGCAAAACTCAAGTCAACAAAGTCACCTCAGCCTGCTTCGGCAAACTCCGAATGATAAAAAAAATCATCCCATACCTCCCACTGGAGTCCCGCAAAACGGTAGTCCATGCCCTGATTACCGCTCATCTGGACTATGCCAACAGCCTAAACGTAGGCGCCCCCACTTACCTCATCCACCAACTTCAAAAAGTCCAGAATGCGGCGGCCAGGCTTGTCTGCAATGTCCCCTATCGCCATTCCATCACACCCCATCTAATCAAACTTCACTGGCTACCAATAAAACTCTGTATCCAATTCAAGGCCTTAACACTGGCCTTCAGAGCGCTCAATGACAGAGGCCCATCCTACCTACGTCACAGAATGAGGTTTTCACAAGCACCAAGAAACCTGAGATCTAATCATCTTCGCCTCATGATCTGCCCCCGCTTTCGCCTCACACATACAGGGGGAAGGGCCCTGGCAGTAACAACCGCCAAACTATGGAATCAGCTACCCACTGAACTAAGATTCCTGACGTCCGAACCCCTATTTAGAAAAAAACTAAAGACCTGTTTTTTTTCACAGATCTAAGACCCCTCTGTACTTCCCCCCGACCCTCCTGAGACTATGTCTTCAGCGCCGGGACACCTCCGTCGGAGGTAGCTGCGCGCTTTACAAAATTCAAATAAATAAATAAATAAATAATAAACACTGCCCAGCTTTTCATGCGAAGTGCATGTTCTGCGGCCTGATAGGCCACTACGAGAAAGTGTGTCGGAAGAAAGAAAAGTAAACAATGGTAAAATACATAGCGCAACAACAGCAGGATGAAGGCGCTGAGGAAGAGTCAGAGGAGGACGACAGAGTGTTGTGCATCGAGGAGCAAGTACTAGGCATCGACACTCAGCGATCTGACAAACCGAGAGCAGACATGTTAATAGGAGGAGTAAAAATCAGGATTGCAATTGACTCTGGATCCCCGTACACCATTGTGCAGAGATCGGTGTGGGAAGGAGAATTCAAACCGAGCCTAGGGCCACAGCTAAACCCGCCAGACATCAGGCCGGTGTCGTACACAAGCAACCCGATCCCCATAGTAGGATACCGGAGCCTGAAGTTCGAGTTCAGTGGGAGAACTGCCACATGCAAGCTATACGTAGCTGAGAAGGGACCCTCCGTGCTGGGATGGAGGGACCAGGGAGACTTGGGGATCAAGCTAGACCCAGGAGGCAAGGAACAGGTACTGCTAACAGATAGTGAGCAATGGCCAGATTTGGAAAGAGTGAGAAGAGATTTTCCCAACGTCTTCAGTGGCAAAGTGGGCAAACTAGAGAAATTCATGCATAAAATCGTGCTCAGAGAAAACTCCCAGCCGGTGTCTCACAAGGTCCGCAATGTGCCCATTGCAGTGAGAGAAGCGGTCCAGCAGGAACTGTCTAGACTGGAAGAGCAAGGGATCATTGAACCGATCGACAGCTCAGAGTGGTTGGCCCCCTTGGTGGTCGCCAGGAAGCCCAATGGCAAGGTACGCCTCTGTGTGGACCTGCGCGAACTGAATAAATGCTTAGTGGTGGAGAAGTTTCCCCTTCCTAGGATAGAAGAAATGTTGGCGGGAACCAGGGGTTGAAATGGTTCTCCACAGTAGACCTCACGTCGGCATACCACCAGATCGATCTACACCCGTCCAGCAGGAAACTGACGTCTTTCATCAACCCCAATGGCTGTTATCAGTTCCGCAGGATGCCCTTCAGTCTGGCATCGGCCGCAGCGGTATTCCAAAAGCTCATGCATTGCCTGTTCAAAGATGTCAAAGGCATCCAGTACTTCCAGGACGACATCCTGGTAATGGGGATGGATCATAAAGACCACGATACCAAACTGGACAAAGTGCTGAGCGTTCTACAGGAAAGAGGACTCACGGCGGAATGGGAGGAGTGCAGATTCGGAATGACGTCTGTGACCTACCTGGGGCACGAAATAAGCGGACAAGGGATCACGCCCAAGAAAGACAATGTCAGAGCAATCTGCGAGGCCAGAGCCCCCAACAACAAAGATGAAGTACTGTCATCCTTAGGAATGGCCGAGTACTACAGCAAATTTGTCCAACATTTTGCTACGAAAACGCACAGATTACGGCAACTTATAAGAGACAAAGCATCTTTCCAGTGGGATGACGAGGCCCAGAAAGAATTCGAGGAGCTGAAGAGGAACATCAGCCGGGCCGTGCCATTGCAGGGACATGACCCAGCTGGGGTCACCATCCTCACCACTGACGCCAGCGAAAAAGGTCTGGGTGCAGTCCTTGCCCAACAGAGAGACAACAACATGGTTGAGACACTCAGCTTTGCATCTAGAGCACTGTCGCAAACTGAACAGAAGTTTAGCGTAATAGAGGAAGAGATGCTAGATGTTGTGTGGGCTATGGGAAAGTTTTGGCAGTTCCTGTGGGGCATGAGGTTTCACCTACAAAATGACCACAAGCCCTTAGTCAAGGTTCTAACCTCAAGTGGGCATGCCACGGCCACCCCACGGATTGCCAAGATGACTCTCAAACTATTGGAGTACACGTACGATGTAGAGTACATCCCGGGGACATGCAACAAGGTGGCGGACTATCTCATCAGGGCCTCAGCCATGGAAGATGCCCCCACACCTGCAGAGGAGAGCGAAGAAATGGTGGCAGTAATGGAGGACATGGAGAAAGCGATCAGCATGCAAGAACGGGCACATGCATATAGGCAAGATGAGACCTTGGAGGAGATCAAGAGGTACCTAGTCGATGGGTGGCCAGAAAAGAAGAGGCTAAAGGAGGTAACCAGAAAACTGTACGAAGTGAGAGAGGAGTTATCTATGAGTGACTCTGGAACATTTCTGTATCGCGGGGATAAGGTAGTGCCTCCAGAAGAGCTTATCCCTACCTTACTGAACCAGCTGCATGAAGGTCACCTTGGCATTGTGAAGACCAAGTCGAGGGTGAAGCAGATGTACTGGTGGCCAGGAATGGACATCAGGATTGAGAGACACGTCAGGGACTGCAACCAATGCCAAGAGTCAGACAAGGTACTCAAACCGTTGAGACCGGCGTTGGGCAGCTTCGAACAACCTTGTGATCCTTGGGAACACCTAGCTGTCGACATCCTAGGGCTGGGATTAGATGGACAAGGTACGGCCAAGTACTTGTGTGTACTAGTGGACAGGTATTCCAAATGGCCAGAAATGCATGTGCAAGAGGAAATGGACTCAGAGATTGTCATAAAATTCCTCACATCGGTGTTCCTTAGGGAAGGCATCCCGAGGACTATAGTGACAGACAATGGACCGCAATTCACATCTGATAAGTGGCACAGATACACTGAGAGGAATGGAATCAGGTCCAAACACACCTCAGTGTATCATCCTGCCAGCAATGGACAGGTGGACAGGTTTAACCGAGTTCTGATGGGGTCAAACCAAGCTGCCATTATGCAAGGAAAAGACTGGGAGGCAGAAATTCAAAGAATGCTGTGGGCGTATAGAATTACTCCCACTGCGACGGGGTACAGTCCCTTCCAGATCCTCAGAGGCAGGCACCCGTTCACGAAGAACAATGTAGTATGGCGAGAAAAAACAGTCACCAGTAAGTGGTCACCTGCTGTAGTCCAGCACAACTTGAAGAAGGCCCAGAGAGTGTACACGGACCACTACAATCAAAGAAAAAGAGTGAGGGAGTCAACGTTGGAAAAAGGGAATGGGTGAGAGTAAAACAAGCAGTACTGAAGAAGAAAGGCGAAAGTAAATACAGCCCACCCCTACAAGTGGAAGAGGTGTACAGTAGAGCAGCCCTCCTCAGTGATGGAAAGGTGTGGTCTCAAGATCGCATGGCCAAGATAAACAAGATTGTGAAATGGCTGGAGGAGAAAGACAACTGCACTTCTGGTCAAAGACAAGATGGAAGAACCGAGGAAAGAGAGTCAGGTGATGAAAGTCTGGGAGGTGGAGATGAGTGCATAGAAAGTGAAGACCTGGTGGAGACAAGCGTGAAGGTAACTCCAGCAAAAGAAGAGTCGACACCCGGGAGATTGGGACATGGTCAAGACAAAGAAAAGGTGGGGAGCCCCGCTCCTGAGGTCGTCCATGGAGCCTCCACTCCGGTAAGACGCACGCACGCTGGGAGAATGGTAATCAGACCATCACACCTCAGAGACTATGAGTGAGAGATCCATGAACACTGAACTGTTAAAATCTGTTGTGTAAAAAGGGGAGATATGTGGTGTTAGCGTTCTAGACGCTACCGGCCTGCGTGTGGCGTAACACGCGCCGGCAGAGAATGCGGGTATGCGCATGCGCGAACGGCTGTTCGCGCGAGTCAGAGCCCAGCAGAGCGCGACTCACACCAGACGCCCGGCGCTCTTCCCAATACATTTATTATATTTAAATAAATATAATTCCCCTCTACTCCAGCCTCAGTGTGGTCATTTAGGAGGAGGCTTGCACTTCTACAGTATCCTAGCCTCGGCAACAGAGTCGATTCACTGCTGTGCTGCATGCCTCAATTCACACTTAGGTAACCATAGCACAGTAGACCAGGTTTATGCAAATGAATAGTTCGTTACTTTAAAATGGAATCTATAGAACCCTGATGTAAGTGCTGAAGGAATTGTCATGTTTAATCTATTTTCTAGGGGCCATTCAGTTAATAAACTAGATAGACGAGGGCACAGAAGTAGAGGTAACCAGCACCAACCTTGTCAGCGTGCATGAAAGCAGCCACTGACTGGTAAAGAAGCTCAGTGCCTTCTCCTGTTGCTGGACACGTGAGCTACCACCAGCCACCACTCAAAACGTCCCCACTCTCATCAGCTATCTCCACTGCCTTGGAGCACACCTTCTTATGCAGGCAGCACCACGTTCTCTGTGACATGTGCCCACTGGCCGTGTATCATGAAGCTCAAAACTCAAAAGTGTTCCTATCTGCAGTCAATTATTCAGGTTCAGACTACCCGTGAGGCTCGGGGAAAATCACAATGGTGGGTTAGCCAAATTCTTCCTTTTATACCGCAGCCTCCTAATAAAGTTTGAGGTTCCTAAACCTATTTTTTTTTTTTTATTTTAAGCACGGTTAGCTGGCATTTGGGCTCTACCAATGAACTGTGTGTCAATATATTTTTTAATTGTTTGTTTTCTCAAATTCTGTCATAAATATGACAGTCATGCTGATAAGATTCAGATGTTATCATATCAGCGCTTTATGTCCATCTCTTTTACCGTGCCTGGATTATAGTAAATCAAGATAGTTTGAATTGCCCGAGCAAATCTTCTAATTTCAGCCGCAAACATTGCTGTAAATATCAGTTAGAATCTGAACATTTAGCGAAATGTAGCCTCTTCATTAATTATAAGCAGTAAGTTGTCATCTGCGTTTTACATATTTGCTGGAATGCACACAGTAACACCAATCTACTGTTTATGAACTATAAATGACCAAGGTTTAGAGTACAGTGTGGTTTGCTATCAACGTTTTGGCTGGTGTGCTCCGGGTACCTCTTGATGGAAGTGATCCACACATCTTAAACATCAATTTATTACATTTCCTGCAAGACATCTGGGAACTTGTATGTTCTTGACCTTTTTCACAACCTCTTTCATTTTCACAGCAGCTTCATTGCTGAAAGCGCCGAGCCGCAAACTATTTAAATCTATAATTCAGAAAAAAAACTTCTCTTTTATGTTTTCTGAGCTGTAATCCATTACGTCTGTCGGATCATGTCCTTAGAGGATCTATCGGCAGGGAACAACAACAAGCATTTGCAATGCAATAGGTCTCCCATTAGGAAAGTTTGAGCTATTGGTATTGTAAATTACACAGTTTTTATTTATGTGTTAGTTTTGAAAATAGAGAACTTAATAGCTTTGTGATTTACAATGCTAATAGTTTTAACTTTCGCAAATGTGACACCTATAGCATTTGTAATGCAATATGTGTTGTATTTACGTGACTTAGATGTATTAATATTACAAATAACAATGGCTTTTAATTTTTTTATATTTAATACTTAAATAAAATATATTGCCATTTATAATGGCAATAGCTTAAACTTTTGTAAATAATTTTTGGGAAGATTATGTTAATTGTATTTTATTGTGACAAAAATCCAAGAATAGAAGTTAAATATTAACATCTTTTTGTGACATTTGTAATAAAGCTTGAAACATTGAGAGAACATATTTGAACCAGTTGTTGAATTGTTGCACAGATTGATGCTGTGGTGGTGGTGAGTGATGTTGTGGTGGCGATGAGTGATGCTGTGGCCTTCAGTGATGCTATGGTAGCACCTAGTGATGTTGTATTTCCCACGAGTGATGTTGTGGTGGTGGCGAAGTGATAGATAGATAGAGGGAGGGTGATAGATAGATAAAGGGAGGGCGATAGATAGATAAAGGGAGGGCAAAAGATAGATAGACAGAGTGATGGCGATAGATAGAGTGAGTGAGTGCGATAGATGGAGTGTATTTATGTTGCATTGAGTAGTGTAAGTATGAGGTGTGTAATTATATGCACTGAGTGGTATTATGTGGGGTGTATTTACGTTGCATTGAGAATAGTAATTATATGGCGTGTAATTATGTGGCATTGAGTGGTAATATGGGGAGTGTATGTTGTATTCAGTAGAGTAATTATGTGGCACTGAGTGGTATTTGGAGTGAATGTTGCATTGAGTGCAATGTAATTATGTGGTGTGTATTGTGTGGCACTCAGTGGTATTTGGAGTGTATGGTGCATGGAGTGCAGTGTAATTATGTGGGACTGAGTGGTATTTGGAGTGTATGTCGGATTGAGTGCAGTGTAATTATGCGGCGTGTAAATATGTGGCACTGAGTGGTATTTGGAGTGTATGTTGCATTGAGCGCAGTGTAATTATGTAGCATGTAATTATGTGGCACTGAGTGGTATTGTGTGGAGTGTATGTTGTATTCAGTAGAGTATAATTGTGTGGCATGTAATTTTGTGGCACTGAGTGGTATTGTTTGGGTTGTATGTTGCATTGAGTGCCTGTGTAATTATGTAGCATATAATTATGTGGCACTGAGTGGTATTGTGTGGAGTGTGTGTTGCATTCAGTAGAGTGTAATTATGTGGTGTGTAAATATGCGGCACTGAGCTGTATTTGTAGTGTATGTTGCATTGAGTGCAGTGTAATTATGTGGCAGTGCAGTGTGTGTGAGGCAGCACAGTGTGTGTGAGGCAGTGCAGTGTGTGTGTGAGGCAGCGCAGTGTGTGTGCGTGTGTGTGTGTGTGTGTGTGTGTGTGTGTGTGCCATAAATGTGTAGTGAGTGTGTTGGCAAAGGGTCATCTAGTTTGGCTTGGGCCTGTCTCTGGAGCGAATGAACAATATTCTTGTGGAGAAGGAGTGCTGTGGCAGATCTGGTAGCCTGGTGTCACATGAGCCTTCCTTGCGCATCATTAGTGGTTTACTTTAAGGAAAAGGAGGTGCTAAGGAATTTGAATCTGGTAGGTTTGGCAAAGAAGGTTAGATGGACTTGTGTGAACGAGGTCAACCATTGTACACAGAGTATGCGGGCCTTATGGGGAATTAAAAATATAATTGGGAGTTGAGGAATAAGCAGTGCTACGTTGCGGGATCGGAGAAGACAAGAATTTTGATTTTGATCTGTCCAGTGTTTAATTGCTACAAGGCAATCCAAGAGTTTCTTTTGGAGGTGGGGGATACAGAGAAAAAGATCTGTGTGTCATCATTAAGGAATTAAAAAGAGAATGCACAAAATAACATAGTTCACGGTGCAAAAGGAGAATAGGAGAGACTTAGGGGCCGATTCTTGGCAAATGGTAGGGAGGGAAGTAGGGCAGTGATAAACAGCCAGTGGTGGTGAAACAGCAGTTTAAATGGTACTTCATTTTAACTCTGTGCGAACAATGCCTTAAGTAAGTGGCAAGGATGGTGCGATGCACACTTTTCCAAAAACTAGAGAGAGGTTAAGGAGGATGAGACGTGAGGTGGTGGTGGACAGATGCTTGCGCAGTCGCCATCTCGGTTTAACACAATTGGCACAAAACAGATTGAAGTTGATTTGGTAGGTTATGAGGATAGGCAATTAGTCAGTTGGATGAGCATTAATCGCCCAAGTGTTTTCAGAGGAATGAGCGTAGAGATAATGTCAAGTAGCTATTTGGATATGATGCGCACCTACGACTGTTTTCTACACCGTACTTTGGTTGGATGTCTTTCATTTATTGGAGCATTAAAGGAAGCTAGCAGACAAAACCAGCCCACACGTTATCTTCCGGTGAGGAAATAATATGGGGAGTGCTGGCAAAAGAAGTGGTAAAGAGCTATTTATTTATTTTATTTATGTGATTTTATATAGCGCGGACTTTACCCGAAGGTTTCAGAGCGCTTCACAATAGGAACAGTAATGATACACGAGGAGAAAATTACAAGTGAACAAATTACAAAAGCAAACGTTAAGTGACAATAGTGAGAAACCAAAATACATGAGGTAGCAATCTAACTAGTGGTTAGAGTTATCTCTATATACATATATACAAATAACCTCAACCATCCCTTACACGCAGAAAGCCCGGGGCACCCAGGGTGCTTTCTCCAAACAGAACCCCGCCCACGCACCTCTTGCCTATAGGCCCAACCCCCACAACCAGCCCCTCGACCCTCAGACGGCCACATTTACAGGGGCTCTTTCTTCAAAGAGAACCCCGCCTCAGCACCTCACGCAATGATGGCCGTGGCGGAACCTTCACCTCAGAGGACCACACCCCACAAGCACCTCTTGCCGAGAGGACCAACCCCCACAACCAGCCCCTTGACCCTCAGAAGGACCCCTTTACAAGGATACTTCCTTCAAAGAGAACCCCGCCCCAGCACCTCTTACTCTCACTCACTTTCCCCACGGATGACCCCGTTGCCAGGAGCAACTTCTCTACAAACGACCTCACCCACGAAGAAGCGCCTCGAGCCCTACTAGAACATCACCGACAAAGCACCGCTCCACACTTCTCCATAGTGGAGTCCGGTCCCTCCCGCCACTAGCTCAGAGGGAAACCCCGTGCCGTAGAGACTTCATCACCGCTGCCCCTTGAGCACCTCCCAACAGAGCATGGCCCGGTTTAAAAGCAACTTACACCGGGAGCACAAGAGAGAAGCAAGCCCAGATCACCCAAAGAGCACACCATTCGCAGAGCACCGCCAGATGAGAACCGTCCCCTTTACCCCATATGAGAACCTTAACCACAGAATCTGTCAGTCACACGATTACAAGTACACCCAGATCTACAAACAAACACACGTACCCACATTATTTACACGCTCGCATTGCCCCCAAGACCACCCACACGTAGAAGCATACTGTCAGTACTGTAGAAAAAGATAAGTATGGCATACACGTGCACCCACAGCCAAACACACAGCTCACACATTCGCTTAACATCCCCACAGATAGCGGCCCATACCATGCACACACACTCACGGCAGCGCACACACCCCGCACACCCACGTACTCTGGTACACTCACCCTCCACGCAAAACAAGCTTCCCCACTCGGGTAACTGCAGAAAGGTGATACGTGAAGGTGGACACACCGGGCATGTGTGCCACGTGGGAAACCCTAGAGTGTGTGAGGGGGTGAGGGGCTTCAAAATTGGTACTTTCCCCTTTCAGACGAGCACTGCTAAAAAAACACAGGAATACGGACCCGGAACCCTTGGAAAGCGGCATTCCCCCAGCAGAGCCAGCGAGGTAACCGAGCCACCGGGGGTTGCGTCCGTGCACGCCCTGCTCCTCCCAGAGCACACTGGCAGTGAGTGATAGGTGCAGCGTGTGCCAGCCAGCACATACCTGGGCTGCACTGGCTCAGACCCCAGTGATGCCACTGCCTCGACCCACGACACGCACCGAGCGCGAGCGGGCGCCTTGCCGAGAGGACCAACCCCCACAACCAGCCCCTCGACCCTCAGAAGGCCCCGTTTACAAGGATACTTCCTTCTAAGAGAACCCCGCCCCAGCACCTCTTACTCTCACTCACTTTCCCCATGGATGACCCATTGCCAGGAGCAACTTCTCTACAAACGACCTCACCCACAAAGAAGCGCCTCGAGCCCTACTAGAACATCACCGACAAAGCACCGCTCCACACTTCTCCATAGTGGAGTCCGGTCCCTCCCGCCACTAGCTCAGAGGGAAACCCTGTGCCGTAGAGACTTCATCACCGCTGCCCCTTGAGCACTTCCCAACAGAGCATGGCCCGGTTTAAAAGCACCTCACACCGGGAGCACAAGAGAGAAGCAAGCCCAGATCACCCAAAGAGCACACCATTCACAGAGCACCGCCAGATGAGAGCAGTCCCCTTTACCCCATATGAGAACCTTAACCACAGAATCTGTCAGTCGCACGATTACAAGTACACCCAGATCTACAAACAAATACACGTACCCACATTATTTACACACTCGCATTGCCCCCAAGACCACCCACACGTAGAAGCATACTGTCAGTACTGTAGAAAAAGATAAGTATGGCATACACGTGCGCCAACAGCCAAACACACAGCTCACACATTCGCTTAACATCCCCACAGACAGCGCCCCATACCATGCACACACACTCAGGCAAGCGCACACACCCCGCACACCCATGTACTGTGGTACACTCACCCTCAACGCAAAACAAGCTTACCCACTCGGGTAACTGCAGAAAGGTGATATGTGAAGGTGGACACACCGGGCATGTGTGCCACGTGGGAAACCCTAGAGTGTGTGAGGGGGTGAGGGGCTTCAAAATTGGTACTTTCCCCTTTCAGACGAGCGCTGCTGAAAAAACACAGGAATACGGACCCGGAACCCTTGGAAAGCAGCATTCCACCACCAGAGCCAGCGAGGGAACCGAGCCACCGGGGGTTGCGTCCGTGCACGCCCTGCTCCTCCCAGAGCACACTGGCAGTGAGTGATAGGTGCAGCGTGTGCCAGCCAGCACATACCTGGGCTGCACAGGCTCAGACCCCAGTGATGCCACTGCCACGACCCACCACACACACCGAGCGCGAGCGGGCGCCCTACTAATAATTGTGTGATGCACGAATAATCAGAGATTTCTAGCGAACAATCAGTTTTGTATATATACTCAAATGATATATTTATTCTATTTGGCCACTGAATATATTTCTTTTGAAAAAATCAATAAAATATTTAAACTAGTCCTGCGCTGCCATCAGCTCTTCGCCGGCCTGTGAGGAGTGGGAGGGCGTGGGCTGCCTGCGCATGCGCGCCACTCTTCAGTTTCGTTTTCAGGTCAAAGCGCGAGCCCGGAGAAGAGAAGTGCCGCATGAAGTCCCGGGTCCCAGGACGGGGCCCGGGTGAAGACCAGCAGGGAGACTGCGGGGCCCCCATGCCTATGGGGAGAGCTCCGCTTCTTGGTAGAGTGGCAGAGGAGCTCGAGTGCTCTGCGGTGCTCCCTTGGCAGATGGTGTGACCCCGAGTCCGACTCCGGTGAGGTAAGGGAGGGGGGGGCTGTGTGCCGTGTGCCTGTATGTGTGTGCCTGCGTGTGCATGCGCGTGCCTGTGTATGTGCGTGCATGCAGAAGGATGGGGGCTGGCTGTGTCTGTGTGTGAGCAGGGGCTGTGAGTTACTCTGCGCAAGCGCGGCTCAGACGCGCGCTCCCGCGGTCAAAACTGACTGCAAAAGCGCGCGTCTGACTCGTGTCTTCATTCCTAAATACGGGTAACAATAGGTGTAAAGCAGACACCTTCAATGCTTACGCATTGAATGTAGGTCTGCTCGACCTAAAAAAAGACTCAGTTAAGGAAGAACAGGTTTTCTATTTGAGTAACAGATTAGGTATAGAGGCTGAATATAGGGCCGCTCTATCGAGTGTGCAAAACACGCACAGGCCCTCCACGTTGATAGTGAAAATACTAAATTGTTTGCTTCAAAAGGTCTGGCTGATCACTTGGTATCCAATGCAAACAATGAGGATAAATGTTTGAAGTTTTGTTTTTTAAATGTATGAGTTCAGCATTTTCATTTGTTTTTAGTAGGGTGTTGACAGATCTCACCTTGGTCAGCCAAAAGGCGAAAAGAGTCCATCTTTGTCATGTCATCCAGGACTTTCACCTCTGACTTTTGACATGTATAGGCTTCATTGTTAGATTGTCCTCTACCGATATTGCCCTACTACTGACTCGATGCACGTGTTCATTTATATTTAGTGCTCGAGTTTAAGCTTTTGGGTAGATCCATAGAAGCAACTGAGTACAGAGATCAGTTGCGCAATTAAATAGTACAGTTTTCATGGTTTAGAAATTAGCAATGCATGTTAAGTAGGGAGGAGGCAGTAACCTACATCCATTGTGCATCACTCACTGTAAATAAACCTAGGCAATTTTATGCTTTTCTTCCTGAATCCTTGAACGACTAAAATGTAAATACAAACATGTTAGAAAGGTTTTCGACGACTATTTCATAAGACTGTAAATCAGACAGGCTTGTCTGTGTTTAAAATTCTTTCCTAACATTGTTAAGGAGAGAGGACAGGAGTCGGCAGAGAGTGCTTCCCAAAATGATTACACCTACTATTAGTAATCATATTGAAAACAGTTGATTTGTTTACACATCTGACAATAAGCCATTCAAATATCAAAATCCATCAAATAATTGAATATGTTCATCAATGTCTGCACTTTTAGCAAATGTATGACATTTTAAAAACGGTAATATCTTTAAAATATATATATTGTGTAACATGCATTTGTTGTCTTTGCTGTTTATTAAATGACCATAGCATTGGACACTCCTTATATCGCTGTATAAAAGAAGTTGTATTTGAAAGTGTCCCTGATATCCCACAACTGAGGTAATTTCAGTAAGACAAAAATTCAATTACCAATCAGAAAACTGTATTGTTGAAACAATTCTTTCACTAAAAAATAGGCCAACTTAATAGACACATTGGCAGGCATAAATCTCAACACGGATGCTATTTTCCATTCCTGGGCAGAGATATCCATCCAGTAGTACAACTCTACCCACTTATATAAGTGGGTGGAGACTCTCCAGACTGGAATGGCCACCATAAAGTTATTACTATACGACTGTGATTCAAGAGCACACAGTAGACATAGTTCTCCACCTATGCACTAGCAAACTCTGAATTGAGGAGTATTAGAATTTACCAGGCCTAAATTACACATGTTTGACAAAGATTAACTCTGCAGGCACACAAATACAGACCACTCAATGCTTTGGTATTTTTATCTTGGATTATGTGACTTTTAGGACCAAAAACTTCAATTCCATCGTCCAGGATGCAGCCAAAGACTCTTAAGAGAAAGAGGAACTTCACAGAGGAGCATCCACGGCCCGTGGAGGGAGTTTCGGTGAGGCGGGGCGGGGGAGGGGCAGGGTGGGGGTTGCTAAAAACTGGAGTATGGATAATTGAAGGTAAGTAAACAATTTAATAAATAAAACGAATTTCGTAGCACGCCCGCATCGCAAAATGTGGTCATTTATGTGTTATAACATATTTAATAATTGATTGTTAAGTAATATTAATTCATTGGTAATTATGTTAATTGTGTAATTTATTTAGGAGTGGGTTGAGGGTTGATAGGGGAGTAGGGTGGGAAGTAATTTAATTATAATTAATTAATTGATCATTTTTATTAATTAATATTTAGTTATTTAATATTTAATATTGTTAATTGTGGCAATTATGTTATTAAAAATTAATTCGTTATCAATTATTAATAATTCATTGGTAAATGTGTTAATTGTGTCATTTTCGTAGGAGCGGGTTGTGGGTTGATAGGTGTGTAGGGTGGGAAGCAATTTCATTTTAATACATTTATTAATTTTGTTATTAGAATATTTAGTAATTGTATTTTATAGTGTTAATAGTGTGAATTATTGAATCAATAATATTTATTTTTCCTTGTTAATTGTTATCAATTAATTAATTAGTTGATAATCAATTATGTTAATTGTTTTATATTTTAGAAAATTGGTGGTGGTATTTATAGGAGAATATGGTGAGAGGTAAATTATTTATGATTAATTAAATATTTGTTAATTAATGTAATTTTGATGTGTGAGTTGTGGGGTTTTAGAGGTAAATGGTGGGAAGTAAAACATTTTACATCAATTAATGTTTTGTTGTTAATTGTTATTAATGTATTAACAATTTATTAATGTAAAATTAGTTATGGAAATTGTGTAAATATTTTTGGGGCTCTGTTTTGGTGTTTATTGGGGTAAAGGGTGGAAAGTAATTTATTTTAAATAAATTAAATAAATTAATCCTTAGTTGATTATTAATATTCATTTATTTATTGATACATATTTTTGGTAATTGTTTTGGGGGGATTTATGTTTATTATTTGTACTGTTTGGTTTTATCCCCTCCGAATAGTAAATTATTTACCTCTGCTATCCAACACTTTCCCTACTGCTGCACTCATTGGAGTGGGAATAGTACATAATTCCCTCCGCTATCCAATACTTTCCCTATTGTTGCACTTGCTGGAGTGGGAATAGTAATGTTTACCCCTACGCTATCCAACACTTTCCCTACTGTTGCACTCCCTGGATTGGGAATAGTATTTTTATCCCCTCCACTATTCAACACTTTCCCTACTGTCGCATTCATTGTAGTGGTAATAGTAAGTTATTACACTCCGCCATCCAACGCTTTCCCTATGGTTGCACTCACTGGAATGGGAATAGTAATTTTTACTCCTACGCTATCCAGCACTTTCTCTACTGTTGCACCCACTGGAGTGGGAATAGTAATTTTGATCCCTCCGCTATCCAACACTTTCCCAACTGTTGTACATGCTGGATTTGGAATAGTAATTCCCCCCCCCCCCCCCCTCACTATTCAACACTTTCTCTACTGTTGCACTCACTGGAGTGGGATTAGTAAATTATTCCCTTCTGCTATACAACACTTTCCCGACTGTTGCTTTCATTGAAGTGGGAATAGTAAATTATTCCCATCCGCTATCCAACAATCTCCCTACTGTTGCTCTCGCTAGAGTGGGAATAGTAATAAATTCCTGTTTGCTACCCATCACTTTCCTTACTGTTGCACCTAATGTAATATAAAATGTAGTTTTAAAAAATAATTAATATTTTAATGTATAATATTAATATGTTTGCTTTTTATATGTTTATGTTACAGGTGTACATACATATAGATATGTATATTTATAATTTGTTTCATTTATTTTTACATTACATGTATTACTTATAATTCTTAACATTTTCAAATAATTATAAATATTTTTTTAAGTTATATGTGTTATTTAATTTATTTTACATTATTATTTATACATTTAGAAAAACAATATTTTGTACTTTGTCAATATATTTAACAATCTTTTTCCCAATATTTTAGTACTTACCATTATGAGGATAGGATGTCGATATTCTTGACATCGATATTTATGTGCCTTTTCTGGGAAATCCCAAAGTAAGGTCAAGTAAGATCAAACAGTCCAATCATTAAACTATATTATAACTTCCACATTTCATACTATCTGCCGTTTGCACATAGGCTCACATACCAAGCATCACTGGCATTTAGCTGCAACATCCTCCATTCTAGAGAGCAAACTGTTTGTCTTCTTCTTCTTACACTTTAACTTTCTTTTATTCATTCCCCACGTCAAGTGAATTAGTATCAACAACTGAAGCAGGACGATGACCAGGCCTCCCATCTAATTACATTCCTACCCCCACAAATAAATGTTATACGTTTATTGAATGTCACTATATACTCTGGAGAATTGTGTATATGCATTTGTCTTAACTCAACTCTACCATCAAGTTATATTGTTTTAATATGGCGAGTCAATGTACTCAGCACATACTTGTAATTGCTTAGGGCTCAAATATGCTCATGCTCATCTCTTCCTGTACTTTGATTGCCCTGTGTTCTCAGTCCATAAACCGCCTGGCACCACCTCTTTTTCAACTCCAACCAGTGTGCAAACATCATGGGCAACCGCTTGTTATGATGGGGAGCCAACAGAGTACTGTCTCTGAATGCACTTCCTTGACCAAACATTACAAAATTACTGAATTATGGAAAAGGGAATTACTTCTGCAAAGATCTAGTAAATCAGGGTCAATACTGGTTAGCAAACAAAAGGTGTTTCTATTCCAAGACTACACAGCAATAATGCAAGCAAAATTATATTCCTTTGTCAATATCAAGAAAAACATCAGGAAACCTGGAGTGAAATACATACTTATTTTCCAGCTGCCCTCAACATAACGGTCAACAAAGACCCATTCTTTTGCAATGACTCAATCAAAACACCAGAAAACTTACCTGAAGCCGCCGCAACGCACAGGACGCCATAGCTTGCCAGGCGCCATTGCCCACGCCGCCACCGCCGAGAGTCACCTTCACTGGACTCAGAAAGCGCCGCCGCTCCGGGACTACGAATCCCGGCAGCCTACGCGGCGGCGCACGCAGTGACACCGCGAGGGCGCCAGGGGAGGTGCTCAAAAGCGCACCAGGACCGGCGGAGCTTTGGGAGACACCAGAAAACTTACCTGAAGCCGCCGCAACGCACAGGACGCCATAGCTTGCCAGGCGCCATTGCCCACGCCGCCACCGCCGAGAGTCACCTTCACTGGACTCAGAAAGCGCCGCCGCTCCGGGACTACGAATCCCGGCAGCCTACGCGGCGGCGCATGCAGTGACACCGCGAGGGCGCCAGGGGAGGTGCTCAAAAGCGCACCAGGACCGGCGGAGCTTTGGGAGGCGAGCGGGACGCCCGGGGCGAAGCCCGGGCAAAGGGCGGGCCCTCTACGGCCCTCATCGGCACGAGGAGGCAGGGCTGGGCCATAAACTCTACAGGACTGATATCAAGTAAGCCATATAGTGGTGTTAACCATATCCTATGTATCTAAAGTTTTAAACGTTGGCTGTGAATACATTGAAAAGTATGCCTGCGAAAACCAAGGAAGCCCCACAGAAGACCCTTGATAATTTTCTTGTCCAGACTGTCAGGAAAATTAATATGCAAAGGAGAGACTCTCTTGGGCTAAGCCAATCCCCAGACCTTCGCTGCTTGTCACCTACAGCTTCCACCATGATTGATGACACCATCTTGCAAGAAACTAGCCAGGAGAATGTAATTAGCGGCCCCATTCTCCTGGATGTAAGCAGTGCACCAGATAATGCAGACACGGCTATTGAGTCTTCTAACACACAGGCTGAGGGTGGTATTGTTTCTGACACTGACTCTGATCTAGAGACACACGCACAGGCTGCACCCAAGGAGATGACACCTAAAGGGCACGCTACAAGACCTAGACGCTTATGCACAAAGATCCCCCTAAAACTGAGTGGCCCGCGTATAGGGGGTAGAAAGAAAAGGGTTACTACCCCAAAGACTAAACAAGCAAACGTCATTGAGGATAATAAGTGTCATACTTTGGAGGACGCTCTTTTTGAAAGGATCTCTGACTTTCTTGAGCATAAAATCAATGCCATTGTCAAACCCTTAATATCTAAGTTAGACAAATTGCATGCTGAGGTCAAGAGGTTGGGTGGTTTAAGCTCTAAGGTAGTAGATGGGGTGGAAAATATCACTAAGATAGTCACTACCATGCCCAACAACATAGGGGGAGATGTGATTAATGAAGTCTTTCGTGAAAATGAAGGGATTCAGTTACCTGTTGATAATTCATTGCCCCAGCCATTAATACCTTTGTCTACTATTTCTGAGGGCCCTCTCCTGGTTTCCATACCAACAGAGGCTCCCCCTTCTGTTGGACCACCCCCGGCAAACATCCAAACAACGGTCCCTCACCAATTTCTAGTTGAGGCCACCCCTGTGGTTCTGGTGCTTGCAAATGTACCCCCTCTGGAAGGGGGAATAGTCGAAAGCCCTACCTCCCTTACTAGTAAGGCTCTGCACTGGCTAACCAACAATATGCGGTTAGCCCCTGGGGGAAAACATCATCTAGCAAATGTTATCACGTCTGCGACCAGGGTCCCTTGGCTGGGAAACCGCCCGAAAAAGTTTAAGGGGGACTGCGTGGCAGTGACCCTTTCGAACCAAGACGTTCTCCCAAACATCCTGGCCAATCTATTCCCCCCTCAACGCAGAAAGGGCACAGTTGTTCCTCTTACTTTGAAGTTTTTCTACGGGGAGCAACAAAATGTCACATACCCAAGGACTCCAGCGCTGGGGTGGGACAGACCCTGGGATTCCAACCCCAGACAAGGGCAGGATATAAGGCATAATTCTGTAGCTCAATATCCCTTCCTATCACGGCAAAATTCTTTTGTCGAACCTCTCCAGTTATTTAACCGCTATGCCCCATTGTCCTTCATGGACCAGAATGATTGACTCGCTCCTATAGAAGAGACCAATAAGAAGGATTTTTTACCTGTTTCTTTTACTGCCCCTGTATATCTAGATCTAAAAAATAAAAGCAACAGGGTGTGTAGTATCTTGAGCTGGAACATTGCTGGTATTAATTCAAAAATTGGTAACAAGGACTGGTTGGAAATGGTTAGTTCCTATGACATTCTTGTTTTCCAGGAGACCTGGGAGACGTCCGACGGACTTGTTCTAGACGGCTTTTCCCAGTTCTCTGTACCTGCCATTCCTAGCACATCTGGAAGGGCAAAGGGAGGCTTGGCTATTTATATTTCCTTAAACATTCAGGGAAAGCCAAGACGAATTAATTTTAACTCAACAAACATACTAGCAGTTGAATTAACTACTTTTAACTCACAGCCTATCCTATTAGTAAATTTTTATAATTCTCCTGTCAGTCAATTGCTCAACGAGCATTTGGAAACCTTAGAGGATTTTTTGTCTTCCCACAGCGAAAACAGTGCCCACGGCTTTGACGTGATTCTCATGGGAGACTACAATATCCACCCATGCGACAGGGATTGCCGTGAGGAATATGAAGATTTTCCCCCTTATCTCTGTAGTCCGCACTTTGAACACTCACCGCGTGGGGAGGCACTGGAATCACTTTTAGCAACTTTTAATCTTTATGAATCCTCTAGTAGTAATAGAGATTTGAGGTTACCGACATTTGTGGGAAACAACTCTGGCACAATAGTAGATTATATTTTTTTGTCGTCTGGTATTATGTCTGAGGTCTCAACCTATAAGGTGGAAACCTCAGTTTTTAGTGATCATAACCCACTAATTTTAGAGATTTTATCCCAGGGAGTATTTGGAAAGAGAGAAGCTGCAGCCTCATGCGCAACTAATTTAGTTTTGGGAGATCAGAACCGTAGGCTGAAGTGGGATCAAGTCACCCCGATCACTTTTATACAGGATACCCTGTCTAAAGTTGAGAGTGAGGTTGCAATCTGCCTAGATAAAAACAACCCATCTTCTAGCTTGATAGAGGCTTTTAATATCATCTGCAACCAGATTGATCTGGATCTGACTGTAAGGATTAAGGGTCAGGCACATAGAGGTAAAAAATGGTTTAATACAGGTTGTTCAAAGGCCCATTCAATTCTCTTAAAGGCTTTAAAAGCGGAGCCAAGAGATAAAATACAGATAGCGTTGTTAAGGAAAAATTACAACGACGCCATCAAGAAGAGAAAATCAGAGATCAAAATTGAGGCCTGGAACGATTTGCTTTCGCCCGAAATCCAGAGAGACAGCTCAAAATTTTGGGCGATAATAAATCATCCCTTTTTTGTCGATTCAGATAAGCAGAGAGCAGATTGCACCATCCCGGACGACCAATGGGTCACCCACTTCAGCAATATCTACAGTTGTCCTGATAACACCTCAGGCTGTGGATTACAATCCACACAAGCAGTTCCTCGCATTTCTCCTTTTAGTATAGAAGAGGTAAAAAAAGCTATCAGCGACACACATTCTAAAAAGGCTCCAGGGCCTGACGGGGTTCCCGCTGACTTCTTTAAGAGTGCCCCTGAATTAAGCGCCAAGATTCTTTCCAATATTTTTAATGCCACAAGAGATTTTGTTTTTCCTAGTAGCTGGTCAAAGTCCACCATAATACCTATTTTTAAAAAGGGACAAAGAATAGACCCAGCCTGTTATAGGCCAATCTCCCTAATCGACTCAAGTGTCAAGATTCTGGGAAGAGTTCTCTTAGGCAGATTGACCCTGCTTCTAGAAGAAAAGGGCATTTTATCGAATGCACAATACGGCTTCAGAGCAAAAAGGGGAACCCTGGTTCAGTGTCTGAATTTAGAACTGATCATTAGTAAGTATGTGGCAGCCAAGGGGGGCTCCCTGTACATGGCCTTTATGGACCTCTCCTCAGCTTTTGACCTGGTCAACAGGGCTAAGCTGTGGGGGGTCCTTTTGGCCATGGGCTTTGATGCCCCTTTAGTGGGTTACTTGGCAGAGTTACATAGAGATCTCAAGACGTCTGTCAGAGTGACCAGAGAAGGGAGATGTACTTGTCACTTTGACTCAGGGAGAGGGGTTAGGCAGGGATGCATCCTTGCACCCCTTCTTTTTACACTCTATATAAATGGTCTAGAGGCAGTTTTGGCAGCGTCCCACATGGACATTCCACGCGCAGGAGAAATAAAGATTCCTGTTCTCCTGTACGCGGATGACGCCGTCCTTTTAGCTCGCTCTGGAGTGGCACTAAGCAAACTACTGTCAGCTTTTGGGGATTTCATGTCCTCATTGGACATGAAAACCAATGTAGAAAAATCCCACGTAATGATAGTAGGAGCCGCAGGCAGGAAAAAAAGGTCTAAAACTTTCTTTTGCTCAGGGAAGGAGGTCAGGAGAGTTCCATCTTTCCCCTACCTGGGTGTGATCTTTGACGAAAAAGGCAAGTGGGGCCCCCAGCTTTTGGCCAAAAGCAACGCAGTAGCAAGAGCGGCTGCTGGGCTGCTTGGCTTTGCTAAAAAGCTGGGTGCTCGCCCCATGGAGAGCATTATAAAGGTCTACAAATCTAAATGTATATCGGTTGCCCAATACGGCTCTGTCATCTGGGGGCACACTAATCATGAGCATGATAAAATTCAAAAAGTTGAAAATAAATTCCTGAGAACTCTGCTCTCAGTCCCCCAGTCAACTTCTACTTACATAATACATACAGAGCTCGGCCTGGGCTACATTACTGACACCCTGAAGGCAGCCCCAGTTATTGGTTGGTTGAAAGTGTGGCTCAATCAGGAGCTCACTCTAAACCATCATATTTTTAAAGACTGCTTAGCCTTGGACAATGTTCATAACATTCCTTGGTTAAAATACGTCAAGACGCAGCTAACTCTAGTTGGCCGATCTGAACTTTTTTCCTCCCCACATCTGATAAATCTAGAAGACACAAAGACAGTCAAAAATCTTTTGACTGAGCGTTACGTCTTGGAGAGGGAAGCCACAGAGTTGAACAAACATACGGTTAGGAAACATTGTATGATAACAACTGTCCCAGGTATGGAACCATATCTCTGTTCGGTATACAAACCTTACCATCGTTTCCTCCTAACAAGATTCCGCCTTGATCTAATTCCTTTTATACTGGGCAATTTTAAAAAGTGGTCTAGACCTGAATATGCCGATCCTTGTGATTGTGACCAATTTTCTATTCAAGACACAACGCACTTTATCCTGTTCTGTGGTCATTATAAAGAGTGCAGAAAAAAATTCCTGCTGCCTATACTGTGCAATATGGGTTTTACTCAAGTTAAACCTGCTATGTTATTTCTGCAACTTTTATCCAGTTTAAAAGTGGCATTTCATGTTGCTAGTTTTTTGGTTGCTGGCGCACGTATAAATAAGCATCGCTTCAACGCCAGGCACTGTGTCCTTGATCAATGATTTACCATCTATATTTAAATGAATTTTTTAGATTATGGTACAATTTTACTCTTGTATAATGTGTTTTTAGGGTTTTTAAAAAAAAACTTTTTTAAAAACTTTGTAAATTTATAAATTTTCGTGTATGTATTACTATGTGTCATGAAGAAATGTTACCGTGTATTGCTCGTTCTTCTTTTATGATTTTAATTAATCGAATAAAGAAATTTTGACTGACTGACTCAATCAAAACTTATGAATGGGCCACAAAGTGGGCTGCTGACTATAATAAATGTTAGAGCACAAACAACCATAGAAAGACATACTGCCAGATTGCTCAGAGGGGTGGTAAGTGGATAAACATTTCCAAGCCATCCTAAGAACAAAGAGCTCCAGTGAAAAAGGAAGTACCTCCGGCTGTGAGCAAATGGTAAATTGAGAATGTATTGACCAGTTCCAGCCATGAATTTCACATATGTGGCTGGGAAAGTGTGGATGAAGGAGAGGACAGTGATCTTACAGCCCTTTTCACTCAAACTACTTTTGTGGACATTGTGGACTCACTTCAGATGATATTTATCCACAGCTTCAATCTTCCTATGACTGAACTCAGAGATTAATTTATTTTTCACAGTTGGTACATGTTTGTTTAGATAAATGTAGACATTTGAATATTAGGTCCTGTGGGGAGGAGAACTGGAGCTAGTTACTGATCAGTCGTACAATGGGTGTTACTAACCAACTGTGTTACTGAGGCTAAGGTTATATTAGTTTGTAGAATGAAGTGTGATGTTGTGATAAGAGAGACACATCACAAAAGACAAGTTTTAATGTGCTTGGGGCAGTTAATGACAACCTCCTCGCAAAAGTCAGACGATTATGGGTAGTCGTAAATACAACATTGAAACATGGACTGTGAGAGACCTGGGTAGCCTTGAAAACAGGCAAAGAATGCATTCATATATCATGCAGCATTAATAGACATGTTTCTTCAAGAAACATATATGATGAAAGACAAAGGGGTAAGTAAAATTGAAGATTAGGGTCAACTTTATTACATATGTTACTCCTCTTATGCCCATAGGATGTTAAATTAGGTATCTCCTTGCACACCTCCTGTAGTGCAGAACTGCATTCATTACTGGGCAAGAAGATAAAATATACTTGAGGACAGACTCGATGGAACCCCTCTGAGGTTAGTCAATATCAGTATTTCCTATACTGCTCAAATTGAGCTCTGGGAAGAATAGCAATTGTGACACTTTGTGGCCAAACATTCCCCAAAATCTATGGAGAGGACTTCCATCGTGTGATAGATATGGAACAGAATAAGTAGCATTTGCTGCTGTCTAAAACCATGGGTAACCAAGCTGCAAACACGCTTATAATAAGGTTGCAGATCTGGGGATTTGCTAATGCTCAGTAAGGGAGGCATTCAGGGATTAGCGACTATTCCTATCACTCCAATGTGCATATTCTACATGGCAGAATAGATCTTATCGTTAATAAGTTACTGGTACAGGACTTTATTTTGGATACACAATATGTATATAAATCATTGTCTGATCACAACCCACCCAAGCTAACAAAAACCTGGGACCATTATATATCTCCCATTCCAATATGACATCGCTAACCAGCAACTTTAAATTATAGCTCCAATTGAGATACACTTCTGACTGTGATAGAGCAATACTGACCAGAGAATGAGTAAACAGTTGACAATTCCCTTGAGAATTGGGAGCTATTCAAGGTTATTCTGAGAGGAGCATGCATAAAACTGACACACAGAGTTAAAATAACTTTAGAGACAGAACTCACTATGCCGAATGGCAAAAACAAAGAACTTGAGTTTGAGGCAGTTACCTCCGTAGAAAGCCACATGTATTTAACACAAATGAGAAGGGACTATAAGAAATGGTTTGTGATGCTTGGCAGACAAAATTATAGAGATTATATCACAGGACAGATTTTAATTTGGCTGGTACAAAATGAAAATCTGCACACCCAGAAGACAGCTGTCTTTAGAATGAGTGACTGAGAACACCCACTTCAACATTAACAAAGCATTTCTGGAATTTTACAGGTCAGTATACACAGACACAGAGGGTGTTATATCTGAAAAGAATATAGATTATATACACATTTGATCTAGTTAGATGAGGATCGAAGGGCCCTGCTGGACTTTCGACTGGAAATGGAAGAAATTATGATGGCTATAAAATATTTGTCCAGAGGTAAATCTACCAGGAGCAATGCCCTACCTGATGAGTTTTACTCTTTACATGAGGGCCCAATTGTACTGCGATGATTTTACCTATATATGTTAGCCAGAGGGAAGAGAATCCTTCTGCTGTTTACAAAAGAGGCTTTGATAGTTATGCCTATGCTGAATATAGAATAAAACATTTTGAACAATGTCTTAGCTATGAAAATATAAAAAGTCCTCTCAGCTTTAATCCATACAGATCACTTGACTATTGTGGCTAGTAGAAAAACCTCACAAAACATCAGAAGATTATTTCACTTACTAAATAACCAGCTCTGGATTGGGTTCCAACCAGCTGTAGTCTAAGTAGATATGGAGAAAGCTTTTGATACCCTAGGTTGCAAATGCTTATTTTATGTTTTGTAATAAATGGGCTTTGGGAGTGAAATCCTGGCAAGGAAAATGCTGATTTATGCTGCACTGATGACACGAGCTTATAACAGTAGAATAATATTGGAGGCTTTCAACTCGTGCTGTTTGCACTGGCCTTTAAATCAATAGTGGGTACAATTAGAAATGAACACATAGCAAGAGGTATTTTACAATTCTGCCAAACACACACATCATGATTTCACTTTACACGGATGATGTTTTACTTCACATCGAAAACCTGAAGGAGGACTTGGACCCTCTCCTTCCAGAGATGGAATTTTTTGGCAACACTGAAACTAAACAGAAATAGGTCCTGCTTGTTCCTAATTGGCGATGGAGTACAATTGATGCAACACCCTGTATTTCACTACTTTGGCCTGAATGGACCTTTAAGTATCTAGGAATTCAGGTCTTTTATGAATATGTGGATACTTTAGAGTTGGATCTGGGCAAGACTATCAGTGTCTCTAAAGCTTTTATATAGTTTTGAAACAAGCAGACCCGGTACACTATGTGCAAAGATGATCCTAATGCCCTGGTTATGATATGTTTTTTAAATGCACAAATCCCCAAAGCTCAATAGATTACCCAAATCACTTTTTAAATCTAATTTGGCATTCAGGTATAAAAAATGTATTTTGATGTACAACTTCATTTTGGGGAAAGGACAGCTACTGGAATCTTGGTGTGGGGCATTCCTATATCCAATATTTAAAGGCGGACCCAAGTCAAATCTAGCAAATTACCGGCTCATGGACCTTCTGGAGATTGAGGGAAAATATTTTTGCGGGTCTGCTTTTACTGGATCTCAATACATGGGCTAAAGAATTAACTCTAATTCCTCTGACCCAATGAGGCTTTGCCCAGCCATGGGTATGCTTTCCATCTTTCAGACTAAAATTTCTTATGAACAAAATCTATTAAACACACACAACGTTGTGCACATGCTTCTTTGATTTCAAAGCCACAGGTGCATTACATGGGTGGTACATGTGTGTTACCACACAACCGCCCTTGCCTTTTGAGGCAAAACGTTATCTACAAACAGTCATAGATGCGGTTTAGCACCAAAAGTTAACACAACTTCAAAAAAAGCGCTAACAGGAGAAATGTTTCATATTTCTTCTCTCTTTTCTGACTTTGCATGCATGCTGCACTGCGCAGCAGACATACAAAGTGGGAAAAGTATTAAAACTTGTCTAGGCTTTGTATTTTGTACAGGAAGGCTACCCTTTCTGTACCAAACCTATGCTAGACTCACGCACACACATCCTAGGCAATGGCACTAAAGTGTTTGAGTATCACTTGGCAGCTGAAAACAGCGCTGGTGCTTAGGAGAGTGGAGGAGGGAGCCATATCTCTGATGATATGGCACTCACCAGCTACCTCCCTGTTACACAACTGAGTGCAGTCTCTTTTTTGTGCTGCTCTGCATTGTGTGTATTTATTGAAAATCTGCCCCTTTGTTTAATATTTGTATCACAGATTTAATGACTGCATGGGATAAAATAGACATGCACCTGCAAAAGTGAGGTGGAAGAGCAGTGGCGGCCGGCATGGATTGGGGGAAGGGAAGCAGGAGTACCTTCAAGGTACACCCGCTTCCACGACCCGAGTACCTTCAGGCCCACCTCCCAGGATCCAGGACTGTGGCAACACCACCTAGGGGGTTAGGACTCGCAGCAGAAACTATCCAGGTGCTGGCTTTATTGTGTTTAGAGACTTTTCTGTCCCTGAGGCTCTGATCAAGAGACCAACCAACTAACCCTTGAAGTCACTCTGGTGGATCTGGGTCAAAGAACCACGTCCACTCCTTCAATCAAGCAGAAGGTCAGCAGGGCAACAGAGTAGCAGTTTTTCTTGCAGATCTCCACATTAGTGCTTCTTTTTCTCCCACAGGTCCAGAGTTTTACTGAAGAGTTGGGTATGGGGGATCTATATATTTTACCTAGTGCTCACTTTAAAGTAGGATAAGTTACTTGAGGTTCTCACCAACAGAGGTGTATTGGTTATTCTGCCTGCATGCCATGGTCGCAGGTTGTCTTGGTTGATGAAATACAGTTGTCAAAGCCTTTTTGACTCAGCTAAGGTAGAGTATGTGTGATATGCAAGTGTGTTAGGTGATAGCTCCTCTCCTTAAGAAGCCAGAGATGCTCTATTTTGCCAACATTGATGGCCCTTTCTCTCACAGTCTTAGAACAATACACTAAGACAAACATCAAGCTATGCCTGGTTATGTGACCAAAACTACAGGCAACAGTCACCAAATGCTAAGGACAATATACTTACCTTTTCAAAAAGTGGCATTTTTTGAATTGTCACTCGACATCCAACTTTTCCATTCCATAGGATTTTATCATACAATTCCTTTAACACCAAAATCGATTTTCCTACTTGATCCCTGTTGATAGTTACCAAGTATAACATTTTATAAGGTAAGCCAATGTTATTCTTTGGGAGAAGAAGACCTCAGAGTGTGAAAAAACTGCATTATAGAATTTATCGCTACTGGAACGTATCAAAGATCCACCCATGGGAGGCCTGCCCAGGGCAAAGTAACGCAAGGCACAGACTTGTGCTACCTTGCTGCCTTCCAGTACTACAGATTTACCAATACATGCACGTTGGCCCTGCGTGGCTTAATGAATTCCATTTTCGGATTTGCCTAGCCCTGCATTCCCTTGCGTAGCACAAGAGTAACGCAAAACATTGATAAATATGTGACTAAATGTGAACAAATTAAATAGTTATGTTGACAGTGTGAGATATTATCAGCAATTGTACTGCAATGAGAATGTTTTTTACACTTTTGTTTCAATATAGAAATTGATGTTTGTAAGGTAACCTAAGCCATATGTCATCACACATTCATGGATTGCAATTTTTTCCATTGTTTAAGATCCTGATGTAGACATTATATTGTAAGAACTACACACCATAAAATTTCGAAAAACTTTCAAACCTGATTCATAAATGTAAAAACATAAATCTAGTTTAAAATATTAGTAAAAATCACTGTAGGTTAACATGCACACAAACACAACACAATGCATATGGTTTATTCATTTTTTGACAATTGTTTAAACATATTTGCTTACTTTTTATGGATCATGGGAACACATTTGATTTCATTTCACCTGGCACAACCTTCTCTTGACTGTACTATGTCAGATAGTAATTTGTCATTCTTCTCACAGATGTTATGCAGAATGGCACTCACAAGTATGATTTTGCACACCATTGCCGTTAAGTTCATCTGTCTACCACCTGACTAGTCTCAGCATTACAACGTTATTTCAGCAGTCTTCCAACAACATTGGACATTTTTCTCCATGCAGCATTATATCACTTCTGGCCATTATTGTGTAGTTTTGTAAAGGGCATCATTATCCATGGCTGAAATTCATAGCCTTGTTCACCTGAAGGAAGACATAGATTTACATTTTAGAAGTAGTAGTAAAAGTACAAGTCTAAGCAGATATTATATGTAGAACAAGTATGATACAGTGTAATTTAGCTAGTTTGCATTTTAAAACTTCTATATATCTGCAGATCAATATTAACATTTCACGAAAGACACTTGATGTTGTAGTGGAGAAGTGTGGCTCAGGGGTTAGAGGCGGCAGACCAGGAAGCTGAGATCGGCCCTGGACCAGGGTTCAATTCCCTGCCTCGGCGGGTCTTGGGCTTAAAAATTCCACGGACTCGATAATTCTTGCTCCGGTGCCTTCTCGACTCACGGGTTCACACTCTGTGACTCTGGGCAATAGCTTGCTTAATCTCCACAACAGCCCCTCGCGGCGGGATGCCTGGCTTTCACCTTGTGGATACCCTGCCGGGGTTATCTCACAGGGGAATACCAGGACGGGTTCCCTAAGCAAGCGCCGGGAAACCCACTGCGGGTAGCTGTGCGCTATATAAGCTCAAATACATTTACATTTTTCTTAGTGATCACATGATTTAACAAATATTTTCATTGAACACTATAGGGCCATTGATGATGTCAGTCAGATTTGCCTCCGACTGGCATGCTCGCGGAATCAGGACCCCGATCGGCTGTCCTGACCGCATAATTATGATGCGACCAGACATGGTTCAATTTTATACTCCCATTTCCATATGGGTGCTTGTGCTGCGGCCGTAAACCAGCCTTAGCACAAGCTCCCATAGAGAAATGGGAGACTGTGTTCTTTCCTGCACAGCATGGCAGGCCCTTATGGAGCCTGCCACATGGTGCAGGGATGAACAGAGGCTACAAGGAGAAGGGGTCCCTGCTACGGGGCACCCAAACTCACTTTCCTACATGTTTTTCTTGTCAGAAAGCCCGGAATAGAAAGCCTGCTTAAAACTGAGCATCCTAATCCCAGTGGTGGAAACACCATCAATTGGGATTATGGGCTGGTCTCTGATTTGCCAAAGGGCTCAAGGAGCCCGTCAGAATCCAGCCAAAATGACCAGCTGGTTTTAATTCCAACCACCATTATTTTAATTAAACGGTTTGAATTGAAACCGTCGATGTAGGTCCGAAAGCCTCCGACATGTGGTCGGAGGCTTTCCGACCTACATCTTGTTAGGACCCTATGTTGGAGTGGTCTCTAGTTGACCTTACTACTATCGCTGAATGGCAAAATGTGAGTCACTGATAATTTGCATTGGTTTTTAAATAGGCAAATGCAGACATTAAAAGATGCAAATTAATTTACTAGGTTTTGTTCATGTATGTTATTCCACTGTTTATACATTTTGCAAACCAATATATTAATGAACATGCTGCATATTCCTTTAAATCAATGTAATAATTCAGCAGCAACATGTTTACGTATGTTATACATTTTTATAACCTATTTACAATATAAATTTCACAAAAATGTCTTACATTATTTATTGAAAAATAAAATGTGTGTTGCTTTATGAACATGCAGCAAAAAAACACATTAACACAAAACTTAGTTTACATCCGTATGTATATGTTTATTTATTTTTTGTACTACATGTTTTTTTCATGACACACTGATTGTGATTGTTTGCTACACAATTATGTTACTTATTGTAACCATGCATCAATAGTGAGGCCTTGATTAGTTAAAGGTGTATATTTATTTCCTCCTTGTATCTCACAAGCTAACAAGTGTGTTTTATTAATTGCTAAAAAATGATTTACCACCCCATCAAAGCCAAACTTTGCATTGGCTTTGTTATTTTCTTGGTTTACATTCAGACAAGCAAGCATCGTTATGTGTAAATAAATAACATCTATTGGATGTGAGTAGCACCATAGGTGGATCACCGTCAGTCACATGAATTGTGCAACATACGTAAGTAAGACAATAAAGAATGTAAGGTATAATTAGTGCAGGAAGGTGTTCCTTCCTTCACACACACATTTCTGCCTGCAACAGAGTCACCCTTGCTACACTGTGCAAGGGTGTCTGAATAGGGGCAAGACTGCACTGAGTGTGCAAAAACAAAGAGAAGACAGGAAGGCGCCATATCTAGAAAGATTAGGCACAAACCTGCACTCTCCCTATCATGCAGTGCAGCACAGCTTTTTGTATTGCTCAGTTGCATAGCATAAACAAAATTAATCAGTGACTCCTAATGTGTACATTTAACTACTTTCTAACACATGTATTTAATAAGCATACAGAGAGAACAAAGTTTTCTTTTTTGTATAACTTTCTACTGAGTAGCCCATTTCGATATCTCCAATTCTCAAAATGCTCACTGATGGCACTGTGCCTGGATATTTTGGCATCTTAGGCACTGTCTTGATACTTTGCCGGGACATTGGTGAAAATACCATTATGATCCAAAATTGCCTGCAAATTGAAAGAGTAATTGTGCTTGTGAAATCTGAAAATGTGTGTAGCATCTGCCGGAGGCACCAATTTCACATGGGTACAATCTATAGCACTAATCACATGAGCGAATCCTTGAATGACACAAAATCCTAGTTGACTGACATCAGTTTGACATGTGATGGGATGGCATTGGTACTTCTACTTGCTAATTGAAGACTTGGAGAAATCTTCTCCAACTCCTGGATGCTCTCCTTCAGTCTGTATAAGTGGATCACCTCCTCCTCCCTGAGATCAATGAGAGTGATCCTTTCTCAGAATATGCGCTCCTTTGTAACTGGTGTCATCTTACACCAACTCCCAGTTGCAAACTAACTACCTCCATGGCATAGATGAGCTTGCCAGAGAGTTCAGTGATGGAGGTCTTATTATACTGATGCCCTTACCCCATTGACTATGCCTGCGTTGACAATGGGCAGGATTCTGTTGCAATTCTATTGTTGCGTTACGCAGTGGTATATTGATAAATCCCACTGCATTATGGTTGCATTACATTTTGCATGGGAATGCCTACCTTGCATACATTTGTACCTGCCTGATGGAGGCTGGCATAGTGTCGCTTTTGGACTATGCAAGTCCCTACAAACAGTACAGGAAGGACCTTGCATCACATGATACATCCTTATTTAAGCATTTGCTTTTTTAATTATGTCGCCATGTGTGATACAAGGGAGATGCAAGGGCTTGATAAATCTTGGCCTGGATTTCCGAGAACTATCAATTCCTGCTTAAAATCTCTTTTAAATGTTTGTCAATGTCAAACTTTTTTATTTGTTCCACTCCATTTAGACATTTCCCTGATTTTTAAAGTGTATTGTTCAAAATATCAATTTAACCACTGTTTGATGTTTATATTCACTTGGAGTAGTGGCAGGTGTAAAATAGTGCTGCAGAAGCTACAATTGCCTGTTTCTCAGGGCAGTCCGAATGCCCCAAATTATGACATTGTTACATACTTACTTGACTGCAATTATTAGCAGAAGAACCCAAAAACATAGGTGAAGTGAACTTAAGAAGGTAGTTGGTACTGGAGATGTTAAATGAGAGTGCTGTGAAGCAGGGCCTATCTAGGTTCTAGGTGCTGGCGAAAATATATTTCCAAAATAAAAACTGTTGTGTTTCCCCCGAAACCATGTTGTGGTTCTATCCAAACTTACGAAAATTGGTGTACTGACACAGAAACATGGACTACAGTCAATCCTGGGGGCTTGTTCGATCAGCACACTTGTTTTGCCCTTGATGAGCTGCTTCAGATTTATGAGATTCGTTTTTGACCTATTGTTTAGTTTATGAAACTAATAAAAATAAAAGTGATGCTACAGAGCCAGACATGTGCAGTACACTACAAGCGGTACTGGTGCATTGTAGGGTTCTGGAAATCCACCATAACAGTATACCAAGCTGTAGCTGATTAATTTAAAACAATAATTGGCATGGTTATGAATTGATGGGAGCTCAATATTGTGTAGACAATTTCTCAACAAAGATTTGGCACTGACTTTTCAATTTCCCTCAAAAGCCTCTCGAAATGCAAGGTTTACAAAAATCTATTATAAAATACTAAATTGGATATATCTTCCTTAGCATAGATTACATAGGATGTTTCAGATTCTACTGATAATACTACAAGTGAATCTACTCTTACACTTTTTAACAGCTTTACCACTTTTGGCTATTTACCATTTGTGAGTGTAAAGTTACTCAACAGTGTAGTCTTACATGTATCCACCCCTGAAAAAGGAGGTAACGTCACTAAAAAGTTCAAGTATTACGATAAAGTTACTCCTAGTTGTAACTTTAAGATTGTATTTGACATTGCACCCTTTTGGAGGACACTATGCTATTGGGGCGATAATCTCCCTATGGTAAAGAATATGAAAAATGATACAAGTTTATTAAACTTTCTAGAAATGAGAAACAATAATTTTAAGTTGAAAATTAATGCACATTTCTTTTTAGATATCTAATTTAAATGTAGAAAAATGAAACAAGTTGCATCAATATTAACAATTTTAAATTAATATGATAATTATTTAGAATATAAATTCAATGTGTTTGTATTTTTAAAATGGTGAACACATGTGTTGTTATTTACCATTAGTTCATATGGTGCTTTATTTTAAGTCGAGACATTCTATGCAAGGGTTCTAAACTACTATTGTTTGGCACTGTGTGGTTCTAAACTTACTCCAGCTCTGCGGTGGAGTACATTTACCACCTTTATGGGTTGTTTTTGACAGTATTAGCAATAGAAGTGAAGTTTGTGAACAGCAACTAGCATACTCTTGTGAATGTGGCTGCATGACCATATGCTCATACTAATTGTGTAGGGATATGTCTTTGTTCTGTATATGGCTCTCTCATTAAATTCAGTGATACAACGTTTCCTAATGTCCATGCTATAGCTCACTCATCAGATGACACCAAGGTGCATTGTGTAACCAGCAGTTTGTCCCACTACCATCCTCTGGTCAGGTAAGTCTGCAACCGAAATACATGTAATACCATGGATATCCATTTGAAATAATTTGTATCAATATCCATTCATAACAAAGGTCTGTCCATTATGTCATTCCTCTCAGTGGAAGAATTATGGCATGTGCCTCTTTACAACATTTTCAGCATTGATACCATTTTGGATACTAACTACAGGTCTTCTCAATCTCACTGTCACAATTCTGAAGTTTATAATTACTCTTCTTCAGCTGCTGGACCAAGAGATACATTTCTCCTACCTTCTTCGTGGGCCTTTAATCAGCAGCTTACATCTCAGGCTCCATCCACAAAGGAAGCATCTGAGGGACTAGCAGTTAAGACACTGTTAAATGTCATAAGTATGACCATTTATTATTCAACAAATAACATTGCATATCAATTTTTTGTTACTTTTATCTATGCAAAAGTGTAATCTGTTTCTTTGAGCTCATGTACAAAATGTCTAGTGTTAGCTCTTACATTATGACTAATATGTAATTCATTAATTTCATTACCATTTTCTTGCTGTCCCTGGACGTCAATAGCTTAACAATGATGCCATTTCATCCACAATCCATGGACAACATGCAATCACGGAGGAAAACACCCAGCCTCATGCAAGATGCCATCTCAGCAAGAGGAGGTTCCACTCTGAAGAACACCTAAAACGCATCACTGTTGGGCAAACTCTCCCTCCTATTGATTCTCCATTTAATGCACAGTCCTGAGTAAACAGCTAGATATCCAAAAACGCTTGCTTTCGCTGTGCAGAAAGCTCCTTTGAACCCTGCCCGCCTTTCTACAGGTTCTTCACTTGACTCCCTTTGCTCCGCTCTCCAATCAAGATATAACTCCAATTTCTATCTCTATCTTCTGAGGGGGTGAGAAGGCCCCTGGTTAAGAGGACCACTCCCCCTTTAGTCAATCCCACCCCATAACCACCAGATGTTAATCCTTTACATAATAGGCAACATGCTGTTATTGTCAGAATGCCATGCTTGAATGGGCACTAGTAATTGGCATGAGCAAATCTCATTCTCTAGGAAGATCTGATTTTCCAACCGAAATTCTTCGGTGAGCGGATATTTGTGAAATGGGGTGTAGCCCTTTGCAATATAGCATCCCTCCAGAAAGAACTCCTATAGATTATCGAGAGACAGATCCATAGCTCAGAGAATAACAAGGACTGGAACATTATCTTGAAGTTGGAACAGGAATAATTCCAGACATCATGTGAGTAGGGTGCAAGTACCACGCTTTGGCCCTGAGCTCTGAGAAGTTGGTAAATGTTGACCATCCAACTAGGCCTCCATCGAAAGAAAGCTGGTGTCCTGCTGACCCTAAATAAGGTTAGGAGATCATTGGTTTGGTGGGCATGGGTCTGAAATGAGTCTGAAATACGGTGCTCTGTTTGCCAAATTGTGAATAAGCCTCTTAGGGCCAGATGTAGGTAGGCAAATACCGGTCGGTAACGGCTGAAATTCGGTAATTTCGTCCGTTACCGACCGGTATTTGGAAAATGAGATGTAGGTGGGCATTTTACTGATTCGGTAATTTACGGAATCGGTATTTTAAGGAATCAGTAAATTACCAATTCCTTAAAATACCGAATCGGTAAATTACCAATTTTGCTATGTAAGGAGTACTCAAATGAGTGCTTTTCCCCTTTTAGGATTTGTTAATTACCACCAACTACAAGTTGGTGGTAAATAATGAAAACCTTGGAAAAAGCATTTTTTTTGCTTTTCCAACAGTGCCATGTTGCAGACATACATGCCCTTAGGGCATGTATGTCTGCAACATGTGCACCCATACACAATTGAGGGGTGCAACAGGGTGTCAAAGTGACACCCTGCGACCCTTCAATGTTTCCCCCTTTATTTACCGATTCGGTAATTGGAATTCATTCCTATGGGCCTCCAGGCCGATTCGGTAATTACCGAAACTTACTGTTTCGGTAATTGTTTTGGTAAAATTACCTATTTAAGAATCGGTAATCTGAGATTACCTACATAGGGCCCTAAGTCTCTTTTTATTAACTCAAAATCCTCCAGCAGGGCAGCCCAATCCAATAAATTCCTCCAAAAATTAGACACCTTTGCCAAGAGGTCCTTCTGCTGGTCTTGGAAGTCCAAACATTTCCTAGGTCACAATTATTCAAATATTCTGGAGCAGTTACTCTTGGCCTCTTCTAAGGCTTCCAGGACTTCAGGGAGAGCACATAGGGGCAATGACTCTTTCTAACAGATGCCACCAGCAAGGTCTTGTCCTTGTCCAGTCCCTCTAGTCAGCCATGTAGCCACACAGGTGGCCAATCAACTGCCTCTTTGATCCCAAAATGGAAATAATGTTACAGCATTAGTATCTTTGTTTTGAATGAAATACGTAACTATGTGAATACAATAAGTTAAACATTTTTTTTCTGAAGTTTAAATTAAAAAAAATTCCCACCTCAACTCCAAAATATTCTTTTATTATGTGGTAATAATGATAAAAATGAAGATTAGAACTAAACTAATTTTAATACATTTAAATTAAAAATAAAGTTACATTCTTTTTTTTTAATTAAAAAAAGCTATCAAAGGTTATTGAAGTAATTTAAAATAGAATGATAAATATTCTTTTTTATTAGACATTATTTAAATGTGAAATTATAATTATTTATATTTTAACAATTTTAAATAATTTCATTAATTTCAACATTTTCCTGCAATTGGGTTTTATTTTATGTTCCTGCTTCCATTATTTCATATTGGAGGGTGCTGCCTTATAGGTGGTTGACCATGTGTGTGATGCTGAACCTATTACTGCTCCTTTATGGCAGTAGTATATTTGAACTCATAACTCTGGCACCATCCCCCTACTTTCAGAAAGTGGAGACAATAGTCTACACTTCTGAGTTTTTTCAATTTTTTGAATAGCTCAAACTGGTATAGTCAATCAAAAGATTAAGATTACATTTACAAGTAGTAATTACACATGTTTAGATTTGCCTTAATGAATAGGTTCCAGAGACTATTTAGTTATAAATGTAAAGACTCATGCTCAGCAGTAAATTGTTTTGTATTGCAAGGTCACCCATGCAAACATTTGAAAATATGTGGCCTTGTCTCTTGGCTATACTGAAATTTTTTCTAAGAGCCAAGATATCCAATAATGAGTCAATTTCCTTGAATTAGTTCATCGGTAACTCCCAGCCAATTCTACAAATAGGCTTGAATACCTGAATTATTGTTATTCTCTTGCTGAATTACAATTCTGAGATCTTTTGTGTAGTTGAAAGCCCTTTATTAGTTGATTTCTTCTGAGTGTAGATGGTTTGGGGAGTCATCAACATTTAATCAATTTCTTGGATTCTTGGTGCACAAGGTTCAGGTTGGCTATTGCAAAAAAAAGTGATGAAAAGAAGCATGAACTCACCTCACCCGCTGGCAACTGCTCAGGCTGCAGTACAGTCAATCATTTTTGGCCACTATGGCACTTTAAACAGAGAACAGTAAGATTCATCTCTACTTAGGCCTCAACATTGAGGGGTAGCTTGAGACCTGTGGTAGACTGAGCACAAAGCCTATGGCTTTATTTTTGCCCCTCTTGTCTTAGAGCTCTCCACTTGAGGCTATTAGGTCAGAAAAGCATCTGGTCTCTGGAGAGCAAACCTTTGCACCAGATGGGAAAGTCCTTTGTGAGAAGGTCTGGATATAGAATGGTCGGCAAAATGGATATCAGCAGTTGGCCATCAGCAAGTGTTTCTAGCTATGCAGCTCAATGTCATTCGGACCTGCTGAGAGGTTTCTCTACAGGTGACTCATGGTCTTGTCCAGTGCTGTTTTTTCTTCTTGATAGCACAAGAGGGGCAGCGGCCTAAGACAGTTGCACCAGCTATTGGTGGCTCTTTGTTGCTAGTTTGAGCATTGGAGAAAATAATCAGATGAAGCTGACTTTACTTGAAATAACTTGTATGAAACATGTTGGGCTTGATCCTTATGATGAAATCGTGTTTGCTACAATCATTCTCTGAATAATTATTTTTATAGCGTGGACAGAGGTATAACTCTTTGGCAATTGTAACTAAAATGAGTCCCTAACATCACATGAAGTTTCAAGCCTTTAAGTGAATCTAGGATTTCAACTATATTAAAATGGGAGTATAACGTATTTACATTGCTCAAAAGGTTCCATTTAGTGACTTGAAAGTATGAGGACTGATAGCCCGAAACCGGTCCCAGGATGCTTGTTTCTGGTCCAGGGAATTCGTGGCTTGGCAGTTTGGGCTAGGCTGTTCTCGTGGGGCACAGGGTCGAGACTGATTTGCGTATAGCTGTGTCTGAACTGAGGAGGCAAAGTGAGCTAAAGAACGATTATTAGTTCAACCCAGATCTATGACTGGGGGTGAGAGTCTGAAAAGATTCAGCGGTCCGTCCATCATCTCCTTGTGTTCGCCCTAGGTTGGCAGGGTATGCCCGGACGTGGGTCCCTTGCTCACTTTGTCACTGGATTCAAGCTAGCTTGACTGAAGAGAGCTGTTAGCCCAAAACCAGTCCCAGGATGCTTTGTTTCTGGTCCAGGAAAGACATGGCTTGGCAGTTCAGGCTGGACGGCTCCCATGAGGCACAGGGTCTAACGGATTTGCATGTAGCTGAATCTGAACTGGGGTGGCTGAGTGAGCTAAAGAGCGATGATCGATTCAACCCAGATCTGTGACTAGGGGTGAGTGTCTGAAAAGTCTCAGCGCTCTGTCCATAATCTCCTTGGGCCTTATTTATGAAGGCCTTGCGCCACCGGTGCGTCACTTTTTCCCATTTTAAAAGTGACGCACCGGCGGCGCAAGTCCTTCATAAATAAGGCCCCTTGTGTTTACTTTGAAAGTGCCAAACACGTTTCTCCATCTCAAGTGTGTGGAAACCGTTATCTCTGGAAATATAGACTGTCGCTGACGACCCTCGCTGTGTAAACACAAACAAGCCCTGTTTCTTGTGAAAGATGATACCAATTTTTTTTCAACTGATCAATAGAAGTATGTATCTGCATGAAGCAAAACATAATAAAGACTGATTTCCGACTGAGGGGTGAACTGAAACTCTTTTCATCCAGCTCCTAATAGGCAACATTCAAAGAATTACACCTCTGCCAGCAGAGATAAATGCGGAGTAACATAACTAAAACCTGAAATTGGTTCAGACTCATTCAACACTACAACAGAGGCCACACTGTTTGTCTAAGTACAGTGCACAAAGACAGCAGCATGTGCTGTGGGAAAATTATCCTGAACTAAATATTATAGCAGAAATTGGATTGTATTATTTCACTAATGCGCGAAAATATTACAGGTCCTGTATGAAAGGACACACACATTAGTTGGCACAGAAAACCATTCCAAGTCCAGGCGTATAGTTATGTGGTCACAGCCTCAGCATGTCTGTTAAAAACAAAATATTTCGGTAATAGGAAAAACCCTGCACTTACATACAGTTAGTGAATTGCAATCCTTACCAGTTAATTAACAATATTATTCAATAACGCCAGTTAAATATTCAAACTCTTTGATTTAGTGAGTGTGACGAACCTCTTCAGCTGGTTGAAGCTACCAGGTTTCCTAACACCCCTGTGGCCTGGTGGAAGTATTAGAGGTAGATCGGAAGATGTTGTCAACCCTTTGCGTACATGGCTAGGCCTCGCATATTTAGTAACAAAATCAAAATAGCACCTTTCTGGTTGTGTTGCAATATCAAGAGGAAAAGCCAAATAGAACTCTCTCAATTTGCTAATATTGATATTTATACTGTGACAATGACAGAGATAAACATATATTGAATACAAAGCTAAGCTTAAAATACAGTGCTACGTGAAGGCCTTTTCTGGGTCGAGGAGCAAGTGATTCCAGGGGCTATGGTCCCCAACTGTATCAACTGAAGTTTTTTTACGACAGACGTCCTATTGTCACCTCACATAGAATACCAAGCACTCCCTTTGATATTTGGCCTCAAGACAGCAACGACAGAGCAGACCAAAGCTCGATCAGAGAGATAAGATGGATTGGAAACTTTCACAAATCACACTCTCTGTTGCTCTGACCGTTGCCGTGGTCTCTTTCTATCTACCTGGACCCTTCCCTGCAGAAGCAGCACCTCGCCGGACCCGCTCCGCGGGTCCCGCTTCGCCGCGTGGTGTGAGGCGCTGTGTGCTAAAGGAGCGCTTTGCCACAGGAACTGATATCGGATTGGGTAATTGAGAACAGGCAGGCACAGGGCTGCGAGCGGACCGGCAGGGACTCCAACTACCAGGAGCCCCTGCGTGCTGGTCAACCCTCAACACCTGGGTCGCTCTCCCTGTTCGCCACGCCCCCTGCCCCAGCAGTGGTAAAAACAGCCTTTGCCAAAAACGTCGTGGGACTCTCTGTTGCTCTGACCGTTGCCGTGGTCTCTTTCTATCTACCTGGACCCTTCCCTGCAGAAGCAGCACCTCGCCGGACCCGCTCCGCGGGTCCCGCTTCGCCGCGTGGTGTGAGGCGCTGTGTGCTAAAGGAGCGCTTTGCCACAGGAACTGATATCGGATTGGGTAATTGAGAACAGGCAGGCACAGGGCTGCGAGCGGACCGGCAGGGACTCCAACTACCAGGAGCCCCTGCGTGCTGGTCAACCCTCAACACCTGGGTCGCTCTCCCTGTTCGCCACGCCCCCTGCCCCAGCAGTGGTAAAAACAGCCTTTGCCAAAAACGTCGTGGGACTCTCTGTTGCTCTGACCGTTGCCGTGGTCTCTTTCTATCTACCTGGACCCTTCCCTGCAGAAGCAGCACCTCGCCGGACCCGCTCCGCGGGTCCCGCTTCGCCGCGTGGTGTGAGGCGCTGTGTGCTAAAGGTGCGCTTTGCCACAGGAACTGATATCGGATTGGGTAATTGAGAACAGGCAGGCACAGGGCTGCGAGCGGACCGGCAGGGACTCCAACTACCAGGAGCCCCTGCGTGCTGGTCAACCCTCAACACCTGGGTCGCTCTCCCTGTTCGCCACGCCCCCTGCCCCAGCAGTGGTAAAAACAGCCTTTGCCAAAAACGTTGTGGGACTCTCTGTTGCTCTGACCGTTGCCGTGGTCTCTTTCTATCTACCTGGACCCTTCCCTGCAGAAGCAGCACCTCGCCGGACCCGCTCCGCGGGTCCCGCTTCGCCGCGTGGTGTGAGGCGCTGTGTGCTAAAGGAGCGCTTTGCCACAGGAACTGATATCGGATTGGGTAATTGAGAACAGGCAGGCACAGGGCTGCGAGCGGACCGGCAGGGACTCCAACTACCAGGAGCCCCTGCGTGCTGGTCAACCCTCAACACCTGGGTCGCTCTGCCTGTTCGCCACGCCCCCTGCCCCAGCAGTGGTAAAAACAGCCTTTGCCAAAAACGTCGTGGGACTCTCTGTTGCTCTGACCGTTGCCGTGGTCTCTTTCTATCTACCTGGACCCTTCCCTGCAGAAGCAGCACCTCGCCGGACCCGCTCCGCGGGTCCCGCTTCGCCGCGTGGTGTGAGGCGCTGTGTGCTAAAGGAGCGCTTTGCCACAGGAACTGATATAGGATTGGGTAATTGAGAACAGGCAGGCACAGGGCTGCGAGCGGACCGGCAGGGACTCCAACTACCAGGAGCCCCTGCGTGCTGGTCAACCCTCAACACCTGGGTCGCTCTCCCTGTTCGCCACGCCCCCTGCCCCACCCTTTCCTCCTTATTAGTCTACTACAAACCCCGCTGCGCGGGAGCGCGCGGGAGGGTGCCGGGAGAAGCCCGGGACAAGGGCGGGACCGTCTGTGGCCGTCCGGGGCCGAGGGAGGCCGGGCCGGGCCACCCCTCTTGCCAGTGCCATACACCATCTATCCCAGTAAGTGATATAGACTTTCCTGCATATTTTGTAATCATTATGGCAATGACTGCTAACACAAGCCCTGTAATCAGCCATTTGATGCCTCTTCCAACGGAGCCTGGTCCTCTGGCCATTGGTCCCCTTGACAAATTCTTTTTTAATCGCTCACTGACAATAGACAAAGAACTATCTTTGGCTGAGAAGCGTGCTGAGCATAGGCTATCCATCGAAATACTTAAGAACTCTACGGACAAGTTTCCAAATGTAGCCTACCCCACTTTGGTAACCCCCTTATCATCAGTTAACCTCCCAGTTACATACGAACATCGTGAGTCTCAGGGTGATAAAGCAAACAAGAGTGTTGTGGCAGATTCAAATAATCCTTGTGGTAGTATATTCCACTCATCACCGCACTCTGATTTGGGTCCTCAGGCTACATTGACCAATTCCAAAACCGGGTCTAAAAGGAAACGTCCAGCTTCCGTAAAAAAATGTAAAAAGATGGTCAGACCTCCACAAAAACTCAGGAAGCTACATAAACTTGTGAACATTGGGAAGGCAGTTAACGAACAAGTCCAAAGTACAGGAAGTGTAATACCAACTATTCCTGTATCCCAGGATAATCAAGACAAAGCGGACAATTCTTGTTCAGTTTCCAATGTACCAAGTAAAGAAAATGTTGTATCATTTGCAAATGTGCTTCCAGAATTGGAAAAAATGTTTAGACTGCTACTTACCCCCCTTGAGGATAGAATTGCTAAGCTCGCAGATAGGTTAAACCACTTTGAGCAGACAACTTTAGACAATTTCTACTCTACAAAATCCCTGATTAAAGCAAATAGGGTGGAAACAAACTCAAACCCCCAGGTCTTAAATAACCCTCATGTACAGGACAAGGGTAGAAATCCCCGAAATGGCTCTCCTTTACCTCCCAAACAAAACAAACCTCCAGCCAAAGCCACTGCAAAAACCTTAGATAGGGCCGAGAGAGTGACTGCGGGTTCTGAACCATCGCAGTCGACTTCAACACATCCTACACAGCCCATATTAGCCCAGACACAAAACCAACCGGCCGTCGCAGATGTTGTGGTTACTTTGTGCCAACAAGTGGGTAAAGTACCAACATCTGTAAACGTAACCAACAATACATGCATACCTCCAAACATCCCGGGGGGAGGAACCGGGGCTAATGTATACCAGCCGGCTGGTAAATCCTTAACATCGTCCCAAGCAAATAACAAATTACAGGTGCAGAAACCTGCCCCCCAACTTGTTCCCCAAGTTCCCAAATCTATCCCACCGCCCTTGCCAAAGCCACCTCATAGAAAACCCCCAATAAATCTTACTCCAGACTCCTTCCCCTATGTGGCAGTTCTTATCAATGTACCACCTTTACCCCCAGGACAGAGAGAAAATTTCCAGATGCTTAAAAACAAGACCATGCACTGGTTAAAGGAAAATCGTCCTCTGCCGGGTGATATTGATGGGCTAATAATAGGGGCAAGGAGAATTGACTGGATGGGTTATACACCAAAAACCCTGGGGGGGGACTGTATAGTGGTTAACTTCCAAGACCCTAGGGTGGTGGGATGGATAACAAGGCAGGGATGGGGAACAAATAAGGGTGGTATTGGTATTGTGGACCTTACCTTCTTTTACCCCCGACCCTCAAGTGTAACTACAAGTCTACTCAACGAGCCCTTAATTCCCCCCATTGTACCATGGCCAGTTATTCCCTTACCACCCCCCCCTGCTGGTCATAATCATATCCCACATACATATTACAATCCCTATGTAGGATGGCAGGATTCGGGCTGGGGGTATTGACATACTGGTATTGATAGCATGGGTGGAATTATAAATGAAGAGGAAGGGACACGTGATGTTTGTGGTAATACTATTTCCATAAATCTATTGGAGAACAACATCGAGGCTGGGTGTGTGGCTGGAGAAGGTGGCTTAAAACTGGGAACACTAAATACAAATGTCTTATACCCTGCAATAGATGACTTAACTGTGGATCCAACAGATGATTTAGAAAGGCTGACTAGTCTAATGGAAAGCCCAATGTCAGCCCATGTATTTCCACTTGTCAAAGCTCGGGACGGGACAAACGTAGATACTGGTACTCTTTTATCTTGGAATGTCGCCGGGTTGGCTAGCAAGTTGGATTCCCAATTTTGGGTGGATTTCATAAGTGGTTTTGACATCTGTTGCTTTCAAGAAACTTGGGCTTGTGATCCACTCTTTTGCCTAGGTTACTTGAATTACTGTATACCAGCCTTAAAAGGGGGAAGAGGGCGGCCCAAGGGTGGCCTAACAGTTTGGGTTAGACAGGGTTTGCACATTGACATAAAAATCCTAGATGTGGGAAATATTGATCTACAAGCTCTCAGACTCTCTTTTGCAAAAGGCCAACCAATAGACTTATACAATGTTTATGTGAGAGGAGATAAAGTAACAAATTTATCCACTATTGAGTTGTTGTCTGATGTCATGGAGGTCAATTCCCAGGAAAATGTAAAGATAATTGTTGGGGATTTAAACAGGACTTTCGAACCCTTGGACTGTACAAATGACCTTATGGAGAGTGAAGAGGATAATCTCTGGGGAGTACCATCTCTAAACCTAAAACCCGTGAAGCGATGGACAAAAGAGATTCTATTGCTAAATGGAATTTGTTTGGAACATGGCCTAAGAGCTCTTAACGGTAGGACACCCGGTGACAAGGAGGGCAGCAACACTTTTGACAATGGTATTAATAGGAGCCGAATTGATTATATATTGTGCAGTCTCCAGCTGTGGAATGGGGTTGTCGACATGGTTGTTAGGCCCCGGGTTGAAAGTGACCACAACCCCCTATGTGTGTCACACAAGTGGTGGAATACAGGTCTAGGAAACCCTACTGAGACACACGATGAAACCCCTCTTTTAAGTAACGATGAGCGAAGGTTAAAATGGCCCAAGGTACTAGCAAATGAGGCCATCCTGACATACATTACCAATGAGGTTGATCGTGCAATTTCCGCGATTGAAACTGTAGTCCCAGTGGTGCCAGGGGACAACGGTATCACTGAAATCCACAATAAGTTATTCTCCCTTTTAAGACCATGCTTTTTCATTAAGAAAAGTAAAGGGAAGAAAACCAAGGAAGTGGGCAGGTGGTTCGATAACCACTGTAGAGCAGCACGTCTAGATTTGGGGCATGCAATAAGGAACAGGGACCGTGCCGCAGTGACAAAGAATAGGAAACTGTACAAATCAGCCATTTATCGTGCTAAAAAGAAATGGGACGAAGATCATTGGGCCCAATTAAAAGAAGCCTCTGACAATAAAGACTCAATGTTATTCTGGAAAATTATCAAATGGGGTAGTGGTGCGGGCCCAGCAAAACCCGACAACAATGTACCAGTGGAATCCTGGGTCGATTACTTCGGGCCACAGTACGCGGAAAGTAATAAATCCGTGGTAGCTGACAATATAATACTGGTTTATGCAACCGAAGATCTATTCTCCCTTAGTGAAGCAGAAATTGCCATCTGTTCCACGAAATGTGGGAGGGCGCCAGGTCCAGATGGTATCCCCCCTGATATCTTCAAACATGATGTGACTAGATGGGCGAGATATACCCTCCTTGTGGCAAATGCCCTAGCAAAGGGGGCAGTGGTTCCAGATATTTGGAAGGGTGCAACCATTATCCCCATCCACAAGAAGGGCGATCGCTCATTGCCTGCTAATTACAGGCCTATAAGTCTAATAGCCACCATGCAGAAAATAGTCGGGAGAATGGTAACAAACCAGCTAATGGACTGGGTAGAAGATAATAGCGCCCTCTCCCCATACCAAGCGGGATTCAGGAGAGCAACTAGTACCATCGACCAGGTCTTCCGCTTCACCATATTGCGGTGGAAGACCGTCGAACTGGGAAGGGGCAGCCTGTACGTCGCGTTTGTCGACCTGCGGGCGGCGTTCGATCTAGTCCCCCGGTACAAGCTATGGTCGGTTCTCCAAAAGCTGGGGATTCCTGCAGAACTGCTAACATTAATCATGCGACTGCATGAATCCAACTTTGCCAGAGTCCAGTGGGGAGGTAGTAGGGAGATAACATCGGACTTCCCTGTGGAAAGGGGTGTTAGGCAAGGCTGTTCCATGGCCCCTCTACTTTTCTCGTTATTCATTAACGGGATAGTCGAGAGAATGTTGAGGGCTAGTGTAGATGCCCCATCGTTAGCGGACACCAGGGTTCCGATCCTGATGTTCGCTGACGACACTCTTATTTTGTCTAAGACCCCCATGGGGCTGCAACGTGCATTAAGCATTTTTGATGCTTTTTGCTTGGAGCACGGGCTAGAGGTAAATGTTGGAAAAACCAAATTAATGGTCTTTTCTGCAGGACGCAGAAGCTATCCTAAAATAACCCTAAATAACAGCAGGCTCGATATAGTTAATGAATTCACGTATTTGGGAGTGCAGATCGCGGGGGGGACTGGCTGGACGCATCATGTGAACAAAGTAGTCCTAAAGCACCAGCAGCTTTCAGGTGCCCTAAGGGGGGAACACCGTAAATCAAAAACAAAACCTATAAAACCCGCAATGACAGTGTACGATGCGAAGGTTTTGGGTGCCACCCTATATGGCGCGGAACTATGGGCTTGGAATAGTCTGGTGGCTCTCCAGACTTCCGAGAACAAGTTCATGCGAGGGATTACTGGACTCCCACAGAGCACCCCCCTAATCCCTTTGTTCCTGGAGTTAGGCAGACGCACGATTGTCGACAGAGCTCGATTGCGACCAGTTCTTTACTGGAGACGTCTTTGGACGACTCCAGAAATAAGACAGTACGCAGAGGGCTTTCTGTGGATAATCAAGGAAGATATCTTCCATAAGATAAAATGGTTAAAACACCTGAAGACCATGTTGGTAAATCTAGGGTTTTCGAATCTTTGGAACAACCCCGAGGGAGAAATCTTCCCAAGCAAAGAAGCCCTCAAAGAGCAATATTGGGATTGGGTGGGAGGCAAGATGCTGAATGACACCAGGACAGATTCTATGTCTGGTCGTTTTCTGGAGACCAAAATTTTTCCTGTCCTAGAAAACTACTGGGCCAACATTACGGTACCGATGGACAGGAAACTTGTCTTCCAGTTAAGGTCAGGATCTATCCCCCTTAAGAAATTGACATCTGGCTGGCACAGACCCACTAACAATCTATGTCCTGCTTGTGAAAATGCCGAGGAGAGTCTAGGCCATTTTCTCTTCGCATGTCAAGCCTATGTAAACCCGAGGAGAAAATGGCTCTCGCCGGTATGCAAAAATTTGGGGACACGCGATAGTGCAGTGGCCTTAAGAATCCTATGCACAACAAACCAGGATTCGCTAGTGATGGGGGTAGCCAAATACATGGGTTGGGCTTGGGCGATAAGACGACGGTCTCTGGGGGGTAGCAGGTAATCAGGGATTCCCTTTAATAAATTTTTATGTAATTGGTATAAATTGTTTTATCTGTAATGTTGTATGAGCTGCACTGTGTTTAATGAATTTTTTATTCTGTGACTATGTATTTTTGAGTAATTGTTTTGATTTTATGTGCTTTTATGAGAATTGTCTCGAATAAAGCTTATACAAACCAAACCAAATCACACAACAACAATAAATCCTTGTCCAGTTAATGTTTTTTGATTTTAAAATGTAAAAAGTACTTTAATGCACACTCAACTACAGTTGGCAATAGAGTATACCAAACAATAATCACAATGACAGAAAGACCAGCTTTTTAAAATCCCTCCTAAATAGGATCTTGCAGATATCCAATGATAAGTTTAGGAGGCCATATACTTTTACAGGTAAACTTAACATCAATAATGAAGGTCTACTTTCTTTGTCAGTGCATAGTGAGTTATAAACAATAACGCTCCTTGCATTATCTGAGCAATATTTACCATATAATAGCAAAAACCAGACTTATTGGCTTGACAAACTTTCAACAAAGGACATTTTAAATTGTTATTTTTTGTTTGCACCAGGTTACTGAGCAAGCTCCCCAGACCCAAACCATCAGTCTAGGCTTTCACAAAAAGGGGCGGCTCCTCCAGTAGGGCGGAGAAGCCCCACCCCACTGCTTTTTCGCAGTGCGAGAAGCAAATACATAAAATAGTATTTTAAATACTATTTTGTGTTTCTGCTTCTCGCGCTGTATGCATGGTTGGTTCGGGTCAGGGAGGAGTGGCTTGCCCAGTCTTAGGGGCTCAATATGAGGGCCGAAGGATGGTGGCGGTCCTTCCGCCATCACACAATGATTTACGAAACCACCAAATTAGGACGGCGGTAGGTCCTGCGGCGGATGAGAAGTCCATCTGCCGCTTTTCCGCATTGATTGCCTGGCAGATGGAGCAGGGCCACTAATATGGTGGCCATACCTAGCAGGCACTGTCCACCATATTAGGGTGTGGGTTTTAGGAGGCCTTTCCATGGCAGCGATGCTGCCATGGAAAGGCTGGTGGGGATTGGGTTTGGGGGCCCGATGCAGGTCCCCCTTGTGGGGGGCTGTCGCTGCACTGGGGGGTACCCATGGTTCCCACCTGCATTTCCATGCACCAAGTGGCAGGCACCGCATGGTGCCTGCCACATGGTGCAGTTAAATGCAGTGCAAGCACCTTTAACATTGAGGACAGTGCTGCTGCCAGCAGCACGGCCCACAATGGTAAAGGGCCAGGATGCGCCTGCGACTATGGCGGGCGCATCCTAATAGCAGTGGTATGACCGTCGCAAGTCTGGTGGGCGGTCCCAAACACCGCTACGGTGGGGGCGGACCAAGTCCGCCCGCCATCATAATGAGCTCCTTAATGCCATGTCTGTTTGGTCAGCCCTCTGGGACCGACCAAACCAGTCATGCGCACCCTGGATTTTCTCTATGTTGGATGCATGCAGCCTACTTAAAGAAAATGCCCTCCCTACAGGCGCCTGGATAAATGCCGTCCGCATTAATCACACCGTTTCCATTGCAGGGTTGTGATTGGCTTAGGGGAGTGGAGGGAGGATCCCTGCTTCGTGACGCGGGACCTAGCCGTAAGCGGAGTCAGGTTTTTTAGAAATGTGTTCATAAATCCATCCGAGCTATCCTGCCCACCTGCGAATCATGCAAGCCATGACTGTTCACAAATGTTAGGCACTCGGGGCAAAACAGTCTGTCAGCTCCTAAGGTGACTAATGTGGTGCTCTGGAAGGTTTGGGTGCAATTTAGTGTGCACTTGAGGGTTATAGAAGTCCCTCGACCCAGTCTGTAAGCTCCTAAGGTGACTAATGTGGTGCTCTGTAAGGTTTGGGTGCAATTTGATTATGCAATTGAGGCTTATAGAAGTCCCTCGACCCAGGAACTGCAAATATGCAAAATGAGGTCTGACCCCCATGCCTTAGTAGGGCACTCATTTGCCTGATCTTTTGTTGCGCTCAACTTAGCGGGTCTTCAGCACAGGTGCCATTGACCTCCTTGGCATCCCCACACAGTTACACAGACCACACAGCATTGTCTGTAGCAGCACAGCTTTCTGACTTGCTTGCCCAACTCTCTCCTGAGGGGTTGGACAGTGAGGATCGTTTGCCTCCCCTCAGCGAACCCACTACCTAACTGACTCCCTGGACATAATAGCTAAATCTTACTTAGAATTTAATGACACAGCAGCTGCTTGTGCCTTCACAGGCACCCACTGCAGTGCTAACACATGCTGCATACAAGAGGCTGTGACCTTTTGGAATGCCTCTGGTCTCCATGCACAGATATGCATTGGGTGTTTTCAACCACTTGCCCCTGGTGCTGGGCTGCAACCAGCAGTAGCACTTTTCAGGAGCCTCCTTACCTTTAGAATGTCACTGATCTTTTTTTGTCTTTCCTGCACAGTTGCGCTCTCTTTTTCTAGACAGTGATCTCCTACAGGGCACACTGACATCAACCTTTTCCAGAGCAGTTTATCTTTACCCTTAAGTCAGAAGAAGCTTCTTGAGCAGGGTAGGGTCCTAATTGTTTGCACAGCTTTTTAGTCACCAGGCAACTGGACTGATGACTCCACAAGGCAGGATTTTCTTGAGAGGGATGCAGTCCAATCACCTTTCTTTAGCAGGCAGTTCTTCTTTTACTTCAGGCAATCTACAGCTCTCCTAACAGGGGTGTTGCTCAGGGTATCCCCATTCAGAAGAGGCACAAAAAGGAATCAAGTTATGGAAAGAGAGGAAAAGGAAAATTAACTCTCATACTACGTTGTGACGAATTCTTGAAATAGAAAAAGAAAACTACCGGTCACATGATCCTTGAGGTAGGCATAGAACAAATTTAACAATACAAGAAGGAGGAATAAAAGGTTTATGCTGTCAGGAAGAAAAGAAAGAATAACACATGTCTTGCTCCATGGGAGCCACAGTTGAAAAGGAAAACAGACAGGGTAAAAAGGCAATGAAGGCCTTCTTCATTAGGTTTTTGGGCCACGCTGAATTGAGGCAAACAGAATTACTAGCTTTGTCAGTTAGATGACACCAGAAATGATTTGCCTACTTCGAGTGAGTAAAGTACTTGTAATGAAAAGACTCACAGTACATATAAAAATAGAGTGTTTTGAAACTCCAGTTGAAATTTGACAATGTTGTATAGAGCATTTAATTGCATCTTCTTCTTGGGGCAGCATTTCATAGAGGAATAAGTATTGCTCTCTGTCATGCACATTCAGTACTTTACAATAAGAAAATACATTCACACTGTTATATTGCTGTTTTCGGCGCAAATGCATTGAAACTAGGGTCGCTTAGGACTAGTACTGGGCCCTCAAGTTCTGTTTCTGGATGAAAATTCCTCCCTTGCATGCAAAATCACGATTGCAAGTCCCTGGAGGAGGGAGTAACCATGTACACAAAGGATTGCTGCGTCTTTTTCCACTCGGATTTCAGGGATTTTCCTGCTACTATTTGCCACCTGTTCTTTAGCATAGGGGAAAGGACGTAGAAGGGCCCATTAATGTTCCAGAGCGGGATCAAGATGGTGTAAAATAGCAGGAAAGGAGCAAGGTTAGGTTCACCATGTTAAAGGAAGTAGCGGGATGTATGTATGTAAATGTATAGGCATTTATATAGCGCACTACATACCCGTAGGGTCCCAAGGCGCTTCGACCGCTGCGAAACCCTTCCTGGCTTCCCTGAGAGATGGTCCCTTAATGGGTATCTCCAGGGTGAGACCAGGCATCCCCGGCGGTCTGGTGGGGCCGTTAGTGAAGATGAGGCAAGCTAATGCCCAGAGTTGCCGAGTGTGATCGCTGATCAGAGTGGGCACCGAGGCGAGAGAATTATCGAGTCCACTGACCCTGGTCCAGAAACCTGCCGCACCGGGAATCGAACCCTGGATGGGGTTTAACTGTGCCTCATTAACCAATTCCACCCTCAAAGAGTCCCTTCTTGTGTGTAAACACCATATTGTCACTCTGTACCATGGCTACATATTTCTTCACAACACTTCTGATGAGTAAAGAAAGGTTACAAGGAGGTAGAGGCACAGATATCTTGCTTATACTTTCATCATACTGCCCTCACAAAGAAAGATTTCTTTGTCTAATCCCTCTTCACATTACTACACACAGAACTGGACAGGCAATACTGGAGGACAGAGGGAAATCAGGGATAAGACAGAGTACCCTGGGGGCTTCTTTTAGGGTGAATGGACAAAGACATCAATACCTATCCAGCCTGGCATACAGCCCTCGAGGGACAAGACACATTTTCTGTGGTAGACATGTATAGAATTTCCCTCAACAAATGTTTCTGAAAAAAATAAGACTCACAACACCCACTCATTACACTAAGGGACTGCTGTGAACATAACGTTTAGGCAGTAGCGTAAAGAAACTTGAGTGGGCCCCCCTGCAAGGTGCAAGAAGGGACCCGCTCCCAATTTCATCAGGAGCTCTCAGGCCAGAGTACTGTGCTGAGGGGGCGACTTTCCGTTTGGGACCCCCACACCGGGTGGCGTGTGTTATACCGCTACTTTTAGGGCATCCCTTGTTTCCCAGTCTACTACTGGCTTGCGTAACAAATGATATCAACGAGCCAAAAAGGGGGAGACATGATTTTTAATAATGAGGCACCACATGTTCTGCAAGTGTGTTGGAGAATTTGCATAGACACGAAATATATTTGTCCCTGGCCTAAATGTTGTGTTCCCCTGCACACGTCCAAAAAGGAGTGCTTACTCACACATGAGAAGTGATGGTGACTGCAAGCAAGCAGCCTGGATATTTTCTTTTTGGAATCTAACACATCCCACCTCTCACCAAACACCAGTACCTGACCCCAAATGCAAATTTTCAAGAGTGTCCCTGATCATGGGTCTTATCCCAGTTCACAGCCAGTTTGTGGTATGGCAAATGCAAGCTGTAGAACGTTCTGTGCAAAAAAATGCTTTTTCAAATCAAACCACTAGCTGGTGGGAAAAGGATTGGGGAATCATGCCTAATGTATTGTAATTTAGACATAAATAGGTCTTTTTTAAGGCAGCAACCACAATATCATTCATAAATATACACACACACACACACACACACACACACACATATATATATGTATATTATTATTATTGTTTTATTCGATCAAAAATATGATCATTCACATCGTAGAAAAACAACACAACACATCAAAATAAAAACAGTTAATGTACATTAAAAGAGTATTATCAAAATATCCAATTAAAAACAAGGTTTAAAATTCCTGCAAAAACACAGTAGTCTAAGTAATCCATTTGGCCAAATTAAGCTATGTAGGCACAGCCATTTTCGTAGGCTAAATGACACATTTTTGCCTCCTCCTCCAAGCAAATAGCAGGAATATTGAGATGGCAAGCACCAGCCAACGTGTGGTATCAGATTTAAAAATGCGTATCGCTTCCGAATGACACCTCATAGAAAGCATACCACAGACAGGGGCTATCCAGATTCTTCTATTGTCAGCAGAGGACGGGCAGCAAAAGAAAAAATGCTCAAGTGTCTCGGGCACAGCTAGGCACGATGGACACAGTACATTACCACCACATTTCCCCAGCTACTTCTCATTTTGTTTAAAGGAATTATTCCATGTCTAAGTTGGGTATACAGAGCTCGTGCCTGTGGTGGCTCGATGTCGTCCAAGAAGGAATCAAAGCCATAGCTGTCTTTAACATTTAAAAACCTCACGGTTAAAGTGCCATGTGCAAAATGTTCAATACTTTCTGAGAACATCAGTCCCCAGAACCTTTTTTTAACAAGAGGTACCAAGGATTTAGTAATGGTCCCAGGTTCCTCCCAAAGCTGCCCCAACCCAATTTTTAAAAACCATGCCGTAATCTTTTTGAACCACTTGATTCGACCAGTTTGCCTGTGCAGTGCAATCAGCTCAACCATGGCTTCTTTCAGTGGGACCTTCGTGTCACTTGTCCACACCCTTATCCAAAATAGAAGGCCCGAAGAATGGCAAAATATTCAATAGGTTTTAGGCCAAGGTCTAGTCTTAGTGGCAGAAGTGGTGTATTCACTGGCAAGTTTGTAATAGCTCTAATAAATTTGTTCTCAGAGGTAGTTAGGTCTGTAAGATTTTCCGATCCCCATATATATGTATAAGCACCACTTTCATCTTTAAATAGAAATGTGACAATCAACACTTCGCAGTTAATTATTAGTCACATCTATCCAATATTCTATCCCTTTCGCGAACAACAATATATCCAAATGCTTTTCTGAAATAAAACACGACGCTGTTATTATGATCTTTATTATTTTGTAATAAGAAATATAACATCTGTTGAATAATGATGTCAGGATTGGCTCTGCTATCCATCATTTTCGATTAGCACATAAGCATCCTCTTTCCATGACATTTATATCTCTTGATTACAAATGTATTTTTAATAACTTGCACGAATATTTGAACCCATCTGCCGTAGACAGATTTTATCACAGTTGTTTTCCCATCCTGCCTTCCTAAACGCTTTTTAATTCTGAGATGATTGCTTTCTGATCTTCTCAAAAGATGAGACGCTCTAAATTGCAAGCTAATTTTTCTTCTTGATTAGTAAAATTAATCTTTGCAAAAGATGTGAGTTGATATATTAGTGGTCGGTAAACATCAGCTTGGCATCTGCTCACGAATGAAAAATTAAACATTAAAAGACACAGAATGTTAGCTATTATGGGATGCATTAACTGTGTAGGAAGTGTGTCATATGTTTTAAAGATTTTATGTATTAGTTTTAGTTCATGACAAAGTACGTGCAATCTAAATATATGCCAGCACAATATATTAGACGATATATAATGGTGCATTAGACGCAATTCGACACTGGCCTACCTCTTTTTCATTGTTCAGTTTGCTTCGAGCACCAAAAAGAGAGTCAGGACTTTTTTTGCATGGAAAATATGCTGGTCGATAATCCAATCTGTTTTCCTCTACAGCATGTGCCTATTGCAAATCCGGAGCAACATTCTACCACATTTGGACAGCTCGCAATAGTTACACAGGCATACTCGCGTGAAATCCTGCTTATCGGGCCATCCGCAACTTGTTTAATTAATTGAATGTTTTTCCTTATGACTACACTGACTGTATCGCTTTCTCTGGCATGAGAGTTGGTTCCAACAGAAATGGCGAGCTAAAACTGAGAAACTGTAAGGGCCACATGCATCAAGTCAAAAACCAGTCACAAATGGGTAGATTCTCAGAATCTGCCCCTTTGCGACTGGTATTTTTTGCATTTGGGATGCATCATCCCAAATGCAACAATAGCAAATTGCAATTGCATTTAAGTAATCACAAATTGCAATGCCTTGAATGCAATGCCTTGAATCCATTTAAAATAGCGATTTCGCTATTAGGGGCCGCTAATTACCAGAAAATTATACCTGATGGTAATTAGCGAAAACTTTGAAAAATGCACTAAAGTGCATTTTACAAAGTTCCAGGTTACACACACGCATGCCCTTGGTGCATTTGTGTGCAACATGTGTTCACATATCAATTTCAGGGGTGCAACAGGGTGTCCTTTTGGCACCATTGCACCCTTAAAATTGCATGCGCAATTCAAGAGTACCTATTGGGTACTCGCAAATTGCACATGCAATTTCTGTTGATTCCCATGGGCCTCTAGGCCCATAATAATGAATGGGTAGCAATTCCTAAATTGCAACTCACAATTTGCGAGTCGTAATTAAGGAATGTTTAGGAATTGCTCTTTTTTAGGGATTCCTACATGCATATGCATTTGCAATTCCTTACTAGCGAATCCTTACTCTTTGCTACTAAGGAATCGCAAATAACTGGAGGGGAAAATGGTGGATTGAGTCAGCCGTTGGAAAGCACGCAACCCTGGATGCTTCACTTCTAATACTTTTCAGTGTTGTGTTTCGAGTGTGGGATGTATGCACAGCTGCTCTAAGTGAGGAGAACTGAGGAGAATGCAGTGGCATTCGGATAAGAAATCTCCTTACCTACGATTGCTCATGCTGCTGCTTTGGAAGAAACCAGCAGGTCTTCTTTTTTGGCTAATTAGGTCTGCAAGGTGGACGGCTGGACTGATCGGCTCCACGCTCCGCTATCCCTCGGCTGATTCTCGCCACGCAGACCTCACGGATTCCACGCGTACCACAGGCAGACATGGCCTGCAGCAAGGCGGCCGTAATTTGCACATTCTTACAACAGCCTCTGGTCCTGGTTTGGTCGGGAGAGATAAGGAGAAGAAGAGTCTGCAGGCAACCCACACTGAGACAGGGCTTCGCACTGCGCATACGGCAAAACGGCAGTACTCCCAAGCAGGCAAGCCTATGCTTAGGCTTTTTCAGTCGGGGAAAGCTGCTGACATTCTACAAACGTGTGATTCAGATGCCCCTCACAGGAATCAATAATGGCGGCAGCTCTTCTTGAGGCAGTGCGACTGGACCTGAATTGAGAGAATGTTGCAGTGCCCTCCCCTGATTGTGACCAAAGTGAAGCTGGTTCGAGCGTTACAGTGTTTCAAGGTACTCAAGTTTCTTCATTGATGACAGGCTCGGCTAGCTCTGATTGCATTTCTGAACAGTTAGATACTCTACCGCATATCACCAACACTTATCATACTGTAATTATGCCTTTACCAAGTCCTGTTGGACATGTGAGAAATGACATTATGGAGACTATTAATGTGGAAGCTACAAACATATCAAGAGGGGGCTCTGACTCTGATCAAGTGATTTTTGGGGTAGATTCCCTGGAACATGTGAATGATCAAGAGAATATTCGTAGAGACTTGGGTCTAACGGAGGGACAATTCAGTCGGTTGCATGTCAGATTTAAGCATTGCTTCAGCAGACAGTAATCCTGCAGAAGAGGAAGTAGTTTTAACCTCTTTCACTCCTTTGCCTACTCCGCTGCCTACCCCCTCATCTACCTTGACTTTGGGAGGTTTGATAGATAGTACTAGAGTTCCTATTATAATAAATGATATTCTAGTGGTAAAGCAAGAAGATGCTTTGCACTCTGCTGGCAAAAAAGCTAATACTAAAAAGAAACATTTTAAATATGTAGGTAAAAAAAAGGAATGCTCAACAACTCCGCATAGCACTACAAGGTCGCAGGCTGATGGTAAAGTGGCTAGCAAGGTGAGCCCTCTTCAGAAGTGGGTTACTGCCAAGGGGGAAGTAGGAGCTATCATTTCAAGGCTATCAGGCTCACTGCCCAGCAGCAATACTTTGTCCGCTGCAGCTGTAGGCCCGGGCTGCGAGATCCAAAGCCAGGGGGCACTCAGTAGACTCCTGCTGGGAAAAGAGGTTGAGGTTGCTGTGGGCATCTGCTCTAATAATACCACTTTTCCTACAACGGAGGCTGGAGCTGCTTCTAGTGATGAACCCTCGCTGTATAGCAAGTTTTGTCGTATGTTTCGGGGAAGGTAGCGGGTCTAAAACATGACATTACTGAAATGCAGCAACACATGGCTGTCAATGAGGATATAATAGCAGCCACTGCAAAGCAGTTACACTGCATGATGAACAGCTTTGGGAACTTAAGGATAAAGTTGAAGACCTTGAGAATAAGCAACAAGGAATAATTTGAGAGTCTTTGGCATTCCTGAAGAAGAAGAAGGGGCTGATCCCCGCGCATATATTGTCCAGTTGTTCTAGAAGACATTTACTGATCTCTCTGCCTGGGATTGGGATTCTCAGATACAAAGAGCTCACAGGCTTCCACTATTTTTGAGCCAAGAATCTCGAGCCAATCGACAACACCCATGCCCAATGAATATTTATTTTGGAAATTTTTTGTTAAGGTAAGCTGTTTTTTTTCGGGCTCGCCCGGTTTGCGACAAACTCCCTGTCATTCTTTGTCAGATCAGATCTTTGCATAGAGATAATAGAGAAACTATGGCAATTTCGCCAGCTGCTCGATCATATGAAAGCAGCGGGCATGCAAGTGTTCCTTCAGGAACCGGCATGATTAAAAGTGATACATGGTAGACATACCTGGAATATACAAAGGGCAAGTGAGGCCCAAAAAATTCTTAACTCTTGGGGGTCCCCGGGAAGGAAGGCCCCCTGAGATTCATACTGGATAATGGCTAATGGCCTCTGTATGCTCAAACTTTGGTTGTAGGGGCTTGTTTTTCCCTTTTTTTGTCTCTTCTCTTAAGGAACGAAAGGTGTTAAAAATGTTAAGGAAAAAAAGGAAACACATATAAGTATCAAAGAGGCAAATGCTTAAATATATACTCAACAAAGCATAGAGTTGGTGGTTTGGGGGGAGAAGTCTGGATTTCCTTTTTCTTTTTTCTTGTCTTTATATTTCTCTACCCACCACTGGAAGGGTTTTCTATTCTCTTCTCTCTTCTATTTCTTTCTTTTTTTTATATTTACTATCTATGCTTCACTGTAGTCACAAGGTGATAAATGAATAGTGGGTAGCGCTTGCTCTCTTGTGGCTGTCAGCTTCATTGACAGCCTGACTGGGGTGATTCCTTCTCTGAGGTACTGGGTGGAGGATAGGGGTGGTGGGCGATCCCAGTCGGGCTTGAGGGGGGGCTTTGAGTTTGGGCCATGGCAGTTGGGGTGTTCGGGCTAAGAAAAAAATACAAAAGCAGTAAACAGAAGTCACTTTTGGTATGTGCTATAGTAGTTTCTGGAGGGCATGTAGTTTAAGTTTACATATGCTTTTTACGCAGTTGTTTTTCTGTTTATATATCAATATAGAAGCGAGACAGAGCTACGGCTCTTTGGCCACTGTGCTACTATTTATTATACAATGGGGATAATCAAATGCCTATGTTTGACATGTCTGGGCTCAACTCTGCTAATAAACGCCAGATGGTATGAGAAGAGCTACGAATTTATAAGCCTCATATTGCAGCCCTTATCGAAACACACTTGGCATATAAAGATAGTAAGCTACTCAAACAATTAGGCTATAAGATAATGGAGTGCACATCACAGGCAGTTTCTATCGGGGGTTGCAATTTTAATTGATAAATCGCTTGATTACAACTTGCTCAAAACCTCCCACTATACTCAAGATAAATGGATAATTGTACAGGTACTGATTTACGATCCCAAAAATGTGCTATGTACTGTGTATGGGCCAAACATTGACGAGCTGCAAATGATTGACATGTTATCACTAGAACTATTAGAATTGCAGGGAGAGTTAATTGTGATGGTTGATTTCAACTGCATTAGCCATTCAAATTTGGATTCAACTATTGGTGGTACTTCAGCTAGAAAGAGGAAAGTAAGAGCTGCAATTTAGGAAATGACTTGACTGCATTGCCTCAGTGATGTGTGGCGGTCTTTATTCCCTCAACAACCTGGATATACATATTATAGTGCATCGCATAAACATTACTCAAGGATTGACATGTGTTTAGTCGTATCTTGAGCATAGCTAATTGTGAAATTTGTCCTAAGATAGTATCTGATCACAATCCTATATTATTGGCCTTCTCGTTAGGCCCAGATAATAAACAAACACGCTTGTTTTCCTTTCCGCGGTACCCATTAGCATATATTGAATATGTAACACTTATCACAAATTATCTTTTAGATAACAAAGGTTCTGCTTCTCCCTTCATAGTATAGGAGTCAACCAACATTATGTGTTTAAGAAGAATAGGAGCAAGAACTTGGATACCTGATCTGCTGGGCAAGCTATTCGGCAATTAGAAACAGCACATGCTGAGAAATTAGGCAAGGGCTTTTTTGCAAGACAAATCACAAACATTATCACAAACATACCTGCTCTTGATTGAGAAATGGTCAATGCTGGGGAGGACTCTAAAAAATAAGATTGTGGCTAGATATAACAAAAACCGGGCTCTGCAGTACCAATATGGAGATCAAGTAGGCAAGGTACTGGGACACCAGCTCTCTGATAAAAAGGCAGCATGCAAGATAAAAAGTATTAAATGGGATGGGGGACCATTATACACACAGCCTGAGAGGATAATAGAACAATTTGACCTGGTATTATAAAATACTGTATGGATGTCCCAGGACGTTCTATGGAAGCTAATTTTTTTAATATGTAGAAAGCTGTAACTTCCGTAATACTGTTCACAGGCTTGAAGAGGAACAGATACAGTTGCTTAACCTAGATATTGCAGCTGAGGAAATACGTCTGCCATAGTGGCTCTTCCTTCTGGCAAAGCAGCAGGGGATGATGCACTACAGGTAGAGTTCTACAAAATATTTAAGGATAATTTGATTCCTTTTATGAGAAAGAGCATGCATTATATAAGTGCGAGTGGGGGGTGCCTGGGTCGTGGTATATGACAAACATCATTTTCTATAAAAAAAATAATAATCCAAAGGAAGAATGTGGGTCATATCGCCCAATCTCGCTCATTATGTAGATGCTAACATTTTTGCCAAAAAATTGGCAATGCGCCTGGCGCCTTTAATGGCACAAGTACTTTCTGATCAAAAACCTGGATATATTCCCAGTAGGGATACAACGGCACATGTGAATACAACCTTAGTTGCATTTGATACTACGTCAAAATTAAAGCTAGATATGGGAATGGTCATGCTCAATGTGGAAAAAGCATTTGACCGTGTAAAATGGGAATGCTTTGGGCCACACATATGGAATATATCATACATGGCCGTCACACTTATGGAATATAACATACATGGCCGTTTTTATGGATGGGTAAGAGCTTTGTATAACCAACCGTGGTCTAAAATAATTTACTTACAGCTGCAGACCATTCCTTTTAAGAGAGGGCTGCCCTCTCTCCCCTCTGCTTTTTGCTTTATATATAGAACCTTTTATAAGATTGCTTCTTGCCAATGTATCTATATTGCTAATCCTTCTAGGATCTGTTGAATTTAAACTAATGGCTTATGAGGAAGATATAGCCGTTTTTTTCCGCAAGGCTATAGTTGCAATCCAGACAGAGGCCAGAACATTTTTTTTTCTGGCATAAATTAAATGTAAAGACAATGCTGACCCTTCTCAACTATCAAACTAATAGAATAATATCAAGGGCATGCTCAGCAGCAACTTATTTAGGGGTATAGATCACTCCAGATTTGGGACAGATTATAAGGCTGAACTATGAACCTTTGTTAAAATGAAGATTTGGCGTACATTACCAATAAGCATTATAGGGCGTTGTAATATTAATAAAATGGTTGTTCTACCCACATTTTTATATTTGTTTAGGGCAATACCATTACGAGTCCCAAATTATTTTTTTAAGAAACTTGAGGGGGCGATTAATAACTTTATATTGGAATATATAACAAACACGACGTGCAACACGATATTTAAAGCTCACTTACAAATAGGGTGGGTTCCACCTGCCTGATTTTAAATGATATTTTTGGGCCTTTTTCGCAGGATGAATACGTGATCTTCTCTCTGCAATCAGAGAGTATTTTATTATAGCCTCGCAATAGGTAACAATTGTAAAAAAAATGTATACAAGATAAATGACCCAAATTACTTTAAAAGATTACAGTTCAAGACCCTAAGAGATATAGCCTATATCTGGTGAGAGATCGTAGCTAAATTCTCTCTGTCTTTAATGCACTTTAGCATTCTGCTGTGGGGCAATCCTATGCTCCCTGATATTTTTCATGATACCCAAGCTGAACTATGGCTAGATATGGGATTAGACAGCTTGGGCATTTATACAATACAAGTGGGTTTTGAACCTTTATAGATCTACAGAGGGTATCTGGCCTTCATAAACATATGTTCTACAACTACTTACAGATCAGAGATTGCTTATGGGGCGTAGAGACATAAGAGGGATCTGAGATACTGACTTATTTGAACTCAGACACAAAATTGACTATTAGTAAGGCCTATAAATTACTCTCTCAAATATGGGATAATGATAATCTGAAGCTGGCATCTTAATGGAGTGAACTCCTGGAGAAATATTTCATACCTGTAGATATTGAAAATGCACTAGGGACCTTATATGAGGCAGTATATTCTACTAATCTAAAAATGCAACAGTTTAAAACTGTATGTATGCTATACAACACTGTGGAACGAATAGCCAGATGGGCTTGTGATAACGGATCAATTGTAAGTGATATGGGTAAATGCGTGAAATGTGGATTGGACGCGGCAAATAGCCTACACATGATTGTAACGCGCCCAGACTTGGCTCTTTTTTGGATGGATGTTGCACAAATAGTAGAAGAATGTTTAGCTATTAATATGAAATTAATGGAAGTAGAGATTATGCTGGGATGTAGGGCAGCGTCGGACTCTGGATTAAGATCTCTTTTTTCCATCATCATAGTAACAGCTCGATTATGTATTGCCAGGGCTTGGGTGTCTAAGACGCCGCCTAGGGGATTGAAATGGTGGGTAATGGTAAGAGAAATATATGGAAGAGAAATGGCTATAGCTAAGAGCAGGGGTACTCGATCTGGAAGGAAATTCTACAGAATTTGGGGGCCTATGGAAAATATAGGACAGTGAAAATGTCATGGAAGTATTATGCTATCTTTTGTTTCTCAGAAGTGTATTAACTTTATTTTTCTTTCTTGCCCTCTCTGTTATGTATTTGTATTGCTGTAAGATTTATAATACCTCTTTACTGATTTCTATTGCTATATGTTCAACTATTATTTTTATGGATATATGATTTTCAAGTTTACTCCTTGAGATAAATAAAAACAAAAAAAAGGGACTGGCAAAATACATTTTTGATGCATGTGCCAGTAAGTGGGAAATGTGAGCCACTCTATACACAAGCGATTTATAGAAACTGGACAGAGGACAATCAGAAGGGAACCATACCAGAGATCATTTTTACACGCAAACAGATTGTGAGAACTGGGTTCACATGATCAAAAGCACTGCAAAAGTGTCTATTTTATGAATTATGGATGGCTACCTTCTCAACGCTTGTTACATCCATAGTTCTCACAGCAGGTATGTGTGGTATGAAAAAAATTGTACACATTACTACATCAGCCACTCCAGGTGAGAAACACTCATATTGACAGTCAATGGTCATATTTAAATAAATAAAAGAACAAAGGGGCAGCCCTGTAATCCAAGGAATAGCGGCAGGCAAAGGAGTGTTTATTAGAACATTGGAATGCTGGGAGCTCCATTGAAAACAAAAGAATGCTCCTGGCTTCTAATGGCAGGTAGAAGTCTAGAGCTCCAACTTTCGAATGTTGTTGTTCACAGCTGTTGCTGTGAATAAATGACTCACAGAACCAGCAGGGCTCCCTGAGGTTTTTGTTTCATTTGTTAGAACGTTCTGCCCACTATTAGCGGAAGGTTCTAATAGCATTATAGCCACCCGTAGTTGAGCTATATTGACATTAAAGTCCTGCTCCCTTATTTTATTTATTTTTTAATTTCAAGAGTTATATATAGCACAGACAAGACCACAAGGGCTTTCAGTGTGCTTTAGAGAAGGGGAGTTATAAGGGTACAAGAAATAGAAAAACTGTAGCGCAGAACGGACCAGAAAAAGGACAACATCAGATATAACAGTTAAACATTTTTTTAAAAGTGAAGAGTAAGAGAACAAATCCTAGGGTAAGTCTGAGGTTTTAACCAGTCAGTTCTTCAGCAGAACCCTTTGACTTTCCTAATAAGGGAGCAATAGTTAATATCACAACCAAACAGGACAGGGCAAAACAGATAATAATAATCTTTGCAGTTCACTAGAGACAAGGGTAATATATAGTGTTTTCAGGAGGTCTAGGGGACTAGCCCAGAAATTTCTTCAGCTGAATCTGTTTGACTTCTCTTTTGAAGTAAGCTATGAAATAATTCAGTCTTATTTCCAATAGTAATTAGTTCCAAATACTGAGTGCAATACCTGAGAATGCTCGATTGTAAGTTTTCTTTTTATGGAATTTCTGTGATTTAAGTAGTGAGGTGCTGGAGATCCTAGTATATCTGGAGCCTCCTGAGAGCTCAAATCTTGTGCAAGATATAGTGGGGTGTTGAAGTGTAGAGCTTTGTGGGTCAGGCAGGCAACCTTTAGATGTATCCTTGCTTAATGCAGGAGCGGGTCAAGAGCTGTTAACTCAGGTGAGATATGATGATAACATTTGGAGCCTGTAATGAGCCTTGCAGCAAATTGAGAGAGGTCTTCAGTGGAGCCATCTTAGATCTCAGAAGTCCACAGAGGGTTGCACTACCATAATCTAGCTTAGAGATCACTAATGCTTGCACTGCAGTCTTGAGGTAGTTGTGGGGAATGAATGGTTTTATTTTCTTTAGGGTGTTTAAAATGAAGTTTGCTCCTTTGGTGAGAGCACTAATGTGATTGTGCATGTTCAGATGTCTGTCCAGTATTATTCTGAGTGAGCTCATTGAATAAATGATGTTTGGAGTGCAGTTGAGGGCTGTCCGTTGCTGGACCCATTTTGCAATGACTGAAGACTGTTTGTCAGGGGCGATGAGAAGGAATTCAGTTTTGGGACCATTCAGTTTCACATGATTGAGTGTCAGCCAACTTTGCGTTTCATGAAGATCTGAGTTGAAAGATCTGATATCCTCTGCGGAGGAGATTTTCAAGTGCAGTTGTGTGTCATCTGCATACATGTGATAATGGACGTTGGACAATTACAGGATTTCTGTTAGAGGTTTCATGAACAGGTTGAAGAGAGTGGGTGAGAAAGTGTACCCCTGTGGTACCCTCAGAGTGAGCAGAGAGGGGTGAGGAAATATAAATTTTATGTTCAAGTTGTGTTCCCTATCGTGTACCCCACCGTCTTCATGTACTAGCTTAAAGTGCATGTAACTTCCCTCCTGTGCCAGCTATGAAGACGCAAATACATTTGCGTCCAACGTTAACATGTCCTCTTTCAGACCCACCCTGAATGGGTTGAATAGTCCGTTCCTAAGTATGCTATGCCAACGTCTTTTTGTAGTGTACTTTACACGTTTTTCAGCTCTGGCAAAGTAGGCCCTGAATTTCTGCCATCGAGCCTTTTTCTGGCTTCTGACTCTGAAAGCCTCAGCCCAGGCTGTCTCTGTACCCGTGAACTCTGACTTACTTCCAGCGCGGCCCACCGCGCTTAGCTCAGCCTGCTGCCTGCCAAGACTGACTACAACCTTCGAATTATCTGTTCCGCTCCTCGAAAATACATTCCTGCCTACTAGTTTAAGTAAACATCCCCCCAGCTGCAGAGCAGAAGGGCCGGCCTCACTGTCTCCGTTCAAGTAATTCATAGCCTCTGTTACCATGCTCCCATGGAAGGCCCATGCCCCCACGCTTCTCATGCAGACACTTAGGCGCTTATACACGCACTCACAGTCAGTATAGAATAGCTTCTGCCCCAGAGACCTTTTCCGTTCGGATAATATGGTTCCCAAACATCAGATATCAGATATGATAGAAGTACGAGTTGATCTGACATGCCAGACTTCTGTCTCTTTCCGCTAGTGTAAATGTCAAGTCCCCTGCACCCTCCAGTTTCACGTCAATCACACGTCATGCAGCTGCGCGCGCATCCAAGCCTCCGATTTCTGCTGACATTGCAACATTTCTGTTTTGTGCCACCCACTTATGACACCTACCTGTGACGTTTCTAGCACACACCTCTAGTTCACGCCTAGTTCACGCCTTCTGATTACGTACTCCTAACACGTGGATGCTGTTATCTTGTCTTCTCTCAGCTGTTACGCCTACTATATTGGTTTCTATGATGTGATTTAAGTATAAAAGCTATGTATTGTCAATAAAATATTGCTCTATCCCTTCCTGAACCCCTTGTGGTTGCAGGAACATGATATCCAGTTCCGGAACGATTCCTTTTTAAGGAATAAAACCCCTAAGAACTCTAACACCACGGACTCTGTTTTTTTCTTTCCGATTGAGTTATTATTGATTAAGTACTTACCTGCATAGAAATTAAGACGGTAAATTAAATATTTACGACATTTTGGCGCCCGAACAGGGACCCCTCCCCCACCCCACGCGCCGGTTGGTGCGTTGCAAGCTCTGTCCCCTGCCATCAGTTAGACGGAAACTACGCGTACCGGCAGGATTTCCTGTATCTCCCTCTGGCCCACGGAGGTGACGAAGACTGCGATCAGCACCCAGACGAGGCGGTGAGGAGTGCGGAGGATCCCGACCAGAGCCTAGCCGAAAGAAGCAAGGTCCGAGGTGTCAAGAGGCCCACCAGTTTCCGAAGTATCCACGTGTTGAGTCGAGTCGAGTCCGGTCCAGTCGAGTTTTCCGAGGCCTTCTGTTTCCGTGCTTCCCGGTGAGTACCATTGCTGGGACGTATCTAGACGGGCTTGGGTACACAAGTCCGGTCTGCACTGTTTTAGACAGTGTATCTGTACTGTTTAGCAGTACATCAGTTATTTCAAGTTCTTGCACTGTACTGTTTAGCAGTACATCCGGTATAGGGGGTAGTTATATATGTCTCAAATGTCTTTCATGTGATTAATGTCGTGGTATGAGTGTGACTGTTTTTAATGTGCATTATTGTGTTCTTGTGTAACTAGCTGTATTCAGCATTAAGTAGCAAGGATTGAGCATTCAGTATTAAGTAAACAAGATGCCGTTTTTCAACAAGTTAAAGCAGATAGGAACTAGGAAAGGGATACTAGAGGAAGAAATTCCTATCCCCCCTAGGGACACTCCTGGAAATTTTATGTACCACAAGCATGGCTTAGATGCCATATTGTATCTAGATTTATGGGCCGATTATACTAAGCATCTAGACGAGAGACACAGATGGCCTGTTACCGGAACATGGGATGCCGAGTGCATCATGAAGGTAGAGGAAGCACTATGGAAAAAGAAAGCCAGACAATCTCAGAAAGACGCCATAGAGTTTTGGCGTAAGGAATCACATAAGCGTGCTGAAAAAGCACTACGTAGAGAAGACAGACTTAAAGAATTAGATAAAGCCCAAGAAAACGAATTAGTTACTGAAGGGATCCGAGTAAAATCAGAGCAAATAGACCGCGCACGAAACAATCTCGTAAATGGCATGTATCTCGCGGCCGAGGGTTCGCCTGAGGCCACTTCAGAAATACCGAAAAATCTGCCGCCACCATTGGTTCCAACTAAAGTAACTCACAGGACCACTAAAGACATATTCCTGAATTCCTATCTAGAGGATGTAGCACCCGCTTACACCAATCTGCCTGTTCGCGTCCCGCCTACTGACGGTGACGGGGGTGTCAACCCGCCTCCAGACCAAAACCCGCCACAACTGCAACCAGGTTTCCCCGTTCGACCGCCCACCATTCCTCCACCTCCACCACTTCCCGCACCTAAAGTTGATCTACCGAAACCGCTTCTACCTGACCCCACTAAAAGACAAATTCAAGTACAGATACAGACTCCACAGAGAGATAATGGCCAAGCTTCCGCCTCAGGAGGTGCGATAGGGGGTCTTCGGACCCCGCCATTAACACACAGATTACACCTTAGGGATATGCAGAGTCCTTTCACGTTCAAATCACCCCGTCTCGACCTACTCAAAGAACCACTTGCAGTTTGCAGATATGATCCAGTACCCGGCAAAGACGATAGAATGATGATGGCATCACTACGGTTACGATATGCTGCCGATTACCTGCTGTTATTTGCAGGAATGAAAGAGCACCTCGATAGAATATATCACTTTGTTCAGACTGGGAAAGACCCTGAAAGTATTAAGGATGCCATGGAGCATCAGAAAGTTGACACTCAAGCATATATACTACGTTTTTTTATAAATTGCCTAATAAGAGAACGAGACAGGCCTGAAACAGAACAGGATGAATTAGATGCACTCAACAAGTGGGGCCAAAATATATCTGAAGGAAAACATGATAAGGGGACTTGCATAGCCAGTATGTACAAGAGAATAAGAAAAGCAGTGATAGAAATACACGAAAAAGAGAAAGAAAAGGCTTCCTCCGAGGGGGAAGAAGAACTTGAAGAACCAGAAAAGACTACAGATACGATAGCGTATGTAGGTAAGGGAACTTACCTTAGGAAAGGCATTCGTCCAGAAAGCAAGAGAGTTTTTAACTCTGGCTTAACAAAACCAAATTCTCCTGAACATCAGTTCCAGGAGACTGATAAAAGGCTTCGAGACCGAATAGGGTACCATGTACTCAATTCTATGGATGAACAAGAACTAGCCCGGTCAGCAGTATTATGGGCTGACAATCCGGACATATACAATGATGACACCGTAGCGCAGACATTCCTGAACCTTTCCCCAGACGAGCAGAAATTAGCAGGTGTATACATGATTCAGCACCTCCTCACGTTATACAGAAACCAACATTCTGATCCAGGTCCCTTACACGATACATTAGAAGCACTACTCATGGATAGATGGAGAGGTCTAAGTACCAAGTTAATACAAATAATTCTAGAACAACGACATAGATATAACACTTTCGTAAGCTCCGAATATGTTCCCGCTCCGCCACCAGAAAGGAAAATGTATCATATGGAACGTCTGCATGGCATTGAAAGTCAGAACCCCTTACGAGAAGTACATCCAGTTATGGGTGACGATCATACCTTGAAACGTGTGTATGTACATACGCCTCTGACTAAGTTAGAACTGTTAGAAATGAAGAAACTAGTACCCTGTCATGATAAAGACCCTGCAGGTTTTCACAGAGAACTTAAAGACATGTTATTGATGGGGGATTACACATATGAAGATATCATGAAAATGTTAAAGGTACTGCTGCCCACGGGCATATACGAGAAACTGAAGGAAAAGGAATGGGAGGTGGGAGAGAAAAAGATTGTATGGGCAGAAATAGAAGACGAAGAGAACAAACGTATCCCAGGGGTAGGCCTTGGGGAGAAAACTAAAGCATTACCAGGTTTGATAGTACAGGTTCTGCCAAGATTATTGACAACTAGAAAGGAAGACTGGGACGCAATCTCAGCATGTAAACAGAAGCCAGATGAAGATACTAGTGACTTCTATTCAAGATTCGAGAAATGTTTTATTATTAATAGTGGTCTTAAACCAAGTAGCGAGTCGTACCCGCATCTTTTTGTATCAAAGTTAGTCGAGAATTCCCTGTTAGCAGTTAAAAACCGTGTATACAAGGTTGAGAGTACATGGCAAGCAAATACGCCATCACAGATGTTACAAATGTTACAATACCATCAGAACAGAATTAGAGAAGAACAAGATCATGAACAGAAACGTATGAAAGACACGAAAATGAAAATGTTAGTAGCCCAATCAGTTCCAGCCGATGGCCAAAGAAAGGGTACGACCCAGACAGGTCACACCGCAGCTCCCGTTAAAGGGACATGCAACTATTGCAAGCAGCCAGGTCACTACGTACATGAATGTCCAGTTCTGAAACATAACATAGCAACAGGTAAAACCAAAGAGAGACCGCATCCACCGAGACAAGACCAGGCCCAGCAACAGACCTCACAGAACGTACAGCCCATGCAGAATACGCAGCCTATGCATGCTTCATCTCATACAGCACAGACAGTAGCGGTATCACAGCCACAGCCCATTGCCGCGACTCAACAAGTTTCCCAACAGATGTACCAGTATGCCCAATCTGCTTACCCCGATTACCAACGATACGCATGAAACAGCCTAGAGAGGGAGTTGGGCTTGCCTCTTATTGAAATTCCTGTAGATCAAGAAGGTCCTTATGTACACAGTCAAGTATTGGGAAAAGACAGAAAGTTTTTAATTGACACAGGGGCAAGCCGCACCACAATAAGCCATGACGAAGTCCCAGGGGCACCCCTCTCAGGCTCACAGAATGTTTCCCTTGGTTTTTCAGGACAGCCCATCGTAAATGAGGTATCAGAACCCGTCCCCCTGGCTGTGGGTCCGTTATCACGTGTTACAGACTTGTTACTTACGAAATCATGTCCAGAAAATCTGTTAGGAATAAAGACATTGAAGGCTCTAGGAGCCATAATATGTTGTTCCCCGGAGGGAGTTAGACTCTTTCTGCGGGATTTCAAGGGTCATTATGTATTACGAGAGTTTGATGTCAGATTGAAAAATGTACCAGATCACTTGTGGGCAAAAGGCCCAACTGATGTCGGTTGGATGCATATCACACCATACCGTGTTACACTCAAGCCAGGAGTTGTTTTACCCCGAATCAGACAATACAAGTTACCACCTGATGCTGTAGTGGCTTTACTGGAAATCATTGAAGAGCTCATTGCCCAAGGAGTGGTCGTAGAGACCGACTCCAATATCTGTAATTCACCCATCATTCCGATTCTTAAACGTACTGATCCCAATGCACCGCCAGTATATCGGCTGGTGATTGATCTGCGAGAACTGAATAAATGCATTGTACCACAGTACCCTGTGGTCCCCGATATCTCTTCCCTATTGACTGCTATTGATTCTGAAGCAACGTTCTTTACTGTAATTGATCTCAAGAACGCTTTCTTTAGTGTACCCATTGATCCAGAGAGCCAATACCTCTTCGGATTCAGTTTAAATGGACGAAGTTTCAAATTTTCCCGCGCACCTCAAGGATTCACAGAAAGCCCCAGCATCTATAGTCAAGCACTGAAAAGACAACTAGATTGTATTCAAATGCCAGTTAACACCGCTTTACTGCAATACGTCGATGATCTGTTGATCACCGCACGAAGTGAGCCCGAATGTGAACAAGCATCACTGACAGTATTACATTTTCTGGCCGACAAGGGACACAAGGTGTCTCCTTCGAAGCTACAATTCTGTGTTCAGCAAGTTGTGTACTTGGGTCACTTGCTGTCCAAAGTGGGGAGACAGCTCACTCCCGATCGCATTCAGTTAATTGTAAATATGCCACAACCCCAGACACAAAAGGAAGTGCGGGCCTTCATAGGCCTCACCTCGTACTGCAGACAATGGATCCCCCAATATGCATTTCTAGCTAAACCACTCATTCAGTTAACAACACAGGAGGCAGCGACTTCGACTGTCCTCCCTTGGACTCAGGAACACACACAAGCCTTTGAGGAATTAAAGAAAGCATTATGCCAAGCACCAGTTTTAGCGACACCATGTTACAGTAAACCGTTTACACTTTTTGTTACAGAACGTGATGGTACAGCATTGTCTGTCCTCACTCAAGACCAAGCAGGTTCACATAAGCCTTGCGCTTATTTTTCAAGTACATTGGATTCAGTAGCCCAGGCACTCCCTGCGTGCTTAAAGTCAGTAGCAGCAACAGCATTAGCAATCAGACAGAGCGATTCAATTGTTTTAGGCCATCAATTAACAGTACAAGTTCCACATTCTGTAGAGGTTCTTTTAAACAGAACCCAGACTCAGCACTTGACTATAGCACGACTGACAGGTTACGAATTAACGCTATTCCAGCCACACATAGAAATCAGACGCTGCAGCATTCTGAACCCCGCAACATTGTTACCTTCAATTATGACAGATCCAGCCCCGCATGATTGTATAGAGATCATTAATGCAGTAACAAAACCTCGACGAGACTTAACAGATGTTCCACTGACAAATCCAGACCTGACACTTTATGTGGATGGTTCATGTATGAGAACAAGTACAGGAGAATTAGTGGCCGCGTATGCAGTGACCACTGAAACCGAAGTTAAAGAAACACATCGTATTGACACACTGTCCGCTCAAGCGGCAGAGCTTATTGCTCTGACCCGAGCCTGTATACTAGCCAAGAACAGAAATGTTAACATATACACTGATTCCCGTTATGCGTTCGGAGTTGTACACGACTTCGGAATGTTATGGCAAGAACGAGGTTTCTTGACCTCTCATGGTGCCAAGATTCAACACGGTCCCCTCATTCAAGCACTGTTAGAAGCAATACATCTGCCTTCAGGCATATCCGTCATGAAGTGTAAAGCACATACTAAAGTTACAGATTCTGTTTCCCAGGGTAACGACCTGGCAGACCAGACAGCAAAACATACAGCATTGACTCACACTCAGACAACTGACGTGACAAAGACAATAGTACCGACAAATTGTATGACAGTCAGGGATCCCACACTAGATGTAATCGATATTCAGACACATGCTACCCCAGATGAAATAAAGAAATGGACTGAACTAGGAGGGATCCAGACAGATCAAGGTTGGATGACGAAGGGAAAATCTACATGGTTTCTCCCTGACTCTATGGTTCAAGTCATAATCAATACAGCACATAGTCCAGCACATCTAGGAGAGAAAGCGATGTTAGACAGTTTACAAAATCTTTGGAGCAATAAACACTTACGAGCAGCAGCAAAACAGAAAGTGCGTACTTGCATGATCTGTTGTCAGTTCAATCCAGGTAAAAGCGTCCCTGTAGAGCAAGGTGGATTTCATCCTCCCGATCACCCTTTTGAAGTCCTCCAGATGAATTATATCCAGATGGACCGTTGTCGAGGATTCAAATATGTCCTCGTAATTGTTTGTGCACTTTCCCGTTGGACCGAAGCATATCCAGTCCCAGATTACACTGCTCCGACCACTGCCAAGCAGCTGGTTCGAGAATTCTTCCCACGGTACGGCTTGCCTCGTGTCGTGTACTCAGATAACGGACAGCCATTCTCATCCGAATTAATGAAACAAGTTTCCTTGCTGCTAGGATATCAGTGGAAATTCCATTGTGTCCGACATCCCGAAGCCGCAGGCCTTGTAGAGAGGCATAACCAGACACTAAAGACCCGCCTTGCTAAAATATGTCAAGAGAAAGGGGTCGACTGGATAGTCGCCCTGCCAGTTGCACTGTTCTACATGAGAATGGTTGCCCACTCGAGATCAGGACTATCCCCGTACGAAGTGGTCTTTGGTAGACCACCGAATATGTGGGGGACGCCCATTCCTAAGAAAATTACTGATGTTGATTGTAACATGTTGACAGACTACCTTGCCTCCTTGATGTCTGCACTCCAATCATGTCGTTCACAGGTTGCCGCAGCCTTCCCTGACAACACTGATGTAAAGCCGCATGATGTCCGTCCTGGGGACCTGGTCTTGATTAGGAACTTCGACAGGAAAAGTCCGCTGGAGCCCCGCTGGAAAGCGCCGAAGACCGTCCTTCTTACTACGAGGACCGCAGTAAAGGTGGAAGGCAGAAAGGGGTGGATACACACGAGTCATATTAAACAATGCAACGAACTGAAACCAGACCCAGACTCGTCCACCCCTTCCAAAGACTGTATTGAGCCTAGTGACTTTAAAGTTTCCGAACGAGAGAAAACTCCCCAAGAGGAGTATAAATTAAAACTCCGATCTAGCAAGTCAGACAGTTTAATTGTTTAAGTCCTCCCCTAGGTGAATCGGTTAAATAGTTTCTGACATGTATCCCCTAGATCAAGATAGAGAGAGAGAGAGACAACTCAAGAAACATACATATTGCAAATCACTGCGTAGTCACTGTATAGTGACATTATTAATTATGTTTTTTCTAAGTCTTCTGATTATTGTTGCAAGTATACTGCTTCCTATCTATTACCCTATTTTCAAGCGTGAACAATCTGCTTACAATGTTTCTGCTGAACATTCTTTTAGTGAGTTACCTCCACATGAACTTTCTTACAGACTCGCGCTGCGCAACAACACATTCATTAGTATGTTACATCATTCCCATCAGACTAATAATGCTACAAACTGCTGGATATGTGGCTGACTCCCTCCCTACCAGAAATACAAGGGAGCTCTGCCCCTCTTTCCGTACCCGTTCACTCACAATGGCTCCTGTGGTGCATGGTTTAAAATAATTAATTCCTTAGATCCTGATATTGCTGTTTTCAAAGGGAGCTGGGTTTGGGGAAACTTGAACTTAGTTCTGCTCGATGTCTGTTACCCTGATAAGAAGGGACTCCCCACTAGAATAGGAACTGATCTAGAAAATGAAGTATATGGATTAGGTAATTACACAATTAACCTTATGATTCTTACTGTTGAATCCGAAGCTGCACCAGTTCTGCCCGCTATGTCAGTATTACCAGTCACTGGTGAATTATGTGTCAGTAAGAAAGGTTCAGTACACTTAGGTCATAGTAAATGTACTACTGTGGTCGAATTCAGTGATCAAGGTAAATCGTCCTTTAGAGCTACCCGTCATTCCTATTTTGTTTGTGGTCATACCGCATACATACGTTTACCTCCAGATTGGGATGGTACCTGTTATATTGCATTCCTTCTGCCACCTGTTTTTCTAGCCCCTCCTGATTATCACAGAAATACAAATCTAGTAAAGAATAGACTCCGAAGAGATCTCCCGCTTGTCGACTACACAGAAACGGCATGGGAACAATACATCGATTTTAATAAAGGATTCTTTTTCTTTTTAGGACCCGTCCAAAATAGTAAACTAATACGCAGATTAACTAGAACACTTGAAGCAGTAGTGAATGAAACTGCCTCCGCCCTAGGTAACTTAACCGAAGAGCAGTCCGCCATGCGGGTTGTTGTCCTTCAGAATCGTCTTGTTATTGACGTCATCTTGGCAGATAGAGGTGGAGCCTGTAAGGTCATCGGGTCAAGTTGCTGTGTTTTCATTCCAGAAAACGCGCCATCCGTATACAAAGCTATTACACGTCTTCATAAAATTGCCAATCTGATACATCAGAATCCAGGCACCTGGACTTGGTCCGGTTGGTTCTGGACAACGTTAACTGCTTGGGGATGGAAGATCCTATCCTTCCTAGGTATTGGCCTAGTCATAGTATTCAGTTGTTGCCTGTGCCTACAGTGTGGGCCAGCGATTTGTGGACTGTGCGCCACGTCATGCATTGAACATTCCAGTTTTCTCTCACAACGTCAAAGAAAGAAAGAAGAGCAAATGATGTTACAAGAACAAACTGATCAATTCATGAGGATCGATATATCATGAAGGGTCCGTAGGGAACAAGGAGGGAATGAGGAAATATAAATTTTATGTTCAAGTTGTGTTCCCTATCGTGTACCCCACCGTCTTCATGTACTAGCTTAAAGTGCATGTAACTTCCCTCCTGTGCCAGCTATGAAGACGCAAATACATTTGCGTCCAACGTTAACATGTCCTCTTTCAGACCCACCCTGAATGGGTTGAATAGTCCGTTCCTAAGTATGCTATGCCAACGTCTTTTTGTAGTGTACTTTACACGTTTTTCAGCTCTGGCAAAGTTGGCCCTGAATTTCTGCCATCGAGCCTTTTTCTGGCTTCTGACTCTGAAAGCCTCAGCCCAGGCTGTCTCTGTACCCGTGAACTCTGACTTACTTCCAGCGCGGCCCACCGCGCTTAGCTCAGCCTGCTGCCTGCCAAGACTGACTACAACCTTCAAATTATCTGTTCCGCTCCTCGAAAATACATTCCTGCCTACTAGTTTAAGTAAGCATCCCCCCAGCTGCAGAGCAGAAGGGCCGGCCTCACTGTCTCCGTTCAAGTAATTCATAGCCTCTGTTACCATGCTCCCATGGAAGGCCCATGCCCCCACGCTTCTCATGCAGACACTTAGGCGCTTATACACGCACTCACAGTCAGTATAGAATAGCTTCTGCCCCAGAGACCTTTTCCGTTCGGATAATATGGTTCCCAAACATCAGATATCAGATATGATAGAAGTACGAGTTGATCTGACATGCCAGACTTCTGTCTCTTTCCGCTAGTGTAAATGTCAAGTCCCCTGCACCCTCCAGTTTCACGTCAATCACACGTCATGCAGCTGCGCGCGCATCCAAGCCTCCGATTTCTGCTGACATTGCAACATTTCTGTTTTGTGCCACCCACTTATGACACCTACCTGTGACGTTTCTAGCACACACCTCTAGTTCACGCCTAGTTCACGCCTTCTGATTACGTACTCCTAACACGTGGATGCTGTTATCTTGTCTTCTCTCAGCTGTTACGCCTACTATATTGGTTTCTATGATGTGATTTAAGTATATAAGCTATGTATTGTCAATAAAATATTGCTCTATCCCTTCCTGAACCCCTTGTGGTTGCAGGAACATGATATCCAGTTCCGGAACGATTCCTTTTTAAGGAATAAAACCCCTAAGAACTCTAACACCACGGACTCTGTTTTTTTCTTTCCGATTGAGTTATTATTGATTAAGTACTTACCTGCATAGAAATTAAGACGGTAAATTAAATATTTACGACAGGGGTTGGACAGGGACTGATTACTCTTCAGCCATTGGAATCTATCGTGTAGAAAAGAAGTAAAAACAGTTAACCACCATCCCTGATAACCCCATCCTGTGCTCCAGTAGACCGATGAGGGTATCATGTTTGACTACGTCAAAGGTGGACAAAAGGTCAAGGAGTATCAAAAGGCATGACTCATTTTGGTCCAGCATAAGTAGTGCATCATCCACAATGTGAGTAAGAGCGGATTCCATGCTATGACCTTGCCTAAAGCTGGATTGGAATTTGTCAGGGAGTTGCTTTAAAGCATCTGATGCATTTGCAATTTTAGTTTCTGAGTGATCTCTGGTGAGTAAGATTGTCCACAGAGGGCTAGGATTTCCAGATACGTTCTGCTAGTCTTAGATTTCTTCTCTCTGTATTAAGGCTCCTGTTGTGCCAAGGTTATGCGACTTTGGAAGGTATTCTTTTCAGTTGTAGTGGTGCCATACAGTCTAGCATGTTGGACATTGGGTGGTTTTAGTGATCTGTGAGGTCATCAACAGCAAACATGTCTGGAGGAGGAAGCTGTCTGTGCGTGAGGACAGATTATACAGGTACATTTTTCTCAGATTTCTTTGCCGAGTCTAGGTTTCTTTGGCTGAGATTTAGTGGTTCTCACCAGTTCTGAAATGAGGAAGGATATGCAATGGTGGTCAGTCCAGTCACATGGAATGATAGATTCAATTGGAATGGAGCTGCTTTTGCCAATGACCATTTCTAATGTAGCTCCTTTGTTGTGCATAGGGCTATCACATATTTGAGTGAGGATGAGATCTGATATGAAGGATTTGAGGCTTTTGACTGATGAGTCATTTATATCATTCCAATGCAGGTTAATGTCCCCCAGGAAGACCTGGGTGCTGTGACAGTCCACATTTGTTGAAATGATTTCAACGATCTGTTCTATAAAAGGGAGATTGTCTATTGGAGGGTGGCAGAGCATGTGGAATTTGCAAGCATACTTGTTGTTGCAAGAGACCTCAAAACACAGGTATTTGACAGGATCAGGTCAGCAATGTCTGCAGCGAAGTGCTGACATGCCTTTGAGAAGTATGCATTCAAACTGGTGTTTGGGATCATCTGAGGAAAGAGTGGCGGTGGGGACCTTGGTGAGGTTGTTATTATTTAACAATCTAGTGTTAGCCATAGGTTCTGTAGCCAGGTCAGAGTAGATTGTTTCAATTTGGCACACCATATCTGTGGTCAAAGCAAATGATGTGTCATAAGAGAGTTGAAGGGTTCTAATATCCGGGACTTGCAGTGATATTTTAACTCTGAAGGGCCGAGAGGGGTCATTAGGGAAGGGTAATATTTCCCAACTTTGGAGAGTAGGAGCTCATAGAGGTAAGGTCATATTTGGTATGGGGATATACAGACAGTCTATCCCCGGGATTTGATGGAAGTGTCGAGATGTGTGGCCCAGTATCCGAAAACCCCTAGACTTCTTAATAACCGTTTGCTCCGATGTGAGGAGAAAGAGCCCATGTACAGTTGCCTTGAGTTGTTGAAGCGTAAGTGAGACATCATCCAGCCTAGATTCCAGTTCAGTGTAGGAGCAGGTTCCTGGTCCTTGTGGACAGGGGCTGAGAGGAGGGGAAGGTTAGACAGGTTCGTAAATAGCTGGGCAAGTGTGTTTTAACCCCATATCTGCAGTCGAAAATTAGCTGTAATACTCAAAGGAGGTCTTTGCATTCATGAGTTTCTCGAGCGTGATCCGCGTGTAGTTCCTGTGCCCAGGAGGCTGCTTTCTCCTCACCTGCTGCCCTGCAAGCTCCCTGACCTTTTATACACAAGAGGCATGTGAACACGCATAGCAGCCCCGCCAGTTCGTCCCCGCACCACACACTCGCAGTACCAAATGTCTTCCTGCCCTTTCCCAACTATGATGGACAGCTCACTCAAGGGACTTCAGTGAATTTTGGCGCAGTGGCAAAGTTAGAGGCACACAGGGTCACTGAAGGCAAATCTTCTGGCCCTTTACGCAGCTGCAGGATAGGAAAAGCAATATACATTTACCCAACGAGGTAGCACTTACTGATTAGCCAGTAGAAAGTACTCCAGTTGAGTATAGTGCAATTGCAAAAAAATCCGCAATTTCGCTGGAAAATCTGCGAATTTGTGGGGTTTTTTTGCAATTTCGCGCGAATTAGCGGACCGCAGATCCACAAAATTCGCCCATACTTAATTTTCATTCATTTACTAAATGTTGTAAATGTAAATTGATACTTGTATAGCACACTACTCACCCGCAAGGGTCTCAAGGCGCTTGTACAAATACCGCTGTGGAACCCATCCTGGCTTTCCCTGTGAGGCGTCCACTCCTGGGCACCCCCAAGGTGGAGGCCAGGCATCCTTAGCATTGTGGGGGCAGTTGTGGAGATTAAGCAAGCTATTGCCCAGAGTTGCAGAGTGCGACTCCATGATCGGAATAGGCACCGAGGCGAGAATTATCAGGTCCGTGGAATTTTGAGCTCAAGACCCGCCGAAGCGGGGAATTGAACCCTGGTCCCAGGCTAGACCTCTGCATCAGGATCTGCCGCTCTAATCATTGAGCCACACTTCTCCACTAGTTGTAATTTGTGGCAGATTTATAGGTAACAGGCTATTCAGTTTTTTGAGGTTCCCTATTGAATGTCAATTGTTCTATGAATGTTCCGAATGGAACATTGTATTATATCCATATAGCAAGCTGTAGCGGGCTATATCGGCCATTAAAAGCCCACACAGTGAAGGCAATTAGTCACCACTTTCTCAACACTCCTGGGCTCGTCTTAGCAGGTTCTTGTGGCACATAAAGCTCTGCTCTCATTTTTCACCTGACCCTACGACCACAGCTGCCCTAAGCCTAATGATGGATCCCAAAGTATATACTCCTATTCTGTCGAATTTTGAGTCTTCGGGACGCAACACCCACTCAATTAATTACCCGCCTAACCTAACAAAAACACATCCGAAAACTTTAAACACAGACTCCTAAAAAAGGGACCCAGAAACCCTCATCTTAGATCCCTATTTCTGCATAAAAAATGTGGTAATTAGTGACCTTATCCTCTTCATGAAAAGACGGGCCAAATGGTAGCTGGCATTCTACTCAATGTTCAAAATTATCACCTCCAAGAAGACCCCTCAGAGGCACAAACTTACAGTTGCTCCCTCTCCCTCCTATGAAATCGAAACACCCATCTCCCTCTACAACAATGGGACTATCCTCATACAATCATCTTACCAAAACCTGGGCATCTTCAACAAAATCTTCCCTATCATTAAACACACTCTGACTAACTATAATCCTTCAACCTCCTAAGATCCCCCTTCCCCCGCTGGCAACTCCCTTTATCCTCAGTTGGCACATTCTCACAGTCCAGGTAGTGACCCAACCCCACCTCTATATAGATCCACCATAAGGACCTGCATACCAAATAGCAACTCTTCCAAGACTATAGACCGATCAGATCACACCTCCAACCCCTCTACTTGCCAACAGGATCACAAATCGCCAAAGCTCATTGGGGCAGAAACCATGTGCCTAATAAGGAAAACCCCGTCCTCTTACTTCCCCATTCCCCTTACTCACTCCTATAGTACACTCGACTGCCCCTCCTACCATACTGTTTTCACACCCACCTTCACACCTTCCTACCTCTCTAACCAGGCCACTAATGTGACACACAAACCCCATGCGCGTCTTCACAACCAGTGACCTCCCCTACCACCGCATGTGGCATCCCATATATCTATCCTCGACCGGGCTTATGTTTTGGGTTGATTAAAACGTTACTAACTTTGAGCTTCAACTCGGGGACCTGCTTTATTAGTATCTGTAGGTGCTTCCTGCTGAGGTTTAATTTTTGGGACAGGAGCCTCGTGCCAGAATGAATCCTGCCCTGCATAATTATACACGAAGATGAAACTATGATCATAGTGGGGAAAGGGCAGGAATGCGTTTGGTAATGCGAGTGTGTGGTGCGGGCCGAACGGGCGGGGCTGCTATGCGTGTTCACATGCATCTTGTGTATAAAGGGTCAGAGAGGGAGCAAGGCAACAGGTTAGGAGAAAGCAGCCCCCTGGCCAGAGGAACTACACGGGGATCACGCTCGAGAAACTCATGGATGCAAAGACCTCCCTCGAGTATTACAGCTCATTTTCGATGGTAGATATGGGGTTAAAGCACACTTGCCCAGCCTCGAACGTGCTAATGTTTTGGGCTGATTAAAACGTTACTGACTTTAAGCTTCAACTCGGGCACCTGCTTTATTTGTATCTGTAAGTGCTTCCTGCTGAGGATTAATTTTTGTGACAGGAGCCTCGTTGCCTACTTGTAACTATTCTCTGACCCTGCTTGAAGCGTCAGAGCAGGGTCGGAGAATAGTTGCAAGTAGGCAACAAGGCGCCGCTCAGGAAGCACTTTCAGGGTTACAGCAGGTGCCCAAGTTGAAGTTAATTTCTTTGTAACTCTTTTGTAAATGGTTACAAAGAAATTAGCTTCAACTTGGGCACCTGCTGCTGTAACCCTGTAAGTGCTTCATGGAAAATTCATCCCTCTCGCGGATTCACAGATTTTTCTGCGATTTCGCGAGACTTGCGGATCGCAAAATCGCAGAAATTCCGCAAAATCCGCGAGTGGAACGAAGTTTCGGCCCATACTTAATGAAAATATGAACACATCACAGAATTTTTCAGAGAGAGTTCAAAGTTAAAGGTGCTCCTGGATACGATGCATAGCGAGTGATGTAAGTGAACAAATAATACAGTGAATGAAATCTATATTTATGTATCGTCCAAGCCTGAAGGACATATATGCATTCGAATTCCAATATATGTTTCAGGATTATACAACGTCTAGCAGTTAATGAATGGTTAGTGCCAACAAATGTTGACATTTCAACGCTAGGACCTAAAACAGGCAGCAACATTGCTAAATTAATCTAGTGCAATGTATCAGGTATTTAAGACATCGACCAGACATATTTATATTTTGGCTGAATAAATGTATCTCTAATTGTTAAACAAAAAGTTAGGGTCAATTCAAAAAGCTTTTTTTTTTATAAAAAAGCTTTATTTATCAATAACAAGCTAACTCATAATAGACAATATGGCAACAAAGAAAAATATAATAACATCTGAACATATTACCCCAAAAACATTATGTCTAAGAAGGGAAATATTTTTATTTAAGTTTTCACCTAGGAGGGAGGGAATGAAAAGGGTAATAAACAAGGGGGAGGGTATTGTAAATATAACAATAATGAATGAAGTCCTCATAATCTATACAATGAACATGTATACTATAAAGATTACATAAACAAAAAAGTCACTATCAAGACATATTCAATAATCTAGAGAAAGACAGACAGTTAAGGATTCATGGCGGTTGGACATTTTCAGAGCAGGTTTTAGAAGTAATGGAAGCATTAACAACATTTGATTGAAATAAGGTAGTTAATGGTAAATACAAGGAATCGCTATAATTTAAATATGGACAGTAAGATAAGTAGTATCCAATTAATGAAGATCACAAACAGGGAGCCACCAAGCCTTGTAGGAAATTTTAAATGAGCTCTTCCAATTAATACGTATTTTTAGTTGAAAAGCTAGTGATACAAATACATCAGTTTGTTAGGTTGTAGGTTATTGTAAAGAAAAATGATTAGGAGGAGCAAGATGGAGTCAGCCAGTCGCGTAGGATTACAGATGCCCGGTCCGCACTCTCAGCGGCATGCAACAGCTGCCGTGGAACCGGTGACAATTTACTTCACAATCCCCATGGATTCCCGTGTGCTGCCCGCTTGGCACTGGAGGATTCCCCTTCTCGTCTTGATTTTTTGGATTACCGCATTTTTGGTCCCGGATTAGGCCGTGCTCACAAACCCAGCCCTACCAGGACACGCGAGAAATTGGTGGAGGCAGCATCAGGGCAGCCCTTGGATATTGAGCAGTTGGGGGGCCATGAAGGGCAGCAAGCTGAAAACGGCCACCGCCAGCACCAAGCCCAGAGATGCCGCTCCCACCGAAAGCACCACCAAAATCAGACACGAGGTTAGTCAGAGTAAAAAGCTGTTGGGGAGGCCCAGGGAGGGGGTGTCTAAAGACTCAGTAGGCACTCAGCTACCGATAGCAAAAATGTTTTTTGTTTCTAAAGGACAGCCTTCTGCCATACACTCTAAGACCTCCACGCACACTCCTCCCCCGAGAGTACCCCTCTGGACCTGCTAACCACCCAACTACCTGCGCTAAATCAGCAGCAAGAGACTAGTTTAGCAGAAACAACCCCAGTGGAAGCGCTGCAAGCTGATGCAGGAACTACTGCAGGCCCACAAAGCTCGGCTGAGAACTTGAGTAACTCCCCTTGTCTCCTTGCTGTTGACTCTGCCAAGGGGGAAACTGAGCAGAAAAGCCAGCTAACTTTAGCCATTTCAGCTCAGAAAGGGGAAGGCTGCTCCTATACGAGTGGTCCTAGCAATCCCTCCATAACTCCTGAGGCTGGTCTTATCAAGTATATCAAGGGTTTGGAAGCTGCAGCCGGCGCACAAGCACCGTGGACTCCAGAAACTGGGCCTGAGAAAGTTTACTCGGTATTCCACGGCACAGGGACCTCTTCTGGTGAGGGGGGTTTCGACACAAGCGAAGACGACAGTGAGGAAGCAACTAAAGACAAAGGAACGGTGCAGCCGCCCAAGATAGCTAGAAGGGCAAAAGGCGCGGCCAACTCAAGTGGGGCTACTCAGATTCACAGATGTCCTACCCCTTAGACGAAGACGACTCTCACATGACAAAGTGGCAAAAGGTAAAGAGCTTGCCAGCGGACACTGCTGAACCCTCACTAGCTTCAATCCTAGACTCAATTAAAGAATTTAAGAAGAGGTTTGGTGCAGACAACCGTGCAGCCAAAGGGGGTGCTAAGAAGCTGCAAGGAGGCTTAAGGCGATTGAACAAAACATGCACTGATATAAGCGATCGTGTCTCTATGATTGAGGGGCACACCGAGTGCCTGGAAACGGAGACCACGGCTGTCAAAAAGCAGAGCAAGACTAACACCACCTGCCTAGTGGATATAATGTCCAAAATGGAGGAACATGAAAATCGCCAATGCAGAAACAACTTTTGCTTGCTTGGAATCCCAGAGGGGAAGGAAGGTGAAGACCCCAGGCGCTTCATTGTAAAACTCTTGCAAGAATCCTTCCCCGAACACCCAGGCTGGGATTGGGACCGTGAGGTGCAGAGGGCTCACCGCTTCCACTTCAACCTGAGGCAAAGTGGAAGTGGTATACTTTGGTAACTTCCTTCTGAGGCAACTAATATCTGACCAGGCTCGCCCAAACTCCAAGAAGGGGGCTAATGGTATAACATTTTTCGCAATGCCTAAGACAACTAATTTCCCCATTCCAGCAGCTGGGAGCAAAAGTGTACCTGATGAACCCTGCCAGACTTAAAGTAATCTTTAATGAGGGTACCAAAATATTCTTGTCCGAAATTAAGGCTGAGGAATACCTGGATGAGATTAAATCTAAGAAGGGCCTAAGATAAAGAGGGTACCACACAGGGCTCTTTGTTTTTTTTCTTCTTCCGTTCCTTCTTGCTCCTAATTCCCTGTAATTTTTTCACATCAGGTTAGCTCTATGTAGAGCTTAAGGTCTGTCGACTTAGCAATTTTCTACTTTAACTCCCAAGGGGGTTCTAGCCGAATGCATGACTACCTTGTTTTTAGGCGTGGCCAGCGGCTGAGACTCACTACTGACTTCCATCATTCAGGTAATTCATGATTGCTCAGAGAAAGGGAGTGGGTTGGGGAGGGTGGTATCTAGAACGACACAGAGGAACCAAGGACACCTTTTTACACATAGTCACTCACTTAGACACTGGGCAAGGTTATAGAAATCACCAAATGAATTACACTCAAAGGTTCGAGAAATTTCTGGCTTAAAATACCTAAATGGCTAAGATAGATTCACTCAGGTTTATCTCTGCTAACATCTGTAGGATGAACGATGCCTCAAAAAGGGGGTCAATACCATCTGCCTTCAGGAGACCCACATAGAGGGATCGCACAAACATCTATTAGACTCACTAGGGCTTAAGGTTTTGGTGGCTACTACAGTGGGCGCCAAAATAAAAGGAGTAGGAATTATGTCTGAAAGGAGACTTCCTCTTAAAAATCTCCGCATTAAATTCGACTCACTGGGTAGGTGGGCAATTTCCGAATTACACCTTTCTCCTAATCCCCCTTTTACCCTGTGCTCAATCTATGGAAGTAATACAGATGACCCGGGGATCCTTCATTTGATTTCCGGGGAGCTAGCGCACTGGCCTACACCAATAATAATTTGTGGCGATCTTAACATCAACTTGCCCTGTAACTGGAAAGGACAGCAAGTGGAGGTATAAAGGTAGAAAGCCCCTAGTGTATCAAGCACTAATTAATCTAGCTCAAACTCACAGGCTGAGTGACGTTTGGTCTAACCTAAACTCCACTCACCCAGCCACACCTACTTTTCTGCCCCACACCGGACATTTGCCAGCCTAGATTAATTTTTAATCTGATCCTCTTTACTGGGCAAATGCACCATAGACACTGCTCCGAGCTTCATGCTGGACCAAAATCCACTTATTTTAAACATCAGGGGATTGGGGAAGTGGAAGGAAGCACAGAGATGGAGCTTTGAGAAAGCCCTATTGCAAAATGTGTGCTATCGGTCTCATATTCAAGTTTGGATCCAGGAGTTTCTAGAAATAAATACTGGAATGGCCCGACTATGATAATATGGGACACACTAAAAGTGGGTATTCGGGGAGAGACTCTAAGGTTGTCAATCAGAAAAATAAGAAAGAAAATTGTTAATATGGAATCTCCAGGAAACACTAAAAAAAGCAGAAATGAAACTAGTCCAAATAGTTAATATTGGAATGGATACTGAGAACATTCAAAACAAAATAATACTCACAAAGGCGGAAATAGTGGCAGTATTCGAGTATTCGCAGAAAAAATGCAGCCAAGTGGGCGGCAATGCAGGAAAACAACTATGAGTGTGGCGACTGCATTGGTCACCATCTTGCTACTAAAACCAGGCAGCAGGTCACAGGCAGCGAAATACATGCCATTCAGTTGTCAACAGGGATTGAGACCAGTGATCCTATTAAAATGCAAAAGGGTTTTCGAGAATTCTACGCCGAGTTATATGCAGAAGAGATTAGTAGGTTAGCCGACTCAGGAGAAATGGAGATCACCAAATATATAAAAGAGGTAAACATAAGGCAGCTTACCCAGGATAACTGTGAGCAGTTGGATGTTAACCCGACCTGGGATGGCATCACAGAAGCCTTAGACAGCCTGCCAGATGGGGAAGCTGCAGGAATGGAAGGCATTACTATGGAATTTTATAAAACCTTTGCTCCCCAAATAAAATCTATCTTTCTTGCTGTAAAAAACGTCATATTAAATGGGGCCTCCCCTCCTGGTCCAATGCCAAAATCTCTATATTCCCCAAAAAAGACAAATCACCCTTAGAGATGGGCTCATATAGGCCTATCACACTCATAAACTGTGACTCCAAAGTCTTTTCCAAAATCCTCGCAATCAGAAAATCTACAGTAGATAAGTCCCTGGTGTCAGAATGGTAACACAGATTCATTCCAAAGAAAAGTACCACCAAACACATTAGGCGGGCCATCGCTTTGTTTGACGCAGCACAGGTAGCAGGAGTCCCGATGTCACTGATTCTATTAGATGCTGAAAAAGCATTTGATCGGGTCTCCTGGCGGTTCCTGTGGTGTGTCATGAGGAGGTTGGGCTTTGGGCCAAAACGTACACAGGCTGTACAAGATCTGTACCAGAGCCCGACGGCCTGTGTTGATTAATGGAAGACTAATGGAGCAATTTAACATCTCCTAGGGTACCAGGCAAGGCTGTCCTTGCTCCCCTTTGCTTTTTTCCCTCTATATAGCTCCCATAATTAAGCAAATGGAAAAGAATCCAGCAAACTTAGAAGTAAGCATGCAAGGAAGTGACACCAAAATTATGGCCTACGCTGATAACCTGGCCATAACCACTCCTGAACCCAAGAGTGCCATTTTAGCATTGGAATTGGAGGCACAAAAATGTGGAAACATATCGGGGTATGCATTGAATAAAAAGAAAACTCAAATAATAATGGACAAAGAAATTACTTGGATTGAAAGCCGGATTGTCCCGAAGGCCAAATATTTGGGGGTAACTATAACAGCTAATATAGACAAAATTGTAACCAAGAACCTATCCCCTCTGGCAACTGAAACAAAGAAAGCCCTCAAACAAATTGACAACTTACACTTGACTCTTGTCGGTAGGTGCAATGTAATCAAAATGACCTATTTCCCGAAATTGCTCTACTTTTTCCTTGCCATACTACTGGAATTCAGCAAAACGAAGCTGCAGAAATTTCAGCAACTATTCACGCAAATTAATTGGGCTTACTCACAACCTAGGCGGGCTCTAAAGCAACTGTCTCTCCCCAGGGAGCAGGGTGGTTCGGCTTTCACTAACATAGTGCTTCACTACTGGGCTTCAGTTCTGCAATACAGTACCAAACTGGTGAAGGAACTCTCCTTCAACCGGGCCTCCTTTACCATTTCAGCTCTTACTAGGAGAGGAGACCCGCCGCTGTCTTTTCAGGCAGGTATCCTTTGGATACTACAAACATGTCAGATTTAGGATACTGATGAACTCCTTAAGATTTTTTGCAATATTCGCAGGACATACGGTTTGGGATGACTTAACTACTATTCCCCTATCAGTGAAATCTGCAATCTGTCCGCTATCTTTGGTAGGTCCTATTTACAAGACTGGTATAAAGCTGGTACCACAAAGCTAGGAGAACTAATTTCTAGTGAAGGATTTAAATCCTTTGCAGATTTACAAATCAAATATGGTCTGAAAAACAAAGACGCCTTTAAATACTTTACTATACATGACTTTATTCCTCGTAAGGCTGGGGAACCCGCAGGGTTTTCAGAAATTGAATTCATCAAAGCATTACGGGCCCCATTGACCCCTCGGATAGGTCTTATATACTCTACAATAAATAGCCAAATTACAGATGATCTACGTAGAATAGTGGACAAGTGGCTCACAAAACTGGAGGCCCCACATAGCACGTTCTATAACTCACTGGAACTTTCCCAAAGTAACTTGCTGTCAGCTAAACTACAGGTGCAACAGTTTAAAAACATTGTCTTTTTATTAATTACCCCCAGTAAAATTGCTAAATGGGGAGCAGGCAAAGGGGAGCAGGCAAAGGTGCTCTGAGTGTGGCGCCGATGCAGTACACATGTTTGCCACCTGCCCAAAACTTACTCCAGTGCTTCTTAAAACACAGCACTTTCTGGGGAAGGTCATCTCCCAGGCTATAGTGCTGACTTCCATAACCATCGTGCTGGGGACACAAATGGAGGCCAACAGGAAAAAAGGTGGAGCACTTATCTTCGTCGCTATGAAAGTGTGGAGGATCCGTGTTGCTTCAGCATGGATAGAGACCGACCCCCTCCTTTCTCCCAATGGTTGGCTAGGCTAGTTGCGACCTATCACCTGGAAAAAGCTTTTTATGCAAAAAAAGGTTGCAAAGGGCGAAAGAAGGGGTAGACATCTGGGGACTTCTCACTACCTGGCTTGAACTGTCTGGTTCAAACAATTAATCTGTCTTCTTTCTCTCAAGGGACACCCTGCCTGAAAAGGGGAAGTTCATGGTCAGCCAAAAGCCGGATGGCGCTCACTCCTCTTTTTTTCCTCCTATGTATATTATTTCTTCCTTCTTTTACTTTGGATCTTTCCTTGTCATTTATTCTCTTTTACTGTATGTTCCTTTATTTGGTGACTAGCCCCCACATGCATCATTGTTCCATTTTGCGATTCCTTAACTGCGAAAATTAAGGAATCGCAATTAAGGAATTGCAAAATGCAATTCATTAAGAAATTCGCAAACACATTGCGATTTCTTAAAATTCCTTATTTGCGATTCTCTAATTGAGAATGGCAATTAAGGAATTTCTACCCATTCATTCCTATGGGCCTAGAGGCCTATAGGAATGAATGGGAGGGCATTCTCAATTTGCAATTCATCATTGTGAATTCGCAAATTGAGAATGGAATTTCAAGGGTGCAGGGGTGTCCAAATGACACCCTGTGGCACCCCTGAAATTTGCTTTTGGATACATCTTACACACACACATGCCCCAAGGGCATGTGTAACATGTAACAAGGAAAAATGTATTTAAAAGCATTTTTCTAGATTTTCGCAAATTTCCATGAAGGTCAACTTCATGGTAATATGCATTTCTAATGATGAATTGAATTTAAGGAATCTCAAATTGAGATTCCTTAAATGCATTCGCAATTTAAGAAATCGCAATTGTGCGATTTCTTAAATTGCGAATTTCTGAAAAAGGTTGGTGCATCTCAAATCGGGAAATTGCATTCGCAAACGGCGGAAAAATGCGATTCGCACCGTTTGCGAATGCAATTTACCTTGATGCATGTGGGAATAAGAAACCAATTGTTTTAGCGGTATATATCTCTTTTTTTCCGTTGTGTCCTTGAAACCTAGTAAATTTATAGTTGTTGGGTGTGGGGGGTGTAGGGTTGGGAGCTGAAGATTTTATCTCTCTCTATTTACCGCATTGGAAAATAAAAATTAAAAAAAAAAGTAAAGAAAAATGATTAGTCTAAGTCCCCCCCAAAAATTAGGTACATTAAAAGGTTGGTGGAACTGAAATACTTGCGTAATTTGAGCCCAAACCCTATGCCAAAATCACAGTATATTGGGACACCATAATAACATTTGCATAAATCACTGTTAGGGTAGTCACAAGACTAACATTTGGATGATTTATCTGGAGAGAACTTAACACACAATGAGGTGGAGTAATGCAAAGTTTGTGGTAAATAGAAAATAATGTTTGAGCTGTGCTTGAGGACCTGGATATTTTATAAAAGTGAAGCCAGATCTTGATCTAAAACAAAATATTCCAGGTAGGAGACAAGCTCCAAAACAAGTTAAGGTTTGGACTTGGTTCACATTGGATGCAGAGGCAAAGTAAACTTATAAATTATGGACCATGTAGGGCAAGAAGGGAAAGTCTTGACAAGTCTGATTTGCAAGTTACGAGGATGAACTTTCTTGTAAAGTAAAACAATCATCCAGGATAGTATTCATAAGAAGTGAAAAGCAATCCTGAAAGGAATATGGACAATGAAAGGTGTGCCTAAATTGAGGAAAAGAGATGGGTGCATCTCCTTCAAGTAGCTATGATATCCATATAAAACCCATATCCTCCCAAGATTTCTAAAATATAGTTCTATTGTGCATTTTATTAAGGTTGCTCAACTATATTAGCATAGCTAAGAGGGTAGTCCGGAAGAAAACAGCTGGAGCACATATTAACTGAAGCAAAGAACAAGTATGTCAAAAAAGGGAAGTAGAATTAAAAGAAGACTTAGAAGAAAAAGATAGAATCTTCTGTGGAGTAAATGGGTGAAATAAGGTTTTCTTCAAATACCAAAGAACATGGTAGGTACAATGAGATGTCTACGTTCAAAGAGATGCTTAACGTAACCCAAAACTTTATAATAGTAACTTAAATCTGGAAAGTTTGCCCCTCCTACTAGTTTAGATTTTTTTATTTTGGAGTGAGAGAGAGATCCTAGACTTTTAATTTCCCCATAAAAACTATGAGAGAACAGAATATATAATTTCTAAAAATGTTTTGGGAATATTCATTGACGGCATAGAAATAGAGTGGAGTAAGAGCAGAGAACGCATCATTTTAATGGAGTCTAAACATCCCCACGTTACAAAAATAATTTATTCAATGATGAAATTAATTCATTGTGAGTGTGTTTAGGAGTATATGAATCAAGTTGGTTGGACTGCACTTAGGATTCAGGTGTATATAAAGTTTTATAAATTGTGTTAACTTCTTCCAAGATATCCTTATCTTTAAATGGAGGAGTTCCCTGCTACTTAATTAAGGGGTATATTTTGAAACATTGCTTTTTGACCTTGAGATAATCCATTAATCATTTACCCACTTTATTACCGGCGCTGCTTTTCAGCAAATTTGAAGAAGCCTCCTTAGTTGAAATTTAATTAAATTTTATTTGGCATCAAGGAGATTTTTAACATCACTATTTGATTTGGAGGTGTAGTCTTGCTGTTCTAAATGTTTTATTGAGTTCAGAAAAGAGTTGTGTTCTTTAGCATGGGAATCAGTCTTTTTTTTATACATATCCAATAATATAACCAAAGACAGCAGCTTTAAAAGTGTCTGATAAAAGTTAAGGTGAAGTATCAGGATAGTGATTAAGGAAGAGTTATTTAACCACCATCAACGAAGCTAATGAGGAACCAAGTCCAAATCTGTGACTAGCACAGCCTGCTCTGAAAAGAGGATAGAGCAAAATGTGTGTTAAAATAAAAAGTATAGTCTTGTGAAGTGGGATTATACAGTCTCCATGAATCAATGAAAGCACTTTGTGAAATTGTGGGTTGAAATTGTTTATGCATCCTATGTAGGAGAATCCTGACTGATGATTGCCTGCCCCGAAATGGGTTCAAAATGTGGTAACGATCACCTCCTAAAAATAAAGGAATTATCATTATATTGGAAACATCTTTGAAAAATTGTGGGCCAAAAATTGTAATCAATTTTAGGTTGGGGCATAAATATTATTAGCCTATATGGGAATTCCATTCATCAATAATTTGGCAATAAGCTATTTACATTCAGTATCAGATTCCTGTGAGACAACCTTAAGATCCAAACTCTCTCTGCATAAAATTTTAAAACAATTTTTTTCGTTGGATGTGGAGGACACCAATACCGAACACACCCAACCATGTTTAAGTTTTAATGCTTCAGAGTCAGAAAGATGGCTTTCCTGTATAAAAGTAAATCTGAATTAGCTTTAGCCATAGCAGATAACACTCTCTCTCACTTTATAGGATTAATAAACCTCTTCATATTCCACAAAATTATCATGAATATGAAAGAACAAATGGAAAGAACAAATATGAAGGAGGTAGGCTGACTATCCAAACTGCAAAAATGGTTACAGAATACAATTATCATAAGGGAAAGAATGAAACGCGTGACAAAAAGTGAAAAACATATGCCATTCAAAAAAGGAAAAGAAAAAAAAAGAAGAACCGAACAAAAGGGAAGAAAGCATGAGATAGGACAGGGGAAGACAGTACATGTCAAAAACTGACAACTGAAAACTCATACCTTAACACAAAACACGAAGAAAACATGGACTGTGACAACACAGATGGAGATGGTGCATCCCACAAGGGCCACACCAACAACAGAACAGTTCGAAAGAGGATTGGGAAAAATCCTAGAATTTGCATATCCCAATGAAAACAAGTAAAGGAAGTTATCATATAAACTACTTCAAGAAAAACATCTTATGAAGATAAAAAGTAATGTAATCCAACAGATATGTCATGAAAGCCATTAGGGGGTAGAGAGGCCAGGTGTGCTCACAGTATCAGTCATGTGAAAGTTTACAAATCTTCTGAGTGCAAATGGCACCTCAAACGTGATGGTTTTGTTTTGATAGGTACCCTAAATGTGACATGGATAAAAGAGGCCATAGCACCTCCCAAAGTATGTAGCGCAGGACAAAGGTTAAGAAACTCTCTTTTTCTGTTGACTGTAGGGTTTAAATCACTCTGCACGATAAACATCTTCCTGCCTGACAACACAACCTGCTCTTTGGCCTTAGCTGCATTAAGCAGGAATAAAGGGACCCCCTCTGTAGCAAATTAAAGGTCAGGGAAAAGAGGGGAAAGCAACATATATAACCATATCAATATTTCCCTCATTGACCTACATCTCTTACTTCTATTATCATGAAAGTAAGCCAGTGACTGAAAGCGATCATCTCAGAGTTTTTTTTAATTTTATCAAAACATTACATTTCTTTTTTTTAAATATCTTACTCTTATCAAAAACATTTTTTATAAATTTTCATCAAAGAATTTCATTTCAAAATGTAATAAAAACCTAATCATACCTAAACCTGAATGCATCTAATCAATGGTACATTTCTTTTACAACCATCATCAGAAGGAGCAGGGTTTTCCATAAAATCACTAGAGGTCAAGTGTGGGTTTTTGGTTATATGACTGTACTTTGGCGGGACAATAAAGCTTCTTTAACCTGCCCATACCATCGCTGTGGAGAAAGTCTAAGAAAATCTGTATAGAAAGCACTTGACAGAAATGTAAAATGTAAATTGATACGTGTATAGCACACTGCTCACCCGCAAGGGTCTCAAGGCGCTTGTACGAATACTGCTGTGGAACCCATCCTGGCTTTCCCTGTGAGGCGTCCACTCCTGGGCACCCCCAAGGTGGAGGCCAGGCATCCTTAGCGTTGTGGGGGCCGTTGTGGAGATTAAGCAAGCTATTGCCCAGAGTTACAGAGTGGGACTCCATGATTGGAATAGGCACCGAGACGAGAATTATCTGGTCCGTGGAATTTTGAGCCCAAGACCCACCGAGGCAGGAAATTGAACCCTGGTCCCGAGCTAGACCTCTGCATCAAGGTCTGCCGCTCTAACCATTGAGCCACACTTCTCCACCTCAAATTTGGCGCGACAGGCTGAGTAAGATCTCTGACCTCCTGGTCAGGGAGCCTACTATCCCCTTGCGCAGGTCCATCCTTGTGCCCCTGCCCCAGCACCTCTCTGGTTCAAATAGGTGTTTGAGGCCCTCCTCTACCCTCAGGTTTCTGCCTGCGCCTCATCTCTGGTGGTCCAGTGGGAGAGCCCTGCTCTTCTGCTGGTCCGCTGTGCCAGCTTTCTGTTTTTTTCTGGTTTTGTCTGTCTGTGCTCCATTGTCTGTCTCTGCCTCATTTGTGCCCTTCCCTTCTTGTGCTTTTTTTCTCTTTGTGCATGTGCCTCCGTTGTCTGTCTGTACCTTGTTTCTGCCTTTCTTCTGCGTTTTCTCTGTGTGACTTTTTTGTGCCTTTATTGTGCCTTTTGTCTCTTTGTGTGTCTCTCTTATGCTTTTCCTCTATGTGCGCTGGCACTGCTACCTACATGTTCCTGTCTCCCAGTTGCTCTCCCTCCCCCTGACCCCTACTTAATGGTAATCCTGGTCAGGTAAACTAAACTCACTTTGCACAGCTCCTCCATTGCGCCCCAGCTCACAGCACCTCTCTGGTTCAGGTAGGTGTTTGAGGCCCTCATCCACCTGCAGGCTCTTGCCTGTGCCTCCTCCCTGGTGGTCCAGTGAGAGAGCCTTGCTCTGCTTCTGCTCCTGCTCCGCTGTGCCAGCCTTCTGTTTTTTTCTGGTTTTGTCTGTCTGTGCCTTTGTTGTCTGTCTGTACCCCGTGTTTGCTCTTCTTCTGCTTCTTTGTTACCTTTGTGCCTGTGCCTCCATTTTCTGTCTTTGCCTCGCTTGTGCCTTTCTTGTTCTTTTTCTCTGTGTGCTTTTTGTGCCTTTATTATGCCTTTTGTCTCTTTTTGTGCATCTCTTGTGCTGTTTCTCTGTGTGCCTTATCACTGCTGCCCCCGCGACCTCTCTCCCCTGCGTGTTCCCGCTCCTGAATCCCAACTGTTCTCCTTCCCTTAACCACTACTTAATGGCAGCAGCTGCAAGACAGTGTGAGTAGGACCTCTGGGTCAGGGAAACTATTCTTCTTTCACGCAGCACTGTAATTGCGCCCCTACCTCCAGCACCTCTCTGGTTCAGGTAGGTGTTCGAGGCCCTCTTCCACCCGCAGGCTCCTGCCTGCGCCACCTCCCTGGTGGTCCATTGGGAGAGCCTTGCTCTTCTGCTGGTCCGCTGTGCCAGCCTTCTTTTTTTCTAGTTTTGTCTGTCTGTGCCTCTGTTTTCTGTCTGTGCCTCATTTGTGCCCTTGAGACATTGGCTTTTTGGGCCTGTGCCTCCGCTGTCTGTCTGTGCCTTGTTTGTGCCTTTCTTGTGCTTTTTTAATGTGTGCATTTTTTGTGTCTTTTGTCTCTTTTTGTGTATGTCTTGTGCGTTTTCTCTGACCCCATGGCCCCTTCCCCCTGCGTGTTCTCACTTCCCACTCTCAGCTGCTCTCCCTCCCCACAACCCCTACTTAATGTAAGGTGTGCACAGCTGGCACACAGCTGGTGCGCCAAAGGCAAGCCCGTCTGCGTCCGTCGATGACCTGACTGCAGCCAGCACCAGAAACCCTGGTCTTCCGACCACCCACCACTATGACTCAGCAACCCTCCAGGCACTCAACCCTGGAAGAAACATTGTAGGAAAGTAGGATCTGCTTCTTATGGTTTCCCCTACTTTTTGCTTGATGTTACACTGTTTTTGACTAGTCTGACTGGGAACCTGCTAATCACGATCCCAGTCTATCTGCTTTCTCCCTAAAATGTATTGACATGTACATAGGTACACTCCAGATTGGATACTGGGGAACTCTTATAAGTCCCTTGTATATATTGTACACATGTACCCAGGGCATAGGTACCCCAGAGGCCTCCCATGGGCTGAAGCATGTAATATGCCACCCATGAGAGGCCATGCAAAATGGAACTAAAGGTCTGCCACTGCAGCCTGAGTAAGCTGGTACCTTCACCACTTACGTTAGATATAGGTTTACTATATCTGTAGGTCACCACACTAAAAACTAATAATTGACCCCTATAGCAGGCCTTAACAATCCTGAAGGCAGGGTGCAGGGTTTTACGTGAGAGGGTGCCCTGCATGAGCGGAGCCCCTCTGCAGCCCTTGGAGACCATTCTCCCGGGTTGTCTGTGACACAGCCAGACATATAGGATCTATCTAGAAAATGTCTGTTGGACTTTACCCGTTTTGCAGGGTCATCCCTGAACTTTTTGCATTCCTCCTGTATTTATTTTGCCTTCCTCCTGTATTTTTTCTGACCTGTTGTTGGCTGTTTTATGACTCTGGGCACTTTACCACTGCTGATCAGTGCTAAAGTGCATATGCTCTCCCTATTGTAAATTGATGTATGGATTAGTGACTCCATGATTGGCTCATTTGGTTTACTTGTCAGACCCTATTACAGTACACTGCATGTGCCCAGGGCCTGTAACTCAAATGCTGCTCGTGGGCTTGCAGCACTGGTTGTGCCACCCACAGAAGCAGCCTGTAAAGTGTGTCTCAGGTCTGCCATTGATGAGCCTGTGTACAGTCTGGCACTTCCATGTTGACTGGGCAAGCACACCCACTTGCCAGCCCCTAAACCTACCTTTTTCTGCATGTTAGTCACCCCTATTGTAGGCCCGCGGGCAGGGTGCATTGTATTTAAAAGGTAGGACATGCCCTGATGTGTTTTTGTATGTCCTGATAGTGAATTACAGCCATTTTCATTTTTCCTTATTGTACGGCTACCTGTTCCTCATAGGCCAGAATGGGCAGTTTGATTATAACATCTTATAATCCTAACTGTCTTGGGGAACTAGGTAGCAATTCGAGTTTAGTATGCCTGGACTCGAAATGATAGAATACATCTTTTAGTGAAGTTGGTTTTAACATTCTGTGTTTGAAAATACCACTTTTAGAAAGTAGGTATTTTCTTGCTTAACTGTCCATGGGTGGGAGGAGTTGCACTTGGGACCTGAATAGGGCTGTGCCTGCCTTCCACAATGCTGGCTCCACCTCCTGTGGTGCGTCTGATGTCCCTGGCCCACAATGTTAAAAGAAAGAAGGAGTCATTTCAACAAAGCTCCAGGACTGCACAGAACTGGTTTGGACTAGGCACAGACACTCTCTGCCTTCAGAGGACAAAGGATATGGAGACCCAGGCCCCAGAACTTTAGATCACTTTTGGGAAACAAGAAGAACCTTTGCTGAGGAGAGAAAAGATAAACTGAGGAGGAGACTATCCCTAAGCTGAGTTATGTTTGGGGGATTGGCCTGCAGGGGTTGCCTTACTGTCAAATAAAGGAGACAGGACTTTGTGCAACTTTCAAATCAACTTGTAAAGGATCTCCAAGGGCTTGAGATAAAGCTTGCCTCCTGCTGAAGTCTCAGGGACAACAGACTTCACCAACCAGCTCCCCTGCCTTCACTTGCTAGGAATTGAAGTGCCTGCTGTTGAGCTGGGCCTTCTGAGAGACTGTGTGTTGCTGGGAGCTGGAAGCGCGACTCAAGACAGAGAAGACAATGCAACAAACCACAGTGCTGCTGACCAAGGTTCTGCACTTCAGTTTCTCAAGTAAGCCAAATAAATTGTCTGTGCAATCTCATCCCGAGTGTGCCGCACATATACTCCACTGAATACCAGATAAAAAGTTTCAAGAGATAGAAGGACGGTGCACCAGAATGAAGTCAGAGATTCTCAGATGCAATCCAAATTATATTCTTTATTAAGTCTTCATGTTAAAAATGTTTTTGTGTGGACATCAGCCAATACGTTTCATTCCTAGAGGAACTTCATCAGGGCACAATGTTTATGTCTGGTCTGCCTCGAGCTGAATACAACAGTCAGTAGTCTCCTCAGCAACTGATATTCAATAGTGAATTGTGTTTCCTTCACGGTTTCATCAATCTCGCATCTGTCTCCACATCCCACAGCTTCACAAATATAAAAATCCAAGTAGGCGATAAGAAACCAGATCCTTCAAAAACATCAAGAGTAATCACATCAAAGTATAGAAAATCCCAGGTATCAATATTAAAGCTCAAAAACCTTCAATAACAACAAGAATGAACACAGCATAGTATTGGTCGGAATACGGGACGATTGGTGGACACGTCTACATTGACGAGGACTTTTTGGGATTTTATACTGATACCTGGAATTTTCAATACTATGTCGTGTTCATTGAAGTATCTCCCTTTGAGTGAAGGAGTCACTCTGCTGCATTTGCAGGCACCGTAACGCAACTGACCAGTCTGCTGATCCTGAGCTCCTGCAGACTCCTAAGGCTCCAGCAATGCAAGAGGTAGGGTCTAGCTGCCCTCTCACCAAGTTTGAGGTCAGTATCCCTTGTGGGGACAGCATACCTCAAACCCATGTGCACCGCATACATTTGCAAGTGCATATGCTTGTTAGTGTTCCCCAACTTTGTGCATTGGGGTGTCAATAGCCACAACCTCTGTGCACATTTTGTACCAAGGACTTTGGCCTCCTCACACTCTGTGCCCTGCAAGCTGATGTTTGGTGAAACTGCTAGATGTCCCCTTGCGACTCCTGTGCCTTCGGCCTGTGGGTCCATTTGAGGGACAATCCTGATTTTCTTGGGACATCTTATACCGGGCCAACTTCTCACATATATCAACTGCCAGCTGTCAATGATGAACCCCACCAAAGGGCAGTTCTCCTGCTGACCCTGCTTCTGTACGTTCACTCACATCAGGACCCCCACTGCTACCTCCAACCCACCAGACACCAACAAGCCCAAACCCATGAGCTGCATCCTCCTCAACATACGCTCCCTACACAGACAGGCAGTAGAAATCTGGGACCTCCTCAACACCCTATCGCTCTGATGTCGCCTTCCTCACAGAGAACAGGACCAACCTCAAAGCCACACCAGACATCGCAAATTACATCCCCAATGGGTACAAGATCCAGAGGAAGGACTTCCCCAACCAATCTCTGCAGGTAGACTTGACATTGTACACAAAAAATCCCCCTGACTCACTACAACCCACATGACGACTTCTCGTCCCCCATGGAACACCTCCACTTCCAGATCCAGATCCACCCCAGATTGACTCTATGTGGCACCCTCACCTACAGACCTACCGGACCGTGGGCCACATTCACCACTACCATCACAGACCTCATTGCGCCAGACACCCTCACATTCACGGACTATATACTGCTTGGAGACCTGAATTTCCACCTTGAAAACCTTAGCAACCCTAACTCCACTGTCCTTCTTGACAACCTCACCATCATTGGACTGCAACATCTCCTCTCCACACCCACCCACAAGGCAGGACACCCCCAAGACCCCATCTTCGCAAGTGGAGACAACATTTGCTTCATCCACACCACACAACTCCTCTGGACGTTCCACCACTGCGTCTACTTCTCCTTCTCGAGACCAACCACACACAAGCCTACACCATACCCCCTGCACAGGAACTGAAGCAAGATCACTAAAGAGGACCTTAACTCTGCCCTCAACCATGCTCCTCCATTCACCATGACCGATTCCAACTCTGCAGCCAACGAACTCCACAGATGGACCACGACTGCGCAAATATACTCGCCCCCTCCAGAACTTCAACAGACAATGCACCATGAAAGCCACCTGGTTCACCACTGAACTCCAAGAATCCAAGCGCACATGCCAATGACTAGAGAAAGCTTGGAGGAACAGCAAAAACTCAGAAGCACGTGCCGCCTACAAGGCCGCCATGACAGAACACCACCAACTCATCAGAACCATGAAGAAGAACTTCATCCAGGACAGTATCCTCTCCAACTCCCACAACTCTTAGGAACTCTTCAGCATCATACTAGAATTCACCATACCCCCCAGCAAAACCTCCAACATCTTTCCCTCCCAGGACCTCTGCAACAAACTCAGCTCCTACTTCCATCACAAAATCAAGACTCTCTAGGACAATTTTGACAAATGGAACCAGGGCACCGACACTACACCTACCACCGGCAATACCACCCAGCCTACCATCACCGCCAGGACCCCTGTCACCACAGGGGCCGGTGGCCATTCCTTTGGGTATCTGGCCGCAAAACTCTGGTACTCACTCCCTTTCTCCATGAGAGTAATGTCGAATCACTTGGCATTTCATAAAGCCTTAAAATCCTGGCTCTTTCCCTGCTAATAGTTATTTGTTGTTATTCACTAACTGGTTCTGGTCCGTGGGGTTCTGATAGCGCTGGGACGCCTCGTCGCTGTGGCAGCTACGCACTTTTACAAATCCTAAAATAAAATAAATAAATAAAATAAGACCATGAGGAGCATACACTCAGGAGTCCCCACCAACCCCTGCCAGCCGCACATCTTCCTCAGAGCCACCTCTGCTATAGCACCCGATCAACAATGTACTATAAACTGCATCCTCAAAACAGACATGCTCCCCGATTACTGGAAATGCGCAGAAGTCAAGTTCCATCTCAAGAAGCCCTCTGCCGACCCAACGGACCTCAAGAACTACAGACCGTTCTTTCTCCTTCCATATGGAGCCAAAGTCAACAAGCAGCTCACAAACTTTATTGAATCCAATTCGGTCCTCAACACTTCCCAATGCAGATTCCGCTGTAACCACAGCACTGAGACTTCCAGACCACCCTCCTTGCCCCCACAGATGACATCCTCACCCTCCTCGACCAAGGCCGCATGGCTGCCCTCATTCTATTAAACCTCTCAGCAGCCTTAGAATCCGTCTCCCACCAAAAACTAACAGCCAGATTCCACAATGTCGGCATACAGGGAACTGCCCTAGACTGGATCAGCTCCTTCCTCGCCAGCCGAACTCAAAGAATCAGAGTCTCGTCCTTCCTCTTCAAGCCCACAGAGATCAGCTGCGGAGTACCACAAGGATCCTCACTCAGCCTCACGCTCTACAATATCTACATGGCCACCTCAGTACCATCGGCAGAAATCACAGACTCAGGATAGTATCATACACCGATGACACCTAGCTCATCCTCTCCCTCACCAAGAAATCTGACATAATCAGACAACAGTTTCCAGTAAGTAAATGAAAGACGTTGCATCCTGGATGAGCAGCAGCTGCCTGAAGCTCAACTCAGAGAAAACAGAAGTCCTCATCCTCCGATCCACCCCTATGCATGGGACGGTTGTATGATGCTACAACGCGATCCAAAAGATCGCAGTACATCACAACAAATCTTTTACAATGCAAGTCGTTACCACGACTTGAGCTGTAGGGTGCTGGACTTAGGAATAGTAAGATTTACTATTCCACCTCTAGTCTACGTACAGTAGGGAAGGTGTTGGAATAGTAAATCTACTATTCCTTAGTCTAGAGCGCCCTCCAGCGCACGTCGTGGTAACGACTTGCGTTCTAAAAGATGCATCGTAATGGCACCACAGTGTTTTGACCACGGTGTAAAGGCTGTTTACCCATGGGACAACACCTGGTGACCCACTGCCCTTATCAACCCTCCCACACCCTACAGACCACACCTGCAACCTCAGCTTCATACTCGACTCCTCCCTCACAATGAACCGACAGGTCAACACTGTATCTTTCACGTGCATCAATACCCTCTGTATCCTCCGCAAGACCTTCAAATGGACTAATGGAAGGCACTTTATGCTGGAATCAACAAATCTCTACTCCTCAAACTCCAAATCATGCAGAACGCCCCAGCCAGACTTGTCCTCGGCATCTCACAACAAGACCACATCACCCAGCACCTACAAGACCTCCACTGGCTCCCCATCAAAAAGAGAGTGACCTTCAAGCAGATCTCCCACGCCTACAAATCCCTCCACAACACTGGACCTCAATACTTCAATGAAAGAATCTCCTTCTACGTACCCAAGAGAAACCTCTGCTCAGCCGACCTTGCCCTGGCTGAAATCCCATGCATCACCAGAGCCAGAACGGGAAGAAAAGCCTTCTCCTACATTGCTGACAAGACCTGGAACAAACTCCCCGTCAATATCTGACGAAGCTCCACACTGTAAGCATTCAGGAAGAGCCTCAAGACCTGGCTCTTCAGATGAGAAAGAGCTGCTTGAGTCCTACCTCCCCCATGCCTTCAGACCCTCGCAGGTAAGTAGTGCGCTTCACAAATCTCTGATTGATTGATTGGAAAGCCAGGTGAACATGGAAATAAATTGCCCCCAAAGAATAAGCGAAGTAATCCAGTAATCTCTGTATTGAGGAGGGAACCGCATGCACTATAAACTCAGGAAAAGTTGATTTTCCTACCAAATCAGTGTGAAATGACAAGCGAGGTTTATAAGTGAGCAAGTTACACATTAATGGACACATGAAGATGTAGTAAACTGTGAATAAAGCAGTGCTGAAAAGACGCCCAATAGGATATATTAGGCAACAATTGGAGGGAGCATTGTGAAAATAGAAATGAAACAGCATTAGTTGTGGTAAGTGAACCCCTTTTGAAGTAGCAGAGCACATGAAGCAGGGAAGTCTGCATTTTCGACACAAAGGCAGCCTCCTCAGCAAGCTAGGAGAATCCAAGATAGCGGCAGCAATGTGGAGAGTGACATTCCAGGCTAAAAAAGATAAAGTATGGTGCAGCTACATTACTTACCAAGGGGTTGCTCCAGTCAAGGCACCATGAAGGGGGTAATGACTTGGTGTTACTAGCTGTAGTAGCGTTAAAACTGCACTTAATGGGATTGTTGTCCATTGAGGTATGGAATTCTACCGTAGGTGGCCATCTGAAGTGAGTCATGCCCCCCCTGCTACTTTCTCCTGGCAATGGAAGAGGAAGGGCATCATTTTGAGCCAAGTTGTAACAGAGCTTCATTCATGTATTTGCAAGCAAATGACTCATCTGACTATCTAGCATTATTAACTCCCCATTTAAAGGGAGGAAAATATTTTATTCCTAATAGCAGAACTTTTGTTCTCTGCATCACCAGAAATATTTTGTTTCCTATCCATCTGTGAGAATGACATCAAACATCACACCAATTTATGGTGACCACACCAACATAATTTCTCCAGTTTATAATGTGTCCAGAATATTATGCAAAACATGACAGTCCCAAAAAGCCAGCCTAAAAAATATAAGCAGTTAGAAAAAGCTCTTAGCATGTGAGGGACATCAAGTTTTTATTTCCCAAGCACCCTGTGCAGCTGTCTTTTCCGCATAACTTCAAACTCCTGTGTTGTCTTCTGTTGTATATTATTCCTACCTTTGTTTCCATGCTTTCCTCTCCTTTAGCCTTCCTTCATATGTTCCAGAATGTAGGTGGCTCTGGACTCTTCCTGGCATTCTAGGTTGAGACAGTTTGTGCCTGGCCAGCTCCTTTTGAAGATGTCCTGCTGTATCTAAACCTGTTATTGTGCACTGGAAGTCTTCGGAGTATTTACTACAATTTTGGCGACGAGGATGGGAATTTCGTGCCAGCGTTACAGCCACTCATCTTCGAAAGACAAAGAACCCATCGTGTGCAGCCTTGCATCCTTAACTCCTGTCCTGTGCCAGCTTTCCTTTTTCAAGAACTTTTCACCAAATTGTGAGTAGCCTTGTTCTTCCAGCGCGAGCGCACCCGCAACCGCTATTGTTGCTAGGTGCTGGTTCCTACGTCATTGCCTTCTTCGTGATAGTGATGTCATCGCGCTAGTACCTTGTCCACGGTGCATGCGTTTCAAGCCTCTTCTGCATGCGTTCCAAGCCTCGCTTTGATTCCTCCTTTTGTGGCGGCCATCTTACCTCTTTATTTACCATTGTCTGCCTACTTCAAGCCTCGTTTTCGATTGTATTATCGTGGCGGCCATTTTGATTCTGTCACTTCACTCGAAAATCTGCAATCTCTCTCTGTGCCAGTTATCTTCAAAACAGATTGCTGCAACTTGTGGACAACATTTTAATTGATGTAACCTAATATTTTTCAGGTATGTTTTCCTGTTAACAACAGTTGTTTTCTGAATACTGCGTTTGTTTTCACATTTTGTTTTCCATTGACTTTACTTCATCTGATATGGCACAACAAATCCCTGTTACCTTACCACCACAATTTTTACCTGAACCTGGTATCCCAGAGATACCTTGGGAGGATTGGTATATTATGTTCGACAATTACCTCGAGGCACTTGATGGACAAGAATTTTCCGCAAAGAGAAAAAAGGCTATTCTTTTGAGCACTCTTGGCAAAGAAGGGCAGAGAGTTTTCAGATGTTTGCCAATAATTTTGAGAGCTAATGGTCAGGATATGGATGATGAATTTAAGGAGGCTGTAGCAAGACTCGAAGTCAGATTCTGAAAGGAGGAGAATCTAGTCATGACCTGTTACAAGTTTTACACTCAGCGTCAAAAGGAGTCAGAGTCAATAGATGACTTTGTGGCTCGACTCAGAGAGTTGTCTATTAAATGTAAGTACGGTGCCATGAACGACGAACTTATAAGGGATCCGCTAATTGTCCAATGCTCTAAAAAAAGATTCAGGAGAGACTATGGGCGGCAAAGATTCCTTCATTAAAGGATGCCATTGACTTGGCAAAAGTCATTGAAGAATCTAGCAAGTGTATGAAGGTTCTGGATTCTCATAAATTGAGTCCTCAGCAAGAAGTCTCTGTAGTTTCCGATAGGAAAAGTGCTACGGAATGTGAGCATTGTGGAGGTGACAATATTGCTGTGGTGAAAAATAAACCAAGATTTCCACCAAAGAAAAGTTTCCCTACCAACAAGTTATGCAATAGATGCGGAAGCAATGGTCATTCTTCTGACGCAAGGTTTTGCTTCGCTGCAAACAAGGAGTGTCTCAAGTGTGGCAGAATTGGACACTTCTCAAAGATGTGTAAAGCTAAGCCTAAACAAAGACTTGCTACTGTGGATGACTATGATTGCGAAAGTACAACTGAGGGTGAAAGACTCTTGGTGGTGGATGAAGTTGATGTAATTGGCGAGGATCCAAGACAGAACAGACAAAAGGCTGTTTTCAAGATTGACTCTCATGAAGTGTCATTGATGGTGGACACAGGGTCGCGTCATACCATCATTCCTAAATTTATCTTTGACACTTTTTGGGATGGTTTAAGCTTGAAAGAGAGTGATATTTCTCCTAAGGGTTTCAACTGTCAAAAGATCGAAATTCTTGGTTTCTTTGAGTCTAAGATTTGTTTTGAGAAGAGATCTACATTTGGTAAGGTGTACGTCTCTATTGATGGTCTTCCCATCCTTGGTTGGGTACATCAGTACGATCTATACATCGTCATCAACCCCAGGGCAAAAAATCTAATTATGGTTGTGGAAGATGATTCTCTTGAAAGTATTCTTAATGAGTTCAGTTCTGTATTCAAGGAAGAACTTGGTGAGCTGAGAGGGTATTCCCACCTCATTAGACTTAAAAAGAATAGCTTACCTGTACAGCACCGTGTGAGAAGGGTTCCAATTTCTATTTGTGAGGATGTGAAGGTGTTTTTTGATGAAATGCTTCAGTCTGGAGTGATAGAACCCACGGAGGCATCAGCGTGGGTTTCTCCGGTCGTCATTTCTAAAAAAGCTGATGGAAAATTGAGGTTCTGCGTTGACCTCAGGGCATTGAACAAGTGTGTCGTTGCTGACACATTTCCCTTGCCTAATATTTCCGAGATGGTGTCTACTCTTCAGGGAGCAAGGTATTTTTCTAAGCTAGACCTGAAGAGTGCTTACCATCAGGTCGAGCTTCACGAGTCCTCAAAGCACCTTACTGCCTTTATCACTCCGGAGGCAATTTTCCAGTTCACTCGTCTTCCCTTTGGTTTGATATCGGCGGCGAGTGTGTTTCAAAGGTTAGTTACTGAAATTTTCAAGGGGTTAAAGAATGTAGTGTTCTTTCAGGACGATATCTTGATTTTTGGAAATTCGGTGGCTGATCATAATCATGTTCTGAAAAATGTTTTGCACAGGATTTGGGACACTGGACTTACCTTGCGTAGGGAGAAGTGCTCTTTCCTTGTTCAAGACATTAAATATCTAGGTCATGAGATATCGTCTAGCGGAGTTAAACCAAAAAAAGATCTTCTTGAGGCTATATGTTCTGCCCCTTGTCCTGCTGATAAGGACCAATTACGTTCTTTCATGGGATTGATTGAATATTATTCTAAATTTGTTGAGAAATTTTAAGAAAAAACTTTAGCTTTTGAGAGCTTTGTTAAAGAAAGGTTGTAAGTGTGTTTGGGGGCCTGAGCTTAAACTCTGTTTTAATGACATCAAGGATGCTATCTGCAGCGCGAAGGTTCTTGCGCCTTTTGATACCAACAAGGTCTCTACTCTGTTGGTTGATGCAAGTGCAAGTAGTCTGGGCGCTGTTCTTGTGCAAACACATAGGGATGGGGAAAGGCCCATTGCCTTTGCTTCCTGCACTCTTTCTCAATGTGAACGGAATTACTCTGTCACTGAGAAAGAGGCTTTGGCCGCTGCCTGGGGTGCTCACCATTTTCGAACCTACTTGTGGGGTACCCGCTTTAATCTAAAGACTGATCACAAGCCTCTTATCCGAATTCTTTCCCCTGGTGGTGCAGCCTGTAGTTCCCCAAGGTTGGCCAGGTTGGCCTCTAAGCTTCAGGAGTATCACTTCGACATATCTCATATTCAGGGTTGGAAAAACTTCCAAGCAGATTGCCTGTCCAGACTTGCTGTGCCTACTAATTTTCAGTCTAATGGTGGCTTCAGTCTCGAGGGTGCTGAGGAAAATATTGCTTGGATTAATGATGTTCTTTTTCTTGGTGAGAGTTCTTTTTCACGTGCTGATTGGTTGGAAGCTATGTCTAAGGACAGTGTTTTGCAAGAAGTTATCCAATTAATTAAATTGGGTTCGAGGAGGGAGAGTCTCTGTTCGTCCTTTTTTAAAGATTATTGATGATCTGTCTGTCTGTGAAGACAATGTCATAATGCGTGGAGACAAATTTGTTCCTCCTGCTGATTTAAGGTCCAAGCTTATTGCCATAGCACATGAGGGCCATCTTGGCCAAACTTTAACACAACAGAGACTTAAGTTGAACTTTTGGTGGCCTGGAATAGACTCCTCTGTCTCTTCCTGGGTTGAGGATTCTCCTACGTGTAAGGTAGGAGAGAAGAGGTTGAACATTTCTGTTGGTTCTCACATTGGTGAGCTACAATTTCCTGAGGTTCCGTGGCATACCATTTGTCTGGACTTTATAGGTCCTATGAATGAATTACCTGTGTCCCAGAGGTTTGCTGTTGTTGTTGTGGACTGCTTTTCTAAATGGTTGTCTGTCGAGTTTTTGAAGAACATCACCACTGATTCTACCATCAAGCATCTAAGATCCCTATTTTTCTTAGAAGGATTTCCTAATGTCATGATTACTGACAATGGCACGCAGTTGGTTTCGCATAACAAGCGCACCTTCCTTTCTGAATGTGGTATTTCTCATCATAGAACTTCCCTCTATATTCCCCAAGGGAATTGTTTATGTGAGCGCTTAAATAGATTGGTCAAAGGTACTATTCAGATGGCTGTCTCTAAAGGTGCTTCAGTTTCTGATCTTGTACGTGAAATGGTTTATGCTTATTGCACTACCCTTCATGGTCCTCAGCTCAAGTCTCCCTTTGAACTCATGAGGGGTAGGGTTCCTAGCACCAAGTTGACTCCCTCTTGACTTAAGGGTTTGGTACTACAGTCTGATTTAACTAGGAAGGTTCCTGAGACTGTTTCCTCTCCTTCTCCTTCTAATACGTCTTCTTGTGTGAAGTTGTCAAAGCCTGTTTCAAATAGACTTTCTAAGGGTGACCTTGTTAAAGGGAAGTCTGGCAGAGTTTCTGGTGGTTTGTCTAAATTTCATGGTCCTTTTTCTGTAAGAATGGTTTACCCTCATTATGTTGTTCTCTCCAATGGGGAGAAGTGGAGCTTGATGAGAGTGGCTCTTTATCAGAAAGCTCCTTCTGGTTCTGATTCTATGGTCTCTAGTTCTCTTCCTGTCCAGGTTCAGCGTGATTGTTGGGATGATTGTTCTGGTTACATGTTCATTCCTTCTCATGCTTCTCAATCTTTCAATTCTGTTCAGGTTTCTGGAAGAAGAGATGGTGGGGGTTATGCTCCTGACAGTGGTGAGGTTCCTGACCAGTCGGTCCTTCCTCCTGGTCCTGGCCCTTCTCAGTCTTCTTCAAGGTGTCAAAGGTCTTGCAGACCTCCCCTGTATCTTAATGATTATTTTTGTGATTGATCCAATGTTTAATGAACCGAGGTGTGTTCCCTTCTTCTAGTTTTCATTTTGTTTCCTGACCTATTTCTCTTTGCTTTGTTTTTTGCTTTCATCTTATTGTTCTTCCTGGTTTTGCTTTTGTTTTCAACGAGAGATCTTTTGTTTTCAACGAGAGAAGATGTGTTGTATATTATACCTACCTTTGTTTCCATGCTTTCCTCTCCTTTAGCCTTCCTTCATATGCTCCAGAATGTAGGTGGCTCTGGACTCTTCCTGGCATTCTAGGTTGAGACAGTTTGTGCCTGGCCAGCTCCTTTTGAAGATGTCCTACTATATCTCTGTGGATTAAACCTGTTATTGTGCACTGGAAGTCTTCAGAGTATTTACTACATCTTCCCTAAGCAGCCATCTATTTTTGTTGACCAGAGTGCTCCCATCATATCCGTGGGACACACTGATATGGAAAAAAAATGCCAAAAATGCAGAAAACCTGAAACAGGGCCAGTCTGTAAAGTCCTAAATAATAGCTTAAGTAAATCCTTTGTTAATTAGGGCAATGTGATTATACCATCCACAGATGCCCTCATTCATAGAAGCTTTGTTTTGGTCAGTTTTTTTATTTTCTTTGTAGACATACTTCCTCACATTCGTATAATGTATAGCAATTTTTCTGATTTTACAAGTGGGGCCATTGCCGTCTGGGGTCTCAATATAGAAGTGCCCGGGGGGCACAATTGGTATTTAAGCCGGCTTTGCATGCCCTGGGCATTTTGGTATTACAGAAGGGGCCGCAAAATCTTGTTCTGATAGCGCGGGTCCACATAAAGCATCAACGCTATCTTCGGAGGGCGTTCCAATATTTGCATGGGGATGTGGCCCCATGCAAATTTGGGAATCTCTTTGCCTCTGCACCTCGCCTTATTACAGACGTGGGCGTTTAGGCTGAAACAAAGCTGTCAGGATGTGCACTGACAGTGCGCCCCTGATGGCAGCCCTCTGAAGGGGGAAAGGGTGTCCTATGGCCCCCCAGATATCCCTTTGCAGGTGAGTGCAGTCACTCACTGCACCCACCTGCAAGGGGATCTCTAGTTCCTCTTCAAAGTGCAGCCAGGTTGCTGCCGGCACTTTGAAAACACGGAGCAGCTTAAAAGCAGGCGGTCTGTTCTTCACAGGAATGCAGCTGCCCCAGGGGCAGCACATTCACCATAAAGCAGCGCATTTTCATTGTTTGCGCTGGGCGCAGCTTTTAACGCCTTAACTGCGCCGGTTTTTCCTCCGCGGTGCGGGCGTTCTATTGCGTGGGCGGGGCTCCGTCGGCGAGCTCGGAAGGGGTTGAAAGGTACCCCTGGTGCAAACATGTTGTTTGCATAATACAGGCCTATGTGTCTAAGATTGAGGGCAAGGATTTAGACTTTTTATCTCTTTTGAACGTATATTTGCTAATTGTATGGGATTGTTTGATGTCTGCAGTCACAGAATGAAATTATAAAATGTTACCTCCTCGTTCTCTGTCTAAACCATGCCCCAATTACCCATACACTAAGCTGTGATTGAGGTTGTGAATAATTCTACAGCTTTTTCCTTTCATCTGAGCTCTGTTTTGCTTTCTATCTAAATCACAGCATTTGTTTTCAAAGAAACTGGGCAATGTACACCCTGGGATGTGGCCCATTCATTGGTCTACTGGACCACCCGATCAAATTTAGAGGTGCCCTTCAGGCAAGTGGTGCAGTAGCTCGACTAAAGCTGTTAAACTATTTAGATTTGGCATTATTTGTGTTGCACCTGCTCCCCAATGGTTTTTTGTTTTCAAAGAATCCTTTGTAAACAAAGTATCACTGGCCCTGGTGCATAATGGATCTGTGCATTATGGCCATTTATCGATTTTCCTACCCCAGACCAGTACGCCTCACATGGAGGTCTTGTACTGGAAAATCTAGTGATGGTTGCCCTGCCCTAAATAGGGTGGGGTGACAGACAGTATGAACGGGCTGTCTACTGCTGGATGGGCTGCCAGATTAAAGGTTTATACCTGCAAAGATAGCTACGGCTCTGTTGGTTTAAATCGAGTGAGAAAGCCACCAATCTGTTGATGATTCCCCCTTCTTATATTACCACTAATATTTATGTTGTTTTATAAGTTATGGTGCATTTCCAAGTTTCTTAAAACTTGAAAATATAACGGTTATTGCACATTTTATGTTGCAAAGAGTTGTCATTTTTTTCTAAGGGGCAAAATAAACTGGTTTTTGAAAATAAACATCAGCACTAGTTAAATGGTGACGTGAACCCTAAGGGAAAATGACTGAATCCGGACACCAGCAATGCCTGCCCTCGCTTTCAGCTTCTGGAACTTCAGGAGTTAGTGACACCTACTGCCAGAAAAATCTTTTCAAATCAGGCACAGTATGATAATATCATTTTATGATTGTTATTTTTCAATTTACTTTCTGCCAAGCATTCTTGCACATGGATTGACATCTAGGTTTATATGTACATTGAGCCCGTTCAATCAAATGGCAGATAATATTTGTTTCCCATTTACAGTGTAATTACATTTACATTATGTATACACCAGTAATAGGTATAATGATGTTGATTGTATCAACCCAGAACAGCATTTTCAGTCCTTCTTTATGTACTGTATTCATGGAAAATAGTGCATGCACCCAGTCATGCGAGTGAGCATGTATATTCTATTAGTACCCTTGTTTTCCTCCCTACACTAGGGCAAACCACTGCCTTCTTAAATTAAATCTTCATGTTCAAACCTGCAGCCCACTGCTAAAACCCCATAAATAATTTACAGGATAATCTAAAAAGATGTATTTCTTAAGACTTACAGAATGCTATAGAATATTTAGTTGAGGTTTGCAACTAAAAGTTCTAAATATTTTATATACTGAAGCTCAACTAAAAACGGCTGAGCTAAAACACACTAAAGCTAACAATAAATGGTTTACATCTGTGTTTCTATACTTAAAACAGAAAGAAGGTCACACAACAGCTGCCGTACTTGCACATCTGCCCTGAGTTGCAAAGATGTTGCTGGGATTTACTCTTGAAACACACCTGAAGTCCATCAGCAAACCAGGAGTGTAATGATGAATTACAAATTGTTTTATCTGCATAAAGAATTGCTTTCCCTCATTTTCTACCCACTGGTGTCCGGTGGCATCATCAGTATATTCATTCACGCTAGTAGTACCTTTGCGTCATTTTATGACTGTTTCCTCCACCAAGCGTCCATAATGAAGTGAACATGGGGGCTCCAGAACTGGTATCTGATATTACTGACGTTATCTGGAATTGTTATTACATGATGCATTTTCATCTCATTTAAATCTTTAAAGTATACTTTAGTAGTGAATAATGAAAGACTACACATTTTAAATTGAATACAGTGTTGTTGTGTACTAGTTATGGTTCTGCCTCAAACTCGTCAATCCACTCAAGCTCACCAGTTATGGTTAGCTAAGCACACAGCATACCCAAAAACGTCTGCCATCCCAATGTTGAAAATACAATTTCTTAAAAGGTACAGAAACAAACAAATTTAAATGTAATTTAAGTATGGGTTTTCCTAGAGCTTCTATATAGGGAGAACATGTTTGGTCAGTTTGAATTTAGGACATCCATAAGTGTTTACAGTTAAATGAAGAGCTTCTGTAAAAGAATGTGGTCATAGGACAAGAATGTAGCCATGCTTTAGTAGGTCAAATGTAATCATTAGTTAGTGCACAGGATTTAACTGGCACCTCACCATCACCTTCTCAGAATAATATAGGATCTGGAAAGACTACACCTGAAGACACAGACTCTGATGAGATGTATGATCCAACAGAATGCTGCCACTGGGGTAGATGTACCACCTCATCCCAGTCAAAGGCATTACTTTATCTCCAACATCCTTGTTTCCTGGCAGCAGACTGAATCATACTCGGTAATAAAACTAGCCAATCATTCTTTGATCATTTTGATTGTGCATCTGCTATATTCCATGACAGAATCTTAATACCACAGGATCAGAGTCCATCTTAGGTAAAGGAAGGTGAACAAGACATGAAGGGGAACCGCCATGGTTACATTAATGTCTAACAATATTGGAATGGTTGGGGTGTGCTTAATAGAGCCAGTGATTGAAAGTCAATCAAAAAATGCTACATTATCAAGTGGGGCAATAGGTTCCCTGTTTGAACCTTTCATACAATGGAGATATTGCTCACTGGACACTGATGTTATGTGGAATAAAAGAACTAGTTTGAAGGGGCATGGAGTGATGTCGATTAAAGAATCCCAAGGGTTTACTTTGAATTCATCATGGTTATCTAATACGATGGTTCAAACAATGCAACACAACCCTCACAGCCAAGGGTTTCCTGCGATATATAACCACAAGATTCACAGGAGAAAATTTATGGCTATACTCTACCCAATCCAGAGTTCTCGTAGAAAAAATGTCCCTAAAGAGTTCCTCTTAACACCGTGAATTGGTTTTCACACTATACACCACATTATGCTTTAAATAACGCCTGTCTTCTCTATTAGCTGGAGTGAGCGTTGAAACTGTAGCTAATATTATAACAGAAGGGGGCATATTCACAAGGAGCTATCGCTGAATTAACGGCACTTTATCGCAGCCAAAGTCGTGATACATTTACCCCACCATTCACAAGCTGGTGCTAACAGTAGACATCGTTAGGATTCCCGCGATACCAGTCCCAAAACCTAACACCACGGCGGACACCACCAACTAACGCTCATGAGATGCAGAGTAGGCGTTCCTGTGCAGAAATACATGAAAAAAAAAACACCACTTTCACAATGAAGTGACAGATCTGCGAAGCGAACCGAAAACAGGTGATAAGCCAAGGTAGCCGCAGGTATTTTAAACCTGCCTCAAGCTGGTGTAAAGACGGATGACTACCTGGAGTAGGCATCGGAGCCCTGCACATAGCCACAACTGAAGAGGAAACAACACCATGGAGCTACTCATCATGCAGCTCGGAGCCCCAACAGGGCCACATCACCCACCGCCACCCCCGGGTCCGCCACCACCCCAGGACCTGACCCACATCCCCCGGACCACCACAGAGGCCGCGCAGAGTAAGACAGTGGGCCTACCAAAAATGCACTGCTATAACAGTCCTGAAGCACAAGGAAGTCATTGCCCACAACAGGCTCAAAATTACAACCATTCACCGCATCATGACCCACATCACCCACAGGCTGACGGTCCCACACAGTGGAGAACCAACATCCCTCCACAGACAAAGCCGCTGGCTGTGCTGCACCTGTTGGACTCTTGTACCTTCCAACTAACAACTGCCAGAGTCGGAGGGGTCTCACCCCCAGCCCTATCGAAGTTCATCACATCTGTCCTTGATGCCATCCTCAACTTCATACCCCAGTACCTTCACTTCCCCAACACTGCGCAGGAACAGTTGGAGACAAAGCAAGGCTTCTATGCCATAGCCGTATTCCCAGCCATGTTGGGGGCAAATGACTACACACATGTTCCACTTGTGCCCCCTGCAGATACTGCACACCACTACCGCAGCAGAAAGCACATGCATTCCATCAATGTGCAGGCAATAGTGGACCACCGGGGACTCTACACCAATGTCGTCACCAGCTACCCAGGTAGTGTGCATGATCCCTTCATCTTCCGACAGTCCATCATCAACTACTGCTACCAGGATGGCACATATGGCACGGGACTGCTCGTTGGTAAGTACCAAGTCAACACACCAGACATACCAATGCCTCCACAGCACAATGCACAACTGTGGGGGTGCACAAGTGACCAAACCACAATCAACATGTCAAACTACACGAGCACCTACCAGACACGACCACACCACTCCATGATCATCCTGACCTATCCCTGAACCCAAAACAGACACTTCGTGGCACCACAGCCACACAACAGTGTGGAGTTGCAAAATGCATCCATAAGACATTTGAGGCACTGCTCTGCCCACATGACCCTACCCCAGTCTCCCGCAAGTCAGCATCGTGTGGCGGTGGGCCCGTTTTGCCCACTGTGCATCTGGTGCCACTAGCCCTGTGCGATTCATTTCATCCCCTTTGTAGTTCTAACATTACATTTCTGGGTGCCTGATGACTGTTGGTGTAGTTGCCAGCATCAGCTACTCTTTGTGGCTGGCTTACACACACCCCACACACAGACAGCACAGTCATCACTGGACTGGTGGACCTGCCATCACATTCGGCCGCCAAATATTGACTCTTTTCTACCTACACTGTCACAGGTGATATGCACTCTGCCTATGGATGATGACAGCCCTCAATATCCGAACACACCCTCCCACAGCAGTACAAAGCGGCACACATACGCACCAGGGGCATTGTAGAGCGCACATTTAGCGCATTGAAGTCACGTTTCAGGTGCCTGGACAGCACAGGTGGGAAGCTCCTGTATAGCCCGGACATCGCATGCAAGCTGATCGTTGCATGTTGTGTGTTGCACAACATCTGTGTTCGCACCAAGGCCCCATGGATCCTAGTCCCAGAGGTACCGGAAAATGATGGTGGTGATGGGGCAAGTGGGCCACATCCCACTGCAGCAGCGGCAGGACTTGCCGGTAGGATTACCATGATTGACACTTACTTCTCATGAGCACATCACAATGTGGCTGTACATGGCAATCAAGCAACAGTAGTAAATGTCCATATGCACTGCATATGTGAATGACACATATTTGCAGGTTTTGCCTTGTACTAGTACATTTTAATGTTACTTTTCCCTGCAATTTCAGATGTGATTTGCCAGGTTGTGTACATTTGCGGAATCTGTTGTGTCGTGTGTTCAAATGTGGTGGGGTTGCTGTTTGTACCGCGATGATGTCAATGTTGAGGTGAATTCCTGCCTGTGTGCATATGCTGCACGGTGGGTGTGTCACTCGTGCGGCTCTGATATGTCTGCCACTGGTCTCTTTTATATGGTGTGCCTGTCGGTTCTGTTCTTCCACGGTGCTTGGATGTTGTGGTGTACATGTTGTCCTCTGCAATTGGACAGGGTGGATCCGTGGTACTCCGCTGTTGTTGGATTTTGTTCTGTGGCTTTTTCAGTATGCTTTTCTTGTGCTTTTTCCCACATTGTGCATGTGTATTGCTGCCCTTGCGCTGGTTGTCACTGTTTTCTTATCGTGCTTTTGCCCTTCACAGGTTTTTACCTGTTGGGGTTTGTGTTTTTATCTCCATCGAGATGGTTGTGTCACGGGCCTTGGCCGCGGTGTTGGCAGACTATTGCATGCTACCGCTGTGTTGTGAATTTCAAGTTGTCACAGAGTTGTTTTCCCAGGATGGGCTGCGATGTTGAAAGTTGCATTATGCTACTCTTGCTGTAGTTATTACACGTTCTTGTGAATATACCCCAAGGTGTATAATTTGGAGGGAGCTGGAAAGTTACCTTGAGATATGTATCCAAGCCAGTCCTCCGGTTCAAACCAAGAAAGTTAGTCTGATTAATGCCCTCATGAGTTGATTCTCTGTGAGCAACATCATCACCCCTAACAGACAGATTAACAATATTGCTGTGTAAGTTCATTTGGGCTATTCCACATGAAGAGTACTATGATTCCAATTGTCACAATAGTACTATTTTGCTGCATACTAAAAGCATTAGGTATAGATGGTGCCACTACTTTGTCCTGAACATTATTAATCAGACAAATACAACTGGAAGGATAAGGGCTGTCTCAATTATGTTTTGGAGTTCACTATATTTTCCAGGTTGCTAAATCTCTCAAGAAGTTCCACATTAACCTTTTTCAACATATCCTCTAGCTTGCTGAAGAAATCAGTACAGTAGGCCTCAGTTTCCCTTGGAGAATATTTATGACACAACCATCCACAACCCTCTCATTATCAATTGAGTTGACACCCGAGTTGACCTTAACACCAAGAGAAAAACTATAACGTTGACCGCCAAATACCTTCCCCTGATGCTGAAAATCTTTCTCATTCGCTTTCCCCTGAAACAGAAGGAGACTATTCTGAAGATGATCAGATGAATAAGGAACATCAGTCAAGTCCAATACAAGGCCATGCACAAAACAAGGGTTTAATGGAGTGAAGGGGCAAAACCAAAGTATGCAAACTCTTATCCTTGGGGATCCTAATAGGTTCAGCCGTTTCTGGTTCAGGAACACCTTGGGCATTTACTATGCTAAAAGGCCCCAATTTAGTTCAGCCTACAGGCAAATTCCCTGACTGACACTGTTCAGTGTCCGTTCTTTCCTTCATCAAGGTAACTTCATTATTGATCGCCACATAATGTTTAATAAATAATTGGTAATAGAGAAGGAGGTTTAAGGTAGTGAATGCTTCCTTCCCTCTGCTCATTCCTAGATAGAATATATAAACCGCCTTCCTTGAGCTTCTTTCTCAGGCTTCCCAGTTTGCAGTGTCAAGTCTCATCCAGGTGTTGAAGAGCGCAGATGTGCCTGTGCTTGGCCTTGATCTTTGCCCAGACCATAGCCAGGCACATACCATGCACGTCCCAGGCTGCAAGAAACAGACAGAGCTATCAAACATGTGATCAGCTCCTCCTCTCCAACCACACAGGGTGAACAGGTTGCTCCTTGGACCTGGAGTCCCTACAACTACAGCACAGCATTCCACTCTAAAGGGGTCAGGCAGCACCATTAAGAATGTGATTGGCTTCTCCTCTCCAGCCACACAGCAGGAACAGGATCCTCCCGGGACCTGGAGTCCCCACAACTGCAGCAAGGCATCCCAATCTGCGAGAGTGAGGTGGCACTTTTAAGCATGTGATCATCTCCAGCTACACAGGGAGAACATGTTACTCCTGGGACCTGGAGTCCTCACAACTGCAGCCAGAATATTATAAAAAGCACATATACTAAATTGAAAAAGGCACAAGTTAAAATGTATATCACCCATGCTGAATGAAAAAACTATCCTTAGTGAAATTGATATGGCAGTTATTTAAATGAACATAATATGGCTCTTTTTAAACTCACTAAAATTATTGTCACAAATACTTAAGCAGATTTGTCAGAATCTCAAATGTTATCTGGTAGGTGCTTGTGTAGTATCTGTGGTATTAACGTGGCTTTAGAGGGCTGCGCATTAACTTGAAAGTGTATGGCATGCATGGCACTCGGTCTTGGACGGATCCTTGGGTGTTTTGGTATGTTAGATGGGTGCCTTGTAAATATGGATGAGTTGGAAGGTGGATGATATGGGAACGTGAAAAAGAGTTTTGCATTGACTTTGCTGTAGTGAGAGGTTAGTAAAGGGCACACCAAGGAGAAAAGAGAGAGTGGACTGCTTATATGCTTGGTTCGCAAATTCAATTCTATGAACATTGGCGTCTTACTCTTGTTCTAGATGTGAATTACATTAGAATAACAAAGAATGATTCACACAGCATGTTCTGTGAGTAATTGTGGCTTACTGCACGCTTAGGTGAGATATATGAATCAATGTATAGGAGTAAGATATGTTTACCCACAGAAACATTAGCATTTATGTCAGATTGGTTGATATGTGGTTTGTGTTTGTGATATTCACTTTCACTTGTTTCCGATCAATAAAAGCAAGATTCCTATTCTCTGCAGTGCATGGAAATCTCATTTTTCAGAGAGGGTCATTCTGTCGCATTGTTGTTGATAAATATTTCAATGCATGTTGCCTATCCATTTTAGTTTGCGCTATTCATTGCAACAGTTGTTGTATTGTGCACATTGTGTATATCTCCAGCTAGGAGATATCTGTATGCGTTAGTGAGTGTCTTATGATAAATACATATTAGCATAAATAAACAGTGTGGTTCTTTTTCACTTCATCTATACTTATAAGATTGTTTTCTGGTAAAACAAGCGTTTTTACACTCCTTCTGGCCTAAGCCTGAAGGCCGATCTCCACAGCTACCACTTAGAGAGCTTTCATAGTTTGACTAAGACCATTAAAATCACCATAGGGTTGCCTGGATCAGTGTAAGGTGTCCACTTACATAAGGGTACTTCATATACTGAGCCAGCCTCTCACATACTATTTATTGCAAAATATATTGTTATTATTTATTGGGATTCTTGAAGTAACACAGATAGATTTTCATATATGAAATTTAATAAACATTGTTAAAATAAGCTATACTGCATCTAATAGTTTTTTGATGGTGCCTCACATTGTGTTTTTTGTGCCTGCGACAAATATTTACACAATGTAGCCTAATTAATCAATTGAAAGAACTCTATAAAGAAACCAAAGAAAACCCTAGAAGGCTATTTAGCATGTTTATTATCAAATAAACCTGCTGTACTTATACATAATCTTGTCAGAAATACAGGACAACAGGTCAGCAATAGGTTCAGAATAACAATATCATCAAAGTCTGGAATTCTATGGTTGGGGCAATTATTGAAATTGATAACAAATTGATGTGAGAGCATGTTAATTATTCTTGTACAGAGTGGTATTGTTAGTAGTTCAAACTTTTTAGAAATGACTTAAAGTTGCTGAAAAGCATTCTGCCCTACCTTTTTTTCCTTTTCAGGTAGCACAATGTAATTTAATTATTACTGATTGCTGCAGCATGCCTGCTTTGGAGCTGCAGAAATATCAAAATACCTCCTATCTCTTTTGTGTTTAAATCTGAAACCCTAGCTAATAAGGCTTTTTACATGGTCATTCTGTTCCTAACAGTGGAATGATTTTGATAATTGAAAATAAATAGATAATGGGTGGAAATCCTGAATAGATCTCAGCCGTGATTGCGGGCCACATTCTATTACATCCTGACACTATAAATATGAACAAACCATATCAAAATCAGCCTATTTCCAGCTTCAATAGGACCAGGCCAGCACCAACTGAAAGTTCAGAACCCTTCCAGATGGAATCACAAGCAACCCCAACCAGTTTGGCCAGTTTACTACTCATCAGTGAGGAAAAGCTTAGTTACTATTCAACCGTGATCATGGGACCCACGTCTGGCTTGTCAGTTTGTGCTGAACAGTTCCTTTTGGAGTAGAAGCAAGACTGATTTGCATATGGCTGGACTCTGTCTAGAGTGGCATAGTGGACAAACAAATGATGGACTGGAGTGATTTCCGAGCAGTCATCGATTAACTGGATTAATACAAGCATTCCTTTCATCTCTTTGATGTTTGTTGTTCCCACACCACAGGTGTGATGTGTTAACCAAGACTTGGGTCCTGCGTTCACTCTACCACAAGACTCAAGCTATTCCTCCACACTGAGGTGCCTAGGTAAGATGATACTGGTCTTGGGTTACTTGCATTTCCTTCTAGAAGGGGTCTAGTCTGGCAATGCGGACTAGACTGTTCCAATTGGTGCAGGACTGAGACTGACTTGCAATTTTGCAAATGTCTGATCTCTGTCTGAAGTCACATATCGAGTAAAAAACTATGGACTGAAGGTGGCCAAAGCGGTTACCAATGGCTGAGATTAATTAAACCATACTTTCCTTCACTTTGCTGTTCCTTGTAAAGTTTGATTATGTCAATATGGAATCTTTCTGAGATTGACACAGACCTGAAACTCTACATCCAGAAACAATAACTCATGAGATATGGCCAGAACTTTGAACTTTCTGTAGATTGTGCTATCTCTGATATTAAGGAGCAAACGGCCAGATTCATGAAAGACCCGTTTTGCGAGTCTGAAATAGCGATTCCTAAGGAATCGCTATTACAGACTCGCAAAACGGGATTCATGTAGGAATCGCAAAATTAAATGCGATTCCTACAGATTCCTTATTCCTTATTTGCGATTAGCAAATTGCTAATCGCAAATAAGTAATAACTCCTATGGGCCAAAAGGCCCATAGGAATGAATGGGGAGTATTCCTTATTTGCGATTAGCAATTTGCTAATCGCAAATAAGATAGCGATTTGAAGGGTGCCAGGGGTGTCCAAAGGACACCCTGTAGCACCCCTCAAATGCACATTTCAACAGGTGTTGCGCACACACATGTCCTAAGGACATGTGTGTGTAACATGCAACTTAGAAAAATGCTTTTAAAAGCATTTTCCTAAGTTTTCGCTATTTACCACGAGGTTTGACCTCGCGGTAAATAGCGGCCGAAATTTGCGATTTCGCAATTTTAAAATGTTTCAAGAATAGCATTTAAGGAATCTCTAATAGAGATTCCTTAAATGCTATTCCTCTCAAATTTGCGAGTTTCTAAATAGTGATTTTTGCATTTGGGATGATGAATCCCAAATGCAACAATTCCACTCGCAAAGGGCCAGATTCTCAGAATCTGGCCCTTTGCGAGCGCAAATATGATTGATGAATCAGGCTGAAAGTGCGATGTCTCAAATTTTGAAAACGCTAGTGGCACGCTAGAATAATCTGTAATCTGTCGTTCTATTTTACTTATCAGCTAACCTTTAGCACATCCTATGACACACCTGAGTTAGAATGCACTTTAGGTAAAACAAATTTGATAAAGGCATCTTTTAGACGTAAAGACTTCTTTCAAACCAAGGCTACAACAAAATGAGAAATATGCAGCTCTGGCATATAGTCTCAACACACCCCTAACTAGAGGAGACTTTTCCTATGTAACTAATGTAAACAGGATGCAACATAGATTTATAATATTAAGGTTTCGTACTAACCTGATACCTTTAATGATAGGCTATGCAGAAAAAACATTTAATCACGCTGACTTAGGTTTGTGCCCCTTTGATAATTTATCACCTCAGACAGAATTGCATATATTCCTATTCTGCAGCCTATTGAAGAGGGAAAGAAATGTCTACCTTAAACCAATTTTGAAGACAATGAATTTTAAGCAGTGCAGGGTAGCATTATACTTTCTGAAAACACTTTCCGAAGCTCTGGTTTGCTATTTAGTTGCGTTATTCGTGTGGGCTTGCATGATGAAGAGGAAAGGGTCAGCGTGTAGGCCATTGAGTATGGAAAAATGACAACCTAAGTACCCAGAGTCAGTACATGAAAAGGCTGACTTCTTCTTTTTTATATTTTATGCATTTTCATCTTTATCTTCGAAATTTTGATGAAATATTTGTATCTTTTTTAAGACAGACTTATGAAATTCGTTTTAAATGTGACCTTATTTATTTCTTGTATATCTTGTACTTTTTGACATATTTATTACAAGCCAAATCACTAGTAAAGTTGGATTTGTAATAAAGATTTTCCTCAAAGTTCTTTTAGAAAGTCACCTCTTCCTTTCATAATGCCTCAAGAAGTCAATTTGCATGAGCTTTCAACTGTCACCCAGGTTATGCATAGGCCACTTGATGAGGTACAAATTTGCCCCCAGAACTGAGAAAAAGGCCTTGGATATGAGGTCGTGTTCTGTTCCTTTGGCAGGATTACCATCCGGGTGGTTCCCAGAAACTACATTAATTTCAAAGATGCCTACCCTGTCACAGGTAGATCTAGCTAACACCTGAGTCTGACCCCTCCTATGTCTCTCTAGTCAGCCAGGCACCAAACTTAGTGGTAGAGGAGCCCACCTTGTCACAGGCAGATCTAGCTATCATCTGAGTCTGACTCCTCCTAAGTCCCTCTAGTCATCCATGCACCACTCTTAGTAAAAGATGACCTGCCTCCAGAACCGGTTTTGAGTGACACAGAGGAGAGGTTTTTCATTTCCCTGCCACACATCGAGAGTGGGCCCAGGACCTCTGCACGTGGGATGCAATGTTCTATCATGCTGGATTTATTGAGAGGCATTGTGGTATTGCTTGCAGTAGGGCACACAGGAACTGTTGCAAACATGGGTACCTCCACCTGCAGTCTATTGCCAGATATTAAGGTGGCACCCCTGGGTACCCTCTTCAGAACACTACTGGGCCTGCGGAAGACAAAGAATGACTACACCTGCTGTTGAAACCTGTGAGGAAACCTGAAAGACTGAACTGATCCAGTGTGTGCCCAGGAAAGAGGAGTTGATTCCTAGTTTCAGTTGGTTGACCTTATTTTAAACTGCATGGACACACAAGCTGCTAGAAGCCTATTTTCTGAAAACTCCAGCTGACCAGTTTCAAGTACCTGTCCTGGACCTTTGCTGGTGTCTACTGCTGGAGTGAGTCTTGACCACAAAGGGATGTTTCTGGAGAAGTGTACTCCTTCTAACATTCTGAGAAACCTGGGACATAGACATTTTTTGGCTCCAAGTACCTGTGGAGAACCGGGACAATTTTGCCAAGTCACTCTAGCGAAGGTGCAATGCTGCTAGGCCAAAGGTACAGGATGCTTCCATTCGGAGCTTTTTCCACAGCATCAAATTGGTTTCTGTGGGACGTCACAGAGAAGATATCTGGACTCATGGAGCTCTGTTTAGCTACATTTTGCAGCCCCACCCCACTGAAGGAATCTGAGTCCCAAAAAAGCAATGAAGTCTAAAAGAAGAAATCTTCACCTTCTGAATGTGACCAAAGTATCTTGCCCGCGAGGGACCATCATTGTGCACAAATTTTGAACTACTCCCACTCAGAGCTTTGTCACCAAAAGTCAATAACTTCACTAGGACCTTATCCAAGGCTGTCTGGCCTCATGGAGCTCTGCTTAGCCACAGCTTGCTGTCTTGTCCTGCTGCGGATTTTTGACTTACATTTTAGAGACTAAGGGCAAGATGTATGACATTGGATTTTGCGAGTCTGTAATAGCGAATTTTAGTGACTCGCTATTATAGATTTGCAAAATGCAATGTATGTAGGTTTTTGCAAACATTTTGCGATTCCTACGCATTCCTTAATTGCGAGTCGCAAATTGCGAGTTGCAAATAAGGAATGACTTCCCATTCATTACTATGGGCCTAGAGGCCCATAGGAATAAATGCGAATTGCGTACACAGTTTGCGAGTACGAAATAGGTACTCATAAATTGTGTATGCAATTTCAAGGGTGCAATGGTGCTAAAAGACACACTGATGCACCCCTGAAATATGCATGTGTGCACCTGTGGTGAACATACATGCCCAAAGGGCATGTGTGTGCTCCACATGGCACTTAGAAAATACAAAAAATGAATTTTACTAGGAATTTGCATATTACCACCAACTAGAAGTTGGTGGTAATTTGCAATCCCTTAATGCTAATCTGAAATTTGCAATAGCTACAAGAATTGCATTTAGGGAATCGCAAACTACGATTCCCTAACTGTATTTGCAATTTAGGTAATCGCAAATAATTGTGATTACCCATATTTTGAATTCAAAATGTTTCATACTTTGCTAAATGCATTTTTGCACTCGCAAACGGGCCAATTCAGCGAATGGGGAAGTTTGCGATCGCAAAAAGCGTTAATACATCTGGCCCTAAGGGCCTTATTTATATATTGGTGGAGAGAGGACTCCATTCCAACAATGATGGAGTTCCCTTCTCTCTAATTTAGTGGTCCGCCATTTAAATGTAATTCTGAGCGGATCGTAAAATTTGCCTTGTGATGGCTATTCTTTCTCTGCCTTGAACAAACTTCTCAAATGGTCCTGTGGAGTAAAGGCCATTGGAGAAATGGCTACATGTCCAACTGCCCAATTTAGATGGGTGGACATGTAGTTATTTTGATGGTTTCTTACCACCAGGTAAAACCTGATAGTAAGGAACAGTAAAAACATTATAATGCATCATTTTTTTTCTTTACAGAAAGAATGAAAAAATAATGAAAAAATAATTACTGTGTGCTACAGGGCTGCATCCGGATGACGCAACCCAGTAGCATAGAGTAATATCCATTGCCAGGAACCGCTGGGGTGGCAGTTCCTGGCAATGTTTTTATAAATACCGCCTGACTCTCTACCATGTGGAGGGAGTAAATTACTCTGTCCCATGGCAGAACAGCAGGCCGCCTGCCCACAAATAATTCAGGAGTCAGAAGGTAAAACTTCCAGCCGGGATGAACCTGTTTACTGTATCCATCCCATCTTTCATCATACCTGGGTACCAGTCAAGTGCAACAAGATGACAGCAGCTGGTGCTTAGCTCTTTTTCGTGCTATTTTCATCTAAATCTTTAATATTCCTATCTCCAGTTCCTCTTAATGGACTTTTGCTGTTGGGTTGTCACTTTGTTCATTAAACGAGTCTCTATTTTTATAAATTGAAGAAAGCTTTTATTATGATGTGTTTTTGACTTCTTAACAGTTTTTTGGTACTTCTAAATGCTTTACACAGTTTTTAAAATTGCGCTTGTCTGCGCTTTGCCATGGGTACCAGTGGTTGAGATCAAGTTCAAATTAGAGAAATCTTTACTGGACCCAACAAAGATAGTGCAGTGATATTTTTATTAGTGGCAGATTACTATCCGCTGCAACTAATAATCGATGTACTCACGCAATACAATAAAATTTGCAATGACATTTATAGAAAATCAAGTTTTTTTAAATAACCAAAATGACATGAAACGTTAACAATGGACAAGAGAACAGAATCACAGTAATTTTACAAGTTTTAAGGCAAATAGCACCAAGGAGCTAAACAGCACCACTTAATGTAAATGTTCATGATTGACCTGTACATAGATATGGTTTCAGGTTGACTACAGTAGAGAGAGTGTTTGCCTAAGACATTTACTGGAATACAATCTCCTTCAGCGAGGCAAAATTGGATAAGGAATTAAGTGAGGGCCCCTCTAAGTAGATTATGGTGATTCAAAGCTTCAGCTAAAGCTTTCAAGATTGGTCCCAAGAGCTCTAAGCTGGTGTTCATTGCCACCAGCATAATTCACTACAGGGGACTCATTGCCACCTTGTCCTGGTCCCAAGTCCTAAAGTCAAATGTAGTTATTTTTTAGTTTACAAAAATGTACAGTGGTGCAAGTCAGTAGTCTCACAGAGTTCAAGACATCTTTTCTGTGTGTCCATGCTATCCTTTTGCTGGGGCTTCACTGGCGAAAACACTTTAAATAGGACAAGCAAACATTTCATAGGTTGTGCACGTTGTGGAGAACATTGGTGCCATTTACTTCCTTCACACAAAAAACACAACAGCACACTTAAAGATGATGGAAAAGTGACTCTTGGTTTGTGTTAGTGGTTCAATAATTCCAAGGAAGGTTCTTATTTGCTTGGTCTTTTTCAGACAAGGGTTGCAACTGGGTCCATTGAAGCCCACTGCTAATGGGCCAGCTAGTTCTCCCACACAATTTGAAACCTTTAAAGTGGAAGATTATTTAGAGATATGAAGATAACAGTTTATTACATGTTTTGTTTGAATTTTAGTCTGTTAGATAGTGAATCATTCATTTTGGTGGATGGCAGTTCACCACAAGTAATAAAATCACTAACCTGTTAGACCCAGGTTAACGTTTCAATAATTAAAACCAAAGTTCATCCCCTGGTAACTATGGGACAGAGCAGACAGACCAAGCTTATGGAAAATGTGTAAAATATTTGTAAGTAACAAAAAAGTCAAAAGTCAAAAACAATCAAAAATAGCACACTAATTTATAAAAGATCGAGTAGAATTTAAAAAACAAAAAGACACCAGAATGATAAAAATCCAATAAGGTGAACCAGAGTCACCACCAGGGTCCTGGACTCTCTCAGAAATTGTTCAAGATTTAAAAGAAAAATCATGAGTAAAAAGTAATGCGCCAATAGAAAGTACAGATCATATCTGACACGATCGAGGCCTGATTTCAGGCTTACCATGATGGAGTGCTGGTCCGATACACCAAGCAAATTCATTCCAATCAAGGATTTTACCTTCTGACTCAGGGCTCAATTCATAATGTAGCAGGCGGTTCATTTCTCCATAAGGGAGACAGAGTAAGTTTATCTGTCACCCTGACAGAAGTGGTTCCCACCAAATTTAGAAATGACCGCCAAGCTGGAAGTCATTTCTAAAGCATTGGCAGAAACTACAGTTACAGTGGTTCCAGTCAATTCTGTTTACAGTTGTGTGCAGTGCTTCATCAACACAATGGAGCCCTGCCTCAAACTATTTTATTTTTTATTTTCAAAAAGAAAATCCTGAAGCAGTGTCCTCTTCCTTGAAGAGGGGAGCATTAAGCAGTTTTGACTGCCCTATACTGGCTGGGTTTTCCTGGCAGTGACAGGCAATGGAAACTGACCTTTCATTAATTAGAGGTCTGTCTGCAACGGCTCTTTCGCCACTGATCCATCAGAGGGATTAAATCAAGGCGGAGATGGAGTAGTCACCATCATGATTAAACCTAAGGCAGTATCAGAACCAGGAGGTCGCTCTGCTGGTGATACTTCTGACCTAGCAGGGCCCGTAACCTTGGTTGAAAATTGTTGGCAGGGAAGTGACATCCACACCCTGCACTCCATACGGGAACACGGCGACCCGGTAGTACGCGGCTTCTCTGCACTCGCACTTGTCAGATATTTCGGCAGATTTGGTGTTTCTTGACTGAGTTCGTACCCGACTCCTGGTTTTGGACACTGCTTGACACAATCTTTAGAACTGAACGTTTGTTAAGACTGCTCCACACGTTACCCATGTTTTTTACTGTGATTCATCATTGTGATCTTTCGCTACGGAGTGCAGGGTGTGGATGTCACTTCCCTGACAACAATTTTCAACCAAGAGTACGGGCCCTGCTGGGTCAAAAGTATCACCAGCAGAGCGACCTCCTGGTTCTGATACAGCCACGTATAGCCCTGAGGATTCGCATAGGCGATGAAACACGTGTCGGCTGGCTGTCTAACACAATACAGGATTCCATCGGACTACTCTCCCACTGGAGATCCCTACAATTTACTGTCGCTTTGTTTCTATCTATATTGTTTCATGATTGTTACGCAACGTTTAATTGATTTCTTGTGAGTGCATAGGGTACTCCCGCAATTTCCCTAGGTTGGTAGTTCTCTCTACTAACTGTTGAGTGGTTCCAAGGGTTTCCCACTCACCCAGTTGCACCACCTCTACACAGCACACTATACACTGATGCGTCCACAGATGGCAGTGCACCCTTTGCGTTTTTGACATCAAAAGCCTTTCAGGATGTATCCAGAATCTATATTGTGTAGGGGGACTATTATCTTGGCCGTATAGATATAAATTGGCTCCCTAGTCATTGAAATGGGGGTCCAAATCCTTCAACAGTTCAAGGTTGCAGGTTGTGTCTCAAGAAGTCCTCTAAAAGCTAGATAGCAGTTGGACGAGGTATTGCTGAAGCCCTTGGTTTAGGTGGGAAAAGCTTAACGTGGGAAAAGTTCATTTTTGCCCTCAGGGAAATCCACTTGTTGTCTAGAGACTTTTACAGCCTTTACTCAGTCATGATTTCTGCATTTAGACTTAGTCTCAATTTTGTAGCTCAGCTTTCTGCAGCGGGGCAAGTCTGCAGGCTGTCTCCTGGAATATGTCACATAAAAATCAAATAGGCTTGCCCTGAGGGTCCACTGAGCAGGTTTTTCAAGTGGCAAAAAGTTCTAAGCAAGACCAACTTTATTTTCTTGCCAAGTGATGTTGCACCTAACGCAAATTGATTTGGTTGGTTAGTCCCCATCCTTTTGAGTTCTAGAAGTTCGTTATTTTTATGCGTCAAAAGGTTTCAAAGACTTCCGAATAAGTTCTGCTGGACAACATGAAGGCTCCATGGACCACATGAAGAGCACTTAAGTGTCAGGACTCTCTCCAGCAGGGTCCTGGACTCTCTCAGTTATAAATAGTAACATCACTCAAGGATAAAGGCACCTTCCAGCTTGCAATATCCTTATTACCTGTCCTTGTAGCCAGGAGGTCAGCCAACTGACCCTTGGAGTCCACTTCTTTGTCTTGGGTAAATGTCGAAGTAGATCCAGCACTTCAAGTCTCATCAAAGACTAAGTGAAGTTCCTCTTCTGTTCCTCCACAGGTCCAGAAAGTTTTCTGAGGTGCTATGGGTGAGGTGCCTTATTTATAGGTTTCACTATCCAGTGGGGGGCATTTTGTACGGAGCACTGTCTAAACAGGGCAGAGTAACCAGGGGTAACCCTACCTACATTTGTAGTACATTTGGTCTAATTTACAGCAGAATGGAATATTCTAAGGAATCCAAGATGGGACATGTGTTCTGTCCATGAAGGGAGCTTGTGTACTAGGCAGGAGTGTGTTTAGGGAAAGTGGTAGTCCTGTCCTTCTAAATTACACCAAACTGGTTCTGGGACAGCTCCCCCTTGCTTTGGGTGTTAAGTCAGCCTGGCTTGTGGTGCCCCGGTGAATGTTGTTTATGGGAATGCCTCGGTTTCAGTCTTCCTTGATGCAGAATGTGTGATGAGTGCAGTATGATTGCAATATGTGTTGTGCAAGGTCCAGGGGGCATATTACCAAGCAATAGCGATAATTATCGCTATTGCTTAGTTAGAGACAAAAATTTACCGCTGAGCTGCGGCGATTTTTATCGCAGATAAACCTTGGTATTACCAAGGATTATCGCAAATGCGATAAAAATCGGCCGCAATGCATGAATATCGCTGAAAAGTCAGCGATATTCATGCATTACCGAGCTAATGCTCTTAGCCATGTTATCCACCTCCCATTGGATAACATGGCTAAGAACTGCTCAGGGCAGGTGTTAGCTTTTGGAGATATTCGCGCTTAGCGTGAATATCTCCAAAAGTTGGTAATAGGAGATAGCGATGTTAGCAACTGTTTCCAGTCGCTAACATCTTGGCACACCCACTTTGCATGTCATTAGTGATAAATATCACTGACATGCAAAGTGGGGCCCAAGATGGTCGCAATCTCCTACTAGCTGTTGCTAACTGGTGTTAGCGACAGCTAGGTAATAGGGAGATAATTTTGTCTCCGCTTTCTTGGCTTTAAAAGCCAAAAAAGCAGAGATAAACCCCCTTGATAATATGCCCCCAGGTCCCTATCGTCAATTCTGGAGAGGCTATCACCAATGCGGGAAAGCTCAACGCAAGTCCCTTAGAAACTTACCTCAGCAGCGAAGTCATATCTCTGTTTTGACATCTCTTCTGTGGACAGTGTTCGAGTTCTTGTGAACTTAGAAGTCTTGTGAGAACTGCGGGCATATTGAATGAAGCTGATCGCTGCCGCTATTTAAGCTGCATAGAACCTGCATAGAACGGTTCTTGTTCTTATAATTTTAACTGCTTTGGGGCTCTTGTGGACATCTCCTACTTGCTCCCTGGATCCAGTCAGGGCCCTCGCCATAGTCTTCAGCTTGGTTTCTGAAGACCAAGCCAGCATTTTCTCTACCTGAAAAAGAAAGAAGGAAATAAATACTAAATACTTGATAGGACAATCAATAGTGCACGATTTGGTGAGACTCAAGCTCAGCTCTTTTCTAGAGATTTGTGAAAGACCTGCAAAAAAGGAAAAATACATATTTACGATTTGATCTGTCAGATGCTCCGGACAATTAACAAACTATCCGTACTAAGCATGGACTAATGCTTACAATCTGTGAGTTGATTGGCCATTGCAATACACAGATGTTATTTGAATATGGTCATTCTTTGGTTTAACACTAACGCACTACCTATTCATGTTGAGCAATATCTAGACTCTTTGATTTCATTTGTTTTATGCATGTATATGTGTTTCTATGGTACTACAAGCTCCAGTGACTACTTGAAGCCCTTCCACGACAGCTTGCCTGTAGGATAGATGGGAAAGTGGGAACCATCAGGTATTGGGGCCCAACGGGGGAGAGGGGGGGGGAGGAAACAGCACCGACCAGAGACTGAAAATTAGGTGTGATAAAGGCCGCTTTATTGGAAGCAGGTGCACCTTAAACAATGAAAACCCTTGGCCTGCGCCCTACAAAGCTATACCTCACTAAATATGCAATTTCCCGACAAACCCCCCACCCCATCCCCTAACTGGTTCCCCCAATCCACAAACAGTAAACAATTAGCAGAAACGTCCATTCGCCTCTCCACCTGGCTAAATTCTTTATTATGCTTGACCTACCCCCGATAATCCAACAACAGATCTCCTACACTTCCCCCATATATTAGGAAGAACCGCCCCAAGGCAGAAAATCACCCCACATCTGCTCCAGCGACACAACCAACCCCACAACTATCAAACAAAAACTAGATGCACCGGCCCCCAAGAAAACTCCTTCAAAAAACCACTGCATACCACAAAAACCACTCCTACACCCTGAAGAAAAGCAATCCCCCCTCCACCTGCCCCCCAGGCCCCGTACTTGAACCCCCCCATCAACTGATTGAAAACCCAGGGAGGGAGAGTGGAAAATAATTACCTCTGCCACACCCCCGCCCGGCTGCTGTGTCACCAGCCACCAAAATGGTGGCCTATAACGCAAAATGTCCGGTTAGAAAGGGGCCCAGCCCAAAAGCAGCCCAAAACTAGCCCACCCCAGCCCAAGGCTACCAACTAGCCCAAACCAGCCCACGTACGGTGCTGGCTCTATCCCCCCCCCCTCCCCTGGGCCCAAAACCCCCCCGGGGGTGGCAGGCATCAAGCTGGTCGGCCGCCCCCCCCAAAGTCCTATTCCTACTCTTCCAGGTCTAATGTATGGCAGCTGTAGCAACACCACATGAAATACCCTGATGTGTCTTCTTGTTTACAGACAACCGGAAAGTAGGATAATATACAGAAGGACTACTAGACAAGATCATGGGTGGTGCAGTTAACCAGAGTCATGTCGATTTCGCGTCACCCTTTCCCCTTTCGGCTTGGGCCGGCCTACCCATTTGATTTTACCGGGAGCCCTGAACCCGGTGGTGGAACTGGGATTCAAGCATCAGGTACTGCAGCTCACTCATGTGGTAACTTCAGGTGAGTGCTTGACAATTGGCTACCCTGGACCTAAAGAACAAAGCCTTCTCCTTCCTTGGGCCCCCCCTGTACATTGAACCATGAAAATGCAGATGTCACCTCTGTCCCTTTCGAGTTAATGAAGTTCCTGGAACATCCCTATATGATTTTCCTGAGCTGATATGGACCACTTGCCCCACACCCAGCCCATCCTGTCACTAAGTCTAAGCCATTGTCCTGCTCTGGGAGCAGTTTGTACATCTAATGAAGATCAAACCTCCAGCACATATCTCACAATGGATGGCACTGGTTCGCACTTGCTCCACAGCATCAAGCTTAGTATCATACTCAACAGCTCGATCATTGACGTCATTAGCATGTGCCTCATAGAAAATGTGGTGATGTGCAATATGTTAACAGATCTGCAATACAGCACTGAAGGTTATTATGCATGAATGTTAATAACACTTGGCCCTGATCTGCATCGATAATGGGCACATAAACTGTACTATGCAATTGCCATCATGTATTTTATGAAAGATAAAATGTATGTTAATATTGAATAAAGCATAAACATTGTTTTGAACCAAAAATGAAATGGTCACATTCCTTCCCATGTGTATCAAGAAGATGTAAATCATTCGCAGCTAAGGATTCTAAAGCGTATATTGCCACACAAAGTATTTGCTAGATATCTCACTTTCTGTATGATACAAACAAAGCACTTATTCATATTTAACTCATCTAAATAACATTTGCTGCTCGGTGGTGTGTAAATATATGTTTGTGTGAGCTGAGGCCCTGTAGAACCTAGTATTACCCACTTAAACTCGTACAAAATGCCAGAGAGATCTCTGCGGAACTGGTGATTCAAATCGACAAGCAGAGTTCATTGCACCCAGTGATGTCAGATTAGATTGAATCACAGCCTTGACAATAATCTGCAGCTTCCAAGACAGACCAGGAGGGAAATACCTGCGGTACTCTGAGTGAATTATGCTCGAGTTAGCACTGTGGTTTATGTGCTTCTGAGGACAGCACAGTCGTTTCAATTCTGAGAGAGCAGCAGATTACTATTTCTGTTTGTTGTTTATGATCGTTGTATGGTGCGCACAAAATATGCATATATGCGTTTCTGGCACCAACACCACAATTTTGCATTCGGACTCTTCAAACTACAAGCTATGGCAGACATTTTCCTCTAGAAATTTATCTTAAATGTAGATCCACTGGCTCTCTCTTTTGTAAAGTATAAGCGTAATGGTTTGACTAGAGCATGCTTTGGACTGCAACAGATATATTAATATTTCAATTAACAGTTGCATAACTTTGCGACCACAACTAAAGCAGACACTATTCGAGTTCTACTTTTATGGCTGCATTTTATTTTTGCTATATTATATCAATCCGTGTGTTGAGGTATGTGTTAAAATATATGTTATGTGTTAAGTTATTTTATGTTTTGTTATGTACATGACTGCAATTACACCATTTGACGGTTCTTTGGACTGATAGACATATTGTACTTTGTAAACAACCACACACGTGATTCTGCCTACCCTCTCTTCATATCCTCAGTCATCCTTGTGTTGGCGCTCTTCCGTACCAGGGATACAACCAACAATGATATGCAAACCTGTGGTATCAGTCAGTGACACGCAAACCCCTGAATTAATTTTGTAGTTCTTAAACCACTCTGGTGGTCTGTTAGACTATTCCTCTTCTTTCGAAAAGCTTCCACTAATAATTCAAGATTGTTGTGAACAGTTGTGTAGTTAATAATGTTGCATTGCATCAAGCCATGCATATGAATCTCAACCCTAGGTTCCAGTCAATCTTATTACCCACAAGGTGTGGAAAGACAAACGGGGCAGGGAAAGTATATGTGCACCCATGGGATGCACCTATTTCAGAAGGATTCACTACTTGTAAGTTCTGCCAACAGCATTTAACAACGGAGTATCAAAGATGATAAACAGATTGCATTACTTGACCGGTTATGACATCCTGAGACTCCTTCGTTAGCATGTAATGCTAACCCACAACAAATCACTCATCATGCTGCAACCCCCCCCCCCCCGCCCCCCTTGGCAACAATTGGCAGGTGAATGATGTGTCCTGCATGGACCTAGCATGACACAAAGCACTGTTTTATGAGTCACATATTCGTGCTTCCCCCTCAACCATCAGTCAAGCGACCTGTATCTCTCACATGAGGGCATAGATGCCATGAACCACAACGTCACATGTCCCATATACAGTCAGTTGTCTTCATCGTTGGAGTGTGAATGACATCCTAATGATATAAAAATCAGGCTCCCAACACCAGAAATGCAAAATATCATAATTTTCCAGTGGTGTACTACATTAAGTTGGAACCCTTTACACTCACAGCTCTCCTTTCTAAACACTATACTGATATTATATTACTGAGAGGAATATTAAAAGTTGCAGTGGTGATAGTTTGTGGACACTTCCAGGGTCGATATTTTGGCGGAAAGGTCTACCGGATGTACACCAAGAATGGCCATGTTACAAGATTTAGAGAAAAAGACCGTGGGGCATATTTATTAGAAAATGTCAGAGTGCGGACCAATGCAAACTTTGGCATCCCAACGCTCTGTCATTTTTAAAATGCAGAGATGCACAGTATTTACTACAATATGGCACACTCCTGTGTTTTCCCTAGTGCTAGTGCTAAATAACTAGCTGCCTAACGCTGTTCCAGCTGAAGTACCACCTTGGGTTACTCATAAGTTACCATACTCACCTGGGCCTACAACATTCACACATAAGCCGGTAATTTCCACTGGAGTCAAATTTTGTTGTTCCTGCGTGATGAATTTTACTTTTACCAATTCTTACCAACCGTATCACCTTAGGTTTTATTTCCTCTTGTCAATAGATCAGGTAGTTAGTAGAATAGGTGGAAATGACCTTAACCCTTTTTCAATTACCACAGACTAGAGATAGTTTAAAAAAGTTTTATCTAGTCAATAATTTTATAATTTTATGAGTCAAATACCAATACATGTCATACACCGATTTCTCAAGTACAATAATCAACATTGGGACAAATAAGTCTTGGTTAATATTTCATAAAGTCAGTGCCTGGGAAGGGTGGAAACAGAGATCTGTACAAGGACATACTAAACAGAATTATACTTACCTAGAATGGTGTGAAGACAAACCCCTGGCCAACGAGCTAGAAAGAGGACTCCTGAGAAGTCAGAAGCTATCAACTTAGGACACGTTCAGGACAGGATAAGTTACCTCTTCTAGATGCAACGCCAGCATTGCACCCCTCTCTGGCACTACTCTGTTTGATTTTTCACCTCTTCTTGAATTTCTTCTGAATCCCCCTTCTGGATGATCGGATTCTTCTTCAGTAAGGTCTCCGTCTCTTCTCTCTGTCTCTCGAGTCTTCTATCAGGGTGCTCGAACAGCGTCTCTGACCTCTGTGGCATCCGCCTTCATCTGCGTCGGTGATGGGTCTTTGTGATCTGCGGCATCGGTGTCTTCAGTGACATCTAACTGACTAAGCCTACCTTAGTTATACTATTCTACGTGTATGTACTACCCCCAATGTTTCAATATTCGTGAAAACCCCTACTTCTGATTGGACAATGTGATGGGGAGAGGTCATCACACCATACTAATATAATGCTTTTTCATTAGTTCATTGTTCAATATTCATGTCCTTAATTTTACTTTTCCAAGCTTTATTCCTACCCGTATTTCACACTAGGACTAACACATTTATATGAATTTTGACTTCTTTCTTCCCCTCTTCCGGTCAAGAGGTTATGTTCCCAAGCACTTCTTGTTAAAGCAACCTTGGCTGAGTTTCAATTTGTTTCATAAATGATCCAGACGGGTTGGGATGCGCTTGTGCACAAGTTTGTTGGGATAGAGATTTCAGTCACCCTCCAGGCCCAATTAAGAATTAATAATAAAGTCAATGAAAGACATGTTAGAATACGAAAATAAATGAATGTACTGTATGCCATTTATTCCTACTCTAATCCCATTAACTCATTTAATCTTTTCGCATTAGCAAATTAATGTAACATACAGGGTTTAGTTTAATCATAGCATGTGCATTAACATGTGAGTTTTAAGCGGCCATTTTAATAGCTACTGCGCAGCTTCGAAGTTTTCCCTCCAAATCAAAGGACGTCATACTACGTAGATGCAGTAGACGCATGCGCAGAAAATTCCAGCATTTTCAGCAGCCCTTTTAAGTCACTCTAGGTAATGGTTAGTAACACACATATGCAAGCTTCCATTAGATTGTGTAATGTAATGCAATATTAGTTTTTACAAACATATGTGTTACAGTATTACACGTTAATTGAGAGGATTGCATTCACGCATATTTCTTTCATACAAACCCTTGCTCCATCAATCCACTCTTTGATGGCATTTTATGCCATCACTAATTTCAATCACTAAATCACATGCCAACTTTTAGCAATTTTCCATTTTAATTTCTTCAACTTTTTCACTTTTCCCTTCTTTTCATATTGTAAACCATTCATTCTTTTGTAAATATCTCCTTTTATTTCTTCTAACTGAATTTCATCATATTTTCTCTTCTTTCCCCTCTCATTTACTTCATACCATTTTCTTTTTGCTGTGACATTTGCACCAAAACATTATTGCAAAACGAATATAATTTTTGCCATTCTTGACATCATTATTTGACCTGTAATACTTTTACCTATGTTAGAAACCCAACTACCTATAGTGGAAATACCATTTGTCAGTTTCTTTCATACACTGTCAACTTCCAGTGATTTTAAATCTTCTTCCAAATGTGTGATATTTTTGATATAACCTCCAGTTTCAATACTTTTGTCTGGTATGTATGTGCAACAATGTTGCCCTTTCAACATTTTACAGACTCCACCCTCTTTAGCCAATAATATATCAAGAGCAAGTCAATTTTTTAAAACCATAGATATGACCGCAACCAATTCGGTATTGATCAATAAATACCCTCCGGCAGTATCAGTCGAAAACCGATCAACCACTGTGGATAATTTCAAATTCTTTGTATATTCAGAGTTACTCCCACTGAAGGTATCAATGCACTGAATATGTCTCCTACAATCTCTGAAAAACTAGCCCTTTTATTGCGTATTATTACGTTATCATGTTCATTGCTTCCAGTGATTCTTTTTACATGATATGCTTTAGGGAATACTATTCCAAAATAACAACTCCCATACCAATGATCAGGCAGCTGAAAATAAGGTTTGTTTCCACATACATAATAAATTCCAGGAAATACTGCATCTGTTCTTCCTTTTAGTCCCCATCCCACAATTACTAAGAAATTGTGTTAACTTTCACTGGAACCAATAAATATATTGTAATATTGTTTCTTTAATCTATGGAGACAGGTTTTCCCTTACTCTCAAGGTCCAGGGACATGCAAGTATGGGTCTTGCCAGTTGCAATAAGGTTTTCTTTCTCAGCCCACTTAGGTATCTGAAGTTTCTGTTCAGAGGACCTTCTATGAAAATCCTGTCTCCTTTGCTCAACTAAATTCAGAAACATCTTCTCTTCTTCATGTAACTTAAATGTTAAATTATACTTATGTGCTTCAGCTATAACTATTGTTTTCATTGTGAGAAAATATTCACCCATAAATTGTGAGTGTCTACTACTAAGAACTGGGTTCATGTTTTTTCACAGAGGAACTTCAGAAAAATCACATCTATGTTAGAATAGTAATATTGTAACTTTCCAGTTTGATAATATAAACTAGTCAATACACTACAAGAAATACCATATGTGAACGGTAAATGATGATATGTTACACATTCTGCTACTGATGTTGGCAATTTCATACACACATAGCCATCACTAACTTTCATGGTTTTTTACATTGTGCACTAATAGATTTTCAAAAACATTTAAATCTGTTTAATTTTTGTTCACAGTGTGATGTAAGTTTAACTCATCTGATACATCTAAATCTACTCTGTCTCGTCTAATGTTAGCCACTCTTTCACATGTATTAGTGCTATTCTGTTTGTTAGTAACCAATAAATAGGGGGTGGCTATTGGCAGTACTAACCATGTTATAAGTACTAAAAAAGTACTACATAAACATATCCTACAACATTTCTTTACACAGTTTCGTTTAGATTTTCTAGCAGCTCCACTGTCAACCATTTTAAATGAAGAAGATTTCTTCCATCCTTTATAAGTTTTTTGCTCAGCTTCAGTTGTGACTATCCTTTCCTCTAAGTTGGTCACCCTCTCTCCAATATTTGTGCAGGCCTTAGATAGTTTTCTCACCACCCCTTGCATCTTCCTCATTGCAGCCTGTGCCTCGCAGCTGTCCTGGCGTGTCTCCTCCCTATGGGAGAGGATAGCCTGATGCATGACATCCAGCATAGTGCTAGGCGTGGTAGATTCTGATGGAGTTTTAACAGCTAGCAGGGTGGCCGAGGAGTAGTCCCATTTTAAATTCTTTCTATTGCGGTTCTGTAGATCTAACTGGGGATTAGATTTCTTGTTCGTATTAGGGGGGTCCAGATCACTCCCTTCCAGGTCTGAGTCCAAATCACTAACACCTGGGGATGAACTCAGATCATCAGACTACCTGAAACAGAGAAGACGCAATCACTGGGCTCCTTCTCTTTGTCCTTATCCAGGTCTGAGCTTTCCTTATCCTCGGCTGAGACATCTAGAGCCGCCATCAAGTCGCAAGCCCCTGCCTTGGCTGCCATCTGAAGTGATCTTGTCTCTTTTTCCACTACTTTAGATATATCAGAGGCCTTTTCACTGCCGGTATTTTCCCTACTACTTTCCACATTTTGACTTTGCTGGGGGTTGTCATTCTCCCTTCATGTGTGCTTTGTCCCCCGGGCTCCCCTACATCGCCTTTCTCCAGGGGATAGCTTTCTTCCTTGGGATTAGTGCTAGATAGAGAGAGGCTACCTGCAGGTACTGTGTCTGCGGTTACAGTGACTGACTTTTCCCCTTGTGTGGGCTCTTGATGCCCTGCTGGGCTCAGCTCTGCAATTTGGTTTTCTTTCAGAACTTTCACTGCGCTGGACGCTGCCTCCTTACCCTCCGCAGCCCCAGCTGTCTCAATCCGTGGGTCTTTGCCGCGTCTAAGCATGTCTGCGACCAATGGGCCGTTCACCCGATTTTTTCCAGCATTGCCGCTCTTGCCTCTCCTCACCTGGTCCGGGACTGGCGTCCGCCGGAGTTCAACGGGTGCCTGCTCCACCATGCTTCTCCCCATAGTGGTCTCCCCTGCTGTCTCCGAGCTGCCACCACCGCGGCAGCCTTTGATCCGGCGTTCACGTTCGTGGCAAGCTTTGGAGCCATTCCTGCTCCAATCAGGTGAGTCACCAGGCAAGAGAGACAATCCCTAACGGCACGCTCAGCAATCATCAGGCAGACTGCCCAGAGTCTGTGATGCGATCTCCGTCTCCCCTGCATACCGAATAGGATACAAGGTGTTTTTTTTTCCTTTTCTTCTTCTTTTGTTACTTTTCCCTTTTTACTCCAGTTTCTCTCGATGTTTTTAATTACTTTATGTAGTCCTATATGGATCTTTTACACTCAAGAACCTGACCCAGTTCCTTAGTGCTACTGTCGACCTCCTACGCGATCGCCATCTTGCCTCCACCCAAGCGGAGGCCCAAAGTGCTCAAATTAAGGACATCCAGTGGAAGCTGGAAGAGTTCGAAAACAGGAAAAATCTTAGAGTGCTGGGGATCCCCGAAAGGGTAGAGAGGTCAGACACAAGAATGTATATATTGGAGCTGTTTAGATCCGCTTTCCCAAAATGCCTGATTGGAACTGGTCAGCTGAAATACAAAGGGCACCTCGTACCCTGTTTAAGACTCGAGACTCTGCAAGAGGAGGGGGCAAACTTCGTGCGATTCTGTTGTTTCTAGGAAATTTCTTGCTGAGACAGGCAATTGCAGAGAAGGCCAGACCCGAGTCAAAGAGATCAAGTGGGTAGGTCTCATTCTTCATCCGCCCTGATTTTTGCCACGCAACGGTGGAGAGGCGCTAGAGACTAAGGCAGCTAATCAAGCCATTCCAGGAGAAGAATGTCCAGGTCTACCTTATCAACCCGGCCCAATTAAAAGTGATACATGAGGGACATACCTAATATTTTTCTTCGGAGATAAAGGCCAAAGAATTTTTGGAGACTGTAGGCACCTAAGAGGTCTTTATCTTTTTTTCTGTCGATCGTAAGAAGCTATAGGTTTTGGCTAGGTTTCGGGTAGGGTGGGTGCCTGGTGTCGGGGGAGATCGGTGAATATTGGGGAACATTGGGTGATAAATTGCTAAGGACATTTTAAGATATATGAAGAGCTGAACATTGTCTCTCTTTCTTTACTTCTTGATGTTGTTTTCTTCTTCTGGATCAGTTTTGCTCTATTTATATATTTTTCTAATTTGTCAAGATGTGTGGGACTTAAATATGTTTTTTTTATGATTTGTTAGGACCCAGTTCATCACATGCACAGACCTAGGTCTGAGCGCTTCCTGAGGGTGGTGGGAGCAAGGGGGGGTTGGGGAGGAGGAAGAAGGGGAGGTGGTGGGAGGTGGAGGGATGATAAGGTGAAGAGGGTAGGGGGAGGAAAAATATATATATTTTTTAAAAATAAGTACCTGGTGCTATGAAGCGTTTTATGATACAATGCTAGATATATCTAAATATCAGAATAGATGATTCTATAAAGGCTATGTCTAGAAGGGAATAAATGGGGAAACTTAATATTTGTTCTATAAATATTGGGGATCTTAATGATTGGAGAAACAGGCAAAGGCTGGGACACTTTGTTTGTTCAAATAATATAGACATATTATGTTTGCAGGAGACCCATTTATCATGGAAGAAGAGACATTTGCTCAACATTAGGGGTTTTGATTTGCTGGTCTGTTCTTCACAGACCTCAACAGTCAGGGGGTGGCAGTACTAGCCAAAGCCACGCTGGGAGGCGTAAAGCGATATGGGGCAGATACTTTGGGGAGATGGGGACTGGTTGAGCTAGGGGTGGGTTGCACAATTTTTGTGATATATGGCTTGTGTGAATCCAATTAGGCAAGCCTGCATATTTTACAGCTGTTGTTGTAACCAATATAACTTGATGTGGTTTTTCCCACCTTGGTGCTAGGCACCATTCTCGAGTGTGATTTTTCACAACTACCCAGTCACAGAGATTCAGATCATGCGCTTGGTTCAGCTGCCTGGCAACAGCGTCTTCCCCAACCTGGTGAGAGATAGAACACACTTGGTCAGCCAACTCTTTGCAATAATCCAATACCAAATCATCAGATATATTCAATAACTCATGTCCTGAAATACATGCCTGCCTCGTTGACCTTACCATGAGATTTTATGGGGACTCGGACCAGTATTGTTATCTGGAATACTTCTAAGCCCCATCAGGACATGAGGTCAAGCATCAGGCCACTCCAGTGGGGTGGATGCACACACCTTTCCCAGTCTTGACCTAATTGTGCCATTCAATTGTTATACCACTCCAGAAGCCTGCACAGTTCTGCTCTTGTTCAATCTTGAATGCTTTGCATATCAATCAAATTATTTCATTATTAAAGTGTGATCCTCTGTCTGATTCAATAGTTACCGGAAAACCGAATTGAGGAATGAGTTCCCTCAATAGACGTATGGCCACTGTCAAGCTGTAATTCCATCTGGTCGGGTATGCTTCCATCCACTTTGAAAATAAACAAACTATGACAAGTACATATTTCAGTCCTCAACAAACAGGTAACTGAATGAAATCAGTTTGAAGTTTTATAAATGGACCTTCTGCCTTTCCAATTCTTCCTGTGCAGACTACTATTTTCCTGCCTGGATTCATTTGTTGACTTGTTAAGCACCTCTGGCAAAGACTCTCTGCGGCATTCCTGAACCTTGTATTAAACCAATCTTGTTTGAAAAGTCTAATCATAGCATCTCAGCATATGTGAGTATCTCCATGATACATTCTAGCAATGGGTGCAAGCATACAGTTTGGAATCACTGGTCTTCCATCCAGATAAACCCACACAGCATCTTCAGCCCTTCTCTGACAGCCGATTTTCTCCCACTACTCCTTTTCCTTTATGTCTACTTAATCTTTTAGGTCTTTTACTTCCTCCCATGTTCCTATACCCCCAAGAACATAAGTTGGCAGCTGATTCCACATGTTTCAATTTTGTTGTTTACTGCTAATTAGTATTTAGCACAATGTTGCGCAACCTGGTCAGCATCTCGATTAACAGCTGTCACACAATCATTTCCTGATTGGCGAGCAGCGCATCTGACCACTGCCACTTCTTTTGGCAATTGAATTGCTTCAATTAATTCTTTTACAAAATTTCCATTTTTAATGGGGGATCCTGAAGAAGTCATGAAATCCCTCTGCATCCAGAGCTGGCCAAAGTCATGCACATCCCCGTAACCATACTGGCTATCAGTGTAAATGGTTACTTTTCAATTTTTCCCAATTTTTCAAGCTTTAATTAAAGCTATCAATTCGGCTGCTTGTGCAGACTTGACTCCGGGTAAATAGGATGCTCAACTATTCAAGCCAATGTACACACAGCGTAAGCAGCACTCAAGCCTCCGTCTTCATGGTGCATACACGAGCCATCTACAAAAATCTCATGTTCTGCATTCTTTAAGGGTTCTTCCTGTATGTCTGGATGGGGTTTGGTGCTATGTTCAGTGACATTGAGACATTCATGATTGACTTCATCTTTCACCTCTTCCTGGTATGGAACTGGCAACAAGGTAGCTGGGTTTAAGATAGTATACCTGATTATGGTTACATTATCAGCCCCTAGTATAACTTGCTCATACTTTGTCAATCGACTATAAGTAAGGTATTGAGTTCGTGTTCTGGTCAACTGAATTACAACAGAGTGTGGGACGTACATTTTTACAGGGTGTCCCATCTCAATTGATTTGCTTTGTCACAGACTCATGCATGTTGCAGCTACAGCTTTTAGACAACCTGGCATTGCAGATGCCACGGGGTCCAAAGTAGCAGAAAAATATGCCACAGGTTGTCGCATTAGCCCATGTCTCTGGGTTAGGACTAAGAGTGCATAATTATCTCTCTTGTAGCAGAATAATGCAAAGTCTTTCGAATATTCTGGAACATCAAGGGCAGGTGCTTCACACAAACACTTCGTAACTTCAAGAAAGCTGTCATGCTTTCATCGTCCCACTCTACTGGATCTCTTGCTCGTTTCTTAGTCATTTGTATCAAAGGTTTGGCCAGAACTGCAAATTCCACAATCCACTCCCTGCAATAACCTACTACTCCAAAAAAGATCCTTATTTCTTTTTGGGTTTGTGGTAATCTCATTTGTCTTTTTATTTTTATTCTCTCTGTGGTCACTTTCCTAACCCCTCATTTTATTTTGTGTCCTAAATATTTCACTGAATTTTTGCAAAACTGTAATTTCTCTCGTGACACTTTATGTCCCCCTTCAGCCAGATGATTTAGCAAAGCAATTGAATCAGTAACATAGTCACTTCGGATTTTCGTCGCAACCTATATGTCGTCAATATATTGCACCAAAACTGATTGTATGGGCAACACCAGAGATTCAAGCCATCTTTTTAAAATTTGGGTACAAATTGAAGGACTTTCACTGTAACCTTAAGAAACACGATTCCTAACGTAAACCCGCTCCTCAAATTTAAAAGAAAATAAAAACTGACTATCCTGATGCAATGGGATGGAGAAAAAAGCATGGCATAAATCAATTACAGTAAACCATTCTGCCATCCATGGTATCTGGTATAAAATTACTGCTGGATGTGGTACTATAGGGCAACATAGCATGACAATGTTATTAATCTTTCTCAGACCTTGAACAACCCTATATTTCCTGTTAGGTTTCTTTATGCCTATTATGGGCGAGTTACAAAGACTACTCATTATTTCTTTCAGAATGCCTTGCTCAACAAATCGATCAATTTCTGCTGCAACACCAGCTTTAATTTCTGGACTCATTTTGTATTGTCGGGTATTTGGATAAACTGTGTCTTCTTTCACAGTTACTTTTAGTGGATCTACGTTTGCCATTAATCCTACCTCTTTTCCTGGAAAATCCCATACTGCAGGATTTACAGTAGTTTTGACCTCATCTGGTAGCCCGTCTTCTGTTATCATTGAAAATATTTAATTTACCTATGTTCCCTGATTGGCTAACATGATTTTGTAAACTCCGTCTTCATCGGAGGTCTGAATTGCAACACCATCTGGTGTGCAGAATTGTAGTGTAGTTCCTATTTTCCCTATAGGCCCTGCGCATTGGAATAACATAAACAGCAGTGTAGACGTAGAAGTGCGGTCTTCCAGGTCTCTACTGACTATGTTAGACTTAATTGGGTTTGTACCAACTAGCTCAGAGGTCACTGGAAACTTTCTTGACTGAATAGGAAGTGATCAGCTTCCCTGGCTCAGACCAGAAGGGATTCAGTTTTCCAACAACCGCATAAACATGACAACTTTGCTCCTTAGAATAAGAGTCAATCTCTAGAGTCGTGTGAAACAATAGACAGCTATTTCACTCAGTCAGTTGTGCAGATTACTTTCACCAGTATGCAGAGACTAGAGAGACGGGCGTTTTCAATAAAAGGTATTATTTATTGAACAGTCTTTCTTCTCATGCAAGAGAAATGATTTGCCACAATTGCAAGACTTGTTATAATAAAAAGTGCGTACAGTAAAAGGAGTATTGCGAAATAAATCTGTACAAGCAGTAGGGCAGGAGGTGGTTTACGAGATGGAGATGTTATTCTTGTGAATGGTTGCTAGGCCCCCTCCTTTTTGAGCGGTCCTGTCTTTGTTGATCAATGTGAATCCAGGCGGTACCAACGTGTCCATGATGGGGTGGGAGAGATTGTTGAGCCATGTCTCCGTGATGAATGCTATATCTATATCGTGTGAGAGAATGGCTTCCGCTAGCTCCATTGCATGTTTGGAGGCTGATCTGCAATTTAGAAGCAAGCAGTTGATGGAGGATCCTTCGCTGGTCAGAGTCTTAGTGGTTGGGCCCCTGGGTAGAGCAGTTAGATGTACTGGGGGTCTTGGGGCTCTCGGTGGAAGGAGTTCTCCTCTGATTCTCATAATTACTTGTATCGTAGATTTGGGAGAGGGATAGGGGGGAGTGTCGTGAGTAGAGGCTAAATGTTCCGCTTCTCGGGGGAGATGGCGGCTTTTGTTCTTCTGGGTCTCCCAGAGTGTATCTCATTCCCCTTCTGATGGTTGATGGCTGTGACCTGATCCGGACCGGGGGCTCGTTAGGTGACGGAACCTTGGCACGCCAGGGTTGGGTGGTATTAGGCTGTGCAGTAGGGGGCTGGGAGAGATTTTTGATCGTGGCCAGATTAGACAAAGTTTCATTCAGGCTTTGGATCAGGATTGCCAGCTGAGTTTCGAGGAGGTTGAGGTGGTGGGTCATAGAGTCCACGGTGGGAGAAGGGGTGTCTGGGGAAGCATTACAGGAGGGTAGGTCCCAGTCAGGATGCCTGTTGGGGAAGGTGCTACCAGGTTTGTCTCTGGGCGGGTACCTAGGTAGGAGGAGGAGTGGCTCGGACTGAGGTTTTGGTCTTGCATGGTCTGAAGGTTGGGAAGGGCTGGGGGAAGCTAAGCTTGGGAGTAGTGTTAGCTCTGGGATGACAGGCTAGGAAGAGAGAGGAAGCAGGGGTGGAAGGCTCTACAGTTGTGGGGGGGCTCGTTACTTGGCGGTGTGGAGATGTCAGGGGTGACTCGCAGAGGTGGGGTTCCCGAAGTGGACACATGAAGGGTCTGGTGCCTCGCCTGAGGGGAAAACCTCACAGGGGGTCCGTGAGGGGTCTGGCCAGTTTGCATCGTGGGCACGGGTGCCTTTTTTAATGAGAGGAATAGGGAGTCGAAGACCCCGAGGTTATCAATATTAGCCTGTATCAGGACAGTGCCATTTGAGTAGATGGTTATGAAGGTGTTACCGCTTAGTGTCAGGTGCCTTGGCAGCGAGGTTGTTAGTTTGCTGCTATGGGATATGATGGTAGTTTTGGAGATGTGAAGGTGTGAATTGAAGATGGAGAACCAATTGTCAGATCTTTGGGTGTGGAAGATGAGATCCGTTATTAACTGTCCTTTGGAGAAGCAAAGGAAGGTATCTACAAATAGTGTTTCGGGGTGCTGTCTGATCAGTCTATGTTTGAAGAGTTTCTTCTCTTTCCTTGAGAGGTTGGGAGGGAAAGTAATTGCAGAGGAGTTCGGCCCAAAGGGTTTTAGGTGATTTAGTGGCCGGTAAGCGGCAAACAAGCGCGCCTGGCTTGTTGGTGCTTACTGTTTACCATTGTGTGTGTTTTGCAATGTCTCCCACCCCTTACAATACTCAACTTATGTGTGATACTTTGTATGTAGGTGAATCTGGATACCCCAACATGCCATGGTTGCTGACACCCCTGAGGAACTCTGTGACAGCATCCGAGATGCACTACAATGAGGCACATGGCAGAACCAGGCGAGTCATTTAGCGTACCTTTGGTCTCCTGAAAAGTTTCTTCTGCTGCCTGGACAAGACCGGAGGGGCCCTCCAATATTTGCCTGCAATGATGTGTAAAATCATCATTGTCTGCTGCATGCTCCACAACATGGCAGTACGGAAGGAGGTGCCTCTCATCCAGGATGACAACGACCAACATCCACCACCTTAGGAGGATCCTGGCCTGGGCCACGAGGCCAGTGATGATGACGATGAAGAGGGTGACGTCCGCACACAGCTCATCAACAACTTCTTCAGCTGAAGGTGAGTTCACAGGGTTGTCATGTCAATGCCCTGAGTGAGCCTGTGATGTGTTTGTGCAGCTCAGTTGCTGTTTGAGTTTGTCAGTGTGGTACTTGACTCGAAGCGTGCAGTGATGTGTCCTGTCATATGCTCTGTAGTCCACAATGGTGTAGACATGCTAAGTTGTTAATGTGTAGGTTTCTTGTGACATGTCTAATGCATTTAAATCCTGTTCTGTTATGCTTCTGACTGTGTCTCATTTTTGTCCTTCCCAAGGTACTTTGCCAGTTCCAGGGGCAAATCTGGCACCGACATCCAGAATCCACCCTTAAAGAGCAATTTGACAGCACTTGGTGACCCTGTGCCCACTGTCATGTGGATTCACCCTGATATTGTTGTGTAATAAACTTGTTTCTGATTTGTAATGTACCTGTGTTTCACTTAGTAATGTGTGTTGTGTGTCTTCACACATCTGACTGACCTTTAGTAACCTCACCTGTGGGCTTGTTGGCAGTGACTGTGGAAAGGTGTGGTGTCTGTGTATTCCACCGTATATCTGGCAACCATCTTTGTAGGCAATGTGTCACATGTCCATGGTGAGTATGTGTTGTGGAGCCCTATTGGTGTGTCTCCCTCATAGGTGTCACATCAACATGAGTCACTTAACGGTAATGTAATTGCTGTAGTAGTCGGCATGCACTGTATGCTTCAGCATTTCATCATCTCCGTGACACATACCAAGTTGGAATCACAACATAGGCAAGTATAGTATAATGGTGATTTTATTTACATAGATGTGTGGAGATAGTGCTGTACATGAGGTTTAGAATCCACAATTCACACCTGAGTCCGTAGTATTGGTAGATGAAATGTCCAGAGTGAAGTCCACATTCATCTTCTCCATTGGTACAACGTGGACCCTCCATGTCATGATGGGGACCTGTGTCATGTGCAACAAGGTGAACGCTTTGTACCCAAAGACCAACATTCAAAACAGGTTCTGGGTTTCTGGGGGATGTGCAGGAGCAACTGTGGCCCACTTGTCCTTCTTCGGATGACCCCTCCTCTTTTTCTGTGGGGGATCCTCAGGAGCAGGTGCCGACAGTGCATCAGCGTCTCCACCAGATTTATCCTCCCTCCCTGTGGCATTAGCAGATGTTGTTGCTTGAGATGTTGTGGGCACACAGGGAGGTGTGGACATATTTGTGCTGATCTGGCTGAGACAGGTCAATATATCCTTATGCACAGCCGTGAGTTTGTCCCACTTGGCCTCCATGCGGGCATGCTTGCTGCTGCTGCATTTCCTTGAGGACCCCCACTACCTGGCTGAATCCACCGGTGCTAACCTGGTACGCATCTATGATGTGTACCAGTTGGGGGTCATCAGGCAGTCCAGCCCCTCTGCAGACCGTGCCCTCGGCCTAACACCACTCCCACCACCCCTAGACACACGGGCTGTACCTGTGGTGGCAGGCACAGTTGACCCGGGGCCCGCTTGGCTGTTGCCACTGGTGTCATTGTTGGTAGCATCCTGGGTGGCTGGGGCCCCTGTGCTACTTGAACTTGGTCTCCTAGGTCTGTCCGTGTTCACAGGGGTGTTAGGTCAGTGGGCACATTGTGTTGACATGGCTGTAGGGGGTGCAGGTGTTTCTGATGGTGGGGCTGCATGATGACTCACCCTGGAGGTTCCAGGTTGATTGTCGTCATCCGAAGAGGACAGAGCCAGATCAATACCAGAGAGCGGATCCTCCACCAGAGTCTGGGCTAGGGACTCATCTTCACTTGGTGCTGAATCCCCAGTGACACCTGAGTGTGGAAGAGACAGACATTGTCATTTATGTTACTACAGACATCAATGGTTGACCTAGGTATATTGCAACAGGGAGGGGGGAAGAGGTACTGATACATTCATCTTGCAATATGTAGTGCTAACAAATGATGGAGGGGGCAGTGGAACACTCATCCTGTGCAGCCATGATATGTACATGATTTCATTCCTTAGTACTCTCCTCCCATACGTATACAGGAATGGGGCCGTGCTACTTTGATTTCTGCATCAGTGCACTGTAGCTGCATTTACTTTGGATCACCTTTACTGCAAATATGATATGCCTCCACCTTGATGTAGACTGACTGCTTTCCCAGTAGTGTCCAGAGGAGATATTAGGTCTAGGATCACATGGGGCTCCTACATGTTGACCAACAGTGACCAACCCTGGTGTGGTGGATCAGTAGCTGGATCCACACACAACACCTTTGTTTGTAACTTCATACATCACAATGTTCAACATTTTTCCTTTGCCTTTGGGTGTTGCGTGTGTTTTTGACTCACAGCACTTGAGCACAAACACACACTCTCAGTTTTCTCTACTGGGCACTCCTGGGGAACCAGCCAAGTTATCTCCAGCTAGAGCACAGCATATTTGCAACAAGGGGAACCAATGATGCTGCTGCTACAGTACACTGATTCAGAAAAACATGATGTCACGCACTACAAATCTGTACATATGCGTGGCTTTCAATGGAGGCAACACAATACGTTATGAATCAGGTTGCACAGGAGGAGTAGACCATTCACCCCTTCTTGAGCTTTGTGACAATGTTTTATATACATAGCATTTGCAACGTGACGTCAGGATGCCTGACTGAACACTGCATCGTCTTCAGTTGTCACAGACAGTGTCTGATGTTGTGGTAACATATTGTCCTGCCAACATGGAGCCGTTCAATGTGCATGTTCATGTGTGCACATACCCAGCTCATGTATGGATTTCCATGTACATGGAAACTGTTACTCAAGGCCCATCAGGTGGCTGACACAGGAGTGTGATCCCTGTTCACATTTGACTCTGCTTCCCTGTGGGGGTGTGTGCCTGTGCTGACAAGATGGCTGACAGTGGAGTGCTGGTGTTTGTTGGTGCACAGTTCCCAGCAGGGCCTTGTGCTCCCCACAACAGAACCCAGTGTCAGACATCTTGTCAATCCATTTCCACTCCCCGTGAGGTGAGCATGGTTCAGTGTGATCTTGCTGGGCCATGTAGGAGGCTGAGGATTGTGAGTGACTGCAACTCCTAGCATGCTCTGGGCTACGCCCCCCTTCCCAGCATGCCCTCACTTCCCTCCTTCTGACTCTGCTTCCCTGTGAGGGGGTGTGCCTGTGCTGTCAAGATGGCTGACAGTGGAGTTCTGGTGTTTGATGGTGGCCAATTACCAGCAGGGCCTTGAGCTCCCCACAACAGAACCAAGTGTCAGACATCTTGTCAGTCCATTTCCACTCCCTGTGAGGTGAGCATGGTTCAGTGTGATCTGCTGGGCCATGTAGGTGGCTGAAGATTGTGAGTGACTTCAACTCCCAGCATGCTCTGGGCTACACCCCCCTCCCATCATGCCCTCACTTCCCTCCTTCTGACTCTGCTTCCCTGTGAGGGGGTGTGCCTGTGCTGACAAGATGGCTGACAGTGGAGTTCTGGTGTTTGATGGTGGCCAATTCCCAGCAGGGCCTTGTGCTCCCAACAGAACCCAGTGTCAGACATCTTGTCAGTCCATTTTCACACCCTGTGAGGTCAGCATGGTTCAGTGTGATCTTGCTGGGCCATGTAGGTGGCTGAAGATTGTGAGTGACTTCAACTCCCAGCATGCTCTGGGCTACACCCCCCTCCCATCATGCCCTCACTTCCCTCCTTCTGACTCTGCTTCCCTGTGAGGGGGTGTGCCTGTGCTGACAAGATGGCTGACAGTGGAGTTCTGGTGTTTGATGGTGGCTACTTCCCAGCAGGGCCTTGTGCTCCCCACAACAGAACCCAGTGTCAGACATCTTGTCAGTCCATTTCCACTCCCTGTGAGGTGAGCATGGTTCAGTGTGATCTTGCTGGGCCATGTAGGTGGCTGAAGATTGTGAGTGACTTCAACTCCCAGCATGCTCTGGGCTACACCCCCCTCCCATCATGCCCTCACTTCCCTCCTTCTGACTCTGCTTCCCTATGAGGGGGTGTGCCTGTGCTGACAAGATGGCTGACAGTGGAGTTCTGGTGTTTAATGGTGGCCAATTCCCAGCAGGGCCTTGTGCTCCCCACAGCAGAACCCAGTGTCAGACATCTTGTCAGTCCATTTCCACTCCCTGTGAGGTCAGCATGGTTCAGTGTGGTCTTGCTGTGCCATGTAGGTGGCTGAGGATTGTGAGTGACTGAAACTCCCAGCATGCTTTGGGCTATTCCCCCTTCCCAGCATGCCCTCACTTCCCTCATTCTGACTCTGCTTCCCTGTGAGGGGTGTGCCTGTGCTGACAAGATGGCTGACAGTGGAGTTCTGGTGTTTGAAGGTGGCCAATTCCCAGCAGGACCTTGTGGTCCCCATAACAGAGCCCACTCCCAGAGTACTTGCCAGCCCATTTCCATGCCCCTGTGAGGTGAGAATTGTTCAGAGAGGTGTTGATGGTGCAATTGTGAGGGGGTGCATTATCTGTGACAACAACACCGTCATACTTTGGTATACACTCACTTCGCAAGCATACCCACTATTCCTTCCTGTCAATCAGCTTCACTGTGAGCTATTGGTTGTGGTGGCAGGGATGTCTGACAGTGTTAACTCAGATTAGTGCCACTAACTTGCCCTATTTATTGGTAGGTTTGTACATGTCATGGCACAGTTACAATTCACTATGATGTGGCCATTTATTCTTGTTAAATATTGGATGGATTTGTTAGCATGAGCTGAAAGCCATTTTGTATTTCTGGCAGCCATTTTAGTTAGCCGTGTGCTGCCACGTGCTCGCCATGTGCTCTGTCCTCACTCAGTGTTGACTGCTCTTGTAATCTGCCTAGAAAAAAACTATATTCAGCTCTTCCACCTTCGAACATGCTCTGTTGAGCTTGTAGCTATCCTTGCAACTGTTCCCAGTCTGTAAATGGCAGGATGTGTTCACCAGAATTAGCAACTGTTAGCCCCTCCCACTTTGTTGAGCAAGCAGATCTTGCATGTCCATATTAGTCATTTTGCATGCTTACATGAGCCAGGACTGCCCCTTGGTCTTATGCTGATTATGAAACCCTAAGCATATATAAGACCCCTGTTTTCTTTACTCCTTAGACTGCCTCATTCAGTTTCTAATGCTTCTGTGTGTCGTCGTCTCCCTCATTGGAGGTTATTAAAGATGTTACTTTTATATTTCAACTTCTGTGCCAATTTCTTCTTTGTTGGTTTAAAGGGACCAAGTATCAGTGGGACCCCTGAGAAGGTTTCTATGTTCTACAAATGGTGCTCCAACGTGGACCTCATCAGAGAAGGGGCTATCTAAGGAGTGATCTTGCCAGGAGACAGAAATCTACTGAGGAGGACAGGATAGCACCCTACTAAGGAACTACTCTGTGCACAGAGATTCTGGGGATTCTCTGTCTCTGCAGCCCTGTATATTTCTGATCTTCTTGATTTTGATCCTCCACATGAATGACTGAGAACTTTTTTGGCATGAGTATTCTAAAAAGACCGTTAGGTCATTGAGAACTTGGCAGTTAGAATTTGGAAAACAATTTGGTTGATAAGATTCGATCTGCAGCACTTTCTGTGGGTTTGATGCCTTTGATTTGTAAGGTAGTTTAGTAACGCTTACTGTGGCTTTTGAATGTTGGAATTTGTGTTGACCAACTTTGGATTTGTACGGGATAGATATACGAATTGCAATTTGTGTAGGCAGGTAATGGGGAGATTTTTCTCTGTTTGAACTTGTTTGAACGGCACAATGTACGAAGAGTACCTTAAGCGCTACTTTGGTTATAATATTTGCATATTCTGCATTATTTTTGGCATGCCTGTTTCAAGCACAAATCGAAGAATGTGTTGCTTTTTGGAGGTACCATAGTGAGATGTGAAATAAATTAGCTGGCTCTCTTGAGGGAATACATAAATAGGTTTAGGTATAAAAACATATTTCTTCCTTGGTGGGTCTGTATCCCCATGGAATTCAAATATGGACATATTACAAACAAGGATCCTTTTTCTGCGCACTTTTTTAAATGGAGATATGCAGAGCGATTTTTTGGTGTTCTGCCAGACAAAGCTAGTGAAATGAGTGTAGTTTCGCTTCCTGGAAATAAAACAGTTTGTTGGGCGTTTTTTTTTTGCAATCTTTTGGAATACTATAGAGAAGCTCTTCTTGTAAATATGACTTACAACTAGTATTTACAAATGGTTTGGTTTAAGTACAGTCTGTGGGCTGTCCTTTGTTTCTGTTCTAAGTGTTGATCTGTGGGTTAAATGTCTGTTTAAATGTCTATGTGGTTTGTGGTTTTCACATTAGTGATACTTCTGTAAGTAAATAGCGATTGCGCTCTTTGTGTAAGGATTGCTAGCCTTAAGCGCGCTGTGTTGTGTGTCCTGAGTGTTTTACCCCTTCTGTATATTTCTAGAATGAGCTCAATGTGTGTTTTTGTGTTTTCTTGCTGCTATCAGTCCGTTATGCAAAATTTCATTCAATTAATATTAAATAAAAATTAAACAAAAATCCAGAAATAAACCATATGACATGCTAAATAACTGCATGTTACTATTAAATTGATAAGATTAAGCAACTTTGCACATGTACAAACTGCTAATGCTTAAAAGATAAAATTAGAATTCAAATTGAATAGGAATAAAATAGGTCTCTAAAACGAAATTGTGTGTTTTGCAATAAATAAGCAATAAGATGTTACATCATTTTCCTTAAATATATTGTATTAGATATTAACAGGCAAACACATCATCTGAGTAAATTGGATTTTGCTGAACTAAAACACATATTATAGAACATGCATTGAAATGCCTCAGTTTTAAATAGACTGCCACTGTGCTGCCATTTCAACACTAAACAAAGCTTTACGACAGCAGTGTTTTAACTGCCGCTTAGCAGCAGCTGTTGTTTTGATTGTAGGCCACGGAGAGACAGGAATGTTGGCTTAGCCAGGATTTTGCCAGTTAAAAAGAGGGTAAAATCCTGCATTCCAGACTGCTGTTTTAAAAAGTTTAAAAAATCAGGTTAATTATTTTTGATACCAGGAAAACATTTAAAGTAGGGATTTCCTTTCTTAAGGCTTTTATTACATAAGCACATTCTTGGTTCTGATGTTAAATAATGGTCCTTTTAAAAAGTGGCGCAAAAATTTGACATGTTTCAAGTTAGGCTTCTGTGCTTAGGCTTGTGTAGGAATGCGCCTAAAGATGATAGGCGACAAATGAAGCTTGCTTTTCCTATGTGGAACTATCAAAATGATTGGTTTTATTAAAAAAATTGTTTTATTAATTATGAAACAAGTATTATAAAAATAAGTACTTTTAAATTCTTTTTTTATATTTATAAAGCTTAATACTCTTACTGTGACCTCCTAGCATTAACATTTAATTTAAGTTGTGTTATATCACATAATGAGGAAGTTTGCATATGAAATATCACTCTGCGCAGGCATAATAAACTCATTTCTATAAGGGTATATATGTTTATGTTTGATTTCTTACTCCTGGGCTATCTAGAGAACATTCTGAGGATGACTATTATGAAAAAAGTTATAGGATATTGATTCTTAAGTGCCCCAAATATCAAAGTCGAAATTGGGTAAAATTCACTATTTAAACAGTATTTTTTCCATTCTGAGCAGCTTTTAAAGTGCCTTAGGCTTCAGTAAATGCACACATTTAGGTATAATACAAATAGCTAACTTCCATATTGGTAGACAAGTATATTACACACTGCTTACTATTGAAAATATGTATAAAAAACCAGCAGATGTTATTAAACTGACAAACAGGGGAATGGGTCAGCTTTCTGCTTTCAGGGTGACTTTGAATAGGGAAAGCTGCATGGAAAATTTGCACACAGAATAGGACAGGTGGGAAGAGTTAAAAGTCAGTTCTATATTTAGAAGCCTGGCAGGGTTACCAGAGCAAGGTCTGCTTTGACATTTTGACATCTGAAACTTTTTGAAAGACAAGATGACAGCGCAGGGAAAGAAGGAGAAGTTGTGCCTATTTTTTGTTGGCACGAACAAGTTTTTATGCACTAATATGAATATACCACAATACAATTGTATATGTGAGCTTGGCCATATATACAGCACTAATGCTTTTAGTTTAGTGCTTACTGGGGCTGAGCCAATGGGATTTAGTTTGAATTCATTCGCCGTCATGTTACATTTGTACATTTACTAAAAGGATTGGGGTCTGTGTCTTCATGGTTTTTTTTTTAGTTTTCCTCAAAAGTGCCATGTACCTCCTATAACTTTGTTTGTGCCCAGTTGCTGCAAATAGGGGTTGATAGTGTTGACAGAAGTGAAACCTGTTTCAGGTTTCCTACTGTCAAAATGGGGGAAGGAGGCTAGCTCCTCTACAAATTAAGTCTAGGTAATATGTATGTTGCTCTCTCCTTTTCTCAATTTCTTTTTTTAGCCTGTCTACGTTGTCTGTGAAATAACAATGAGACACTTAATTGGCTATTCAGTAATACTAGTTTAAACATTGTTAGCATTAATAAAATGAATAAAAATATGTTATGTTACTGCCCATCCTGTTTGATGAAATTATGACAGGATAAATAGTCTAGATTGTTGTTCCCTTATTTGACCTTTAAGGGGATCTAGATGTGGGTAGTTTTTGTTCAAAAAGTCTTAGGTGATAACACCATTATTGTATGTTATTCCATGCCACATAGTTTTGTAAGGGCATTGCTAGTTTTTTATTAGCTAGTCCGTGTAAATTAACTGACAGTCCTTATTACAGCTGATGTTGCATAGTTTGGATCATGAAAAATAGAACGCAGGGAAGATACCCATATGATCCTTAGCAAAAAAAAAAGAGTTTTGAAGAAAATGTTGTTTTATAGACAAGAAACCCTGTTAAATTAGCAGTTTTAGATTTTCCTGCTGCTCCTATAACATGAGAGCTTGGTCCTAAGCGTACAATGTATGTATAGCCCACAAATCTATCACACCTATCTCAGTTCTGAGCACTGAAGCTGACTATGATTGTAATTATTTACATGTAGGAGTAAGGGTAAGATGTGTTAGTATTTCTCTGCATTTTATGTTGGTTTGAAGACCTAGTATACCCTGTAAAGTGTTCTCACGGGTCAAGTTCCCGCTCTATAAGACACTAAAATAAATAAATACGAAGAATTGTTTTAGAAGTGTCTGAAGTCCTGTACAAGTAGTTTAAAATGAGCCAAAGTGTAGAACATTTTTTTTTTTTTTAGGGTTTTCAGATCAGTACACAGGAATACACCAATGTAAGGATTTAGAGTATGTCTGTGTTGTTTTTCTCTTTTTCCACTGAATTTAGTAAATGAATACAGACTTCCTTGGCTGCTTGGGACTGAGTGATGTTTATTGTTCTGGTCAGTTCACCAAAGAGTTCCTTTTATACTTGCCAATAGGTCCAGGCTGTTGTTTTTTTTACTCTCACATCGATAGATGGAAGTGGTTCTTGGGTGCCTTGCTAATTTATGTGGCGTCACAAGACTAGAAATATTTTGAAACTATCCTCTCTGTTGATAGACTGTTTCTGTGCCTTGTCTAAAGACCTTTTTTCTGTCCACCGATAGATATTTGCTGCCTTACAACCATTGCCAGAGGGGCCCAGACATCAGATTCAGCCTGGAGAATCAGCATCAAATTCTGCCCACCCCTACCTTTCTTGCCTGTTTCTGCACCACTTTCGCCTCTTTTTTCACCTCTGTTGCTTCTTTCTGCACTTCTCTTGCTTCTTTCTGCACCCCTTTTGCCTCTTTTTTTATCCCTTTTGCCTCTTTGTGCACCTCTCCTGCCTCTTTCTGCAACTTTCTTGCCTTTTTCTGCAGTTCTTTGCCTCTTTCTGCACCTCTCTTGGTTCATTCTGCACAGCTCTTGCTTCTCTCTATACCTCTGTTGCAAATTTCTACATCTTTCTTTCTTCTTTCTGTACCCCTCTTCCCTCTTTCTGCACCTCTCTTTCCTCTGTCTGCACACCTGTTCCCTCTCTCTGTACCCCTTTTGCAATTTTTTGCAACTTTATTGCCTCTTTGTGCATTTCTCCTGCCTCCTTCTGCACCTCACCTGCCTTTTTGTGCACTTCTCTCACTTCTTTCTGTACCCTTCTTACCTTTTTCTGCACATCTTGTGCCTCTTTCTGTACCTCTCTTGCCTCTCTCCGCACATCTTTGTTCTTTCTGCTCTTCTCTCTCCTCTTCCTGTACCTCTCTTGCCTCTTTCTGTACCTCACTTGCCTCTTTCTCCACTTCTTTAGCTTCTTTCTTTACCACTGTTGCTTCTTTCTGCACCCCTCTTCCCTCTGTCTCCATACCTGTTCTATCTGTCTGCACCCCTTTTGCCTGCTTCTGCAACTCTCTTCCCTATTTCTCCACCTCTCTTGCTTCTTTATGCACTGTTCTTGCTTCTTCCTGCACTGCTCTTGCTTCTTTCTGCACCTCTCTTGCAAATGTGTCTATCCCTCTTACCTCTTTCTGCACCCCTGTTCCTTCTTTCTGCACCTTTCATGCCTATTTCTGTAGCTCTCTTGCCTCTTTCAGCACCTCTGTTGCCTCTTTATGCCCTTCTCTTGCCTCTTTATGCACCCCTCTTACCTCCTTCTGCACATCTGTTGGTTCTTTTTGCTTTGCTCTTGCTTCTTTCTGCACCTCTCCTGCTTCTTTCTGCACCTCTCTTGTTTCGTTCTACACCTCCCTTGCTTCTTTCTACACCACCCTTGACTCTTTCTGCACACACAGGCCTACTTTTAAACTGACCTCAGGCTCAGCAGTGCACACATGCAAGGGCAGAAAAGGGCTGCTGGCCTCTAAACTGTCATGCCCTATTATCTGCTAGGGACATAGAGGTAGTTCTAATCTCCCTGCCTTAATATGTACTAGGGCCTTACAGGGGCGGGCATGCCCATCACTGGGGTACCCTAACCCATAGTGTACCCTAGTGTATGTAGGTGTTTTCACTATATTCTAAGTGTCTTTCATCATAGCACTGGCTCCGGGCCTGGATAGGCAGAGCCCAGGGCCAGTCAGAGTCAGTTCGCACCAGTACTAGTCAGCAACATGTTTGGGGCACCGGATGACTTCTGTTCTTCCATGTGTCCAGAAAGTGTTCTGACAATGGCAATGTGAGTGCCACATTTATGTCTGGCACCAGCCTGTGATTGAGGGTGAATCCTGACCCTTCTATTCAAGAGTTAAAGGTTTTTAGGGGCAATCCTGCCAAATTTGGCAGCACTTCCTGTGTGCCCTATGGCAAAAGATCCCACAGTGCATCTCTCTACCTAAAACCAAGATGGCAGAATTGTTTGTCCCACTTGCAGAGGTTCTTTGCACACTACAGATATGTAGCCATTGGATTGAGCACCCCAAACTCCATGATCACTCTAACCCAGTTCTGTGGTCAGTGTCTCTCCCATTGTGAATTATATCTGCCTGATGGGGTTTGGGGGAGGCAAAGGAAATGGGTAAGCCTAGTTGTGTTCAACACCTGCCTGTGACAGGCTAGGTCTTTTTGAAGACAATTAAGTTCCTGTGCTCAACCTCACATGCCATCCTGTCAAAGAAAAAACAAACCTTCTCCACATTCAAGGCCTTTTGTCTCTGCTCTGGGAGCAAGTTCAGACCGCATCAAGGCAGTGATTCAGCTACAAGGTGACACTTGAACCTCATGCAAATACGCTTCTGGAGGATTCAGGCAAGGAAAAGATATCTTTCTAAAAGTACCTTTTCCTAAATATTAATTACAATTCCAAATGCATCCATTAATTTGGCCTGTAATTAATATTTTGAAAAGCCCAAGACTGAATATTGTACCTGTATCCTAGCCGGAGATAACATTATTAAATTTAATGATGTATCTAAATGCTTTCCTATGGAACAGCCAACCCTGCCCCTGCAAGAATGAAAATAGCTTTGAAGTTTTCTTTGCTGTAAGGACATAGTTATCTTTATGCTTTTACATGTTTACTTTCAAATACCATCTACCATACCTAACATGCTTTAAGGCCTACGTAGGGTTACTCATTAATATTTAAAAAGAAAGGTTAAGGGTATCAAAGTTTTTTTTTCAACAGGTTAAATTTGTAGATTAGAACTGCACAACCAGGCTACATACCATAGGCCTCCAGTCATGTTTACACTGTCACTGCAGTGGATGGAACAATGACTGCTATAGCTATCTTGTGCCATTTGACCTACAAGCCCTTTGCAGCATAGACTAGGAAGTTATAGGCAATGTAAATATGCCAATCAGGAATGACAATGTCATCATTATGAAAAGGAAAATACAGGCACATCACCATTGGTTAGTAGGGGTAAAGTGCCCAAAGTTCTACAGCCAGCAAGAACAGCAAAGGCGGTAATTTACAACACATTGATTGTTTTAATCTGTTATTGTACCTCTTAAAGCAAAAAAAAGATTGTCAAGACCAAAGTTACCTAATCATTTTATATTCAAATGCTATGCAATGGAATTTTTTTTGACACACATTGGTAATGGAATTTTACAGGGCAGTGGTTTTTCATGCATCAAAATGGGCTTGCGGCAGGTAGAGTTTTAGCTGTTTGGTAGGTTTTTTGCATTGAAGTCTAATGTCAATTGAGATACTTCAAAATATTTAAAAAATAATTTAGTTTACTCTTGTCTATTCTGCTGGCCACAATGTTTACCCATTCAAATCATTCTTACTTTCTCCTTTTGTAGACTCACAAACTCACAAAAAGAAGCGATAGTAATAACCACATACGTGTGAAAATATATAACTCAGTTGCCAAATGATAGATTTAGTTGAATCTATGTTACTGAAAGTGACAAGCTGTACTTACCTTAAAATGTCAGCAAAAGAGTAGTCATTTTTGCATATTGCACCACAATTTACCTTTCAGATGCAAACTCCTAAAAGTCTTACTTAGTTAAATATAACAGCAACAAAATCAACACTAACACTAAAGATATGTCAGAACTACAAAGCATAACACGAACAAAAACACGGCAAGACTTGCAAATTTCGTACAATATTTCTTTCTCTTTAATTTGCATTTAATGAAGGCTTAACTTTTATTCAGTGTGTATCTCTTTACAGAACAGTGTTTTGAAGGTAAAAGTCACTCGGTTCCTCTCAAAAATAATTTGTATTGAACATTATTTTTATTTACAAGCTTCCAATACAGATGTATTAAGCCTTTTTTCTAAAGAAAAAAAGAGTTATGTATTATGCCTTTTCTTCTAAAAAAATGCTTAAAAATGGCAAATTTGGCCTATTAAGGAAATCCTGTACTTTAGCAATAGCACTAAACTGCAAAATTGCAAATGCCACAATATACTCTTTTATTTTAATTGAGCAGCAATTTTATTTTTTTCATGTTTTTTACATTAGTTTAGTGGGGCTATATTGGGCAAAGGTGGTAGCTGGCTAACTCGGGAACGATGCCCTCTCCCAAGGGAAGACTGTATTCTTCCACCCCATACATATTGGATGCCTGGCTGAGGACTGAAGGGTCAGTGGTTTATTTATTGAAATGACCCTCTGGGTTTGATAGTTCTTTCATGCATGGGGTGCTCACTGTTTCAAACTCCCCACCCTGTGGTGCTGGCATGCACATTGACAGCTCCTGCTGTTGGCAGTGTTGATGGATGGGAGATTTACATGAATGGTAATGTGGGAGGTAATGTGGGAGGGTGAAGATGCCAGTAAAAATCATTAGGATTGAAAAGAGTGAAACAATTCTGATGAGGGTTATAGAAGAGAAGAGAGGACGATGCAATGCTGAGACTGTTCCTAATTAACTGCTGGTAGTGGGACACTGAAAGGTGGACCCATTTGTGAAGCTATGGAACAAATCAGCCGAACGGAGCACAAGAGGCTTCTTTAAGGAGGAATCGTGCTCACCTGCCTTGGCTACTATGTGTGACCACATAAAACATTAGTGATGGAAACCCCATTGCCCACTCAAGATAGTGCTCAAGAAGTCTTGGTATTTCCAGAACAGGTTAGTGATTCAGAAGCTGAAGCTGATGAGCAGTGACAGTGTGAACTCCCAATGAGGTATGACGTCACCGGGTCATTGGTGCTGATGAAAATTACAATCTGGTCATCGAAGTGACCTGAAACTCAACGCTTGGTGTAAATAACCAAGAACAAACTGTGCAGCAATTTCAAATAGTCAACTGGAAAGACCTACCTCCTCCAATCTAACAATGTCTGCAGGCCAGAATCACATTTTGGTGTTTGTAACTTGAAAGATAAATGCTGCAGGGGATAGTGGATAGTGGGTATGTGATGGAAGAAAGACATATCCAGGGTTATTTCTTATTACTGTCCTCAGTAGAATTGGTATCAGGCATGCCTTCAGCAGGGAAATCTTGGGTGCTCCAAGAACACTCTCTATACTTGGGGTGGGCAGAACATGTAGTATTTGACTCAGTGGGATTCCACGAGTTACATAAGAACTCAAAGAGATTACACAGAGTTCTGCCAATGGGCGAAATTAGGCATGTCATGCTGCTCATGCTGTGAGTTAGCGCTGGTGCTGCATTCTGTGCCTAAAAAGCAGTGCAAATGGAACTATGCAGTGTGTCAGAGGGCTCAGCTACTCAAGCTGATTTTTCTGCCACTTGAGTAGAGTTTCTACTTGAGCAGCAGCCTTCCGACATGAACAGCCAGTGTTAGACATCGCATCTTTTGGCATGTTTCCCCTGTCTTTTTGCCTCTGACCTCCTGTTTTGATGGTATACCGGTCTTCATTTTTGCTGGGTTAGTGTCTGTGTTCTCCTTGTCCCTGCTATTCAGTGATAAAGTGCAAGTGCTCCTACTGTAAATTGTGCTATGATTGGTTTCCATGATTCGTATATTTGATTTACGAGTAAGTCCCTAGGACAGTGCAATGTGTGTGCCCAGGGCCTGTATATCAAATGACACTAGTGAGCCTGCAGCACTGATTGTGCCACCCAACAAAGTAGCCTTTCAAAGGTGTCTCAGAACAGCCACTGTACTGTCTGCATGCAGTTTTAACTGCCAGGTCGACCTGGTAAGTGCACCTACTTGCCTGGCCCTAACCTTCCCTTTTCTTACATTTAAGGCGCCACTAAGGTACGGCCAAGGGAGCCCCCTGGGCAGGGTACAGTGTATGTGAAATGTAAGACATGTAATTGTGTGTTTTACATGTCCTGATAGTGGAATACTGTGCATAGGACCTATAGGTTAACATTGGAGCTGCACTGGAATATTTTCATGTTTAACTTTCAACTGGGACAAGATAGAGAAATTGAGTTTAGTGTCTCTGAACTAAGAATCTAATAATACATCTTCTATTGAAGTTGATTTTTAAATTGTGTGTTTGAAAATGCCACTTTTAGAAAGTGGTCATTTTCTTATTTATTCATCCTAGGTAGCTCTGCCTGTTTTTGTTTTCACCGTCTATTTTTTTAGTGTTAGGAGCAGGGATGTGTATTCACACTAGACAGTCACAAGGGGGGTTAAGGTGTATCCTGTCTTTCCTGGGTGACTCATAGCGAGGCTGAATAGACCTGTTCTGCATTTAGAGAGGTGAAAGGAGTTTTAACCACATGTGTATGGGCTGTGTCTGCTCTGTACAGTACTGTCTCCACCTCCTATAGTGAAGCTGGACTAGGGAGGACAAAACTGGTTTTTAATGAGTTCAGAGACTTTCTGCCTCAAACTTCAAAGGGAAAAGCAATGTAAATATTGGGGCCCTGAACCTACAACTTCAGAACTTTTTTGAACTAAGGAACCCGCCAAGAAGAAGAGCTGGAGAAGCTGTAAGGAGGAATTACCACTTTACTGTGTTCTTTGCTGTGTTGGTCTGCAGTGGCTGCTTCTGTCTTGGGTAGTGAAACGACAGGACAGGAATTTCTGCAACTTATTTTCCTGAGTTTCTCCAAAGGCTTGAGTTACAGCTTGCCCCTGGTTCAAGATGTCTCATTAACAGCAAGGAATTCAAATTCATCAGCTACCAGCACTGAGAACTGTGTGCTTTGTGCTGTAGCAGAAGGAAAAGAAACCCGACACCATCAACAAAACCGCTTTCAGCACTGTGACCTGTTGGCACCTCAGAGAGCATGGATTTGTTTGTTCACGATGCCATTATAGACTCGAAAGGAGCTATCGATTTCAAGTAACTGTATTTTAATTCTATTTTTTTGCAATATTTGTATTTTGATTACTGTATGTTGGACCTTTATCGTTTTGGTCTTGTTTTTCACAGATAAATATTGGCTATTTTTCTAAAACTGGAGTGGTGTCCTTTTGTGTTGTTTTCACTGTTATAGTGTATGTTATGTGCAAATGCTGTATACATTGCCTCAAAGTTAAGCCTAAATGCTTGAGCCAAGATACCAAGGGGGTGAGCAGAGGTTATTTTCGAAGTGTAATCCTGCTTAATCTTACTAGAAGGAAGGTTCCCTACTTGGACAAGGTGCATACCTCTGCCAAATAGAGATCCCCATTTCTAAAAGCCAGCAACCACCCATATTAGAAAAATCTTACCAGATATCCTACTATCTACCTGAAATTGCACTAAGGGACACCAAATCTTGCTCTCACTCACAAACATACGATTCTGAAGCCTCACATAAGAAGAAATTCTACTGCGCAGCAATTGGCAGAATTTTGCCAGAATTCCTCATTATAAGAGGAACGCAGAGTCTCCAAATTCCAACAATTCCTTGGGTGGAACTGAATGGTCTGCCCACACTGACTCTATACCTTATGTTTTACTTGGGTCACTAGGTAGGCTCCACTGTGGGATGGTGCCATTCTCCCCTGGGTTTTTAAGATTATGGGATGCTAATCTGGAGGAGAGTACAACAGTCTAGTATGTAACAACTCTACAAGAGTGACATAGGTTTGTGACTCTCTATTTTGGTTTGTACTTATTTTTTTACTTCATTTGAAAGGTTTTATATAGCGGTGGCTAGACCCGGGGGTATCGGGTCCTTTACATGTGCAAACAACAAGATTACAGTACAAAAGGACAAAGAAAGGAATGTTCAATAGCAGAGTATAAAAGCAAGTTAATCAAAACTAAAATGAGACGAGGGCAATATATATGAAAAGGCACTCCACAGATGTCTATAAACATAGAAACAACAATAGCAGGTACATTTGCATAGGGAGTGACAGAGTGAGAAAGAAAGTGAGTAGGGGAGGGTCCATACAGGGGAGTCAGAGTGTGGGGTCAGATACCAAATTACTGTCTGTTAGTTTAGATTCCAACCCCTCCTTTGGGCCCTTAACAAGACCTAACAAGAAGAAGATATTTTGCTGCATTCACAGTCCAGGTGGATGGAGAAAATAGGGTCGGAGATTTTGATTGAAGAGTTAATTGATGTAATGCACCTGGGGAATAGGTTAGTTAATGCATCACATTATAAAAGTTAACATTTTCAAAATATTCAAGGTCTAAATTGTACTCCCAAGAATCTTCACGAATGGGATGTAGGCATCACTATGGCCATTTTAGATATTATGTGGTTGTAGGCGAACAGTTCAATCTGTTTATTCATTGCAGAAAGATTCAGGAATATAGGGGAAACATTTTTATTGAAATAAACATTGCAATTGGGGCATGGCTTTAACCAGTGGCTAAATCAATTGCAATAGGTCAATAATTTGATGTAAAGTCACAGCATGAAGGAGTGGTTTTTACTTCAATATTAATTACAGGATTGTTCATTGCAAAGCACAATTAGGTTATTGATGGAATTGTTTTAAGGACCAGCATGGACTATAAAAGCCTATTCTGACAGCTTGCAAGGAAAGTAATCATTAAGCCTATTTTCGGGGCTTGTTATCCGTTAATTCTGTCTTTTCTACAGCGTGCATCCCAGAATTGTATTTATGTTGGTTGAGGAAATCCATTTATCCATCTTTACTTTTGTACCAGTTTTCCAAATCAATAATTGAAAGAGTTCATAGTTGGGTGAATGTTATTTGGATTGAGACTGCAGCCTTGTCAGAGACCCTGCAAGAGATGATCCGCAATCACAATACAACAATAAAACTTTATTGTTTGATTAACAAAGATCAGATCACTGACAGAATATCGACAACACTATTGTGTTACACAAATATCGGGACATAAATATTGTTAGCAATGATATTGACTTCCTATCTTCATAATGGTAAGTACAAAAATATCCCAAAAAATATTGTTGTCAAAAATATCGATGTATAAAACATAATGTAAAATTAATTAAATAATACATTTAACAGAAAAAAATGATTTAGATTTATTTGTGAATGTTAACAATTATAATAAATAAATGTAACTTAAAAAAAATAAACATAGATATATAAAATATAATACATGTATATACTTAAAAATAATTAATGAATAATAATTGTAATTAATTTTAAAATGTTATAAATATATTAAAAATGATAAATATATATATTCATAAACTTTTAACATAAAATGTATAAACAAAAATATATCATACATTAAAATATTTTAAATCTTTGCTATTTTCTAAACCTAAATTTTGCACTACAGTGAGTGCAACAGTAGAAAAAGTGTTGGAGAGCGGAGGGGTAAAATTTACTATACCCACTCCAGCAAATGCAACAATAGGGAAAGTGTTGGATAGTGGAGAAGTAAAAATTACGATTCCTACTAAAGCGAATGCAACAGTAGGGAAAGTGTTGGATAGCAGATAGGTAAGAAATACTATTCCCACTTCGGAAATGCAACAGTAGGGAAAGAGTTGGATAGCAGATAGGTAAAAACTACTATTCCCAGTCCAGTGAGTGCAACAGTCGGGAAAGTGTTGGATAACAAAGGATTCAAATGTACTATTCCAACTCCAGTGAGTGCAACAGTGGAGACAGTTTTGGATAGCGGAGAGGTAAAAATTAGTATTCCTACTCCAGTGAATACAATTGTGGGGAAAGTATTGGTTAGAGGAGGGGAATAATTTACTATTCCCAATCCAATGAGTCTAACAGTAGGGAAAGTGTTGGATACCGGATTGAATAAAATTACTATTCCCTCTCCAGTGAGTGCAACAGTAAGGAAAGTGTTTGATAGAGGAGGGGTACAAATTATTATTCCCACTTCAACGAGTGCAACAGTAGGGAATGTGTTGGATAGCGAAGGATAACAAATTACTGTTTCCACTCCAGCGAGTGCAACAGCAGGGAAAGTGTTGGATAGCATAGTGGATCCAATTACTATTCCCACTCCAGCCAGTGCAACAGTTGGGAAATTGTTAGATAGTGTAGGGTAAAAATTACTATTCCCACTCCTGCGAGAGGAACAGTAGAGAAAGTGTTGGATAGCGGAGGGGTAAAATTTACTGTTTCCACTCCAACAAGTGCAACAGTAGGGAATATGTTGGATAGCAGAGGAATAAAAATTACTATTCCCACTCCAGCAAGTGCAACATGTAGGGAAAGTGTTGGATAGCAGAGTGGATAAAATAACTATTCACACTCCAGTGAGTGCAACAGTAGGGAAAGTGTTGGATAGAGTAGGAGATAAAATTACTGTTCCTACCCCAGCGAGTGCAACAGTATGGAGCGTGCCAGATAGCTCCAGGCAGGTAATTCCCCACACCGCACAGTACCAACTGTTGTGCCCATGTCTCCAACTTGCTGCTGCCGCTACTGCTGTGAGTTTGCGGTCCTCCTCGACCCGCAGGCTCCCACCTGTGCCTCATCCTTGGTGGCCTAGTGGTAGGCCGTAGGTATCTGGGTGTCGCTCTGCCTCTTTTTTTCTTGTCTGCCCTGCTGTGATTGCATTCGGTTATTGTATTGTAATTTGTTTTGATTCTCCCTTATTGTTTTTTTCTGTTGTATTGTTATTGTGCCTGTATTTTGTAATCTGCTTTATTCCACCTTATTCCTTTTGCATTGTTATTGTGCCCATCTATTAATTCTGCCTGCTCTACTCTCTTGGTTCCAGCCGCTTCGTCCCCTGCGTCCCTGCCCCCGCTTACCCATTCGTCCTGCTCCCAGCTGCTCCTACCTCCCACCTCCCCTTCTTATGGTGGCCGCTCTGCAGGTACGCCTAAGGCAAGCCAATCTGTGCCCATCCGCGCCTGGACCGCGCCCAGCGCCAGACCCCCTGGCCCCATGAATGCCATGACACATGGTGCTGATATGACGCCAGCACCCCCCACGCTCTCAACGCCAGCTGATCATACACCTGCTTCCATCCAGAAATGCACCCAAGGACCCTTTTCCTGCCGGAGCTGCAGCTTCACCAGCCTCCGAGCCGCCAACCCGCCCATTGAGACAGGATGCAACCACCTCAGATGCATACTACTCAACACCAGCTCCACTCGCAAACACGCCATCGAACTTTGGGACCTGATCGAAACATCCTCCCCGGATGTCACCTTCTTGACGGAGACCTGGGTGAACACATCCTCGGCACCCGATATCGCCATAGCCATCCAGGACGGATACAAGATCGCCCACATGGACTGCACCAATGGAGTAGGTGGAGGAATCGCCATCATCCACAGGAAAACCCTCAGGATCTAGACCAGCACCCACGACACAAACAGCACCGCAGAACACCTGCACTTTCAGATCCACACTGACCCCAACACCACCCTCAGAGGAACTCTCATCAACAGATCCCCCGGACCCCGACCTCAGTTCAGCGACTCCATCGGCGACTTCATCAGCACACACGCCCTCCACAGACTACATCCTCCTCAGAGACCTGAATTTCCACCTTGAGGACAACAGCAACTCCTCCACCCTGATCGACAACATCACCAACCTCGGACTCAGACAGCTCGTCACAAAGCCCACCCACTCCACCGGTCACACGCTCAACCCCATATTCTCCGCAAGCACCCACATCACCTTCAGCCACACCACTGAACTCCACTGGACAGACCATCAATGCATCCACTTCACCTTTCAGAAACCCAACACGCACCACCGCACTCAACGGACCCCCCCTGCCGCAGCTGAAGCAAAGTCACCGAATACCATCTAAACACCACCCTCGCCCAAAGCCCAACCTCGCCGACAATGCCGCCGGCAACTTCAGACAATGGATCAACGACTGCACCAATACTCTCACCCTGATCAAAAAATACCTTCAACAGATGCATCAACAGGAAAGCCAGCTGGTTCACCGCCAACCTCCATGCCTCCGAGCAGACCTGTTGAAAGCTTGAGATGAAATGCCACCACGAACAGACACCGGACAGCCATGCAGATCACAAGAGCGCCATCCGCAGACACCATCACCTCATCTGAACCGCCAAAAGGGAATACTTTACGGACCACCTCAACAACAATGCACACAACAGCAAAGAGCTCTTCAACATCGTGAAGAAACTCTCTAACCCCAGCTCCAACCCAACAACATCTCACCATCGCAAGCCCTGTGCGACTCCTTAACCATCTACTTTCATCACATGATCACAGACATCCATGCAGACATCCACGACAGCTTCAACAACCAGACCCCCTGACAGCCACCAACACCTCAGACTCACAACACACCGGACAGCCATGCAGATCACAAGAGCGACATCCGCAGACACCATCACCTCATCTGAACCGCCAAAAGGGAATACTTCAAGGACCGCCTCAGCAACAATGCACACAACAGCAAAGAGCTCTTCAACATCGTGAAGAAACTCTCTAACCCCAGCTCCAACCCAACAACATCTCACCATCGCAAGCCCTGTGCGACTCCTTAACCATCTACTTTCATCACATGATCACAGACATCCATGCAGACATCCACGACAGCTTCAACAACCAGACCCCCTGACAGCCACCAACACCTCAGACTCACAACCCACCTTGTGCACCAACCCACTGCTCGCCTGGACCAACATGAACAACGACAACACCACCAAAATCATGAACACCATCCACTCCGGCTCTCCGTCAGACCCGTGCCCACACCACATCTTCAACAAAGCCAGCTCCACCATTGCACCCCATCTCCAAAAGATCATCAACATTTCCTTTCGAAACAGTGACCTTCCCGGAGAGCTGGAAGCACGCCGAGATCAACACCTCACTCAAGAAAACCAAGGAAGACCCGAGAGACCTCAAGAACTTCTGGCCCATCTCCCTACTCCGGTTCCCAGCAAAGGTCATCGAGAAGATCGTCAATGGACAACTTACCCGCTACCTCGAGGAGAACAACATCCTGGACCCATCCCAGTCTGGGTTCTACAGCAACCATAGTACTGAAACTGCCCTCATCGCCACCACAGAGGACATCAGGGCCCTGCTGGACAATGGAGAAACTGTGGCACTCATCCTCATGGACCTCTCAGCCGCCTTTGATACCATCTGCCACCACACGCTACACACACGCATCCTTGACACAGGGATCTTAGACAAGGCCCTGGAATGGACCACATCCATCCTCACTGGCAGAACCCAGAGTGTCCGCCTCCTGCCATTCCATTCCAAATCTTCCGAGATCATCTGCGGCACACCCCAAGGATCCTCCCTCAGCACAACTCTTTTCAATGTCTACATGACACCGCTCGCCCCAATAGCCCGATCATATGACCTCAACATCATCTTATACGCCAATGACACTCAGCTGATCCTCTCCCTCACCAAGGGCCCCTCCACCGCCAAAGCCAACCTCCACAAAGGAATGAAGGCCATCGCCGAATGGATGAAGAACAGCCGACTGAAACTGAACTCATACAAGATGGAGGTCCTCATCCTCGGCTCTACCCCCTCCGCCTGGGACGAATCCTGGTAGCCGACCACTCTGAAACTGGCACCGCCGCCCACCGACCACCAGACAGTCTGGGGTTCATCCTCGACCCATCACTCTTCATGTCCAAGCAAGCCAACGCCGTCTCTTCCTCCTGCTTCAACACTCTCTGCATGCTCTGCAAAATCTACAGATAGATCCCCACCAAAACCAGTCTCCCAGGCCCTCGTCAGCAGCAGGCTGGACAATGGCAACGCCCTCTGGCACTTTACAAATGTTTGATTGATTAATTGATTGATTGAAAGTGTTGAAAAGCGGAGGGGTAAAAATTATTATTCCCACTAAAGGAAAATTACATTAAAAAAAAAATATATATATATATATATATATATATATATATATATATATATATCAACTGCAATACAAAAACATAATAAAAAACTACATTACAAAAACATAATAAAAAACTACAAAAGAAAACATATAAAAATATAAAAAATTACAAAGCATAGAAAAATATTATTATGTTAACAAAATCTAAAAATTGCATACAAAAATTAATTTATCAAAATAAAAAATTAATTTACAAAAAGAAAATTGTAATAGAAATTATTTATAATAAAAAACATGAATTGCTACATACATTTTTTTCCCAAACCTATAACACAACACAATTTACAACACACATCTAAATTTTAAAAAACATGTACCTCCTTAATTAAAAGAATTAATTATCAATTAAACAACTATTATTAATTAAAAACACATTAAAACAGATGAGAATTAGTATAGTAATCAAATGTTACCCCTATAGAACCAAAATCCACAACCAATTTAAAAATAAACAATTACCAAAATATTTATCAAATAATAAATGAATAATAATGATCAAGTAATTAATATTTAATTTAAAATAAATTACTTTCCACCCTCTACCCCAATAAACACAACACACACCTAAAAATAATTACACAATTTCCATAACTAATTTTACATTAATAAATTATTATCAATTAACCACAAATCATTAATTAATAAAATAAATTATTTCCCACCATTTACCGCTACAAACCCCACAACTCACACATCAAATTAATTACACAATTGCCATATTTAAATTGTAATTATTTCATTAACATCAATTTACAAATGATTAATTATATATAAATTACCTCCCACCCTATTCCCCCACCACCTATTTCTAAAAACATGACACAATTAACATAATTACCAATGAATTCATAATATATATATATATATATTTTTTTATTGAAGTCCATTAGTAACATTACTGATCAAAAGTACAGAAACAAAATTAATCATATAACCTCTCCATCCTGCAAATAGAATCATTAATTACAGTTCACAAAAATTAATCAAAATAACATCGCCAAATTTTATCAAATTTTCTTACTCCCCCTACCCGCAACGCATGAATTTGTTCGCTTTTCCTGACTCTCCTCATTTTCTGTAGCCATTCCTGCATGGATGGGATCTGTTTTGACCGCCAATTCTGCAATAGCAAAGATCTGGCCACTGCCATTGCAATATACAATAATCTAGCTAACGGGTCAGAGAGTTTGAGATCCGAATCGAAACAATTAAGCTTCACTTTTACATATGAGGAAATCGCAATCTTACAATAGGTTGAAAAAAAAATATATATATATATATCATCCCAAAACCCCCTGATTTTAGTGCAGTGGACCATTACATGGGACCAGTTGGCGGGAGCATGCTGTAAACATCTGGAACAGTTAGGTGAATGATTTACATACATTTTAGCAATTGCCCTGGGTGTACGGTACAATAACCATTTACCAAAAAATAGCATTCTACGCCAATTGGCCCCCCGTAGTGTATTAAAATTAAATTTGTTAATAGTCGTCCAGGTGTGTGGAGATAATACATGATTTTCTTGTTCCTGCGATTTTTTTATTGCTTTTTGTCCTAGATCCACCTCCCTGCTCCGTTCTAGGCAGCACTTCCAATCCCCGGATTTCCTTGACCCTTCATTCACAAAAAGGTCATTAACCAGTTGGGTAGGCTGAATGAACTGTAAGGGATCCAATTGCCCCAGAAATGTATAAATTGTATTATAAGACACGACCAACAAAAAATTCCCGTAAATTAACCGTGCCATCTCTATCAGGGTTATCCATAATCTATTTCTTAGAAAGTCGATTACTTTAGTAAATCCTGCCCTAGCCCAGTTTTCAGCTATCTCTGGCCCTATTTTAATCCCTATGAACATAAATATGCTAGACAGTAAGGTTATTGAGTTAAAGTGAGGAAGAGAATATCTTTTAAGCATAGCGCAGCGTTTAAAAAAAAACAAAGTAGTGTCTTATAACACACTAATTTGGGAGATTTGAGTACCTGCAGGTGGGGAGGTATCTGATTTTCAAGGAAGATTAAATCAAAGAAGAAATTTATAAATACATTTTGGCCTTGTGTTTGGCTTTCTAAATCTAGACAAGTACTGTGCAAAATATGCGTAGTAGTAATCCCTAAGATTTGGTAAAGAAAGACCTCCTTGATCTGATTCCTCATAGGGAGTGCTCATTGCGATTGGGGGTGTTTTTTTCGCCCAGACAAAAGCTGAGAACAAAGATTCTACTCTAGAAAAAAGACTCTGGCAAAACACAAGAAATTGTGGAAAACCAAAAATTAAATAAAGGGAGAATGGACATTTTTAGCAAAGCGACCCGGCCAAGAATCGATAATGGCAATGCGTTCCATCACGTGAGCATTATAAAAATCTTTTGAAGGAGGGGATCAAAATTAAGCTTATACAGATCATTAACTGAAGCTGAAAAAAAACCCAAGGTATCTTTTAGGTTTAGTATTAATACAGCAACTTATATCAGGATGCAGTTCTCGATCTCTGCCCCCACATACCAGAATTTCAGTTTTCTTTTTATTGATCCGATAACCCCCCAGAGCCTCAAATTCCTCAAAAATCTGAGGTAGCCTTTCTTGTGATTGCAATTCAGGTTTGATTAACAACATAATATCATCAGCGTATAGCTTGATCTTGGCCATTAAAGGAACGGGAGGAAGGATACCCGCACAATTCCGAATTGCGACTGCTAAGGGTTAAATGAAAAATGCAAAAAGAACGGGTGATAATGGGCAGCCTTGCCTCGTACCACACTTGACTAAAACTGACCGGACCATTACCGAATTAATGATGACATTGGCTTTGGCCCCAGTGTAGAGATTCCGGAAGAGATTTATGATTTTATCTGGAATACCAAAATACTGCAAAATAATAAAAAAGTGTCTCCCAAACCACCAAATCAAAAGCTTTTTCAGTATCTAATAACAAAACTAAAGCTGGAAGCCCCAGTGTCTCGAAATAATCTAAAGCTTCAATCAAATAATGTGTATTCGTACTCAGTTGCCTGCCTGCAATGAAACCATTCTGATCAGGATGGATCAAATCTATTGATATTTGGTTAAAACACATTGATAGTAATTTTGTAGCAATTTTATAATCGGAGTTTAATAAGGTAATGGGTCGATACAAATTTGGATCTTTGGCATCTTTCCCCTTCTTCAAAAAGCTCACCACTGTTCCTTCCCGAAAGGAATCTGGTATTGGGCCTCCTTCCAACATTGAGTCTAATTATTCATAATAATTAACAACCACTTAATAAATAATTAATAATTATTTCCCACAATTAACAGTATAACATTTTAAATACATAAATATTAATTTAAAAAATATTAATAATGTATTTATAATTAAATCACTTCCCACCCTATTTCCCTATAGAACCACAACCTGCTTCTAAAATTATAACATAATTAACATATTTATAAATGAATTAATAATAACTAACAACCAATTAATAGATAATTAAGAATAAATTAATTCCCATAATTAACAATATAAAATATTCAATAAAAAAATACTAATTAAAAAAACATTAATAATTTAAATATAATTAAATTACTGCTCAAACTATTACCCTATAAACCCACAACCCGGCACAGAACTAAAACACTAAATTTTATTTAAATTACATTAAATATATACTAATAAATACAAATTAATATTTAATTTATTATAATTAAATTTCTTTCCACCCTATTCCCCTATAAACCCACAACCTGCAACGGTACAAAAATGCAAATTTAAATTAAAAATAAATTAATAACTACTAAAAATGTAACGCATATATTAAAAAACAAAAGCAATACTTACACAAAAAAATAGAGCACAATCATTTGAAATACATTCTAAAGTACATAACACTAAGAAAATACAACGATATTTGTACCCGGTATATTTTTGCTAACAATATTAATATTAAAAAACAAAAGGAATACTTACACAAAAAAAAGAGCACATACATTTGAAATGCATACTAAAATATTTAACGCTAACTAAAAAAAACATTATTTTTAACAACTATATTTTTGCTAACTCGATTTTCTTGACCATAATATTCTGGCTTTCGATATTTCTGTGTCTCGATATTTCCAACTCCATATTACTGCAAGTCGACATTTGCTACTCGATATTCTGACTGTACACCACAAAAATCATTGCAATTAAAACATTAATATCCTGAATAAAACAGACAGAATTCCCTAATTCTTCGAACAATCGAGATGATGCACAGTCGCCTGTTGAAGTGTTGATTGTTACCAGATCCAAATTTATTCATGGCATGTTTGAGCAGAGGAATACATGATTGCACCACCTGCTGATTGTTTTAGAACTATTTCTTTAAAGCCGATTTTAAAGGAAAAACAATCAAAGTAATTTAAGTGTGGCATTTCATCCTTTTGAAAACAAAAATATGCGGTCTTGAATAATAAATTAACACATTGTTCCCAGGACATCCCATGCACTATAGGCACATACCCACCTCAAAGCTTCCACACTCACTTATTTACTTACCACCTGTTCGCTTGGCTTCTAAACTGAATTTCTTCCCCAATCTTTAAACGATAAGTCTGCTCCACGAGGAGTTGTCTCCGTGAGTCTTCCTCTCGAGTACAGCGCATCCTGCTGACAGCACTATCGGGAGCGAGGAAAGAGCAGGTAGTTGATACTTGTCACTCTGCTCTATCCAGCCATCTTATAGGACTTGTGGCGGTTTTGCTCAAAATGCATCACCGCTCGACCAAGGCCCTATATTTAGACATGCTGCACTGCACAAAGCATGCACAGCATGTCTATGGGATTTGGAATGTGGGAGAGAACTACAATGAAAAGTGACCCTCATACAAGTGCAATCTCATCAACCCAGTCTCTGACCACCTTTCTTCTGCTGCTGAGTACTTCAAGATGTCAGCACAGGTTTCAGAAAAGTAATTACCAGAACTGACAGATCTGCCAGTTCGGATAATTACTTTTTCGACTGCTTTAAGCTGTTGGAAACAGATTCTCTTTTTGTACCTGCTGAGACCATGGGCCACACCCTTGAGCCCCCTATGCACCGGCCACCTTTGCTAGTTTTGCCATTCAGCACAGTAAGGCCCTCCTGTATACGCTGAGCCATTTAAGTATTGATAATGAGGCTCATGACAGCTAGCAATGACATTGGGGTTGCTAACTAGACACTTTTTGCTGGCATTTGAGGTAGCAGTTTTGGAAGGTGAGATTGTCATATTCTGGAATTATTATGTTTTAACAGGTTTGTCTTGGAGGTTTGCTTGATAGTTCCTTCCAGTGATCATCATCCAAGGAACTCGCACATTTGAGCATATCCTCATTTTGCTCGCTATACAATTTCAGATTGGACCCAGTCATATGCAAGCCACTCTTGATCCTGCTCTAAAAGGAATAGTCCAGCACAAACCGGCCAGGACAGACCCTCCCTGAACGGAAACACAATCAACCAAAAATCAGTTTTGCCCTCATTGAGGCTCGTCAGTCAGGTATAGCTAGGGGTAGCATCCCAACTCATCATTCTTTTACTCGCCATATGAACCAATTTATTTATTTATTTATGTTCTTATATAGCGCTGGAAGTCAACCCCCGAAAGGGTATCTCCGCGCTTGCGCATAACCAAAGAGCCAGATACCTATAGCTAGACAAGTGGAGATGAAGGGGGAAAGCCTAACAGGCAACAAATAAAAAAAGTTTTCAGGGACTTCTTGAAGAATTGAAAGTTGGTTGTATTTTTGAGAGCAGGGGGCAATGAGTTCCAGAGGATGGGGCCTTTGTAGGACCAAGTGGCAAGGGTTTGCCCAGACATGGGTCCTGTTCTTACTTTGCCACTGGAACCAAGCTACACACAACTGATTGTCCCTAATAAGGACAAACATGGTCCTTGGATACTTGTGTTCTATCTCAATGGGCCCTGGACTGGCAGTTCCGGCTAGAGTGTTCCTACTGAGCAGGATCAAAACTGATTTGCATATGGCTCGGTTAGAAAATGTGTTGTTCTCAGTGGAGAAGTAAACCAAATAAACTTAAACTTGAACTTGACACTTTCAAAGACACAAAACAACAATGTTAAAATGTAACAGGACACAACAAATCAATGAAAACAAAACATAACACAACAACCACAGTGCAACATAACGAAGCACAAAAACAAAGCATCGTAAAAAGAACACATAACCAAAAAAATGCTAGACAACTTGCTTTCATAATACAGCAAAAGTTGTTTGCGCCATTTACTACCTTAACTAATGATCAAAGATTTGAAAGAGCACCATGTCCCTGAGAAGTCCTCTCCATTGCCTCATCATCTGATTTAGAGTTTGTGAAAGATTAATTTCGCTTAGGCAGTCACCGAGTGGTCTGCTAATAGGGGCATCTTTAAGGGAGACCAGGCATCCTGTCCAATGTTGGCAGCGCCTCTGGCACTATTTCTACGGTGTTCTTTCTATCGGGGACCGGACCACATTTTCATGCTCGACTGTCTCAGATTTAGACAAAAGCTTTGGGGGTCAATCTTCTCGAATAATGTATGTGAGGACTGTTGTGCCCTCTCTGCCTGACCTGGTGTACATGTCACTATGGGCCATTTCCCCCCCGGGGAGACTTCTGCAACGTAGGAAGGAGTCACATTGGAATAAAATACCTTCAAAGATGGCTGACAAGTTTACAATAGTCATCCCGACCGCTGTTCTGCCGAAATGGCATTTTGGCAGCCGGGTTCCCCTACATTTACTTGTGTACCTCTGTGACTGTACTAATAAGATGCTCATACAAACGCGTCCAGTTCCACTACAGCACCTGAAGGCCGCTATCCATATATTGTCTCACACAGTATTTTGTCCTATGTTCCGGAAACATGCCTTGGACCAGTTAACATTTTGCATTTGAGGATTGTATATATTTGCCATCAACAGATACCGACTGATCTATTAGGTTCCGAGTTCCTTCCTGAATTTCCTAGAGGAAGAGGGTTTGAAAAATCGAGAGCGTTATTTCTAGAGCCTTCGTATGAAAATGCAGAACGTTAGGTCTTTTACGTGTTCTTCTTGGTTCTTCCAGATCTCTGCTCTGCAAGAGGGGTCCTGTGGGAGGTTTGGAAAGTGGGGAAGGGAGAGGGCCAAAAACCTGGTGGACTGTTTCAAAGATACTAATGACCAACACAGTGAGACTACAAGAGAGGAGGGGGCGGCACCCAGTGTCAAAATGTGATCATATAGGGCCCACAAGGGGGTCTACTCGGGTCTCTACTCGTACAGGATTTTTAAATACAGAAATGGATAATTGATCATATGATGGTCTATGAGAAGCATGCATCTTCCACCGAAAGCCTAGAAAGAAACAAAGGGGCTGTTGGTGTATTGTTTTCCCCAGCTCCTCAGCCCCCATCTAGGGCCACCATGAAAAGATGAGATGCAGCACTCATTTGTGTGTGGTGATAATGTTAGCCTAACTCTTATTATTTCGTGTCAAAAGTGAATTACTGGTGGTAGGCCGCCTCGTACTGGAATACCCATTCTAAACATTTTTTGCAAAATTCATACTAATAAGTTGCATTTTTTTTATTGTATGTGTGCTTTCTTGCAATGGTGTCGGATGAGCTGTTAGGGCTGTATTCACAGAACAGATTTACAAGGAAGTGCCACAGCGTGGCAATGCAAGACTTTTGGCTGTGACACACTGTGGCACTTCCAAAGCATAGGAATGCAATATATTTCCAATAATATGTCACATTCCTGTGCTCCCCCCTGCCCTGGCGCACAAACTGTTGCCATGCGCCGGTACAGGCACCCTTGCACCATGTCGCAAGGATGCCTGCGTCATGGGGAGATTGTTTTTGTGCAGGAAGGGGCACCTTCCTGCACAAAACGCAATCACTACAGGCATGTTCTTCTTTCACTGCTTGCTGTAGAATTCAGCAGGCATTGAATGAGGAAGAAATGAGGAGAAATAAAAACATTTCTCCTCGTTGCGCCTCGCTACTCCCCCCCTAGGGTGGCGTAGCATTCAGACATATTTACAGATCTACGATTCCTCTTGAATCTGGAAATGTGTCTTGTTCCATGGGTGTTGCTGGGAACACACACAGCAACACCCATAGAACACCCTTTTCACGCAAAGTGCAGCGTGTAAAGGGGCCATATTTAAAAGTACAGGAAAAGCCACGCTGGGGGGGCTTTTCCTATCCTTGTAAATATGGAGCAGTAACATGCACTTCCAGTATGTCAAAAAAAACTGACATACTGGTGGCGCAAGGCGCTTGTAAATCTGCTCCACTGTGTTTTAAAATTACATTCAGGTGACAAAGAGCTTTGTCTTTCATGATTAAAGATTGCCTTTGATAAAAGAGAAAAAACACATACATGTAAATCACCCCTTTAAAGAGGGCAATTTGTTTCCGGTGTACACAGTGATCTAGCCATCCCACTATTTTCTACATGACATTAGCAAATATGCACAAATAGGGAATTCTCATAAATGGACACAGGACACCGTGTTAATCTGCTGGTGGGTGTGCAATAGGCGTGTCTACCACATGATTAAGGTCTTGCTAACTCGAGACCATCTCATGTTCCAGCGACGGGCCTAGTTTTGTGAGGTTAAAGTGAATAATTTTTTGATGTTAGACTTGAAATTCGAGCTGGATCGCGTTTCTATGATTGCGTCACTGGTGATCTGAGACAGGAAATGTGCCATCCGAACCGTTTCTAATATTACATCCCCTTCCAGCATCTCTTTTAGCTCTTAGGGGCATATGCATCAACACATTTTCCCCTAGACACAGAATGGGCAAAACCCTTTGATGCATCTGGCCCTTAGTGAGTACAGTTCAACTGTGATCTTGCAAGAATGCCCTAACAAATTAAGAAATATTGTGAAGTTTTAGAACGAAATTGGTAAAATGCTGTCAGAAATGGTTTTCAGTTGTGAGGCAGCTCACCAGCATTCCTTTACATTGCTTGATAATGAACATCAGGCGTTATGTTAACCATACATGAATGCAGACTGAACTCCATTTTATGCTCAGTTGTCCAGTTTTAAGATTGAGGAACTGTGAACAACAAAACACTGGGTGTCCCGTCCCTTTCTCTTAAGGGTATGACAGGAAGACCATCCCTCCATAGAGCTCCGTAGAGGTGTCCCAGGATCAGTCCAGCACCATCAGGTCTCCATTTCAGTGAGTACCAGCCCAGTTCAGCCAGGTCCGTTCTTTAACATTACCGGCACTTGTGCCTCGGTGGTGTCTCACTGATCTGGTGGCTTAGTAGACTAATACAACCACTGTAGGGGCCTGTGTTCGACCTCTTGGTCACAGGTTTAAATACCAGTGGTGGGTCCACTAAGCCTTTCATCCTTCTGATGTCAATTAAATGAGCACCATTGAGTTCGGTAACAATAAACATCTGCTATTCAGCGACAAGATACCCATCTGGGTGAACCTGTACTTTACAAATACAGGTGTTATTTAACATGTATTGAGACCACTAGACGTGACCCTTGGTTTGAAGTCACATCATTGTATTTCTGCTGAATTGTTATTAGGTAGACAGTTGTGTATAAGACAGCTTCCAGTGGTTCCAGCATTCAGTGGTTCCAGTATTGGTCACACAAGCATTACCCGCATCCATGTCTGGTAGAACACGGTCTCGGACAGCAGTGCAGGGAATATTTGGTGGTAGGAATGACTTCAGTTGGTCTCAGAAGTGCTTGCAACAGGAACCCTGCTTACACAGAACACCTTACAAACCGGCCTTCATTTATCAAACTAAGACAGTGTCACAGTACCCCAACTTAGGTCACAATGACTAACATCGGAAAAAAGCCGCTGAGCAGCAACACAAACCAGTGCACACTTATTATAGTTCAACACAGACTTACAGAATTGCACATATACAATCATTCATGCGTACACGGATTCTTTTTTTATATACCGCTATCACTTCAGGTTTCTCATCATAGTGAAAGCAGCAATCCTACACTTAATTATAGAATTAGCTGTAAATGCACACCAATCATTCTCTCTAAAAGAAATGACATTAATCATTTCCTGGTGTGCTTTTTGACACCCGATGTGCTGACTCAAAGCGGATTTCTTTGGCTGACTTCCTTTTTATCCTCACTTTATTACTCTCATTGGAATATTCCAGAAATAGATCAAGTAAAAGAAAGCATTGAAATGGGGTACATGTTTGCATAAAACAGGTGACGACTATCATGATTCGTCGCGTAGCACAAAATGACTTAAAAATCACAAAAACACTAATCAGCTTCATGTTTGAGTCCAGTGGCTTCTTTGATGCTGCACAATTTGTTTAGGATTATGAGGGGGTTGTGGGAGCACTCCGGATTATTCAGTGATTAATCGTTTTTAAACTGCTCAATGGTGCAAGAACAGCGACTGAGTTCCACGGTTAAATCATTTTAAAAATGCTGCTGAATTTTGGGGCTCTGAACTATACCATTACCACCTGTGACCGCACCATCCGCCAGATTCATCATTCTCCCGTTTTGCGAGGCCCTAATAGCGATTCATAGCGAATCGCTATTAAGGACTCGCAAAACGGGATTCATGTAGGAATCGCAATATTTTTTGCGATTCCTGCACATTCTTTATTTGCGATTAGCAAATTGCTAATCGCAAATAAGGAAAAACTCCCCATGCATTCCTATGGGCCAAAAGGCCCATAGGAATGAATAGTGAGTATTCCTTATTTGCGATTAGCAATTTGCTAATCGCAAATAAAGAATGTGCAGGAATTGCGAGGGTGCCCGTTGGGCAGAGATGAGTAGGGGGGTGTATGCCAAGCTAGGTGGGAGGGCCCTCCTCAGTGGCTGGGCCCTGAGCCTTTGCCTGATGGCCACAGCCAAGAACAGACAAGTAATTGGTAATCAGATTGTGGAGAAGTGTGGCTCAATGATTAGAGCGGTACAAAAGGGGGTGGTGATGGACGGAGCATCCGAATCAATCAAACACTCACGCCCAGTCAAAAGATCTGGTTTTAATCCATCACCGTTCTTTAGCCCACTCCGCCACCCCAGTTCAGACATGGCTATATGCAAATCAGTCTGACCCTGTGCCTCATGGTAACAGTCCAGCCCGAAATGCCAAGCCATGTCTTCCCTGGACCGGAAACAAGCTTCCGAGGACCGGTTTCTGGCATTACAGCCGTCTTCAGCCCGGCTTGCTTGAATCCAGAGGCAAAGTGAGCAAGGGACTCACGTCTGAACATACCCTGCCACACTTATGGCGGCCAAAAGAGGTACAAAAGGGGGTGGTGATGGACGGAGCATCCGAATCAATCAAACACTCACACCCAGTCAAAAGATCTGGGTTTAATCCATCACCGTTCTTTAGCCCACTCCGCCACCCCAGTTCAGACATGGCTATATGCAAATCAGTCTGACCCTGTGCATCATGGGAACAGTTCAGCCCGAACTGCCAAGCCATGTCTTCCCTGGTCCGGAAACAAGCTTCCGAAGACCGGTTTCTGGCATTCCAGCCGTCTTCAGCCCGGCTTGCTTGAATCCAGTGGCAAAGTGAGCAAGGGACTCACGTCTGAGCATACACTGCCACACTTATGGCGGCCAAAAGCGGTAGAAAAAGGGGGTGGTGATGGACGGAGCATCCGAATCAATCAAACACTCACACCCAGTCAAAAGATCTGGGTTTAATCCATCACCGTTCTTTAGCCCACTCCGCCACCCCAGTTCAGACATGGCTATATGCAAATCAGTCTGACCCTGTGCCTCTTGGGAACAGTCCAGCCCGAACTGCCAAGCTATGTCTTCCCTGGACCGGAAACAAGCTTCCGAGGACCGGTTTCTGGCATTCCAGCCGTCTTCAGCCCGGCTTGCTTGAATCCAGTGGCAAAGTGAGCAAGGGACTCACGTCTGAGCATACCCTGCCACACTTATGGCGGCCAAAAGCGGTACAAAAGGGGGTGGTGATGGACGGAGCATCCGAATCAATCAAACACTCACACCCAGTCAAAAGATCTGGGTTTAATCCATCACCGTTCTTTAGCCCACTCCGCCACCCCAGTTCAGACATGGCTATATGCAAATCAGTCTGACCCTGTGCCTCATGGGAACAGTCCAGCCTGAACTGCCAAGCCATGTCTTTCCTGGACTGGAAACAAGCTTCGAGGACCGGTTTCTGGCATTCCAGACGTCTTCAGCCCGGCTTGCTTGAATCCAGTGGCAAAGTGAGCAAGCAACTCACGTCTGAGCATACGTCTGCAAGTGTGGCAGGGTATGCTCAGACGTGTGTCCCTTGCTCACTTTGCCACTGGATTCAAGCAGACTGATTTGCATATAGCCATGTCTGAACTGGGGTGGCAGAGTGGGCTAAAGAACGGTGATGGATTATACCCAGACCTTTTGACTGGTTGTGAGTGTTTGATTGATTCAGATGCTCCGTCCATCACCACCCCCTTTTGTACCGTCAATGATTAGAGCGGCAGACCCTGATGCAGAGGTCTAGCCCGGGACAAGGGTTCAATTCCCCGGCTTGGTGGGTTTCGGGCTCAAAATTCCACGGACCTGATAAATCTCGCCTCGGTGCCTATTCCAATCATGGAGTCCCACTCTGCAACTCTGGGCAATAGCTTGCTTAATCTCCACAACGGCCCCCCCAACGCTAAGGATGCCTGGCCTCCGCCTTGGGGGTGCCCAGGAGTGGACGCCTCAGAGGGAAAGCCAGGATGGGTTCCACAGCGGTATTCGTACAAGCGCCTTGAGACCCTTGCGGGTGAGTAGTGCGCTATACAAGTATCAATTTACATTTACATTGGACATCGCAAGTAGGGGGTGCACAGTGGATCGATAACCTGCATGAAACTGAACAACTGGGAAGGTGCGCTGGTTTTGAGGCACTGGACTGTGCCTGGGTGATGGTCATGTAATATTCTGAAACCCATTTAGTACCGGGGACAGCCACGGCCGGTGGTGGGAGTACCGGCCGGGCGGTGACGTGGGGAGGGGGAGGGGCAGGGTGGGGGTAGTAATGTATGGAGTACGGACTTTAAAAGGTAAGTAAACATAAAAGATAAATAAAACAAATTTCGTTGCACACACTGCAATGCAAAATGCGTTGCAGTGTGTGCAACGAAATTCGTTTTATTTATTTTTATGTTTACTTACCTTGATACTTGATACTTCATTAAAAAGTTGATAATTTGAAGAAATTCAAAAAAGGAAATTTTATTCGAGCCCACACATCTGGCTTGAGCTTCCTGACAGGTAATCACCCTGGCTTGGATGGCTAGTTGGCTCAGGACCCCTAAGCCGGAGTCGTTCAATTTTTTCAATAGGCCAGAGTGAATATATAATCCTAAGCCACGGCACTTGGTTAATTTTAACGAAAAAAAACCAGACATTTTTTAGCGTAAAAACAATACGTAAACAATATGAAAATTCTACCAATGTCTTATAGCGATTCTTGGGGGGAAATTTTGTGGTCTTTACAAAGGCCGGAAGTTGAGATCCGGCTTCCTGGATCATTTTGATGAGAAAAAATTATCCATCTGGTAAGGTTTAGACAGCAGACATGCTATATACTCAAGTAATGCTGCTTCATATTATAATCGAATATTCGGGAGAGCAAGCCCACATAACTTGGTATCTAATTGCAAAATCGGGAGCCTCACTCTGGCAATCTTTTTATTCCAAACAAAAGTTCTAATCATATCATCAATTTGTTTAAAAAAACTAACATTAACTTTAAACGGGATATTTGTGAACAAAAAAAATCAAAAGCGGTAGGATGGACATCTTAACTAGCGCCACCCATTCTATTAATGTCAGGGGAAGATTGGACCATTTATTCAGAAGATTTTGGATTTTAGTACTCGTAGTCTCATAATTATTCTTAAATAAGTCCATATAATAAACTGTGACGTATATTGCCAAATATCTGATGAGTGCTGTTTTCCTTGCCTGGTGTATTAATTCATCTGAAAGACAACCCAAGCCAGAATTTTGCATCAAAATTTCTGTTTTGGAAGTATTTATTTTATAACCCCCTATTTGCTCAAACTTCCGAAATTCCAACAAAATAGCCTGTATATTTAATTTTAAGGGATCTAAATATAAAATAGCATCATGTGCAAAAAGTTTTAGTTTTGGCATCACTTCAATAGGAGCTCTAATATTGCTATTCATACGTATTCTAATTGCGAGAGGTTCAATAAAAAAAGTAAACAAAAGGGGTGATAAGGGGCATCCTTGCCTTGTTCCCCGATTTATCTCTATTAGACCAGCTTGATCTCCATTAATTATAATCTGCGCCTGAGCCCCCTGGTAAAAATTTTTGATCATAGTTATTAGAAATAAAGTAAACCCAAACCTAAAAAGTGCGTAAAATAATAAATCCCAATTAACTAAATCAAAAGCTTTTTCTGCGACTACCATCATGATACAAGCAGGGGTGTTGTTTACATTTAAAAAGTCCAGTGCTTGAATCACACAAAGGGTATTAATTGACATCATTCGGCCTGCGATAAACCCAGTTTGATCCTCGTGAATTACTTCCTTAGTTACGGGAGTCAAACGCAGAGCCCAAATCTTCATAAAGATTTTATAAACAGTATTGAGTAGACTGATTAGACGATAAGAATTTAGATTGTTGGATGGTTTGCCTTTTTTCACGAAACTAACAACTATCGCTTTTTTGAATTCCAGGGGCACCCCGGTAGCAACTGTATTAGATAAAGAATCTATAATTTTGACAATACAAGCAGATTCTTGTCGAGCTCGAGTTGACCAAGTGAGCATCTTACCCACCATTTGGCTCTCTTAATACACTTTCTATAAATAGGACTGGGAACTGTTTATTTCATCCAAAACAAGAAAATCTTGTAAAGCCTTCCTAGCCTGATCCAACAAAGATTTATTTAATACTCCCACAGGATTAGCAGCATTACTCAATGACTGCTGAAGTTGTGATATCTTATTGAGGCGTTCCCTTATTTTCTTAGCGGAAGTGGAAATCAACCTCCCACGGGCTGCCGCCTTAAAACCCCCCCAGACTGAAAACATATTGGCCGTCCCTTCATTGATCGAAAAACAAATATTTTATCCATTCTCTAAATTCATTAACCCACTTTGGGTCCTGCAGAAGGAGCCGGTCCATCTGCCACTTGGACAGGGCCCTTCTGTCAAGTCCCAAATCTATACATACTTTCAAATAAGAATGATCAGAGAAGGCATTAACACCAGTATCAGCCTCACTGAAACTTATAGAGCGTGATACCAAAATGTAATCTATAGGAGATGCCGATTGATGTCGGCGCAAAAAACAAGCATATTTCTGAACAGTTCGATTTAAGAATTTGCCAGCATCAATTAGCTGAAAGTCGTCTTTCAATGTGTCAAAAGTTTCTTAGTTTTAGGTTTCAATTGTTTTTTCCCTGTGCTAGAAGTATCTAACTTCAAATCCTGAATATAATTAAAATTGCGCCCAAAACAATTTGCCCCGTAACTCCTAATAACAACCTATGTAGCAAACGTAGTGTGGATTCATCATCAAATATTGAACCGTAATATTTAATGAAATTCAAGATCTGTATATTTAATGACACTTGTACCCAAATCCACCTCCCTTGAGGATCTCTCTCTTCCTGAAGAAACACCCATCAAACTCACGAGAAAAGTAAATCACCACCCCCCTCATTGCCACCCCTGCTGAAGCAAAAAAAAACTAGAAAACATTCCTGGGATATAACAATTTGGGGTATTTGATTTCAGATTGGTTTCCTGTAAAAAAAGAATCTGTGGTTCCAAAGTAACTAACCATCTGATCAATCCCCCATATTTATGTCTGTTCAAAATGCCATTAACATTCACGGAAAGGATTTGACTACTACTCATTAAAAAAGATTATTTCCAAAAAGCTCCATATTTTACAATTCTTTCAATTCTTTCAAAAAAATTCCTCAACCATCTCATGAGTTCCGTATAGCAACTGCTCATTTTTTTGTTTTTTAACGCCGATAACCCACCCTCAACCAAAAGCCCTCCACCCCCAAGGAAATGTGGATACTCCCACTGTCCACATACTCCACCCCCAACACATACAGGTGCCCTGTTATTGCTCCTCAAAGTGACCCCCTGCCCCCTATTAACAAAGAAAAGAAAAGAAAAAGAAAAAGAGGCTGAACCTAGAGAAAGCTCCTAAAAGAACAAACTTTTTTTTTCTTTTTTTTTTAACATCCTACAGAAGGAAGATTCTCTTAATCTTACAAGCTGCAGTTCAACTGAGCTTGAAACTCTGCAAATAAAAAGTGAGCACAAGGCTAATATGAAAGCTAACTAGTCCATTATTTTTCAGCAGAGATTGTCTTGAGTAGCTCCTGTGCATCTTCTAAATGAGTGAATAAGTGAAAATTTCCATGTAGAAGCACTTTAGGTTTGGACTGCAGTGCAATCGAAGCTTCTGCCCCTTGAGACTTAAACAAATATAATAACTTGACAAACTCCTTCCGCCTCTTAGCAGCCATTACTGACATATCAGCAAAAATTCTGCATCTTCCTCTATTTTCAATTTGGAATTGCCTAGCCTGAATAGGACAAAACTTTTTCTTTGACCCGATAGTCTGCAAAATTGACGAGTATTGTACGAGGAAATTTCTTATTTGGGGGAAGATGGGCGGGGACCCTGTGTACTCTTGTTAATGTTAAACTTCCTGCAAAGTGTGGAAGCACTGCCCTCTTTATAAATGTTTCCACCCATTTAACAGTGTCGGCCCCTTCAAGTCAGTCGGTAACACCAACTATCCTAAGGTTTGAGAGTCTGGAAAAGTTCTCAAGTTCCTCAATCTTTGTTTCCATGATTAATTTTTCCCTTGTGGATGCTTCCACCTGCTCCAGGACCCCTATAATTTGATCTTCCAAAGTAGAAATCCTTGACTCAGCTTCAAGAAGACGGCTCGGTAAGGTGGAAATAACCTCCTCGATCTTTCCCAGACGCTGATGAATCGACTGAATCTCTAATGACTGCTCTTTTTTTATATCTCTGATCTCATCTAAGATCATATTTAACATTGTTTTAACATCCACCTGATATGAGATCTCCCTCTCATCCTGATTTAAGAGACCGGTGCCTCGTACTTGGCCTGAGGGTCCCTTTCCTGTGAATTAGTCTCGGCGAGAAGTAGGCTAGAGCTGGAGCTGGAATGTTAGCCAGAAAAATTTGTGGGCCCGAGTGAGTTGAAAGTGTAAATTGTTCTATTAACGACCGTTGATCTGATTGATCTGATATATCAGTCTGATCCTGAGCAGGAACCGGGACCTCCATTACTGAAGTGTCTTTGGATTGAGGTTGTATAGCATCAGGCCCAGTTGGGCCAGAGGAGAGGGGGGACAAAGGCAGAGGGGTTACAGTTACCACAGCCATCATAAGGGGTCTGATTCGGTGCATCATTAGCTAGATCTTACATCAAAATCTGTAATGAAGAAGCCGATTCTTGAGGTACGGGGGTCTCAACTAGTGAATGTTCTGAAGTTTAGCCCCCTAGACCCCCAAAAGTTATTTGCATAGTATCCTGCAGAGGAACATCTTTTCTTGTATTGCTACTGGATTCAATGAGAGGAACCATATTTTTCACAAAAAAGAGGAAAATCTCTAGCATTTTTCATCTTCTGGCCCATCCGGGCATCCGAATCGGCTACTGAAGAGTCCTGATCTCTAGAAACAATTTCCCTAGATACCATCATTTTTATTGTTTTCAAAGGAGAGTCCTCAATCCCAGAGCTCTGTGAACTAAAGGAAGACTCCGCAGGCTGCAATTTACTGCCCCGTTTGACTTCGCTTTCACAGAACGCACTTTATTTTTTGCGGCAATTAAGGCATCCGCTTTTGCCTCTGCGGCCAGCAGCTTATGCTGCTTTCTCATGGTATTTTTTTCCTGCTCCGCATACAACTCACGCAAGAAACACATTTTTCGCCTTTTTATTATTATCTGCGCCACTTTAGTCTCAAGAATCTGTGGTATAAGCAGCAGAAAATGTTGTATCTCCTCCTTTTTTTTTCCTCTTGCGCCTTGGAGGACCAATACCAGAGTGTTCACCAATCAATTTAAAAGGTGCAACTTAACAGTTCTCGCCCCACACTCGCCCCACTCCCCTTGAAAAAACAAACCATCAACAATTACTGGCAGTGTACTCACATTAAGGTCTCCTGCCTCATGTTTGTGCAATTTCTTTTCCCTATATTTCCTCTCCAAAGTACGACCAAATGATTAAGAGGCAGGCTTCGAACGTTTACTGCCTTCACCTGATCAGCAAACAAGGGACCGGCAGAGTTGGGGAGAAAAAGGCAGAATTTTAACCTTGCTGCCCTTTAACTGCCCTTTATCAAGCCGTCACAATTTTGTCAGGTCGATTTGGATCTATTTAATGAAAAAGGGACCGAAAAGCATAATGTTTTGCAGCAACAAAAGGAAAAACCTGTAGCGTCCCAGCTCAGCGGCTCAGCGTCTCCGCACACCTAAAGCTCTGTTCGCCATCTGAGAGTGACGGGAGGGGCGTCACCGCACCTACGCGCCAGCGGGAAGCGCCGTAGCCTGCTCCTTTTAATAATTGTCTTGATGGGTAACTAATCTCAACAACAAAAGAGTGTTCGAAGCTCATATAGAAATGGCAGGATTAAGAGCACAGGTAGTATAGGGAAAAACACCGACTTGGTATTTTTAGAAAGCCTTCACTCACCGACTTGGTCGGTGACATGCTTCATTATCGGGCCCCACTGGGTGGGGCCGAATGCCACCCTAGTGTGCTTCAACGCCAGATTTACTGCAGAGCGGGTGATGTGAAGTGGTGAGTGGCTAAGTGGATGTGAAGGTGACTTAAAATAAGTGTGGGTGGTGAGAATAAAAATGCCTTAATTGTATCAAAAATAGTTTAATGACTGATCAATAAGACATGTTAAAAATAGGATATGTTTCGGGAAACTTAACTGATGTAGTAAATGGTTAGTCGCCTTTACATATATGTGTCGGTCAACATGTTTCTGCCAATGTTGGTGTAGATTAACCTGGCATTCGTCAGGACCTTTAATGTGCTATACCCCGGTGGTATGGACGCGCTAAGGTCCACCCTACCAAGGGACGTGAAAGTAAAAAAGTACTGTCGTGAAAAAAGTGCAAATCTTGAACGGTACTCACAGTTCTGGAGACCAAACAAAAATACAATTAAATGCACTTGCCACCCCAGTTCAGACATGGCCATATGCAAATCAGTCTGACCCTGTGCCTCATGGGAACAGTCTAGCCCGAACTGCCAAGCCATGTCTTCCCTGGACCGGAAACAAGCATCCTGGGACCGGTTTCGGGTTCATACTCCTCATCAGCCAGGCTATCTTGAATATAGTGGCAAAGTGTGCAAGCGACCCACGTCCGGGCATACCCTGGTGAGTGTTTGATTTGCTAAAACGCTCCATCCATCATCCACTTTGGTATTGCTTTGTTCGCCCTAAGTTGGCAGGGAATGCCCAGGCGTGGGTCCCTGGCTCACTTTGCCACTGGATTCAAGATAGCCTGGCTGATGAGGATTATAAACCCAAAACCGGTCCCAGGGTTCTTGTTTCCAGTCCAGGGAAGACATGGCTTGGCAGTTCGGGCTGGACTGTTCCCATGAGGCACAGGGTCGGACTGATTTGCATATGGCTATGTCTGAACTGGGGTGGCGGAGTGAGCTAAAGAACAGTGATGGATTAAACCCAGATCAGTTGACTGGGGGTGAGTGTTTGTATTGTCAACGCTCCGTCCATCACCCTCTTTGGTTTTTCTTTGTTCGCCCTAAGTTGGCAGGGTATGCTCAGACGTGAGTCCCTTGCTCACTTTGCCACTGGATTCAAGCAAGCCTGGCTGAAGACGGCTGGAATGCCAGAAACTGGTCCAGGGAAGCTTGATTCCGGTCCAGGGAAGACATGGCTTGGCAGTTCGGGCTGGACTGTTCCCAAGAGGCACAGGGTCAGTCTGATTTGCATATGGCCATGTCTGAACTGGGGTGGTGGAGTGAGCTAAAGAACGGTGATGGATTAAATCCAGATCAGTTGACTGGGGGTGAGTGTTTGTATTGTCAACGCTCCGTCCATCACCCCCTTTGGTTTTTCTTTGTTTGCCCTAAGTTGGCAGGGTATGCTCAGACGTGAGTCCCTTACTCACTTTGCCACTGGATTCAAGCAAGCCCGGCTGAAGACGGCTGGAATGCCAGAAACCGATCCTGGGAAGCTTGATTCCGGTCCAGGGAAGACATGGCTTGGCAGTTCGGGCTGGACTGTTCCCATGAGGCACAAGGTCAGACTGATTTGCATATGGCCATGTCTGAACTGGGGTGGCGGAGTGAGCTAAAGAACGGTGATGGATTAAACCCAGATCAGTTCACTGGGGGTGAGTGTTTGTATTGTCAACGCTCTGTCCATCAACCCCTTTGGTTTTTCCCTTGCTCACATTGCCACTGGATTCAAGATAGTCTGGCTGATGAGGGTTATGAACCCGAAACCGGTCCCAGGATGCTTGTTTCCGGTCCAGGGAAGACATGGCTTGGCAGTTCTGGCTGGAATATTCCCATGAGGCACAGGGTCAGACTGATTTGCATATGGCCATGTCTGAACTGGGATGGTGGAGTGAGCTAAAGAATGATGATGGATTAAACCCAGATCAGTTGACTGGGGGTGAGTGTTTGATTTGCTCAAACGCTCCATCCATCATCCCCTTTGGTATCGATTAATTGGAACTTACGCATGACCATGTGGTCTCTTCTATAGTGAACCATCCAATATATTTATTAACACACCGTCTCTGTCTATAAACCGGACATTTATAGTGGACACGAAACAATGTAATAAACCCCTTTCTATCGCATTTGTAAGAGGGCTTACAATGTAAAACCCCATCATAAGGAATTCATCACCTAGTCCTAAATATAAAGTCTCTTCCTTTAGTGTTGTCATAATGTTGACAATATAAACCCCCTTCCCATTGTATTTTTCATAAGGTTAATGATGTAAGGCTCATTCCTACAGCCTTTGACAAGGAATTCATAATGTAAAACAACTTCTTATTGTATTTGAGAAATGCAGTTCGGGATGTTACAGGGCAGTCAGGTCTAACTGGCACCAACTATGTGTTTGGGGGTGTTCACTTTTGAAATAACGGGACCTTCAGTACCTGAGACTCTCAAAATAGGGTAAAAGTGGCCCTTTAACAATTGTCTCTAAGTGTAAGTAAACTGATCAGTCCAAGATTGAATCAGGTGCTGTGGGCTTAAAACTCAGAACAATAACACATAACATTAACACAAAAAATCAATATCCAGGCAATATAATTTCTTTAAAACTGAAACGTTCTTTTAATAAAAATACAACTAAATGCAGCAATCAAAATGGCAGATAATTACCTGATTTCAATGGAAAATTGCAAATTCGAGCACCTCTTTTAGGTCCATCACAGATTGAACAGGCTACAAGTCATATATCCTAAATAAATATTAACTGGTTATTAAAGTCTAGGGAAAGGGCACCACATTGTGGCAAGAACATCCAAATCACTCTCAAACATTGTCACTGATTATGCATACTGCATTGGCTACTTTGTGAAAACAAGTTTCTTTATTTTAAAACTAGATCTTGCAGGATCCTAACATTGGATTATCTTCAGATCTTAGTGACCTCCTTGTGTGTAGTTTATTATATAAACTGCACCCATTGGTGCAGCCAATGCTTCGCCGAAAGTGCTTCTAGGAAGTGCTTACTTAGTTTGGGTCGCCCGCTCCTTGGCACAGGACTGTCAGGATAAACAAGCATCATCATCTTGAGTGAGATCTTTAACTTGTAAAGAAAAAAAAACACCGATAGTTAGATTGTTTGAGACTGCAAGAATTCCCAAGATTGAAACAATGGAATCATCTGAAAAGTTAAATTTGCAAAATGGTACTGTGTATAGACCTGTAATGTATATTTCAGTTTGCATAACAAGCATTTCATGAGGCATCAGAGTAAGGACGTGCTATACAGGACAGTGTCTTCTAAAAATGATTTGGAGATTACCAATTAACTCCAGTGAAGGAACATAAAACAATAACACTGAAATCATTAACAGATTATTGGTGAAGGAAACCTTACCTCATTAGTGAAAACACATAAAGAGCCTGCTCTCTCTTTTGATTAAGGAACAGCACCAGTTGGACATACTGTAAAGGTCAGAGGTATATTTTGAACATTACTCACTGTCCATTTAATGAAAGAATCTGTGTACAAGTACAGTTATTAACATTTACAAACCACTGCTGTATATTTTTGTTTGTGATTATTTCAATTTTGTTGACAGCTTTGTGGAGATAGTAATCCGCAGTTGACAGAATGCAGGGACGAACATCAGTTTGACGACAAATTCAGAAAACAAAAAACAATGGTAGAGATACATTTTGAGTAAGAGAAAAACTAAGAGTTAAAAAAGTTCCAATATTTCAAGAGTACTTTAGTGTCTGCTTAAAGATCTTATGGTGCAGTAAGTAATGAAAATTAAATCCTCTTACCTTACTTTGCCCTTCCTCACCCTAACCTTGTCATTTTCTGTTATTGAGAAATAAAAATTTGGTTAGGTGGACCCAAAACCAGCATAAAGTCAGTGTATCCTCAAACAAAGGTTAGTGGTTGTCCCATTATGTATCTCATTAAGAGGGCAAACATCTCTATAAATGTAGTATGTAGTCTTCGCTTGTGAGGCGCTGCAGCGGAGTTCAGCGCTGCCGCCCTTCCGTCGTCGAGTGAGGCCACGCCCCCTTTCTCGAGGCCACGCCCCCCTCGAGGTCGTAGAGCACTCATAAGGATGCTGACCAAAAGCACCGGTGGTTGCTTCTCTTGTTCTCCTGAGGCGAAAAGCCAGGAGCGTGTTTTTAACCTGTTCTTATCTGTTTTTAAAACATTTGAAAGTCACCACTTTACTTGTGTGCACTGCCTCTTCCTGCTTGGCACTTTAAAACTCTTCGCTTGTGAGGCGCTGCAGCGGAGTTCAGCGCTGCCGCCCTTCCGTCGTCGAGTGAGGCCACGCCCCCTTTCTCGAGGCCACGCCCCCTACTGACGTCATCTACAACTATAAAATATGTGCTTCCCTCGGAAGCGCAGCGGACGAGCGCAGCGGGAGCGCCGTTTGCGCGCCGAAGGCGCGCCTAAGGCAAGCCCGTCTGCGCCCGTCCGCGACCGGATCGCGGCCAGCGCTAGTCACGCTGCCTGTGAGAACAGGGCGAACAAGAGGATCGTCTTGCCAAGAGAGAAATTACTAGAACTAAATAAATCCAATATGTGTCAGGCGATTAGTTCTGACCTGGCCAAAACTGCTCTACCATTGATGGGCTCTAAATGCCGCATAACATTCTGTGATGCTTCTTCATCACAAGTATTACACTTAAAATCAAAAATGAAACCGTCAGCTCATCACGCTGAGCCTACTATTAAGGCTGGCTTACTAAACTGCAGATCCCTGCCGAGACATGCTGATGACATCTGGTTGCTATTGGTTGATTCTGAATGGGACGTCTTATTCCTTACGGAAACGTGGTTATCTGAGGAAAATATGGCCTCCGTATCATTGGCAGTCCCGCCTGGCTTTAAAATAAGTTTTTCGAATAGAGAAAATGGTAGAAGGGGTGGTGGGGTAGCCATTATCTTTAAAAACAAATTTACATTGGCGTCCTCTACTCCAACCACTCTTTCAGGCATAGAGGGGTTACTTTTTTGCCTTCAAATTAATCCTCAACTATCTGTAGCTGGTCTGATTATTTACAGACCCCCGGATTGCTCCTCAACCAACACCTATGAACTCATGGATTTTATAGTCCAAAGCTCTTTGGCTTATTCATACTTCATTGTAGCTGGCGACTTTAATATTCACGTAGATAGTCCTGATTGCCCCTTGGCCTTGCAACTTATCTCAACACTGGAAGCTGCGAATTTACCCCAAATTATTCTGGAACCTACGCATAAGGTAGGCCATATGCTGGACCTGATTTTTTCCAACATCATGGACATAACCGCCAATCCACCACAGCCACTGCTATGGACGGATCACTTTTTTATCCCTTTTTCATTCTCTCTCTCTCACCAGCACCGAACAAATGGGAGACGTTCATATGTACGTAGAAAATGGGACAATATATCAGCAGACTCCCTTTGCCCCGCTCTTGCAGCTACCCCCCCGGTTCTGTCTTCGGACGTGAACATTGATGCGGCAGCGTTGAATTCCTGGATAGGAAATACGGTGGACATCATAGCCCCGGCAACAGTCGCCATATCACGGAGGGAATCCCCCTCCGCCCCTTGGTTCTCTACTGAGCTGAGGGAAAAAAAAGCGACTGTAAAAGGCTTGAGCGTCTGTGGCGGGCAAACTACTGCAACTCAGCAAAAACTCGCTACAAAGAAGCCCTCCATGGTCTCCACCAAGCCATAAGGAAAGCAAAAAAGATATTTTTTGCGTCTTCCATTCAGCGAGCGGAGCAGTCCAGCAAAGAAGTCTTCAAGATTGTTCAATCTTTTTTTAAGCCCTCATCTATTGAGACTGAAGTCACTCCGTCGGAGAAACTCTGCGAGGATATCTCAGATTTTTTTAATAAAAAAATTGAGAAGGTTTATGCCTCTTTCATTAGCCCCGAGCCCACAGTATCGACGGATATGACCGACATAGTGCTGCCCTCCCCCTCCCTAGCCCATTTTCACCCCATTCCCTTGGCCGAGGCCCTGTTGGAAATAAAAAAATGTAAAGCAGGGGCCCCTGACGACCCCTGCCCGCCTAAGCTTTGGTCAATGATGTCGGAGGCGATCGCTTTACCGCTCTTACACATATGGAACACGTCCATTGCAACAGGCATATTTCCGGATTGTTGGAAACATGCCACTCTCCTTCCCCTGAAAAAGAAGCCAAATGGCGCTCCGGATGATCTAAGTAATCTCCGCCCAATCTCCCTTCTAGCAGCCCCGGGCAAAATGCTCGAAAAATTGATACAACGTCAATTGAACAGATTTATCGAGGACAACGAGATTCTGCATGAAACTCAATCAGGCTTCAGATCGGGATTTAGCACCGAGACTGCCCTCATTGAGGTGGCTGAGTCGATTAGATGGTCTTTAGATTCAGGAGCATCAGCCATGCTGGTACTCCTGGATCTATCAGCCGCATTTGATACGGTGGATCACGACAGATTGATCTCACGGCTGAAGGATATAGGACTGAAAGATAAAGCGTTGGGCTGGCTACAATCCTATCTTACAGATCGCTCCCAGAAAGTAGCGCTGGGCACCTTCACCTCAAAACCAAAACACCTCAAGTGTGGCGTCCCTCAGGGGTCGGCTCTCAGCCCATTACTTTTTAATGTTTATTTAGCCCCACTCTTTACCTTGATCTCAAAATGGGGAGTGAAGGCAATTTCGTATGCAGATGATACGCAATTAGTCTTCCCTTTCTCTGACGTATCTGAGGCAGCCTTCAGCAAATTGAGGGGATGTCTTCGGGATATTTCCAGCTGGATGAATACTAACAAATTAAAACTGAATGCTGGCAAAACGGAGGTTGTCTTTTTTGGCAAACATAATCGTCCTCCCTCTGACTTGTGGTGGCCTCCTGAAATGGGTCCCCCCCCTCCTCCTAGCACCTATGCGAAGAACTTAGGTGTCAGATGGGACGAGGGTCTCTCCTTTTCGTCACACATACAACAAGTCACAACTGGCTGTCTTTTCGAACTTAGGAACCTTCGGAAGTTCCTTGCGCTTTTGCCAGCAGACTGCCGAAAAATGGTAGTCCATGCAACAGTTACATCCAGATTGGACTACGCGAATGGCCTATATCTTGGCCTACCCAAATACTTGGTACATCGCCTGCAGATCGTGCAGAATGCGGCTGCGAGACTGCTAAAACACATCCCTTTTAGACAGCATGTCTCTCCGCATCTACACGACCTGCATTGGCTCCCTGTGGCTAGTAGAATAAAGTTCAAAGCTCTAACCTTGGCGTTCAGAGCACTTAAGGGGTCCTGTCCTGATTACTTAAAACTTAGACTCCCCAGGTATCACCAGGAGAGGCACCTGCGTTCTAACGCTCGGCTTCAGCTCCTCGTCCCTCGCGCCAAAAAAGCCAGACTCGGTGGCAGGTCCTTCTCTGCTAACACGGCAATTCTTTGGAATACCCTGCCGGTCGCCATCCAAGCTGCCACGACTGAATCCTGTTTCAAGAAACTAATAAAGACCTGGCTTTTTGCCCAGAAAAAATAAGCACTCTCCCCCCTTTTTTGTTTTTGCCTAACAAGAGTTGCCCACCTAGCGCCGGGACACCTCCTTGTGAGGTAGCTGATCACGCTTTAGAAATATCAGTATTATTATTATTATTATTATTATTATTATTATTATTATTATCCTTGAGGTACCCTTTGACCAATTTGCGCATCACCAGGCATTAATAGTAAACACAGCAATGTTCATATGGGCCTATAGGAAAAATGGAGTAATCTCTCAATGTAAAAGTTTGTGTCTACAGGCTTATTCAAGTTGTTTACTATGCAAATTAAGAGGCTTTGTTCATTTCTCACATATTTTAATATTCATCAAAGGGAGTCTGTTTGTTTTATCTTTGATTAAACACATGGCCATTTATTCTCTGGCCATGGATACCCATCAATCAGTTTAGTTATATCCAAAGTATACTTTAAAATGAACAGCAGCTCTCTTCAGGACTCACCAAACATTTATGAGAGTTCCCTTTCCCATTCTATTTGGCTCATAGTTCAAAATGTAAAACCCCTTCCAATGGTGTTCAACAGAGGGTTTACACTATGAAACCAGTTCTATTGTATTTGTCAGAGTTTAATGCACAAACTCTTCTACTACTGCATTTGTCAGAATTCAACATGCAAAGTCTCTTCCTGTTGCATTTTTCGGAGGACTGGCAATGTAAAGCCCCTGCCTATTGTGTTTGGCAAGGAGTTTTCAATGTAAACCACTTCCTATCGTACTTGTCAGATCATTCTTCAATATAAAACCACTTTGTATGATTTTTGTCAACTGTTCAATGTGAAACCCCTTTCCTGTAATATTTGTCAGAGGTCAAAATCTGAAACTCTTTCCTACTATTACAGGCGCAGTGCGTCCATTGGGGCGTGAGGGCCTAGCCCCCCCGCCCGCCTGCAGCCACCCGCCGCTCCCTCTGCGTTTCTGTTGAAAGACGCCAAGGCGAGAGAACTGACATTCCAATCATGGCAGTCAGCGTGACATCACATCGCCCACCCCCTTCAGAGGCTGAAGGGGGTGGGCGGGATGGCGTCATGTTGACTGACATGATGACTGACATGATGATGTCACCAGGGCAAGAAACACAAGGGCGTATGAGTGGGGGCGGAGGGTGAAGTTTTTACCCGTGCCCACTCATGCGCACTTGCTTTTGCGCTTTTTTGCGCATGCCCATTAGGAGCCCTTCGGGCACCTAATGGCCGTGCTGCGGGCGAAGGGAAACCTGTGCCCCAAGCCAATCCTGGCGCTGCAGCAGTGCCAGGATTGGCTGCGAGGGGCTGCCAGTCTCTATTTGTGACGTGAGGCGCCAAAGGGTCGGGGAGAAGAGGTGGCGCAGACCCGGACCGACAGTGACTGAGGTAAGTTTTTTTTTTTTATATTTAATATTTAATTCCCCCGTGTGCGACATCACCCCCCCCCCTCTCCAGCCGCGACTGCTGGCAATGATGCTTCGTTGTGCAATTGCGAAACATACTGTAACTCTCCAATGGCTCATATACTATGACTGAATGCATTAATACTTGAACGCGTTTCGCTGCTTAGAAATATTGTGTATGGATCGCTCTAATGGCGTAGGCAGTGTGTGTAGTAGAAATGCATTGCGTGCTGTTATCTGACCCCGCTCCCCGTTAATGATTTTTGCAAGCTCAGTGCAGAAATGGCAGCTTCCTTTTGGCACTGCTTGCTTGGAAACACGTTTACTCAAGAGAGTGCTTCTGTGCTGTCTGTGAACCCCTGCGCCTCACTTGCCTCAGAGCTCCGGGCACAGCCAGTGAGTGAGGCCAGTTGTACAGCACAAAACCGTGCTGCACATCACCGCCTCTATGCGCTTTCATCGTCAGGAGGCCTTCTAGTTATGCTTTTCAGCCAGCAATACTCGCTTTCTGCTTGCCCCTGCTAGCTTCATGTTTTATTTGTGCAAGGGAGGATGATGGGGAGGGAGTCCAAGGCTGTGCATGTCAGGGGGGTGTCATCCTGTGCAGTCTGAACTTCTGTCTCAATCCTGGGTGGCGATGCCACCCTACGTGTGAGACACAGCTGGTTCTGTGCACTAGTGAGGGACCTTGTGTGCAAAGGAAGGAGTTCACATGGGCGCGAAAGTGGCACAGAGGTTATATAGAGTGTGCCCTTCGTTCCAGTTCTTCCTTGCACTGCCACCCGCCATGCAAGGTCGATCGTGTGCTTTGCTCTGCTACCCCGTGAATCCGTGTACAAGCGGTGAGATGTGGCTGTTGTGGGCTGGGCCCCTGTGTGCCAGGAGAGACTCTGCGCCCTAGAATATCCCCTGGGCACAGCCTTGCTCTACAGTAAGCACTTTTTTCCCAAGGCAGGCCTACTCTGCAAGCCCTGCCCTTGTCTTGAGAGCCAAGAGATTACAATCTTTACTGTAAGGGGGTCAAAGCAGGTAATTAGCTTGTTTTAAATAGCTCTCCACAGCAATGCTTTCTGCCCACATGCCGTGCTTTCCTGGCTGAAGAACTTCCGGCAGCAGGGTCACGAGAAGAGCAGGACCGGGTCTGTTTACTCTTTATTTTTATCAAAACAGTCCTTCATGCCTGGCTAATATCCCGAGATTTCAGCAATCCCTTGTAGCATAAATAAATAGGTCAGCATGGTTATTCTATTGCCACTTTGGTCATGAGGTATTAATCCTATGACAGTAGTGAGGGTGCATTGATATGGGGGCACTTATTAAGAACAATCTGTGACCCAGACAGGTACAAGTTAAGGCATTGCGAAAGTCTCAACATGTAAGGCTGCACTGTTAGGACCATGTTATGTCCCTTAGGTAGACCTTGCAAAAACCCCTTGTAGGTTGTTCGCGCTCGCTTGCTCGCCGTACTGCAGTACGACAATTTTACGCCTCACCACTTTTAAAAGTCACAAGCCACCACTGTATACTGGCCAGAGGGTTACACCATGCACAGACCCTTCGTACCTATATTTGACCTGGGGTCTGGATTAGAAACTTGACGCAACACAGTGTAAAAAAAATCGGCCCATTGAGGCTGACTGGCTTCAACATATGCTTTTTATGATAAATAATTCAGGGCTACTGCATTGGTCATAACCTTTCATAATATACAGATCAGACCTAAGACACCAGAGCTAATTATTCCAAATGAACTAATCAGGAATATAGTCTGGATCACTGACTTGTATCCATAACCAACCCAGGCCTCTCATACTGAGCGAGTTCTGTTCAGTGTTATCTATATTTTTCTTGAAAATCACACAACGTTTGCCCAGTAAAATCTAGAAAGGGGGACACTTAATATGTGGGTGGTGCAAAAGCCCCTTGCTCAGTAGCTCTGCATAAAGCTTTTTTTCTGTTAATTACTCATGGTCCTGCTGCACTGTTACACCATACTAAAAATGAATCACCTTCCTCTACTATCTTGCTAAAACAAAAAGGATATAAACGTTTTAATAAAATGTGCTCCATAGTGGACAATTGCCTTAAGTATGAGTGCCCTAGAATTGGTGCGTTATTTATCACATCTTATTAGTTGATACCCTAAGGATCTGTTTATCGGATGTGATAAAGAACTCCGGGGCTTATTTATGACCCGGTTTGCGTTGTCTTTGCACCAAGCTACTTGGTGCATGTACAATACAAACCTTGGGTGAAATTGATGAAGCCACACAAGGCCACTTCGTGTGTCTCTGAGTGGCTTCATAAATCTGGAGTAGAGCACTGCAGTGGAAATCACTGTTGCCTTACTTTACCCTGGGAAGGTGTTCTGTGGGCATTGAAGGGTGCTTGCATGCAACTCACATGCATTTCCATATTTACCAGAATTGGTAAACTTGAGAATGCACCAAAAAGATGAACCTTCCAGAGAGTGGCATAAGAGGAGAAATATATGTATTACTCCTTGTTAGTTCCTCTTCCTATGTGTGCTGCGCAGTAAGAGGAATACCCCTCAGGGCATTGTTTTTAGAGCAGAAAGGTGCCCCTTCATGCACAAAAACAATCCTGCATGCATTGGAGGCTCCATTGCACCATGGTGCAACCGTGCCTGCATTGGCGGTAGGCTGCCAAAAAGTCACCAACGTAGGGGAAAAGGCAGCAATTTGCTTTACTTAGTCAAATACCGCTCATTTCTGCCCTTTCACTGTCACACAGTGCAGAGCAGAAAGGTAACTTGCTGCACTGCTCTACGTTTGTTAATATGCCCTCCATGTATATGTGTTCCCAGGATAATAGAGAATAACAAGGAGATAATTCTGCATATCCCTGAAGATTCAGGCCTGGTAGATAGGTGAACCTATTGTTGTCTTATTGATGCATACCTGGTGAAAACTCTGAGGGGGAAGCCCCGACTTACTTGTCTTTGTGCATTTAGTTTCCCAAGTTCACACAGTACTGGTAATCGAGGATTAAATAGATTCCCCATTTTTAGGAGGTAATCAATACAAATATGACATGTTAAAAATATATACTTCTAAAATATGCATTTTGTATTACTTACTAGTACATTTGTGTTTTTTAAAGTTGTACCAGTGGGAGCACCTCATTTCCATATTTCTCTGTATTGAACATTACAACAACACTTTATACACAATGGATATTAGTTGTGTGGCCCAGTCTTTCCAAAGGGAGATGTTGTCTTGTAATCAATATTTCTAATTCCATATGGCGTCAGAGTTAACCGCTGAACGAACGCGATGAGGCCATAGAGGAGAAGCACACGGTTGTCAGTGCTCTCTCACAAATAGAAAAATAGGCTCAAAAATAGCAACGTGAAAGATATCAATAGTGCTTCATTTCATTTTAAGCATTCAGTGGAAACACCATTCCGGCTCTGTTTCTCTCCCCTGTTGGGATGCTGCTTTGTTGTGAGTGACCCCAATCAACTGGGACTGAACGAGCACACCGAGCACACCCCGCTAACCTGGAAATGCCAAAGAGACAACGTTACTATGGCAACCAAAGCAGAAAGCCAGCATCCACTCTTTGTTTTGCAACCACAAACTGTCATTTTCAAATCATACTTTTGCACAACAAGATAGAATTACTTCATAGAATGAATCTGATGTTCACGAAAAGAGTAATTTAGAGGGTAATATGTATTTTTTTTTATTTACTTACTCTTCTATTTCTTCACAACCTGCTTGATCTTATCGCTAGATCTTTTGAATATATGATTTAGCAGCAGATATATTCCGAATTCCCGCAAGGAACTTTTGTGTCACAAAAATCGCACATAAATTCCACATAAGAAAAAGAACATTTGGTGGTACACCGTTTGCTTTCGAATACACGGTGTGTTTGACCGACTATCGTAAAACGTGACATACTCTGACTGACTCAGAACAGAGGGCAACATGCATTATGGGAAAAGAAACTACAAAAACGCATGGAGTTTAAATAAAAACGTAACATGCCCAAGGGCTCGTAATAAAAGTCGGAAGGAAACTTGAAAAGCGCCTTGGACTTATCTACAGTATTAGACGCCATGGGCTGGATCACAAAACATTTATCACTGGCTCTATTACATGTCCCTGGTGGTAAATAAAGTAGAGCTTGGTGTAAAAACTCTCTCCTCCGTATTTTAAAAAACAAAAATGTGTATTGAGTGACAAGATTATTTGTTCACATTTTTTATGTTCCATTTAGTGCGGTTGTGATTGTGTCCTGCGTTATTGCATTGCATTATTGCTGTGTTGTATTCTGGTTGTACCCTGGTTGCGTTCTATAATAACTCTTATTTTGTGCCCTGTTTTTTATTATATTGTTGTTTCTCTTTAAATTATGCAGTTTTTCTGGGTTTTGGAATTGCATTACAGCTGTGAAGAAATGTTGCTAAATTTCTAGCTAAATGCAGGATATTACTGTTTTAGTAACAAACAACTATTTGAACTGTCTAAGGTGGTAAAATATTGTTGTTCCAGCTTTTCTACAAGACACCAGTCAGGCCAAATTCATAGCAGGAGCCATGGGGGTCATTAACAGTTTGGCAGAGAGCACCTCCATAAATCAACAACCAATCTTGAAGGTCCCCCACTTTATTTAGAGTTGTGGGAAGCATCATGATTACACTGGCAAAGCCTTCCACGGCTTCCTCGTAAAGTCTTGACCTCGAGCCCCACACTCCTTTAGGCCATAGTCATGATTATCCTCCCCTTTTTGGGATGGGACAACGTCACTCGTGTTCTCTACTTGTGCCCAAGATGCAAGAATTTGTTGTTCCAGGTAGAGAACACTCAAAATGTCCACAATGAACAGGGAGACAGTTCCCAGGGTATGAGTCAATTTTTTTTGTAAAACGAACTCCCATATTTAAAGTTAGTTTTTAAAAAACAAAATCATTTCTAAGCGAGTGCTCCTTGGCAAATTTTGGTGGAGTAGAGTAGTAGGGTTGCTGTAAAGGTGTCTCCACTGAAAGCAAAGCAATCCCCAATTGCCTGGGATGACCTCTAAATATGTGTGCTGTTCCTCAGAAGAGAAAGTGAAGCCCAAGCCTCTGGCCTGGTGGGCCATCGAGTGTTCAGCATGTCTTAAATTAGCAATTTCAATGCTCACGTATTGTGATACGGCTTGATTTCTTTGAAAGTATGTGTTGTTTTGGTTGACTATAAAATTAACTTACAAAAGCCTATCCATGCAATGGTTGTTCTGTACTTGCTGCTTTTGTCACAAGTGCTTAGTAATAATCATTCAATCAGCTGACAACTCATTCCTGTTTTGTGAAATGTATCATGACCACTGAATCCCCAAAAACTCACTACTTAGGGATCACTAACCACTGAACCGAAAAAATATTAATTCAATGTAAAATATTGTCACCTCAACTGATTTATTTTCAAGCAGCAACAAAAGGCACGGGATCACCCTCCTCCTTCTCGTGATGTTGTGGGCCTGCTATGCTAACGATCTGTTATTTGCTGATCCTGTTCTTCACTCCTTCACTCTGCATGACTAACGTTTGAGACTGGTGTTGAAATTTCTACTGTTTTTAGCAAATGTTGATATAATAGGGGCAATTTGCTGATCATCCTGAATTGCAATTAGAAAATTTCCTATTTATAAATTGTGACCATTAATGTTTCAATGATACAATAATTGATGTTGCGGTACAAATTGATTTGTGATTCACAATCTGTGAGTCAGCATTTGCTCCAAATTCTGTATTGTAAAAGTGTACCTTAATTCATCGAAGCCCAAACTCCTTATTTATCGCAAGAATTGTGAGGTTGGAAGAAAGAACATCCTAGTACAACCACACCTAGGACTCCAACACTAGATTTAGGGAATATGTAGCTCAGAAGCTGATTCTATTTCACATTGTTTTAACTTAGAATAACAATTAAAACAGAGTCAGGAATTGCTGGTTTGACTCAAGGGGATGTGGATGAATCCCCTTATTGTGTATGAGGACCACATGTCTGAGTATAAGGAAAGGAAATTTTCCTTTGTTATATTGCTGAAAAAGGTCAGAGTCTGGACAACATATGGAACTTCCTAGGCTGATTAGTCTCTGGATCGAGATATTACAGTGCATTTTCTTCTGGTGCCAAAGTCAATGGCTATTAACAAGGATTTGCTTTTTGCTAGTTCAATGAGTGAATCACTTAAACTTAAGTTATATGAGTCATTTTTCATCAGCTCTTCTTTTTCGGAATTTATGAGCAATGTCAGAAAGCAATTGTTTCTGGACATGGATTTTGGAAATAATAGAATTCAATTCAATTCAGCTTTGTTTCGGCTCAATGTTCATAAAAGCACTTAAAACACATTGTTCAATATAAAGCATAAATGGCCAAAAGCACGAATATGATTAAAACTAGATCATTAAAGTTCTGACAATGGTCATAAAAGTTCCAAATACAGCAGATTTTTAATAATAAAAAACTGTTAGTCAATAGGCGCAATATAGCAGAGGATGAGGAAAGAGAGCAGGAAAGTCAAACGTTAAGACCTTGGACTGGGCATAGGAAATACAGCCTATTACATCACTACACCTACCACAGGTAGGTTCCCAGGTGGTACGCTGTACTTTCTCCTAACTATGCACATAGTGAATAAATAACACATTTGTGCAAAAAATAATGGCTTATTGAGATCAGATCTAAGTATCCTTAAGGCAACTTTACATTCTCTAGTGCCTAGGGAACAGCACAGCGGTAATATCCAACAACGCCTGCTGCTCCCATTAGCCGGGCAGAAAAACAAAACATGATCTAAGGTCTCCTTGGGAGCACTACATTCCCAGCACTGCCTCTCATTTGCACTGGGCACTTTACCCCATCTAGCTGTAAAAGACCAAAGATGAAGGGTCCCGTAGCATAACTGCAAACATAAGCATGTGGCCAAAGGAGGTTCAATATTTTCATTTTAGAAAGGATATTTCTATTTCTCTGTTACTCCCTTTGGTTCAGTGGTGATCCTATTCTCTTCCTTTTTGGCAGGCGGATTGATTTCCCCATGGTCAATTTCCATTGTTAGTGGCATGTGTTGTGGCAGGGATAATAACCTGTGCAGTGTCAAGTTTAAAAATAGATTGGAGACTCTAATATTCAGGGCTTATAAGGCCAGATGGTTCTGATTGAGCCACCTCTGGCATGTCACTGTCGTCCAAATTATGGTAACATCATTATGAAGTGGGGCAATTAAAACAAAATTAATATTAGTTGACTGACTGGAGATATGCTGATGCACTTTCCAAAGTTTCTGAGCCTTTCATGCATAAGGGAAATTTGCTTCTGTTTCAGTCAGAGGACTTCTCTTTTCTCATAGGCTGAGAAAAATATAAAACCAAAGTACCTACAAGCGCAAACTATAAGACAAGACTGAAATAAAAAACGATCTTTGACTAACAATATATGAAGCAGAACATCAAATAGGGGCACTGCCAGACAGATCTGAAGAAGCCTTAATAATCCTATTGGCCAAAAGTGAAAATGCTTCAATGGATAAAAAGTCATACAGATCACTGTCAAAGTGCTGAACCTTGATTAAAAAACATTTTTTTTGTCTGCAATAATTTTATTGGTATCAAGAACTCCAAAAAATAACAACAGTGACAATGGCATGTATGTTCACCATGAGTGTAGAAGAGATGCACGATCATCAATTGCAAGGTGTGCATACCAAACAATGGGGAGTGCAACAAATCCTACTGTGTGGTTTATGACACTGGGAAGGGATGAGAAAGAGAGAGAACAGAACCAGAGATGACGAGACAGAGACACTAGAGAAGAAAGAGAAAGGAGAGAGAACAGAAGAAAGTGATACGAGATAAGTTCAGGGGGTAGAGGGAACTTCGGGGACAGAGGACGGTGAGCTGGGTGAGCAGGCAGCATCCGCAGGCGGCCTGGTGATGAGGAGAGTACCAGGGAGGGAGAGGGGCTGGAAGGCAAGAAGAGGGGAGGCAGAAACCCAAAGTAATAAAGGATAGGGCCATGGCTCGGTCAGTCCTCGCTCAAGGAGAAACAAGTCAGCTTTGTCCAGCAAGTTGTAGACTGTTCTTTCATAGGAGGCAGTTTTATACATGGCAGTGAGCCATTCCTTGTGTGCTGGCAGCTGTGTGAAATGCTAATGTTGAAGTATGCATATCTTGGCCATTTCAAGGCCAGTGGTGAATAAGCTGTGAGCATGGTGGGCCAGCTGGGGAAGATCCAGCCAGCTGGCGCCCAATTAGGACCATTAGTTGCTGACAAACTCACATGTTCGAGATCAGATTCAAATCCACCACTCTCAGGTCGATGCAATAGAAATAAAGTATTGCAATGGGAAAGCACAACCTACTAAAGACCTTAAGTCTAACTAAAACTATGCACACTAGTAGCTCTACTACAGTGACACCAAATAGAAGAAGCAGAACTTGATACTCTGAAAAGATTCACTGATTCTCCCTACAATGCATTTAAATTTAAATGAAAGTTAGAACAGTTCAAAGGAAGAACATAAAGACACAGTTATAGTCTCATACAATTTAGATAGTTTAGATAATGTATTAATGATCCAAAATCAATACAGATAATCAATCTCTTAAACAGTTCAGTCAGAAATATTACAGCATGTAGTAGACTGCACATTGAGTCAGAATGCAAATCCAAAGAGGAAGGTTTAAAACAGTCATCAGATACAAGGATACATATTCCTACAACCATTAAAGGTAGAAGGATGCTTTATTTCTCTAACAGAATCCAAAGGTTCTAAAGCAAAAATGAATCGAATTAAATTCCACTAAGGGCAAATCATTAAGCATGGGCAAAGAAGTATTCCAGGTCACCTGCTTAAGGGAACAGTGTCACCAAAAGGTAGTACAAACTAAGAGATAAAGGATGGTTTATAAAATCATAGGAAAAGCATTCAGTCATTTCAATTTAGAAAAAGCACATCATCTGCAGCTCTTGCAAAGGAAAGAAAAGACATGGCATAGATTCGGGTTTCCAAAGATAATAATCGCATTGCCTAACAAATAAAAGAAAAAGTATGGCATTTGGCGTTTTCCCTCCTTTGGGGTTTCTTCTTTTATTGTCTTTATGACACTTTAGTGATGTAATATCACTCCACTAGTCAGCCCATCGCATTATTAGTTTATGTACGATGATGTATGTTGAAAACGAACTTCGCGGCCGCCGATTCTGACCACAACTACTGATGCACCTGCAGTGAACCCTTTTCTGCTCATAATGCAGCCCAGCCACAGTTCAACCAACTTTGCCACCCATCAATCCACCTTGCTACCCGGAAGATAATGCGTCAGTGATCTCGGAAAAAAGTATTGCCCAAAGAAGCCCACGTCGACGCAGATGAAGCATGGGAGCCGGAGCCAAGTCAAGCAAGCCCAGGGAGTTGAGGCACATCAACCCGCAGGGCCCTGCAGACACCCATGCTTCCCTGCAGTGTCCCCCGCAGGCCCATGCAGGACTTTTGCAGTCTGCCGAACCTTCCCGTCGAACTCTCCCACAGGCACAGAGACAGGGTGAGGGCGACTCAGCGGTCGGCAGCCGACTGCAGAGAAAGTGTCCCAGACGTCTCCGGACACGGCCCGGTTAGACCAGGTGTGGCTTGCGGACCCACCTGGAGAACCTTGGTGACCTCACTCGCCAACCCCCCTTGCCAGAGACAACAGCACCAGCACTGTCACCATCTGTCTGCAAACCTAGGGAGAGGAGACTTAGCTGAACCCCAGACAGAAGCAGGCAGAAGCAGAGGTGAGGTGAGAGGCAAAGAGGGCTAGAAGGACAGAAGATGTAGTGTTCTGCTGGATCATATTGGGGTTTTTTGCAGGAGGAGCCAAGGGTGGAATTGGGAGCAATTGGGAGCTAAAGGGAGGCGCAAGGCGTATGTCTGAATTCATCGCTCACTCCTAGCCCCCTTGCTCTCTGCTGCCTGCTCCATGTGATTCAGAAAAGGGGGTGGTGATGAACAGAGTGTCTGAATTAAGCAGACCACTCTTACCCAGTCCAAAGATCAGGGCTTGATCCATCACCGTTTTTTAGCTCACTGCACCATCCCAGCTCAGAACCTGGCTACATGCAAATTAGTCTGTCCCTGGCCCAGTGCATCATGGGAACAGGGCAGACCAGACTACCCAGCCAATTCTTATACTGGGAAGGAAACAAGCTTCCGGGAACTGGTTTCTGGCATTTCAGCCGTCTTCGGCCCGGCTTGCTTGAATCCTGATGGTGCAATGAGCAAGGGACTCACATCTGAGTACACCCTTCCACGCTTATGGTGGACAAAATGATTCAGAAAAGGGGGTGGTGATGAACAGAGTGTCTGAATTAAGCAGACCACTCTTACCCAGTCCAAAGATCAGGGCTTGATCCATCACCGTTTTTTAGCTCACTGCACCATCCCAGCTCAGAACCTGGGTACATGCAAATTAGTCTGTCCCTGGCCCAGTGCATCATGGGAACAGGGCAGACCAAACTACCAAGCCATTTCTTATACTGGGAAGGAAACAAGCTTCCGGGGTTATAGGTGTGGCAGGGTATACTCAGACATGAGTCCCTTTCTCACTGCACCATCAGGATTCAAGCAAGCCGGGCCGAAAGACGGCTGAAATGCCAGAAACTGGTCCCCGGTAGCTTGTCTCCTTTCTGGTGAAGAATTGGCTTGGTAGTTTAGTCTGCCCTGTTCCCATGATGCACTGGGCCAGGGACAGGCTGATTTGCATATAGCCAGGTTCTGAGCTGGGATGGTGCAGTGAGCTAATAACGGTGATGGATCAAGCCCTGATCTTTGGACTGGTTAAGAGTGGTCTGCTTAATTCAGACACTCTGTTCATCACCACCCCCTTTTCTGAATCGTTTTTGGCCACTATAGGTGTGGCAGGGTATACTCAGACATGAGTCCCTTTCTCACTGCACCATCAGGATTCAAGCAAGCCGGGCCGAAGACGGCTGAAATGCCAGAAACCGGTCCCCGGTAGCTTGTCTCCTTTCTTTTGAAGAATTGGCTTGGTAGTTTAGTCTGCCCTGTTCCCATGATGCACTGGGCCAGGGACAGACTGATTTGCATATAGCCAGGTTCTGAGCTGGGATGGTGCAGTGAGATAAATAACGGTGATGGATCAAACCCTGATCTTTGGACTGGGTAAGAGTGGTCTGCTTAATTCAGACACTCTGTTCATCACCACCCCGTTTTCTGAATCGCCTGCTACATGTGCCATGTTCTCCGTATTGCATCTGTCTCTTCTTCCCTTGTCTCTTCTGCCTCTCACTGCACTGCTGCCCAGCTGCATAAGCCACAGAGCTACAGTCACAGCCCAACAGCTGTATGCAACACAGGCAGCAGCACCTCCTTCCCTTAAGGTAGAGGCGCTCTCTCCTTCGCCTCCTGAGTCAACCACCTTCTGATTTACACTCCTCCTCCATCTCCTGATTCACCCACCTCTTGAATTACGTTCTTCCTCTCCTTCTAAATTACGCTGCACCGCTTATTCCAGCATTGGCACAAGTATCAGCACCAGAACCAGGGCAGTAGAGACCCACCAACCAGTTGCTATCTCAAACACTGGAATACTCTTTGCACTTTGCACGGTATAAGGGGGGGAACGAGAAACTAGTCGATCAACTGCTTGGACACTCGCCCTACTTTCCTATGGTGGTTAATTGCACCAAAGCCGCCAACCTCTCAGGTACATCATGAGATTTCGGAAAGAAAGGTGAACAGCCACTTCACAGACTAGTAAAAGGAAGTGGAAGTGTAAAGGACTGAGTGAATCTATCAAGAGCCATGTACGGACTGAAGCGCACGGCACACTCAACCCCAGGGTCCTAGTAGAGATAGACTGAGTCTTGCCAACTAAAACAACAAGAACTGGGTACCAATCAAAGATCTACACAAAAATCTCATTAGTGAAGGATGCAGGGGTAGTATTGAGCTCAAGCATCAAATAGCTCAGGAGTCTCCCCTCTCCTCTGCATCCAGAGGTCATAGCTCAAACAGAAGCAGTAGCCATGACCCTAACGCCAGTAAGTAACAGGGATCAAAATATGTACAAAGAAGTACAAGATACTGGAGGCAATAATAGATTTACAGTACAAGAAAGAGGAAGCCGTGATCAGGCAAAGGGCAACCTAAAGAAACTCACACAAACAGGAAATATGGCCGCAAGCACCCCTGTAGCAGGCACTGACTGCAAAGGCACTACACCTCCTATTATGTGGGAGGCCCCTGGGGTACCGCTGGAACCAAAAATCATAATCCTGCCCAAATCAAACTCAAAGCCTTATTTGTCCCTGGAATCGAAGCTTCACTAACCTCAAACAACATCTAAAACAACAGCTGCAACTAGATCAGACGACGCACTAAGCAGCCATCTAACAGCCAACTACTAAGGACCTTGTTCACTGATCAGTTAAAACTCCACCGTCCAAACACAGATTAACACCAAGGAGAAAGAAAAACTGGATTGGAAAGAGGAAGGGGCAGTAATCACTCCCAGAGGGTCTTGCCCCTGATTATAACAGAATCTCAGGCAGCAAATCAACCTGACAAAACTGACTTTGGCATTGAGATGATAGACACTGAAGAGGTGAAAGCTGCAAAAGCCGAAACAAGTATTATATCATACCTTACAACAGTAGAGTGGGATAGGCTGTTAGCCTAATACTCCCCAGACATACCACAGGAGGTTAGTAATAAAATCCACTGGACAGGGATACTGAAGAAATACCAACAGGAACCGAACATTTATGGTTATCTTTACTAAACAGTTTGCAACTTTCAATAAAAGCAATGCAGTATCGTTCAGATAAAATTGATATTCAACTATCCATTCTTAATTTCCTGGCAATGCATGTCTCAAACATTGGCAGCAAACAATCACATATGAGTAACATGTTCAGGAAGGCCCAAGGCAAAATACAAATAATCCAGCCAAGTTGCACTTGCTTCACTATTGTCGACAAACTTTCAACACTACCATCCCTGATGGGGGTGCTCCTTTCCGACTTAAAAAAAGGCAACAAACAATGCAAGAATAAAACACCACCCCAGCCAAGAAAAAGATGACAGGTCTAACCTCTAGCAGCTGAGGGGCAATGACGCAGCTGCACCAGGAGCAAGAACCTTTAAATAAGACCGTCAAATGTGAATGGACGCCAGATCGAACCTTCCCTGGGAAGAGCAGTAAGTAACCAGAGCATACCTGCCAAAAGGCCTATGAAGCAGAAGTGGGCATAGGCCTTGAACATATTTTCAAAAATCATCCTGAAGCAGGTTCAGAACATATAGATTCAGAGTTCACCCGCACCCTGCAGCAACAGGCAATTGAACTAGCAGTCAGCAGCTGCCATAGCCTTCCAGGCCTGAAGGAGAAGAAGAAGTGGGGAAAAAAGGCATGAAAAAAAACATCGCCAGAAATAGAGGAGGAAAGGGAGGAACAAGAACGCCAACATAATGGCATGCACTGCCTTCCTTAACTACAGAGGGAATGCAGCCCTTTGTGGGGAGACTGGACACAGCCTATTCAAGTGTACGCAGAGCTGTGCCAAGCACCTTCCTTCCTTTCTGCTAACGAGGGCTCATCGAGGCATACCTAAACTCCCTATTGTGTATGGCTGTCTAAGAGGATTATACAAAGCCCGACTGTCAACTGCACCCAGTCATGTTACCCAGAGACAGGCTGCAGGCATCAAATGGCTAAGGCAGGAAAATGCCAACTTTCTAAAAGTAGTATTTTCAAAATGTAATTTAAAATTCAATTTCACCATAGGTTAGGATTTTTCATTACAATTCCGAGGACACCAAACATGAAGAGTTACCTGATCCTATTTGGAATTATGGAGGTAGGCCTCACGGTAGTGAAAAACAAATTAAATAGTTTTCACTACCTGGACATGTAAAACTTAAAAAGAAGACGTCCAACTATTTAAATACATTGCACCCTGTCCTCTGTGCTGTCCGGGCCTACCCTATGGGTGACATATATATTAAAAAGGAAAGTTGGTCCTGGCAAATGGTTTATTGGAATGAGCCAACATTACTACAGATGCCTGTAACTGTGAAAAAGACTATCTGCAAAGTATAGTCACAAGACAAAACGACCCGCAGCCGAACAGCTGCTCACAAAATATAATACCAATCGGAGGAAGGGGGGTCATAGGGAAAACAAGTTTAAAGACCACTCCTGGTTCAAATCCCCAAATACAACATATGATCAACACAAAAAACACAGGGGGTCTGTAAACCAACTATCTGGCTGGCTACCCTTAACTCCAATGAGTGAGTTAGTGCCCGAGTCACCTTGGAAAGCCTAACAAAAGGGAAGACACTTAAGTGTGGGACCCAAATAAACACAATACTGGTCAACAAGATCCAAGCCACTAATTAGTGGATTACCATCAAACGGACTTTGTGATCAGTCATATCATATGGGTCTTCAGCATATGAACTGGTAGGTGCCTTGATCATCGAGACCGATTACCAATCAATGGGTAGTGGAGCTGGATCTAGTCCACAAGTACTTATGGACTATCAAATAACTGCTAATCATTGATGGCTGAGATAGTGATGAGTGGTAAACTAGCAGTGCAAGAAAAATCAGAAAAAGTGGTGAATTTAAAATAGGATGATGTGTCCCAAAGACTACTATTTTAATTGAAATAAGGGCACATCCCCTAATTAAAAACAGAACAGTGCAAACAACAGTAAGACCAAATATCTGTCGGGAAAAAGGCCAACATGTTTCTGCCTACCAGGGAATAAATCCCTCGGCTTTCATCAGGGCCTCTGCTCTCAAAATATTGCTACTGCTACCCAAATAATGTGCACATTAAACCAAATAAAGTGAATAATAATGATACAAAGTAATATAGCCTGGGATAAATACAACCTGTAACAAGCTAATCCTCCATGTCTATGGATGAAAGTGAACATCTACAGATAGGTGCAAAAGAAAAAGAGGTATTAGCATGATAAAGTATTAACCAGTTCCCAACACAATACTTCCCTCATAACATAATGAAATAGATTTGTATTTATTCACACCCAAAATGACAGGGGACTGAACCTCACCTCACCTGGACCGTGCTCAGATATTCGAGTTTCGCTCTATGGATACAAGAGGCGGACAAACAAGGGGCTAATCTGTATGTACATCAATTTGAACAGCAATATGTGCTCACATCTACTAACAAATTCCACTCATTGATAAGATGGTGGAAACAATACATCGATGATGTGTTGGTAGTATGGAGAGGGAGCCAAGATTCCATCAGAGTTCCATCATTGGCTAAAAAGTAGGAATCAATTTTTTTAATTCACTGTTGAGGCCCATAAAGAAAGATTGGCGTTTTTGGATCTTTCCATATATGTTACACCTGCAGGCCTGCAGAGCGAACTATATAGAAAACCCATGGCAAGGAACTCCTTACTTTTTTATGAAAGCCATCATCCGAAAGCCTTAAGGGATAATTTACCCTATGGGCAATTTTTCTGTCTTCGGAGAAATTGTTCAAGCACTGAGGATTTTAAGACTCATGCCAATAACTTGACCACTCAATTGCTTGAGAGACATTACCCACGCTCACTGATCAAGCGTTCACGTAAACGAGGTAACAACAGCAACCGGGAAGCACTTTTAGAACCTCCGGTTTACAAAACGCCTTCGGACATATTGACGTTTGTGAGTACTTTTAACACCAGAAGCAATAGTATTCAGAAAATAGTCTGCCATCATTGGCGTATTTTGAATCACAGTAATGACAAGATTGCCTTACCTCTTTTTGCCTTTAAAAGGTCAAAGAGTATGCGTGACCGTCTGGTGCACACTCGTCCAAAAGAGATACCAATAAGAGTGGTAGGCACGCTGTGGAATCTACCAACTGTGATAGGACATCACCCCTGTGGTAGTTGCTCTGTTTGCTCTCAGACGAAACATTCCACCCAGATTGATATAGGTACAGACCGGCCTTGGGAACAGTCTTATTTCACCAACGGTAACAGTGAGAATTTAATTTACCTGTTGATATGTCCATGTTCAATCAGATATGTGGGCATGACCACACGTAAAGTTCGAACACGCATGTTAGAACACAAGAGTTCCTTTCGCTGTAAGAAATCTATGACAAGTCTCACTAGACATTTTCTAGACAAACAACATGGGGAAGAGGATTTTCAGTGGACTGTCCTAGAGAAGCCATTTATACCGTCCTACACGAGTAACATCTCCAGATATCTGTTCATGAAAGAACAAAAATGGATTTACAAGCTTCATACGAACGTATCTGGATCCAATGATGATATCACGTGGACCTCTCTGTAAGGTTCACAGTTCACTTCAGCTCAGTCGATATCTCACTAATTAAGGGAGTCACTAGATCAGAAGAAGGCATTAGAATACTGTGTTCTTGTAAGATTCTACACCCCTGGGGGTATATACACATTCTCACTACTGTCTGTTTGGGGGGCAGGATAATGCAATACCCAAGGGAGGCACTAAGTCATCATAAGGCATTAGGAGACTGCGTTCTTTTATAACCCCATACCCTTCAGGGGTGACAAACACTCATACCTTTGTTTGTATGTAGGACTTAATAATGTAGTATTTATTGGCATCTGTGTTCTCCTTCTCCATAAGATCTCTTCAGCACTGATGAGACATGGAGGCCAATAACAAATATCACTTAACTGAGTCAAGGAATAAGGTCATTTCTAGAGATCATTTGAGGCGCGCCACTGTTTGATCTAAGGCACAGCCTTTTAATGCCAGCTCCAAGTAGAAAAAATCAGGTTCAGAGGAGAGGACCCTAACTGAAGCATGTATCATGAAACTGTAATACAGAATAGGTGACATTGAACGTTCCTACGGGTTGGCTATAAATCATCATAACTCACCAAATGAGGCCAAGTGCGTAACTGTCAGCACTTGTTTGCTTTACAAACTACAATGACCTACGTTTTTGCCTTCATTTTGTAGTTTTTAACACCATCCATGCTGGTGATGAGCTCAGCTAGCCATGGAGTACAGCTGAGCTGTATTCATGACGAGCTGAGCTCGTCAATGTTGGAACGTTCGCACACAGGGCTTATTTCCCCGCTGTGCTGAACGTTCAAAAAACGGGTGCGGCCGTGATGAGCTCAGCTTGTCATGAGGGCAGCTCTACTGTGCCTCATGACAAGCTCAGCTCGTCACCAGCATGGGGGCGCTGCGCGCGCCTCCTCACCCCCCGCACAGCAGGTGAAAACTCCCCGCAGCGAAGGGTTTAAGTGCATAGATAGGCTGATTCTGCCTGGAGTACATCTGACGTGTATTGTAGATTCGTTGTTACAATATATTTACTAACGAGCGTTGTTGGTGAAGACATATGAGGAGATCGTGCCTTTTTTGTCATTAAGAGCCACGTATGATTCGTCACTAGAAACTACGCTGAGGTACTGAAACACAAACTATTAGAAAGAGACTATCCTAAACGCCTAGTCCGCCATGCATATAAACGAGCAAGGTATTTCAATAGAGATAATCTATTTATCAGTAAAGAAAAAGAAGTAGATAAAATAGATCAAAAACCCCTATTTTTGTGACAAATTACAGTACCATTAGCAACAAAGAGAAGAATATAATAAATAGAAATTGGCATTTGATAACCAATAAGAAACAGCAGAAATTACCCAAACCTATGTTTTCTTACAGAAGGAATCGTACTCTAAGAAACAGTTTGGTACATGCGTACAGAGAAACTACGAAAAAAAAAAATTGAACATTAATAATGCCCCTTTACCAACAGGCACTTTTTCTTGCAAAGGATGCGTTAATTGTGACTCAATTATCAGAGGTATTAGTATTTGTCATAACAATACAACTATAAAAATTAAAAGCTTCATTAACTGTAGGACTAAGAATCTCATCTATTTGATTCAATGCCCCTGTAACTATGAATATGTCGGGGAAACATGTAGGGAAATAGGCCTTAGAATGAAGGAACACAGATCTGCAATTAGGATGTTTAAACGGGGTGCTCCCCTGACTGAACACTGGAAAGAAGCCGGCCACACCATTAACGATCTGAAATGGTGTGGACTGGAGGCAGTAGAAATGAACATGAGAGGTGGTGACATCAATACCAAAAGACAGAAACGTGAGCAATATTATATGTCACGTTTGAATAGTATGAGAACAGGGATGATTAGCAGGGAGGATTGGGAACGTATAATCTAACCAAAAATCCCTTATGTTAAATCTGGTGTTGTCATTAGTGTGTGACACAAATACCATATTGGATCACTGTAACTACTTTCACCTCCCCCTTTTTCTTCACATTAATGTTGCATATCTATGAGGATAGTGTTAGACACTGATATTAGGATATTTGGAGAGTATCCCCAAATGAGCAGTGGATGACTTGTCTCTGACATGACGTATCAACGCACCAATGCTATACAGTGATAATTATGTCACGTTGGATGCGCAAGAGTATACAGCTTCAAGACTCTTGGGAATTAGGTCGAATGAAGTAGGTAATGCTCTAGTTTTGTGCCATTGACTAGCGCTGGTTATAAGTTCTTGGAAACAGCGGAGGTTGTTGTCCGGGTTTTTGCCTGTAATGTTCCAATGCTTTATTGCGTTTTTTTTAATTAGAATTGAAATAGCGGAATTTTAATATTGAATATTTATTTTAGAAGATATGAGCCTCGGATACACACCCGGCTCTTGGATAATGCCACCTGACTCTGTAGGACTAAGAATCTCATCTATTTGATTCAATGCCCCTGTAACTATGCATATGTCGGGGGAACATGTAGGGAAATAGGCCTTAGAATGAAGGAACACAGATCTGCAATTAGGATGTGTAAACGGGGTGCTCCCCTGACAGAACACTGGAAAGAAGCCGGCCACACCATTAACGATCTGAAATGGTGTGGACTGGAGGCAGTAGAAATGAACATGAGAGGTGGTGACATCAATACCAAAAGACAGAAACGTGAGCAATATTATATGTCACGTTTGAATAGTGTGAGAACAGGGATGATTAGCAGGGAGGATTGGGAACGTATAATCTAACCAAAAATCCCTTATGTTAAATCTGGTGTTGTCATTAGTGTGTGACACAAATACCATATTGGATCACTGTAACTACTTTCACCTCCCCCTTTTTCTTCACATTAATGTTGCATATCTATGAGGATAGTGTTAGACACTGATATTAGGATATTTGGAGAGTATCCCCAAATGAGCAGTGGATGACTTGTCTCTGACATGACGTATCAACGCACCAATGCTATACAGTGATAATTATGTCACGTTGGATGCGCAAGAGTATACAACTTCAAGACCCTTGGGAATTAGGTCGAATGAAGTAGGTAATGCTCTAGTTTTGTGCCATTGGCTAGCGCTGGTTATAAGTTCTTGGAAACAGCGGAGGTTGTTGTCCGGGTTTTTGCCTGTACTGTTCCGATGCTTTATTGCTTTTTTTTAATTAGAATTGAAATAGCGGAATTTTAATATTGAATATTTATTTTAGAAGATATGAGCCTCGGATACACACCCGGCTCTTGGATAATGCCACCTGACTCTGGTTACATTAGGAAGCGGGATATTTTCCGATTAAAACATGCAGCCCTCTATCTATAATATCGATAAATAGAATAACGTGGTATAAAACAATAAGAGGACAATAAAGTTTTCTTTGCCCAAAAAAATGTGTAATATCATCAGGCAACTTTTATTACGTAAACACCACCGTAACTAAATGGAACCACTAGATAGGAGTAGATATCTCCAATAGGCTACGGCCCCTTATTTAAACATCGGCTAGACAACCAATAACATTTCGCTATTCAAACCGCTAAAGTGTGATGTCGACACCATCACAAAGCCAGACGGAGCAGGGAGGCCGAATTAACATACCCGGGTGAGAGCACATTGCGATATTGCATATTACCCCAAAGCTGTCATTATTCGCGAGGCAGTTTTATAAACATATTCTCGCTAAATTATAAAAGACCAGAATTGACTCAAATATTGTTTAAATATAAAAGCCACCAGCAAGTATGTTGTTTAAATAACAAGAGCTATGGAGGAGCCTACGACTATGAGGTGTAGGGTTATATGATACTTATTGCTAGACTATTAGATGATTAGAGAAAGTCGGCAAGCTAATATGAGAAATTTGTTTTAGACACAATTTGAAAATGTGTCCGCTTTGTTAAATGAAAACGTATTAAAGGGTTCTTTATCCATTTTTAGATTGGTTTTAATTGAAAAGACACAAATCTAGGACGTTACTCCCTCGAGGGATGCCATCTGTAAAAGCAGGACTGTGACTGCGAAAGAGGACTATCCAGATATCAACTGCCCTCATGTACAACTTAGGTGAGTGAAATTTAAGATGTTCTAACTAAAAGCCCAGATAACACGATAAAGGTTGATTAGCTAAGAGCTATATCTATTGTTTTTGTAGCTTCAAGGCCGAAAATCCGAATTTAATAATGGTGGTTCCGCTGTATGCTTCGTGCGGTTTTTACTGAAAATAAAGGTAAATAGGTTATTTCGCAACAAAGTAACAGTGATAGAAAAAAGACTGCAGAGGAAATATTAAGATCAGTATGATATAAATACACTTTCCATCTAGGTAACTTAAAAGTACAGTGGGCCGAACAGGACCAATATTGACAACTTGGTACTAATGGTGTTGGATTTGCGAATCTCGCAATCCGCAAAATCCGCGAATTCTCGCGAATTTGCGGATTTTTTTTTTGTGTTTGCGCGGGTTTCTGCCAGTTCGCGAGGGTTTTGTACAATGTCGCAAATGTCACCACTGCCACTCTCTGACTACTCATGCCACCCTCTGGCCCACCCATGCCACCCTCTGTTTCATCACAGCACCCTCTGGTTGTCCAGTCAGTGTACATTATTGTGGCAGCGCAAGCACACCTTCCCTGCCTCAAGTGACCTGAATTAATTTGGGGCTGATTAATGTGTCACAGAATATTTTTTTAGCTGGCACCTGCTTCCTTAGTGCTTCCTGATTAGTGAACTTTTGCACTTGCTAAGTGCTTTCATTGTTGCAAAATTAGTTACAACACCTGCCCTGCCCCAACTGACAATAATGAATTAGGGGCTGATTAATGGATTTGAACTGCCAGCCTGGCTCCTGCTTGTCTCCCTTAGCTGTAATTCAGGACCTTTGTGGCATATGTGTAACTATTCTGAGGTTCAGAGCAGGGTCACATAATAGTTGCAACTGGCAACTGAACTCTGGAGGGGCCCCTCAGCAAGGACTACAGGAAATGGCTACTAATGATGAGCCTGAACTTTTGAACCTGGTAAGTAGTTTCAGTTTTGATAAGATCGTATTTCTGCAATTTTGCACTTATTCGCGGGGCACGAAGTTGTACTGGGAAGCCGCGAACTCACGCGAACAGTGCGAGCAGTGCGAGCAAAATCCGCTGCTCGCGGATTTGCGGATTTTGCGGGAGATTCGCGAATCTCGCGGACTGCGAATTTACCGAAAATCCGCAAAATCCGCGAGCAAAACGGATTTTCCGCCCATGCCTATAATCCACTAATTAGTGGCTTGGATCTTATCGACCAGTATTGTATTTATTTGGATCCCACACTTAAGTGTCTTCCCTTTTGTTAGGCTTTCCAAGGTGATTGGAAGAGTGAACAGGGAGTGACAGTGGGATTGGTGGGCTTCATGGGTTGTGCGCTGGGGATTGTAGCACTGCATGAGTTAGTGTCTGGGTCATTGCATGAGTACATGGGTAGTGACTGGATGATTAGACTACTGCAAGGAGAGTGCATGGTGAATTTATAAGTGCTTGGGGTTTTGAGCAGCAATTGGATAAGTACATGCTGCTGGCTGGTGACGGGAATAGTGCATAGGGAGTGACAGGGGAATTGCTGGACTGCATGGGTATTTCTCTGGGGATTGTAGCACTGGATGAGTTTGTGCCTGAGTCATTGCATGAGTACATGGCAGGGACTGGATAGTTAGAGTGCTACAAGGAGAGTACATGGTGAATTAATAAGTGCTTGCGTTTTGGTGCAGTCATTGGATAAGAACATGCTGCTGGCTGGGTGATTGGAAGAGTGCATGGGGAGTGACAGGGGGATTACTGGACTGCATGGGCAGTGCTCTGGGCATTGTATCACTGCATGAGTTAGTGCCTGAGTCATTGCATGTGTACATGGGTAGTGAATGGATGATTAGAGTTCTGCAAGGAGAGTGCATGGTGAATTTATAAGTGCTTGGCTTTTGGCACAGTGATTGGATAAGTAAATGCTGCTGGCTCGGTGACTGGAAGAGTGCACAGGGATTGAAAGGGGATTGCTGGACTGCATGGGTGGTACTCGGGGGATTATAGCACTGCATGAGTTAGTGCCTGAGTCATTGCATGAGTACATGAGTAGTGACAGGATAGTTAGAGTGCTACAAGGAGAATGCATGGTGAATTTATAAGTGCTTGCATTTTGGTGCAGTCAGTGGATAGCTACATTGTCTGACAGGGTGATTAGAATAGTGCAGGGGGAGTGACAGGGGGACTGCTGGTCTGCATGGAAAGTGCTCTGGGGATTGTAGCAGTACATGAGTTAGTGCCTGGGTCATTGCATGAGTACATGGGTAGTGACTAGATTATTAGACTACTGCAAGGAGAGTGCATGGTGAATTTATTAGTGCTTGGGTTTTGGCACAGTGATTGGATAAGCACATGCTGCTGGCTCGGTGACTGGAAGAGTGCACAGGGATTGAAAGGGGATTGCTGGACTGCATGGGTAGTACTCTGGGGATTATAGCACTGCATGAGTTAGTGCCTGAGTCATTGCATGAGTACATGAGTAGTGACTGGATAGTTAGAGTGCTACAAGGAGAATGCATGGTGAATTTATAAGTGCTTGTGTTTTGGTGCAGTCATTGGATAAGTACATGCTGCTGGCTGGGTGATCGGAAGAGTGCATGGGGAGTGACAGGGGGATTGCTGGACTGCATGGGTCGTGCTCTGGGGATTGTAGCACTGAATGAGTTTGTGCCTGAGTGATTGCTTGAGTAAATGGCTAGTGACTGGATGGTTAGAGTGTTGCAAGAAGAGTGCATGGCGAATTTATACGTGCTTGGGTTTTGGCACAGTTATTGGATAAGAACATCATGCTGGCTGGGTGATTGCAAGAGTGCGCAGGGAGTGACAGGGGGATTGCTGGACTGCATGATTTGTTCTCTGGGGATTGTAGCACTGCATGAGTTAGTGCCTGCATCATTGCAAGAGTACATGGGTAGTGACTGGATGATTAGAGTACTGCAAGGAGAGTGCATGGTGAATTTATAAGTGCTTGGGTTTTTGAGCAGTGATTGGATAAGTACATGCTTATGGCTGGGTGATTGGAAGAGTGGATAGGTGTGACAGGGGGATTGCTGGACTGCCTTGGTAGTGCTTTGGGAATTGTAGCACTGTATGAGATAGTGCCTGGTACATTGCATTAATACATGGGTAGTGACTAGATGATTATAGTGCTACAAGGAGAGTGCATGTTGAATTAATAAGTGCTTGGGATTTTACGCAGTGATTGAATAAGTACATCCTGCTGGCTGGGTGATTGTAAAAGTGCACAGGGAGTGAAAGGGGGATTGCTGGACTGCATGGGTAGTGCTCTGGGGAATTAGACTTCAATTGTCCGACTTCACGCTGACCACTTGTTTGTGGGGAAGCTGGGGTAGGGTACTGCTACTCATGAAAATTGGCGAATTGTTTTTTAAAACTTAAAAAAATAGTTTTTATTTTTGATTTGGTGGTATTCTCAACCATTTTATAAGCCCACTTACTTGCACATAAAAACCTTAATTCACCCGCTGCCTAGCGGAATTCTAGCCCCCTCGAGGCTCCCGATCTGTAACCAGCGCCATCTTGGGTGTGGGGGATCAGCTGTCCCCTTGTGAGCGCCATTTTTGATCCCGCTCTAGTGGCTGGCTGACTGCATTCACTCGTCTATTTAGGACAGGCTATGCAAGCGCGCAGCAAACTAGACTTCAATTGTGCAACTTCACGCTGACCACTTGTTTGTGGGGAAGCTGCGGCAGGGCACTGCTACTCATGAAAAGCGGCAAATTGTTTTTTAAATCTTAAACATTTGTTTTTATTCTTGATTTGCTGGTATTTTCAACCATTTTAAAAGCTCACTTACTTGCACATAAAAACCTCAATTCACCCGCTGCTTAGCGGAATTCTAGCCCTCTCGAGGCTCCCGATCTGTAACGAGCGCCATCCTGTGTGTGGGGATCAGCTGTGCCCTAGTGAGCGTCATTTTCGATCGCGCTCTAGTGGCTGGCTCACTGCATTCGCCGGCCTATTTAGGACGGGCTATGTAAGCGCGCAGCGCACATGTGCAGCGAGCGCGCCGTTGGCGCACCGGAGGTGTGCCAGAGGCAAGCCCGTCTGCGCCCGTCCGCGCCCCAGACCGCTCAGCGCCAGCCACACTGCATGTTCCAATATAGAACAAGGTCGGTCAACATATTCAAGGGAACAGTTGCTTAAAATAAGTAAGAGGGAAAGTAGGGGACGCTTTCACTGCCCATCTGTAGTCGGCAGTGATAAAAAGCTCTTGAACTGTGGGATGATCAATAGCAGATCCTTAGTAAAACATCATCTGGAGGTATTCTGTATGATAGAAGATATGGATCTGGATGTCGTCTTCTTAACTGAGACTTGGACTAGTCACAACTCCTCTGCAGAAATGGGATTCGCCTGCCCCGAGGTATACAACGTTTTTTATAAACCAAGGCCTGTGGGGAGGGGAGGAGGGGTTAGGGTAATCTTTAAGGAGAAATGGAACTTTGCGCCGCTAGAGATAGACGATGTAAAAGGAATTGAAATTCTGGGTTTTTCATTGCAGGAGGCCAAAGGTAGGCTACTTACGGGAATGATCTGTTATAGACCCCCAGGGCAAGACACCCACTTCCGAGTACTTTCGGACATTATTACAAATCTGACCCTAACCCATTCTAGAATGGTTATAATGGGAGACTTTAATTTATGGGACAACTGAAGTCTGGGCAGCCATTTGAGAGATTTGAGGAACACTTGCTTGAACTTCAATCTACACCAACTGGTTCAGCAACCCTCTCATCAAGGGGGGCACATTCTGGATCTATTGTTTGCCACACAGACTGAAACAGAGGTGATGGACATATTGCCACAAAGTTGGATTGCTCACTACCTAGTCCACTTTAACATCAAGGTCCTCAGTTCTGTGAATAATGATGACTGCCCGGTGTCATATAGAAGGGGAACAGAGTGGGCCAAATTAGGAAACAATAATACTTTGCAGATCTTCATGAATTTAAACCTTTTTACCCCCTCCATTCTTGTAGAGGAGAATTATCAAATATTCTGTAATCACATAGCCAGTACTCTAGACCCAATAATCCCAGTAAAAAGCCTTAAAAATAGGAAGAAAGCCTCAGCCCCCTGGTACAATGAGGAATTGAAATCACTCCGCTTGATATGCAAGAAAGCCGAGAGAAAATGGAGGAAGACTTATTAAGACCCAGATAAGAAAGACCTAAAATAAGTTCAGGCTAAATATAAGGAGGCTATTGCTAAGTCCAAATCAGACTTTTATGCCAACTCTATCTTACAAGCTCCTAACTGCACTAAAGCTCTTTTTAAAATCTTCAAGGACCTCTCCAATCCAACTTGTATGAGCAATAAGGTAGCGGCTTCGCAAGAACTTTGCGAGGAGATTGCTGCTCATTTTACAGACAAAATTGCAAAAATTGTCGGAGACCTAAATTCTAATAATGCCAGCGACATGGACAATTTTATCCAAAGGCCGGATGAAGTGGCCCGGGTGAACACCTCCCTGGACAAATTTCTAGTCCTCATGGATGACTCCTTTAACAATCTGGCTAATAGTGTGTCTTATGGCTCCCCACTTGACCCTCTTCCACACAAAATCTGGAAAACTATCGGTCAAGAAACCTTTCCTTGGCTGCAACAGATCTGCAGCCAATCCCTGAAAGTAGGAATAGTCCCAAAGGGGTAGAAGCAGGCAGTAGTGACACCTCTGTTAAAAAAAACCCTCGATATACCCCAAGACTCCAGCAAATTTTAGACCCATCTCCCTTTTGCCATATCCAATTAAAATCTTGGAAAAAGCAGTTAGCAAACGTCTCTCATGCTATCTGGAAGAGAACCATCTGTTGGATAGGGATCAATTTGTGGTTTGCCCAGGTCACAGTACAGAGACCACTTTGGCTACCGTATTAGACAACCTACGGATGCGTGCTGACAATGGGGATGATACCATCATATTATTACTAGATATGTCAGCTGCATTTGATACGGTGAGCCACGCAGTACTGGTGGAAAGGCTGGAGAGCATAGGGGTGTCAGGACGGGCCTTACAATGGCTAAGGTCCTACCTATCAGGAAGACATCAGATGGTGACTATGACACCTTTCACCTCCAGTAAGTCTCCAGTACATCAGGGGGTACCGCAGGGCTCTGCGATCAGTTCCATTCTTTTTAATAACTACTTACAGCCCCTGTTCCCCATTATTAAATCTTTTGGCATTGACCTGGTCAACTACGCTGATGAAACTCAACTGGTGTTTTCCCTGGAGGGGAAACAAGCAGAATCCATGGATACTTTCCAGGAGTGCATGCGTCAGACTGCGGCATGACTTAGGAGAAACTCTCTAAAATTCAACGAGGGGAAAACAGAGGTGGTATACTGCCCCACGGCCAGATTGTCTCAACATTTACCTCTGGAGTTCAGGCTCACTCCTGAGGAAGAGCCTCTGGTTCCAGTCAAAACGGTGTACAATCTGGGATTCTGGTGGACGCTAACCTCCAAATGGAGTCGCAGGCCAACAAAACTGTTAGCGTGTGCCTTTCTTTAATGTGCATGCTACGACAGATCCTTCCACTACTCCCTAAAGACTTGCAATCCCTTGTAGTGAGAAACATAGTGCTGAGTAGGCTGGACTACTGCAACTCCCTGTATTTGGGAGCACCACAATACATCTTACAGGTGTAGCAGAGAGTCCAGTCCATGGCGGCTAAGATGGTGTTAAATGGGCAATGTAGGTCCTCCACATCATTGGCTTTGAGAGACCTTCACTGGTTGCCTATTAAGGAAAGGGTTCATTTTAAATCACTCTGTATTGCTTGCTGAGCAGTACATGATTCGGGTCCTTGCCCATTGCAGAAGAAGTTCACCTGGTACAATCCCAAAAGGCAGCTCTGCTCCTCTAGTGCATATTTGCTGCCGACCACCAGATTTAGGCGCTCCAGGATGGGGGGGAGGGCTTTCAGTGCGGCAGCCGCTCACATATGGAACGAGCAGCCCCAGAATATCAGACAAGCCAACTCTCTGGCTGAGTTCAGAAAGAGCCTGAAGACTTGGCTCTTTAATAGGACCGATCCCTAGCCCTGCTCCCCGCTGTCATACCAGTCGGTGTTTAGGTTGGTCTATTTAAGTCTGAGCTCCAGGATACCCGTAGGGTGGCAGTTGTGCTATATAAGAATTTAATTCAATTTAATTATAGCACTGCATGAGTTAGTGCCTGGGTCACTGCATGAATACATGGGTTTTGACTAGATGATTAGAGTGCTACAAGGAGAGTGTATAGGTGTGAAAGACAAGTGCGTAGGTGGTTAGAGGACTGCATGCATAGTGGATAGGCGTTTGAAGCAGACCATGTGCTAAGGCCTGGCTCAGTGCATGAGTACTTGGGTACTGACTGAATGCTTAGAGTACTGCAAGGAGAGGGCCTAGGTGAATTTACAAGTTGTTGGCTTTTGGCACAGTTAATGGATTAGTACATGGTGCAGTATGGGTCACTGGAGGAGTGCAATGGGAGTGACACGGTGTCTGTTGGAGTGTATGTATACTGACTAGGGAATTGAAGGTGTAAAAGACAAGTGTGTAGGTGGTTAGAGGACTGCATGCATAGTGGATAGGGCTTTGAAGCAGTCCATGTGCCTGGGTGAATTTATAAGTGGTTGGGTTTTGGCGCAGTGAATGTATTAGTAAATAGTGCTGAATGGGTCACTAGAGGAGTGCAAGGAGAGTGACAGGGTGTTTGCTGGAAGTGTATGGATACTGACTGGGGAATTGAAGGTGTGAAATACATGTGAGTAGGTGGTTAGAGGACTGCATGCACAGTGGATAGGTGTTTGAAGCAGTCCACGTGCTAAGGCCTGGCTCAGTGCGTGAGTACTTGGGTACTGACTGAATGATTAGAGTACCGCAAGGAGAGTGCCTGGGTGAATTTATAAGTCGTTGGGTTTTGGCGCAGTGAATGGATTAGTACATGTTGCTGAATGGGTCACTACATGAGCGCAAGGGGAGTGACTGGAAGTGTATGGATACCGACCGGAGAATTGAAAGTGTGAAAGACAAGTGTGTAGGTGGTTAAAAGACCTCATGTATATTGGATAGGGGTTGGAAGCAGTCCATGTGCTAAGACCTGGGTCTCTGGATCAGTACTTAGGTACTGACTTCATGATTAGAAAACTGCAAGTAGAGTGCCTGGGTGAATTTATAATTTAGTTGGGTGTTTGCACAGTAAATGGATTTGTACATGGTGCTGAATGGGTCGCTGGATAAGTGCAAGGGGGTGACAGGGTGTTTGCTGGAGTGTATGGATACTGACTGGGGAATTTAAGGTGTGAAAGACAAGTGTGTAGTTGGTTAGAGGACTGCATGCATAGTGGATTGGTATTTGAAGCAGTCCATGTGCTAAGGCCTGGCACATTGCATGAGTACTTGGGTAGTGACTGACTCATTAGAGTGCTGCAAGGAAAGTGCCTGGGTGAATTTATAAGTGTTTTGGTGCAGTTTAAAAAATTAATTCAGATAGGTACTGGTGGTAACTGACTCAGAATAACCAGTCCTAGAGCCAGTGCTATGCTAAAAGACACTTAGAATACAGTTACTTACATACACTAGGGAACACAATGTGTTGGGGTACCCTTGTGATTAGAATGACCTCTTCTGTAAACCCCTAGTACATAATAGGGCAAGGGGATTAAAACGACCTCTTAAAATGCACCACAGGGTGCATTTGCACACTGGTGAAGGGGGGGCTGAGCCGATGTGTGCAAACATGCCCTGCGGCCGTTTTAATTTGGGGGATAAAGTCCCCTTGAATCCGAATGTCCCTTGGGTCCAACTAGCCCACCAGGTATCTCCAGTTAGCACCACAGAGCTGCGTTGCAGAGAGGTGTAAAAAGTGGCATGGCCTAGACCACCTCTCTGTAACGCAGTGTAGCGGCCCTTACTGGAAGCACCTGGTGGACTAGTTGGCCCCCTTCGGCCCTCAGGATTGAAGGCAAATTATTTCCCCATCTTAAAATGTGCCACAGGGCATGTTTGCACACTTCACCACAGGCCCCATTCCCTCCCTTCACCACTATGTAAACGTGCCCTGTGGCCATTTTAATTTGGGAGATGAAGTCCCCTTGAATCCTAAGGGACCCTAGGGTCCAAGTAGTCCACTAGGTACCTCCAGTAAGTGCCAGAGAGCTGCTTTGCAGAGAGGTGTAAAAAGGGCACGGCCTGGGAGACCTCTTACTGGAAGCACCTGGTGGGCTGGTTGGCCCCCTGGGGCTCTCAGGATTGAAGGAGAATTATTTCCCCAACTTGAAATGCGCCACAAGGTGTGTTTTCACACGTCACCTCAGGCCCCATCACCACTGTGTAAACACGCCCTGTGACCGTTTTAAGTTGGGAGATTAAGTCCCCTTGCATCCTGAAGGTCCCTAGGGTCAAACTAGCCCACTAGGTACCTCCAGTAAGTGCTGTTGCAAAGAGGTGTTAAAAAGGGCATGGCCTGCACCACATCTCTGCAACCCAGCACAGTATCACTTACTGGAAGCACCTGGTGGGCTAGTTGGCCGCCCAGGGGCCCTCAAGATTGAAGGGGGATTCTCTAGGGTCAGACTAGCCCATTAGGTACCTCCAGTAAGCCCACAGATCTGGTGACGCTGTCCTATCAGGTGATGCCCGTAGTGACTGCAAAACAAGGAGTGAAGATTCTCTCACTCGGACTGAAAGGGGCTGGGAGGAGAGGCACAACTGCTCCCAGGAACCTACCGAAGTAACAAGTAGCAATTACCTATATATAGCAATCTGAGACATATTCTAGCTATCAGAGATGCAGAGTGTGGTATATTCCATTCTGCACGTGGTTGCTTCTATACATTTGTGTGCATTTAAGGCAGAACAGGTTTTACATGACATGTGCAGGGGAAAAGTCCCGTATTTATATTAATACATATTTGTGCATTTATTCCATCTGTGGCAGTACTGATTATTCATGGTGTGCGCAGTTGACATATTTACTCGTGGTTGCTTATATACATTTGTGTGCATTTAAGGCAGAACTGGTTTTACATGGCATGCACAGGGGAAAAGGCACGTATTTATATTAATACCATTTTGTGCTTTTATTAAATTTGTAACTAAGTACACAGATTGCCAGCCACACACTTACTTAAATCCTCTATTTTTGAGGGAACAAACCATAAGAGACTTCCTGGTTCGTTCGGGTATATCACTCAAACCCTTTTATTATTTATTTGTTTTTTGTCTTTTTTTAAGTATTGATGTATGAAAGGGACACCTTATCGTTTTGTACACCTTATATACAATTATTTACAATTCGCGATTATTTACAACACAAACACATACACATACACATAACTAGTTGTATTATACAAAGTGAATTGCTCTGATATATATACACTCAAATATTCATACTACGAAGAAAAAATCATCCGTAATTCGATAAAGACCAGAGTCAAAAGTAAAAACTTGATGACAATCATAAATCAATGAACTACAGTTGAATGTAGGCAGTTCAAAAAAGGAAAAATAGACTTAAAATTAATTCATTCAGTCCATTCAACCAATAAATGGCTAATCTTTTTACGCCAACGCGTTTCGAATCCGGTATGTCAACTCTACGGATTCTCATCAGGGCTCTGTCTTAATACGGGATATCTGTTGAACCAGCAGCCGCCGGTCAAGGGTAGGGTATTAGTTCTGACTGAGTTTCTTTCCTTTTCGGGAAACTAAGTGAATGAGAGCTAGATGCCGAGTCACAGCTTGTTCAAGGAAAGCGAGCGCAAATAATAAGGACTGAGGAAAGCGGTGCCTACATGGTTAGAAAGCGTTTACCGCTGCAACCGATTAGAACACGAACAGCCCAAGCGAGGAATCCCTCAGAGCAGGCTGTAATACAAGACTGAAAATTAACTCCCATTTGGTGGAAACGTAGGATCACGAGCATGATCCAGTAAGATCCCGAAAAGAAAAGAAACTCAATCAGAACTAATACCCTACCCTTGACCGGCGGCTGCTGGTTCAACAGATATCCCGTATTAAGACAGAGCCCTGATGAGAATCCGTAGAGTTGACATACCGGATTCGAAACGCATTGGCGTAAAAAGATTAGCCATTTATTGGTTGAGTTGACTGAATGAATTAATTTGAAGTCTATTTTTCCTTTTTTGAACTGCTTACATTCAACTGTAGTTCATTGATTTATGATGGTCATCAAGTTTTTACTTTTGACTCTGGTCTTTATGGAATTACGGATGATTTTTTCTTCGTAGTATGAATATTTGAGTGTATATATATCAGAGCAATTCACTTTGTATAATACAACTAGTTATGTGTATGTGTTTGTGTTGTAAATAATCGCGAATTGTAAATAATTGTATATAAGGTGTACAAAACGATAAGGTGTCCCTTTCATACATCAATACTTAAAAAAAGACAAAAAACAAATAAATAATAAAAGGGTTTGAGTGATATACCCGAACAAACCAGGAAGTCTCTTATGGTTTGTTCCCTCAAAAATAGAGGATTTAAGTAAGTGTGTGGCTGGCAATCTGTGTACTTAGTTATATTAATGGTCCAGCTAGCCCCACGTCCCAGGACCTGACTCCCCCATTCTTCAAAATTTATTAAATTTGTGGCAGTACTGATTGTTCATGATGAGCGCAGGTGACATATTTGCAGTGATGTACATGATATTTCATGTTCTGCGCAGGTGTTGATCACAGTTTAACATTTGGGTGTATTTTTTACATCTGTGGCAGTAATGATATCCAGAGGGGATTATTTAACATGCATATTTCAGAGTAACACTGTATCATCTTATGTATATTAGATAGACATCTCTGTTCAGAAAAAATTGCAAACGGTGCCCGTAGTACACGGGAACAGAGAGGGTGAAACTTATAGTCTACTCATTTGCGAGTAAGTCTCCTCATGCTCATTGAGAACATGGTTAACTGCCTCAAGGGTATGAATCCAACGACACTCTTTGTAGTTGCGTGAGGTGGCGATGTTACCGCCCCTGGCATGTAAGGTGATTTTTTCCAGTACCCACCATTCAAGCTGTTCAGACGTGTGTCCTGCATTAGTGTAATCTTCCACTAATGGTGCCCCTTGGACTTTACCTTTAAGCCTGCTGGTATTTTGCAAAATCCTATTTTTCACCTTCTGTGTGGTCTGACCTGCATAAATCATTTGGCATGGGCATTAAATGGCATAAATCAAGTTCTGACTATTACAGTTTGTGAACTGAGTGAGAACATGTGTTTTACCACGGTATGTAAATGTGGTACCAGTGATGGTGTACTGGCATGCCTTACAATGGCCACATTTATGATGTCCCTTTATGTGTGGTAGATTTAGTTGCGATCTGATGTCAGGTGTTGGTGGTGTTTCCAGGAATGAGGAGACTACGTAGTCTTTAACATTTTTAGCATGTCTGAAGGAAAACATGGTCTCCTCTGTCTTATTAAGTTCGGAACTGACCAAGTTCCAGTATTTTTTTATCACTTTTTTGATCTAATTTCTTCTGGTATTAAAGGTAGTTACACATCAATTTGTCTGTTTTTTCATCTCTCTGTTGTACTTCTAACAGGGTTTCACGTGGTCTGTACCACACCCTTTTTCTGGCCCTGTTAAGGAGTCCCTTGGGGTATTTTCTTTGTCTTAGTTTGGAGATCAAGATGTCTGTTTCATGGAAGTAATCCTTCCGTCTAGTACAATTGCGGTGCAATCTCAGGAATTGCCCGTATGGCAAGTTGTCCCTTAGGTTTCTCGGGTGGGGAGAATTGTATTGTAGGAGGTTGTTTTGGTCTTGGAGTTTTTTGTACAGGTTCATCACTATTTTGTCATCCTCAACTTCCAGTGTTAGATCAAGAAATGGTATTGTCTTGCTATTATAGGAGATCATGAATTGCTTGTCCTGAGAGCGGGAGTTCATCCACGCGAGAATTTGTGCAAGTTGATCTTCTGAACTGGTCCATAGCATCACAATATCATCTATATAGCTCTTCCATATATTGATGTTGCCAAGATAGGGGCTCTGGTCTGTGTAGATGTTGTAGTCTTCAAAATTGTCCATGAACAAATTAGCCAGAATAGGCGCGAACCCAGCCCTCATGACTACACCTTTGCACTGGTAAAAATATTGGTTTTGAAAGGCAAAGTAGTTTTTGGTCATCACAATTTGGAGTAGTTGTACTAGAAATTCTGTGGGGATCCACTGAGGTTTTGGACGTGTCCCAAGTATATTTGTGATGACTTCAATAGCTTCCTCTTGTGGTAATCTGGTATACAACGAGCATACATCAAGTGTAACAAGTAAATGGGTAGATTTGTCAAAGGGCTGATTCTCAAGCAATTGAATAGTTTGCATTGTATCACGGAGGAATGATCTGGTCTTCACCACAAATGGTTGTAAGAATCTGTCTAGGTACTGGTTTACCGGTTCCAGGATTGATCCACAGCTGGAGACAATAGGTCTACCAGGAGGCTTTTGTAAGTTTTTGTGCACGTTCTGGATCATGTAGATCCTGGGGATTCTCGGGTCAGTCTTGGTGAGGAACTTGAATTCAGGTTCTGAAAGGAATCCTTCTTCTAGCCCATGGCTGGTGAGGTCTTTTAGAAGTTCAGATATTTCCTTGTTGGGGTCTCTTTGGATGGCGTGTAGTTATTTCCGCAGCTAAGATGTTGAGTGATCTCCTCGACATAATCTTCTGTATTCTGGACAACCACTGCAGTGCCTTTGTCCGCGGTTTTTATAACAATGGATTTGGTCTGATTCAAGGATTGCAGAGCTTGTCTTTCCTCCTTCAAGATGTTATGTCTGATGTATTTTTTATTATCCAGCAACTTCATAGCTTCAGTCATCATTCTTTCTTCAGAAGCTATAATCTTCTCGCGCATCAAATGTGCGGCAGGTGTATAGGTGGATGGCAGATGAAATTCTGATACAGCTGCTTTTCTTTTGTATTGGGCATTTTTACTGAAAAAATACCTCAGACAAATTTTTCAGAAAAACTGTTGCAATTCCAGTTTGATATTGAAAGAGTTCGGAGGAGAGGTGGGGACAAAGGACAATCCTTTTGCCAGAATATCATGTTCTGCCTGGGTAAGGACGTAGTTTTGAGATATTTGAGATGAGATCTTTTTTTGTAACGTGCCTTTACCATTTCCAGCTGTAAACAACCACTGATCGCGCATACCCTTGACTAGTCACTCTAGTCTTCACAGTTTTAAGAAATAAGTATTTAACAGTAATGTTCCTAAGTCTCCGATGGTTCTTTCAGTAACGCACTTTTACTAATTCCAACAGTGCCGTCTTACAGCCAGCTACCACCACCCTGTGGTTGCTCAATATAATGGATTGCAGTTACGTACAGCATTTTCCGCCGGCATAGTCCTAATAATCACTTCCCGTATGGCTTTTAGTAATGCATGAGAATTATGATCGCACGTCCTTGGCTAAGCAGTTCAGGCCCCCACTTTATTTTCCATCACTCGTGTGCACAAGAGCAGAGCCAGGCGTTGTTTTTCTGTGTACCCCTGTCACACTTTTTAATGACCAAAACACCGACCTTCTTGCCTCCTCAGCTTGGGTGATTGCTAAGGCGGCTCCCTATCTAAACAATCATTCCACAGGTTGGTGAAGAAAACAATGCAAATACATAAAGGTATGTTTACCTTAGGCTCCCAAGCGCCACCACACTTTGCATGCCATCTCGTGCTTTGCTTTATTTAGTATCCACGCTTGCCTAATGACAGTAGTAAGTGTTTCTTTCTGCATTGGTTTTAGAATACACCTTGCAGTGAGTGTCTGGTGTCGGCTGGCACCTTGGAACTTATAGAAGCACAGAATCTTTGTGCCACCCCACCTGAGTCATTAGGTGAGCATTCAGCAACTATTTCCCCCATTTTACAGTGAAGTAAAATACACGCACACAGGTCTGATTCCTATTTTCAATTCGCAGGCTGTCTAACCCTCCCCTGTCCTGATGAAGACCGGCTAAAGATGATTTTGAATCTGCACTAACTTTTAGGGTTGAAACGTCGATGTTGTTTGCTGAACTTGTCCACGAAACTCCCCAACTAGAATGAGGAATCATTACATCCTGTTGGGCTTTATGCTTTTCATGTCGGACACGCTTGTATAATACCGTTCTCACTTGTTAATATGTGTTATTCATGTCACCTATGTACAGCACCTTGTCACTGATCACAACCAGTCACTAACTGCACCAACTACCACATGCTGCATTGTATTTTTACAGTTTGGACAGCCATTTATTTAGTTAAACCTTAAACAAAATTGAAATTTAAAAAGAGAGTTTTTTCGTCTAAAACTAAGTTGTGTTGTGTGTGTTACTATATAACATTCAAATGATTAATGTAATGCCATAAATCATATTGCATATACTTGATCTATTACACATGATTCCCAACAGACCCATTGTTTTTTTGCTAGAAAGAAGCAACGGAGGTGTAGAAAGAAGCTAGAAAAGTGCAGAAAGAGGCAAGTGAGATGCAAAATTAGGCATAAAAGGTACAGAAAGAGGCAAAACGAGTGCTGAAAGAGACAACAGGGGTGCACAAAGAAGCAAATGAGGTGCAGAAAGAGGAAACACACATGCAGAAATAGGGAAGAGAGATGCAGAAAAGGGCATGAAAAGTGCAGAAAGAGGCAGAAGAGGTACATAAAGAGACAACGGGGTGTAGAAAGAAGCAAGAGAGGTGCAGAAAGAAGCATGGAAAGTGCAGAATGAAGCAACAGAGGGATGTAGAAAGAGTCAGGAAAAGAGTAGCAAAGAGCAAGTGGGTCACTGAGTGAGTACTTAGAAACTGACTGAATGATTAGAGCACTGCAAGGAGAGTGCCTGGGTGAATTTATAAGTGTTTGGGTTTTGGCGCAGTGTTTGGATTAGTACATGGTGCTGGATGGCTGACTGGAGAGGTGCAAGGGTCGTGACAGGGTGTTTGATAGAGTATATAGGTACTGCTTGGGTAATTGAAGGTGTGAAAGACAAGTGTGTAGGTGGTTAGAGGACTGCATGCGTAGTGGACAGGGGTTTGTAGCAGTGCACTCGTTAAGGCCTGGGTCACTCTGGTACTGACTGAATGATTAGAGAACTGCAAGGAGAGTGCCTCCAAGAATTTATAAGTGTTTGGTTTAGTATATGTGCTAGATGGCTGACTGGAGGAGTGCATTGGGAGTAACGAGGTGTTTTCTGGAGTGTATAAATACACCATGGGAATTGAAGGTGTGAAAACAAGTGTGTAGGTGGTTAGAGGACTGCATGCTTAGTGGACAGTGGTTTATAGCAGTGTATGTGTTAAGGCCTGGGTCATTGCATGAGTACTTGGGTAGTGACTGAATGATTAGAGTAGTGCAAGGAGAGTGCCTGGGTGAATTTATAAGTGTTTGGGAATTGGCGCATTGTTTGGTTTAGGATATGGTGCTGGATGGATGACTGAAGGATTGCATGAGGAGTGACAGGTTGTTTGCTGGAGTGGATGGGTACTACCTGAGTAATTGAAGGTGTGAAAGACAAGTGTATAGGTGGTTAGAGGACTGCAGGCATATTGGAGAGGGGTTTGTAGAAGTCCATGTGTTAAGGCCTTGGTCACTGCATGAGTACTTAGGTACTGAAAGAATGATTAGAGTACTGCAAGGAGAGTGCCTGGGTGAATTTATAAGTGTTTGGGTTTTGGTGCTGTGAATGGATTAGTGTGAAAGTGTGAAGGTGGTTTTAGGACTGCATGCTTAGTAGATAGGGGTTTGTAGCAGTCTGTGTTCTAAGACCTCGGTCATTGTATGAGTACTTTGGTACTGACTGAATTATTATTTATTTATTTATTTAATTTGTTGTCCTCATTTGCCTTTACCCTCTTTTAGGAAACACCGACCACCTTACGTGTCTTAAGTAGACAAACCCAGGAATCTGAGTTGTTCCTCATACTAGGACACGAGTGACTAATTGGTGGAGGATTTACAAAAGGGGGTGGTGATGAACAGAGTGTCTGAATTGAGCAGACCACTCTTACCCAGTCCAAAGATCAGGGCTTGATCCATCACCGTTATTTATCTCACTGCCCCAACCCAGCTCAGAACCTGGCTATATGCAAATCAGTCTGTCCCTGGCCCAGTGCATCATGGGAACAGGGCAGACTAAACTACCAAGCCAATTCTTTACCGGAAAGGAGACAAGCTACCGGGGACCGGTTTCTGGCATTTCAGCCTCTTCGGCCCGGCTTGCTTGAATCCTGATGGAGCAGTGAGAAAGGGACTCATGTCTGAGTATACCCTGCCACACCTATAGTGGCCAAAATCGATTTACAAAAGGGGGTGGTGATGAACAGAGTGTCTGAATTGAGCAGACCACTCTTACCCAGTCCAAAGATCAGGGCTTGATCCATCACCGTTATTTATCTCACTGCCCCAACCCAGCTCAGAACCTGGCTATATGCAAATCAGTCTGTCCCTGGCCCAGTGCATCATGGGAACAGGGCAGACTAAACTACCAAGCCAATTCTTTACCGGAAAGGAGACAAGCTACCGGGGACCGGTTTCTGGCATTTCAGCCTCTTCGGCCCGGCTTGCTTGAATCCTGATGGAGCAGTGAGAAAGGGACTCATGTCTGAGTATACCCTGCCACACCTATAGTGGCCAAAATCGATTTACAAAAGGGGGTGGTGATGAACAGAGTGTCTGAATTGAGCAGACCACTCTTACCCAGTCCAAAGATCAGGGCTTGATCCATCACCGTTATTTATCTCACTGCCCCAACCCAGCTCAGAACCTGGCTATATGCAAATCAGTCTGTCCCTGGCCCAGTGCATCATGGGAACAGGGCAGACTAAACTACCAAGCCAATTCTTTACCGGAAAGGAGACAAGCTACCGGGGACCGGTTTCTGGCATTTCAGCCTCTTCGGCCCGGCTTGCTTGAATCCTGATGGAGCAGTGAGAAAGGGACTCATGTCTGAGTATACCCTGCCACACCTGTAGTGGCCAAAATCGATTTACAAAAGGGGGTGGTGATGAACAGAGTGTCTGAATTGAGCAGACCACTCTTACCCAGTCCAAAGATCAGGGCTTGATCCATCACCGTTATTTATCTCACTGCCCCAACCCAGCTCAGAACCTGGCTATATGCAAATCAGTCTGTCCCTGGCCCAGTGCATCATGGGAACAGGGCAGACTAAACTACCAAGCCAATTCTTTACCGGAAAGGAGACAAGCTACCGGGGACCGGTTTCTGGCATTTCAGCCTCTTCGGCCCGGCTTGCTTGAATCCTGATGGAGCAGTGAGAAAGGGACTCATGTCTGAGTATACCCTGCCACACCTGTAGTGGCCAAAATCGATTTACAAAAGGGGGTGGTGATGAACAGAGTGTCTGAATTGAGCAGACCACTCTTACCCAGTCCAAAGATCAGGGCTTGATCCATCACCGTTATTTATCTCACTGCCCCAACCCAGCTCAGAACCTGGCTATATGCAAATCAGTCTGTCCCTGGCCCAGTGCATCATGGGAACAGGGCAGACTAAACTACCAAGCCAATTCTTTACCGGAAAGGAGACAAGCTACCGGGGACCGGTTTCTGGCATTTCAGCCTCTTCGGCCCGGCTTGCTTGAATCCTGATGGAGCAATGAGAAAGGGACTCATGTCTGAGTATACCCTGCCACACCTAAAGTGGCCAAAATCGATTTACAAAAGGGGGTGGTGATGAACAGAGTGTCTGAATTGAGCAGACCACTCTTACCCAGTCCAAAGATCAGGGCTTGATCCATCACCGTTATTTATCTCACTGCCCCAACCCAGCTCAGAACCTGGCTATATGCAAATCAGTCTGTCCCTGGCCCAGTGCATCATGGGAACAGGGCAGACTAAACTACCAAGCCAATTCTTTACCGGAAAGGAGACAAGCTACCGGGGACCGGTTTCTGGCATTTCAGCCTCTTCGGCCCGGCTTGCTTGAATCCTGATGGAGCAGTGAGAAAGGGAAAAAACGGTGTTGGATCTAGCCCTGATCTCTTGACTGGGTGAGAGTATTCTGTTTAATTCAGAGACTCTGTCCCTCACCACCCCTTGTTATAAATATTTTTGTCCACCCTAAGCGTGGAAGGGTATACTCAGATGTGAGTCCCTTGCTCATTGCACCATCAGGATTCAAGCAAGCCGGGCCGAAGAGGCTGAAATGCCAGAAACCGGTCCCCGGTAGCTTGTTTCCTTCCCAGTGTAAGAATTGGCTTTTGTAGTTTGGTTTGCCCTGTTCCCATCATGCACTGGGACAGGAACAGACTAATTTGCATACAGCCAGGTTCTGAAACTGGGATGGTGCAGTGAGCTAAAAAACGGTGTTGGATCTAGCCCTGATCTCTTGACTGGGTGAGAGTATTCTGTTTAATTCAGAGACTCTGTCCCTCACCACCCCTTGTTGTAAATATTTGTGTCCACCCTAAGCGTGGAAGGGTATACTCAGATGTGAGTCCCTTGCTCATTGCACCATCAGGATTCAAGCAAGCCGGGCCGAAGAGGCTGAAATGCCAGAAACCGGTCCCCGGTAGCTTGTTTCCTTCCCAGTGTAAGAATTGGCTTTTGTAGTTTGGTTTGCCCTGTTCCCATCATGCACTGGGACAGGAACAGACTAATTTGCATACAGCCAGGTTCTGAAACTGGGATGGTGCAGTGAGCTAAAAAACGGTGTTGGATCTAGCCCTGATCTCTTGACTGGGTGAGAGTATTCTGTTTAATTCAGAGACTCTGTCCCTCACCACCCCTTGTTGTAAATATTTTTGTCCACCCTAAGCGTGGAAGGGTATACTCAGATGTGAGTCCCTTGCTCATTGCACCATCAGGATTCAAGCAAGCCGGGCCGAAGAGGCTGAAATGCCAGAAACCGGTCCCCGGTAGCTTGTTTCCTTCCCAGTGTAAGAATTGGCTTTTGTAGTTTGGTTTGCCCTGTTCCCATCATGCACTGGGACAGGAACAGACTAATTTGCATACAGCCAGGTTCTGAAACTGGGATGGTGCAGTGAGCTAAAAAACGGTGTTGGATCTAGCCCTGATCTCTTGACTGGGTGAGAGTATTCTGTTTAATTCAGAGACTCTGTCCCTCACCACCCCTTGTTGTAAATATTTTTGTCCACCCTAAGCGTGGAAGGGTATACTCAGATGTGAGTCCCTTGCTCATTGCACCATCAGGATTCAAGCAAGCCGGGCCGAAGAGGCTGAAATGCCAGAAACCGGTCCCCGGTAGCTTGTTTCCTTCCCAGTGTAAGAATTGGCTTTTGTAGTTTGGTTTGCCCTGTTCCCATCATGCACTGGGACAGGAACAGACTAATTTGCATACAGCCAGGTTCTGAAACTGGGATGGTGCAGTGAGCTAAAAAACGGTGTTGGATCTAGCCCTGATCTCTTGACTGGGTGAGAGTATTCTGTTTAATTCAGAGACTCTGTCCCTCACCACCCCTTGTTGTAAATATTTTGTCCACCCTAAGCGTGGAAGGGTATACTCAGATGTGAGTCCCTTGCTCATTGCACCATCAGGATTCAAGCAAGCCGGGCCGAAGAGGCTGAAATGCCAGAAACCGGTCCCCGGTAGCTTGTTTCCTTCCCAGTGTAAGAATTGGCTTTTGTAGTTTGGTTTGCCCTGTTCCCATCATGCACTGGGACAGGAACAGACTAATTTGCATACAGCCAGGTTCTGAAACTGGGATGGTGCAGTGAGCTAAAAAACGGTGTTGGATCTAGCCCTGATCTCTTGACTGGGTGAGAGTATTCTGTTTAATTCAGAGACTCTGTCCCTCACCACCCCTTGTTGTAAATATTTTTGTCCACCCTAAGCGTGGAAGGGTATACTCAGATGTGAGTCCCTTGCTCATTGCACCATCAGGATTCAAGCAAGCCGGGCCGAAGAGGCTGAAATGCCAGAAACCGGTCCCCGGTAGCTTGTTTCCTTCCCAGTGTAAGAATTGGCTTTTGTAGTTTGGTTTGCCCTGTTCCCATCATGCACTGGGACAGGAACAGACTAATTTGCATACAGCCAGGTTCTGAAACTGGGATGGTGCAGTGAGCTAAAAAACGGTGTTGGATCTAGCCCTGATCTCTTGACTGGGTGAGAGTATTCTGTTTAATTCAGAGACTCTGTCCCTCACCACCCCTTGTTGTAAATATTTTTGTCCACCCTAAGCGTGGAAGGGTATACTCAGATGTGAGTCCCTTGCTCATTGCACCATCAGGATTCAAGCAAGCCGGGCCGAAGAGGCTGAAATGCCAGAAACCGGTCCCCGGTAGCTTGTTTCCTTCCCAGTGTAAGAATTGGCTTTTGTAGTTTGGTTTGCCCTGTTCCCATCATGCACTGGGACAGGAACAGACTAATTTGCATACAGCCAGGTTCTGAAACTGGGATGGTGCAGTGAGCTAAAAAACGGTGTTGGATCTAGCCCTGATCTCTTGACTGGGTGAGAGTATTCTGTTTAATTCAGAGACTCTGTCCCTCACCACCCCTTGTTGTAAATATTTTTGTCCACCCTAAGCGTGGAAGGGTATACTCAGATGTGAGTCCCTTGCTCATTGCACCATCAGGATTCAAGCAAGCCGGGCCGAAGAGGCTGAAATGCCAGAAACCGGTCCCCGGTAGCTTGTTTCCTTCCCAGTGTAAGAATTGGCTTTTGTAGTTTGGTTTGCCCTGTTCCCATCATGCACTGGGACAGGAACAGACTAATTTGCATACAGCCAGGTTCTGAAACTGGGATGGTGCAGTGAGCTAAAAAACGGTGTTGGATCTAGCCCTGATCTCTTGACTGGGTGAGAGTATTCTGTTTAATTCAGAGACTCTGTCCCTCACCACCCCTTGTTGTAAATATTTTTGTCCACCCCAAGCGTGGAAGGGTATACTCAGATGTGAGTCCCTTGCTCATTGCACCATCAGGATTCAAGCAAGCCGGGCCGAAGAGGCTGAAATGCCAGAAACCGGTCCCCGGTAGCTTGTTTCCTTCCCAGTGTAAGAATTGGCTTTTGTAGTTTGGTTTGCCCTGTTCCCATCATGCACTGGGACAGGAACAGACTAATTTGCATACAGCCAGGTTCTGAAACTGGGATGGTGCAGTGAGCTAAAAAACGGTGTTGGATCTAGCCCTGATCTCTTGACTGGGTGAGAGTATTCTGTTTAATTCAGAGACTCTGTCCCTCACCACCCCTTGTTGTAAATATTTTTGTCCACCCTAAGCGTGGAAGGGTATACTCAGATGTGAGTCCCTTGCTCATTGCACCATCAGGATTCAAGCAAGCCGGGCCGAAGAGGCTGAAATGCCAGAAACCGGTCCCCGGTAGCTTGTTTCCTTCCCAGTGTAAGAATTGGCTTTTGTAGTTTGGTTTGCCCTGTTCCCATCATGCACTGGGACAGGAACAGACTAATTTGCATACAGCCAGGTTCTGAAACTGGGATGGTGCAGTGAGCTAAAAAACGGTGTTGGATCTAGCCCTGATCTCTTGACTGGGTGAGAGTATTCTGTTTAATTCAGAGACTCTGTCCCTCACCACCCCTTGTTGTAAATATTTTTGTCCACCCCAAGCGTGGAAGGGTATACTCAGATGTGAGTCCCTTGCTCATTGCACCATCAGGATTCAAGCAAGCCGGGCCGAAGAGGCTGAAATGCCAGAAACCGGTCCCCGGTAGCTTGTTTCCTTCCCAGTGTAAGAATTGGCTTTTGTAGTTTGGTTTGCCCTGTTCCCATCATGCACTGGGACAGGAACAGACTAATTTGCATACAGCCAGGTTCTGAAACTGGGATGGTGCAGTGAGCTAAAAAACGGTGTTGGATCTAGCCCTGATCTCTTGACTGGGTGAGAGTATTCTGTTTAATTCAGAGACTCTGTCCCTCACCACCCCTTGTTGTAAATATTTTTGTCCACCCTAAGCGTGGAAGGGTATACTCAGATGTGAGTCCCTTGCTCATTGCACCATCAGGATTCAAGCAAGCCGGGCCGAAGAGGCTGAAATGCCAGAAACCGGTCCCCGGTAGCTTGTTTCCTTCCCAGTGTAAGAATTGGCTTTTGTAGTTTGGTTTGCCCTGTTCCCATCATGCACTGGGACAGGAACAGACTAATTTGCATACAGCCAGGTTCTGAAACTGGGATGGTGCAGTGAGCTAAAAAACGGTGTTGGATCTAGCCCTGATCTCTTGACTGGGTGAGAGTATTCTGTTTAATTCAGAGACTCTGTCCCTCACCACCCCTTGTTGTAAATATTTTTGTCCACCCTAAGCGTGGAAGGGTATACTCAGATGTGAGTCCCTTGCTCATTGCACCATCAGGATTCAAGCAAGCCGGGCCGAAGAGGCTGAAATGCCAGAAACCGGTCCCCGGTAGCTTGTTTCCTTCCCAGTGTAAGAATTGGCTTTTGTAGTTTGGTTTGCCCTGTTCCCATCATGCACTGGGACAGGAACAGACTAATTTGCATACAGCCAGGTTCTGAAACTGGGATGGTGCAGTGAGCTAAAAAACGGTGTTGGATCTAGCCCTGATCTCTTGACTGGGTGAGAGTATTCTGTTTAATTCAGAGACTCTGTCCCTCACCACCCCTTGTTGTAAATATTTTTGTCCACCCTAAGCATGGAAGGGTATACTCAGATGTGAGTCCCTTGCTCATTGCACCATCAGGATTCAAGCAAGCCGGGCCGAAGAGGCTGAAATGCCAGAAACCGGTCCCCGGTAGCTTGTTTCCTTCCCAGTGTAAGAATTGGCTTTTGTAGTTTGGTTTGCCCTGTTCCCATCATGCACTGGGACAGGAACAGACTAATTTGCATACAGCCAGGTTCTGAAACTGGGATGGTGCAGTGAGCTAAAAAACGGTGTTGGATCTAGCCCTGATCTCTTGACTGGGTGAGAGTATTCTGTTTAATTCAGAGACTCTGTCCCTCACCACCCCTTGTTGTAAATATTTTTGTCCACCCTAAGCGTGGAAGGGTATACTCAGATGTGAGTCCCTTGCTCATTGCACCATCAGGATTCAAGCAAGCCGGGCCGAAGAGGCTGAAATGCCAGAAACCGGTCCCCGGTAGCTTGTTTCCTTCCCAGTGTAAGAATTGGCTTTTGTAGTTTGGTTTGCCCTGTTCCCATCATGCACTGGGACAGGAACAGACTAATTTGCATACAGCCAGGTTCTGAAACTGGGATGGTGCAGTGAGCTAAAAAACGGTGTTGGATCTAGCCCTGATCTCTTGACTGGGTGAGAGTATTCTGTTTAATTCAGAGACTCTGTCCCTCACCACCCCTTGTTGTAAATATTTTTGTCCACCCTAAGCGTGGAAGGGTATACTCAGATGTGAGTCCCTTGCTCATTGCACCATCAGGATTCAAGCAAGCCGGGCCGAAGAGGCTGAAATGCCAGAAACCGGTCCCCGGTAGCTTGTTTCCTTCCCAGTGTAAGAATTGGCTTTTGTAGTTTGGTTTGCCCTGTTCCCATCATGCACTGGGACAGGAACAGACTAATTTGCATACAGCCAGGTTCTGAAACTGGGATGGTGCAGTGAGCTAAAAAACGGTGTTGGATCTAGCCCTGATCTCTTGACTGGGTGAGAGTATTCTGTTTAATTCAGAGACTCTGTCCCTCACCACCCCTTGTTGTAAATATTTTTGTCCACCCTAAGCGTGGAAGGGTATACTCAGATGTGAGTCCCTTGCTCATTGCACCATCAGGATTCAAGCAAGCCGGGCCGAAGAGGCTGAAATGCCAGAAACCGGTCCCCGGTAGCTTGTTTCCTTCCCAGTGTAAGAATTGGCTTTTGTAGTTTGGTTTGCCCTGTTCCCATCATGCACTGGGACAGGAACAGACTAATTTGCATACAGCCAGGTTCTGAAACTGGGATGGTGCAGTGAGCTAAAAAACGGTGTTGGATCTAGCCCTGATCTCTTGACTGGGTGAGAGTATTCTGTTTAATTCAGAGACTCTGTCCCTCACCACCCCTTGTTGTAAATAATTGGTGGAGGAAGCATCCAAAAAGAAAGATGGAGGGCTATCTATATTACTCCATCAAGGTATCTTACAATCTGTTGGATAATTACCTGGGGAACCCGTTACAGAGGTCCAGGGAGTAGAGAAGGCATAAACATAGGACCCAGGAGAAAAAAAACGCGGGAATCCTATCTCCACTGTACCAATAAGTCCTAAAATGCTAGTTTTTTTTTGCTGCAAGATCTTGCCACGTCCACTTTAGATAGTTCATATAGGGACGTCAGCCAGCCTGAGTGCAGCAGTGTCTACCTAAAACTTGCACATTTGTCTTCTTGCCAAGAGGATTGCGTAAAAAAGAAAAGATCTTGCATGGCCGAAAATATTGTCATCAATGCCCAAAATAATTAATGGAAGGGTAATGTTCATTGAAGTATTAAGAATAGAGTCCAGGGACGCCTTCACTTCCTCCCAAAAAAGACAAATAGGATTACAGTCTTTAAACATGTGCACGTCAGGTACGTCTGGCAAATCGCATTTGTTACTTGTTTTCCCTGGCTGGAATTTTGATAGTTTTAAGGGAGAGAGATAAGCACGATGTGCCGTGAAGAGGTGATTGCACCTCAGCCATGCTGGTTTAACTATTTTATGCAGAAGAGTGAATGAATCCATCCACAACTGCTCGCATTGAAAGCCAGACTCACCTCCCCACAACTCATCGGGAAGTTTGAAATCCCCATCTATCTAATCCAAAATGATCCAATACCAAAGTGAAACCTCTTTGCCACCCCCTGGCCTTACCACCAACTGATTTTCCAAGTTACTAACTTTCCCCAGGGGGACACCTTTTCTTCACAGAGCCAGAGCCCAACTATTAAGCTGCATATGTTTAAACCTTGATAGGCTGGGGCATACTTTCTCCCGTAACTCTTCCCAAGACAACATTAAGCCCCCTTCCAGCAAGTCTCCGCACCTCAAAATCCCGGAGTCCTTCACGGGAATCGCCAGACTGTCCTGAAGACAAGATGGTGTACCTGGAGAGTCCCACAAAGGTGCAAGATTTGAAAAGTAGCCAAGCCCTATTTTCTTTCCGATTAATGAACAAGCTCTAGCCAAAGATTGAAGAATTTTTAATTTTACTTTTGAAAAAATGTTTTGGTCCCGAGCTTAAACAGGAAACCGTAAGTTGGTAGACCAGCACCTTCTAGCATGGCCCAAAGCATTCCTCCTCTCGATGTATTAGAAGGTGTTTTCAAAAGTATTCTAGAGTGCGAGAGCTGAAAGGCCCATGCATAATATTGCATGTCAGGTAGTGCCAGCCCTCCTTTTTCCCTCCTCCGCCTTAACTTCTTCCACGCTAATCTAGTGGCTCTATATTTCCAAATAAAGGAATTAATCTCCTGTTGACATTTATCTAGCTTTTAGTATCAAAAGCCAAGGGGATGGTATTAAAAAGGAATGTATATTTAGGGAGAATAGACATCTTCACTAAATGTATCCTCCCCGAGATGGATAAGGGGAGGTAGGCCCAAGACTTTAACTGTATGTGACATTCTTTAGAGGCCCGATCTATATTGTTTTCTGCGATTTTGCCAACCTCCTGGATAATTCTAATTCCGAGATATCGCATGGAGGAAGCCACGTCGAGTTGTGTATTAGTGATATTCCAGGCCATTATTTCACTTTTATTTGCGTTTACCTCATAACCCGAGACCTTGCCGAACTCCTCCGCCCTCTTAATAACTGTAGGAAACGCTAGGTCAGGGTCAGATGTAAAAATAAGAATGTCGTCTGCGTAGAGGGCTACCTGCCTTTCCCACCCTCCAAATTAAAAAGAGGGAATATTAGACTCCTCTCTAAGAACCTGAGCAAAAGGCTTGATATAAAGGTTAAAGAAGAGGGGGGAAAGCGGGCAGCCCTGCCTTGTGCCCCTTGTAATTTTGAAGGCCTCCGTCAAAACATTGTTAACAAGCAATCTAGCTATTGGGGCCTTATACATGAGTGCTATAACTCAACAGAACCTGTCTCCTAGATTTTTTTTTTTCATGACTGCAGCCAGATAAGGCCAGTTCACCCTATCAAAGGCCTTGGTTGTGTCCAAAGGAAGAGAGAAGAGAGAAGGTAGGTATGGCCCGACTAGATCGTGCGTAAGGTCGGCTAATTGACGCCCTTTTATAAAGCCTTTTTGGTCTTGATGTATAATTGATTCTACTACACCCCCCAACCTGTTAGACATAATGGTGGCAAAGATTTTATCATCAGTGTTGAGGAGTGAAATTTGGCGATAAGACCCACACTCTGTCGGATCTTTCCCTGGTTTGGGGATCAAAACTATTGTCGCATCACTCCATGAATTTGGAGTATCCTCCCCCTTCAAGAGGATACTATTAAAGAAGGTCCCCAGAGTTGGAATAACAGCTTCACTAAGAACCCTATGAAGTTCCCCCGGTAGGCCATCGGAGCCAGCCGCCTTCCCTCGCTTAACTTGTCCGATGACCTTGCTCACTTCTTCCTCCGAAATCTCTACCTCCAAACTCCTTCTTTGCTCAGAAGAAAGTCTAGGCATGGAAGTTTTATCAAGCCAAGAGTTTCTTGATAAATAATCTTCACTGATGTCTTCCTTATAAATAGCCTGGAAGAAATCCTGGAATGTACTCCCAATATCAGAATGTGAAATCCGGGGAGCTGATTCACCCTCCACCCTTATCTCTCTGACATAGTTTTGCGCTTGATCTGATTTTATTTTCCAAGTGAGGATCTTGCCTGCTGCCTCTCCGAATTCAAAATGGGAGATTTTACTTGCTTCCCATCTCCTAGCAACCCTTTCTTGTAGAATGCTTTCAAGTTGTTTTTTTTCAACGAGACTAGCTTCTCTTGATCTTCCTTTGAACCTATGTGGGCGCCAAGCTTTCGTTCAATAAGATTCATTTCCACCTCGAGACTATTAATATTCTCCCTAGATACCCTTCTTCTATGAGAGGCTCTACTAGTAATGCAGCCTCTCCAAAAGGCTTTCAAAGCATCCCAAACAATAGAAATATTTGCAGAATCTAGATTAGCCTCGAGAAAATATTTAGTCTCAGATTGAAGGAAAATAGTTTTGTCCTCCTCTAATAAGATAGTACGATCAAAGGACCATGAGGCATGTCTAGACTGCTGGCCAGATTTTAGGCTAAAAAGGATAGTCGAGTGGTCGTAGAGATGGGATGGGAGATATGCTATATCCTCCAACGAATCTTTAAGACTATAGGTAAACAATGCATAGTCTATTCTTGACTTGTGCTTGTATTTTAGATTCCGGAATGAGACCCCTAGTTAATCCCCTGCCCTTTCCCTCCATATATCTGCCAGCCCTAGTTGTGCCAATATAGACACAAGCAATTGCCTAGATTTAGAAAATACACAGGCTCTGGCTTTGGGTGAATTATCAAGTTTAGCATTTAGCACAATATTAAAGTCCCCAACCGATATTACAGGGTCCTGGAATGCTACCAGGTGGCTTCGTATAGTATCTAAATAGGAAGAGTCGTCCTGATTTGGCCCATAGTAGCCCACCAGAGAACACATCAGACCGCCTAGCGAAACTCTCAGTAGGAGCCGTCTCCCTCTGTGATCCTCCTTATACTCCACTATTTGGGCCTTTGCTTGTTTTTTGAAGATAAAGAGGATCCCTCTGATATTTGCGGTTTGATCTGTGCCCACAAATTTGTCAATCCAGTTCTGTTTTTTTAATAGATCAGTGGTCTCCGATTTGAGGAGATGTGTTTCCTGTATGACAATGACATGTGCTGGGGAATCTCTCAGATATTGAAGGATTCAATCTCTTCTACCGCTCATGGCAGGCCATTGACATTCCAGGATAAATACTGAAGCGTTGTCATAGCAACTCATCCCTCTCCTCCATCCCCTCCCACCCCTTATCAGACATTGCCCAGCTCCATCCCGGACCCTGCTGAAAAAGACTCCTGAACTTGATAGCTCAAACCCTGATGATAACCAATACTAAACTTTAAAAAACTGTAAGAGAGCTGGCATATGAGGGATTTTTAACCTTTGACCCCCACGACCCCAAGTGTCCTTACCCTCCACCCACCCCCCTGGAAAACCCATCCCTACTTACACTGGCCTGATGTATTGCCAGATTTTGCGCCCTCTGACAACCCCCCTTACCCTGCCCATACTGCTACTAGGAAGTAGTACAAATCCTTATTTATGTCCCTTTTTTTAACTGTTATTGTTATCACCTTATAATAGCCATTTTGTGTAGTCCTTTTTAAAAAAACATTTATATACTTTTTCCCTCCCTTTTTTTATTTATTTTTTAGTTCCCTGTATAACAAGTTTTACGTTATGCTAACTATTTATATTTCCCCCATATACAGAATTGATTACTGGATAGAAACCTACGTCAGAGCACTGTTGGAAATTAATACCTTGTTAATTAATACAGGGTAAGCATGGGCGGAAAATCCGTTACGCTCGAGGATTTTGCGGATTTTTGGTAAATTCGCAATCCGCGAGATTCGTGAATTTCCCGCAAAATCCGCAAATCCGCGAGCAGCGGATTTTATGGCTTGCTCGCACTGTTCGCATGAGTTCGCGGCTTCCCAGTTCAACTTCGCGCCCCGCGAATAAGCGCTAAATTGCAGAAATACGATCTTAGCAAAACTGAAACTACTTACCAGGTTCAAAAGTTCAAGCTCATCATTAGTAGCCATTTCCTGTAGTGCTTCCTGAGGGGCCCCTCCAGAGTTCAGCTGCCTACTTGCAACTATTATGTGACCCTGCTCTGACCCTCAGAATAGTTACACAAAGGTCCTGAATTACAGCTAAGGCAGACAAGCAGGAGCCAGGCTGGAAGTTCAAATCCAGTGACACATTAATCAGCCCCTAATTCATTATTGTCAGTTGGGGCAGGGCAGGTGTTGTAACTAATTTTGCAAGATTGAAAGCACTTAGCAAGTGCAAAAGATCACTAATCAGGAAGCACTAAGGAAGCAGGTGCCAGCTAAAAAAATATTCTGTGACACATTAATCAGCCCCAAATTAATTCAGGTCACTTGAGGCAGGGAAGGTGTGCTTTGCTTTGCCACAATAATGTACACTGGACAACCAGAGGGTGCTGTGATGAAACAGAGGGTGGCATGGGTGGGCCAGAGGGTGGCATGAGTAGTCAGAGAGTGGCAGTGGTGACAGAGAGTGGCAGTGATGAAGAAGAGTGTCCCAAACAGGCTGGACACGTAGAAACAACAAGTTCGCAAAACTTGCGACCCGACAGGTAAGTTCGCGTTTGCGAAATTGTACAAAACCCTCGCGAACTGGCAGAAACCCGCGCGAACACAAAAAAAAAATCCGCAAATTCGCGAAAATTCGCGGATTTTGCAGATTGCGAGTTCGCAAATCCGCAAAATTCGCGAACGCGAGATTCGCAAAATTCGCCCATGCTTAATACAGGGGCTTAGATTACATATTTAAGATAGTGAAGTGTACTCTATAGTCTGGATTATATTCCCATCGAACTTCCCCCACGTGAAAGATCCCTTAAGGATTCCAACAGCTCATCAGCCTCAAGGGGGGATCCGATATTATGTATTTTGTTGTTGAACATAATCCGTAAATGCGCGGGAAATCTCATTTGTACCGTAGCGCCCAGGGATCTGAATTTGTCCGTCCTTTGACCAAGTTCCCATTGCCCATCCAAGGTGGTCCTGGAAAGATCCGAGCGGACTTCGAAAGGAAACTCTGGACCCTTCAATGTTTTGGATTTCAGTGCCAAGTTTAGAATTTTTTCTTTTAAAGTGTACGTGAAGAAGTTAACTAATATTTTCCTGGGTTTAACCCTACTAGGATTTAATCGAAAGGGGTCTCTATGCACCCTTTGGATGTCTTTCTCCGAAATATCAGACGGCTCCTCAAGATTTAATGATTCTTTTAGTAGGGCAACCACAAAGGACTTTATATCGCTCCCTTCTTTCCCCTCAGGTACCTTCAGAAGCCGGAGATTATTCCTCCGCGAATAATTTTATAAGGATTCCATTCTCTCCCGCATAGCATCTTCCTCTCTTCGCAGATTTTGGATTTTTACTTCAGCTAACTCCAGGTTTGCTTTAAGTGCTGGAAAACATGGTGCCCGCGTGCTAAGCGATTGCGCGCGTCCTCGCAAGAAACCCCTTCTCTCCCACCCCACACGAAGTAGTTTGTAGCATAATTAGTGCTAGGAAGCAGCGGAGCAAGTACGCATTGGGGTAAATCTTCATTTCTACCTGCTTGTTCAGCGTTTGTTTCGTGGATGTGCCTCAGGGTCGCAGTACGGTCCCCACACCCCTCCTTCCTGCCACGCTGGGAGCAAGCAGCCGTGGAGCTGAGGCTCACGGTCTCTTCCGGGGCAACGCTGGCGGAGGCAGAACAAGTGGCAGTCCAGTAATTAGCCCTTTCTTTCCAGCGGCTGCTTCAGCAGTGGAGGGGAGGCTCGAGGTCCCGGCAGTTTCAGCGCTGACACAGGATGGTCTGGTCCTGGTGGTGTAGACGGTGAGAGTGGGGTCGTCAATAAAAAGAGGTCGGGGGACGTGGTTCTGTCGGGGGAAAGAAATGAGAATGCCCCCACCACTGCTAATAAGCGTATGGGCAAGAAGCAAGCCGCAAAAAAATAAAAGTTAATGAGGTAAGGGCACTCAACGCCTACAGGTCTTGGAGGCTCCGCCAGGTGCGGTCGTGAGGGCTAATATCTGCTCAGACGGTGCTGAAGGTGCTGATGGGGGCAGTTTGAGTCAGGCGTCCGAAGGCAAAGAGGGGGGTGTCAGAGCTAAAGACCGTAACAACTCACAGAGAGGGGCAAAAAAGAACTGCGCAATAAACAACGCAGTACGCATTACTCCCTCCCTGCGTTCTTTCTTTAGAGTACTGCCCCAGGTCCTGAATATCCACCCCACAAACTCCATTGGCCATACCGATCCGGGATTCTCTCTGCCCCCTCCTATTATGTCCTCTTATAAAAACCTTTCAATGTCTGAGGCCCCCCAGCCCCCCTGGGCTCCCCTATAATTGCGGCTGAGCTCTCAGTACAGATCGATGGTTCGGCAAGCCTCCAGACCATATCAGTTGATCCTGGTTGCTCTGAGGAAGTTGCCTTCCAAATTGGGGTGCCCCATGCGTCAACCCTCGCCCTCCCTACGCTGCCTAGGGCAGAGGCTGGTGGTTTTGGAGGGGCAGAGAAGTCAGTTGGAGTTTCGATTGAGACCCTTCTTACATCTATGAAGGAGGATATAAGAAATAGTTTTTTGGTCTCTGCAGAGAATCAAACTGAGATCAGGGCAGCCTGTGAAGTCCTCGAGTAGAAAGTGGATGGTCTTTATGAAAGGACGGAATCCTTGGAGGGTTCTGTGGAGGCACTTAAAGCAAACCTGGAGTCAACTGACTGAATGATTAGAGTACTGCAAGGAGAGTGCCTAGGTGAATTTATAAGTGGGTTTTGGCGCAGTGTTTGTATTAGTACATGCTGCTGGGTGGCTGTCTGGAGGAGTGGATGGGGAGTGACAGGGTGATTGCTGGAGTGTATAGGTACTACCTGGGTAATTGAATTTGTGAAAGACAAGTGTGTAGGTGGCTAGAGGACTGCATGCATAGTGGGCAGGGGTTTGAAACAGTGGATGTGTTAAGGCCTGGGTCATTGCGTGAGTACTTGGGTAGTGACTGAATGATTAGAGTACTGCAAGGAGAGTGCCTCTGTGAATTTATAAGTATTTGGGTTTTGACGCAGGTAATGGATTAGTACATGGTGATGAATGGGTCACTGAAGGAGTGCGAGGGGAGTGACAGGGTGATTGCTGGAGTGTATAGATACTGCCTGGGAATTGAAGGTGTGAAAGACAAGTGTGTAGGTGGTTAGAGGACTACATAGTGGACAGGGGTTTGTAGCAGTGCATGTGTTAAAGCCTGGGTCACTGCAAGAGTACTTGGGTACTGACTGAATGATTAGAGTACTACAAGGAGAGTTCCTGGGTGAGTATATAAGTGGTTGGGTTTTGGCACCGTGTTTGGATTAGTATATGGTGCTTGATGGCTGACTGGAGGAGTGCATGGGGATTGACAGGGTGTTTCCCGGAGTAATTAGGTGCTGCCATGGTAATTTAAGGTGTGAAATACAAGTGTGTAGGTGGTTAGAGGACTACATAGTGGACAAGGGTTTGTAGCAGTGCATGTGTTAAGGCCTGGGTCACTGCATGAGTACTTGGGTACTGACTGAATGATTAGAGTACTGCAAGGAGAGTTCATGGGTGAATTTATAAGTGCTTTGGTTTTGGCACTTTGAATAGATTAGTACATGGTGCTCAATGGGTCACTGTAGGAGTGCAAGGGGAGTGGCAGGGTATTTGCTGGAGTGTATAGATACTGCCTGGGAAATTGAAGGTGTGAAAGACAAGTGTGTAGGTGGTTAGAGGACTGCATGATTAGTGGACAGGGGTTTGTAGAAGTACATTTGTTAAGGCCTGGGTCATTGAATGATTACTTGGGTACTGAATAAATGATTAGAGTACTGCAAGAAGAGTGACTGGGTGCATTTATAAGTGTTTGGGCTTTGGCGCAGTGTTTGTATTAGTACATGGTGCAGGATGGCTGACTGGAGGAATGCATGAGGAGTGACAGGATGATTGCTGGAGTAGATAGGTACTGCCTGGGTAATTGAAAGTTTGAAAGACAAGTGTGAAGGTGGTTTTAGGACTGTATGATTAGTACATAGGGTTTTGTAGCAGTATATGTGCTAAGGCCTGGGTCATTGTATGAGTACTTGGGTACTGACTGAATGATTAGAGTACTGCAAGGAGAGTTCCTGGGTGAATTTAGTGTTTGGGTTTTGGCGCAGTGTTTGGATTAGTACATGGTGCTGAATTGGTCACTGGAGGGGTGCAAGGGGGTGACAGGGTGTTTGCTGGAGTTTATGGATACTGCCTGGGGAAATGAAGGTGTGAAAGACTAGTGTTTAGGTGGTTAGGGGACTGCATGTGTAGTGGATAGGGGTTGTAGCAGTGCATGTGATAAGGCCTGGGTCACTGCATGACTACTTGGATACTGACTGAGAGAGTGCTTGGGTGAATTAATCATTGTTTGGTTTTTGGCGTAGTGTATGGATTAGTACATGTGCTGGATGGCTGACTGGAGGAGTGCATGGGGAGTAACAAGGTGTTTGCTGGAGTGTATAGATACTGCCTGGGAATTGAAGGTGTGAAAGACAAGTGTGTAGGTGGTTAGAGGACTGCATGTGTAGTAGATAGGGTTTGTAGTAGTCTATGTGCTAAGACCTCGGTCATTGCATGAATACTTGCGTACTGAAAGAATGAATAGAGTACTGCAAGTAGAGTGCCTGGGTGAATTTATATGTGTTTGGGTTTTGGCGCAGTGTTTGGATAAGTACATGGGGCCTCATTTATGAGGCCGTGCGTCACTTTTATGCCGCCGGTGCGTCACTTTTCGTGACGCATCGGCGGCGTAAAACATGCCTCCTGTTGCGCACTATTTACAAAGTGAAGCATCTAAGCAGATGCGTCACTTTGTAAACCCCTGCGCTACATTATACCTGCGTCAGGTATAATGTGTGCAGAGGGGGCGTTCCCCCGCAAAAAGCCTCGTAATAGTGACGCAGTGAAATCTATGAGATTTCACTGCGTCACTTTTAGGATGCTGTTGCGTCAAAATCTTGCGCCTGCCTCACAGCAGGCGTAAGACTGACGCAAGCCCTTTCACATGGGGCTTTCCCCATGTGAAAGGACGCATTGCTGGAGTTGCGTCACTTTTGTGACACATTCCAGCAATGCGTCACGTTTGCGCTTACAGATGCGTCAGAAATACTGACGTATCTGTAAGTCCTTGCGACATGATGCGTCATACATTAAATATGACGCATCATTGGTGTCGCAAGGAGTGCGCAGTGAAAAGTGACGCATCGCTGTTTTCACGCAGCGATGCGTCACTTTTCATAAATGAGGCCCTAGGTGCTGGATGGCTGACTTGAGGAGTGCATAGGGAGTGACAGTGTGTTTGCCGGAGTTTAAAGGTACTGCCTGTGTAATTGAAGGTGTGAAATACAAGTGTGTAGGTGGTTAGAAGACTGCATGAGTAGTAGACATGGGTTTGTAGCAGTCCATGTGTTGAGACTGCTGAGTTCCCAGTTAGAGGAGGAAACTGCTGATGTCCCAGTGAGAGGAGGAGGCTGATATTGTCCCAGTGAGAGGAGGAGGCTGCTATTGTGCCAGTGAGAGGAGGAGGCTTCTGATGTCCCAATGAAAGGAGGAAACTGCTGATGTCCCAGTGAGAGGAGGAGGCTGCTGATATCCCAGTAAGAGGAGAAGGCTGCTGATGTCCCAGTGAGAGGATGAGGCTGCTGGAGGAGGATGCTTCTGAAGACCTGCTGAGGCATGTAGTTGAAGGCTGTAAGAAGGCGTGTAGGGGAAGGCTGTAAGCAGGCGTGTAGGAGGAAGGCTGTGAGGTTGCGTTTCAGGGTAGGCTGTGAGAATGCGTGTAGGGGGAAGGCTGTGAGAAGGCGTGTAGGGGAACGCTGTGAGAAGGCGTGTAGGGGGAAGGCTGTGAAGAGGTGTATAGGGAAAGGCTGTGAGAAGGTGTGTAGGGGGACGGCTGTGAGATGGTGTGTAGGGGAAGGCTGTGAGATGTCGTGTAGTGGGAAGGCTGTGAGAAGGTGTGTAGGGGGAAGGCTGTGAGAAGGCATGTAGGAGAAGGCTGTGAGCAGGTATGTAGGAGAAGGTTGTGAGCAGGCGTATAGGTGAAGGTTGTGAGCAGGCATGTAGGGGAAGGCTTTGAGATGGTGTGTAGGGGAAGGTTGTGAGAGGGTGTGTAGGGGAAGGCTGTGAGAAGGCGTGTAGTTGTAAGGCAGCGAGAAGGTGGATAGGGGGAAGGCTGTGAGAGGAGGCTGCTGAAGTCCCAATGAGGACGCTTCTGAAGACCAGTGGGGTCTGAATTGAGGACATTTGAGGATTCTGTGGGGTTAGCCCGAAGCTGAATGCATACACTTCAAGAGGAATTAAGTGTTTTTTTAATACATTCAGTGGTTTTTACAACCATTTTTAATCAAACATTTTGATAGGCTCATCTGGAATAACTGTATTTTTTTAAACCTGAAGTACACACTAAAGACAAGTTTAGCAAACCTTCGGAAGTAGTGGAAGTAGTGGAAGTAGTGGTTATGAAGCTCTCTACTGTCGGGAGGGGAAGTCAGGCACCTCTGTGGTGTCATCACATCCTACAACACAGTATTCCGCTACATCACAGCAGCCTCTGGGGAGAAGGGATACAAGGCCGGCACATAGGAGTCCATGAGGTCGGGGTGGCCGGTGCAGTAAACAGGTGGCGCCCCTGAGGGCAAGAGTGCAGCTGTAGGCACCCGTGAAGTCTATTGTGACGTACTAATGTTCAGGAAACACAAATTAGGTTGAGTGTTCACAGGGTCAGCACACAGGAGGTGACCCCGAGGTCTAGAGTGCATGGGGCTGGGGCTAATGCATTGTAACAGTTTAGGTAAAGAACTATATAGCAAACAACTTATATGTATACCGCCCTTATATCATAAATGTTACAGTGACCTTAAATGATTGTTAGGAGAAACAGAATGATGTATCCAAATTTAAACAATATTTTATTGAAAATAGTTTTTTCTTTCTTTCTTCATTTTTTATATATTATTTATTATTTTCATCTTAGTGAGTAGGGGTCCCCGTTTTCCCAATAATTGTAACTAGTGAGTAGGGGTCCCCGTTTTCCCAATAATTGTAATAGTGAGTAGTGGTCCCTGTTTTCCCAATAATTGTAATAGTGAGTAGGGGTCCCCGTTTTCCCAATAAAGCTAATTCATTGTAACCCTGGGCAAAGCACTATGCTACGCTTGCATAGTTTGCGAAGTTTGCGCAACTTTGCACTACGTGAACTGCACTTAGGACAGTGCAAACATGCGTAGCGTAGGATAGCGTAGTGCAGCGGTAATTTTTTGCTTGCTCGCGGTCCTCAACATCAAGTTGGCGACCACGAGCAAGCAAAATGACATCCTCTCAAGACTTTTTCCTTGTTCGGGATCAGCAACATCAAGTTGCCAATCGCGAGCATGGAAAATAAACCTCCTGGCAAGATTCTCAACGCGGGGAGGTCAGGGTTCTCATTGTGAGTGGTCGCTCATGCTCGCGACCGCTCGCGATGAGAAACTAACAGTCCGAGTTGAGAAAGCTGCAGCTTGAGTAAAAATCTACTAGAGCTGAAGAAAAGTACAGCTCGCACTGTGCACGATGCCGTTTTCAATGATTGCACAGTGCCGGATGCTTGTCCTCACTGTGCTATCATTAAAAACATCATCTTGCACAGTGCGAACATGCTACTACGCAGTTCGCGTAGTGCTAGGCGTAGCTCTTGCAGTGCAAAGTGCAGTTTGTGTAGCTATGAGTAGCCCTACTTCGGGAACTATGCCCACCCTTAATGCACTGAAGTATCTTTAAGGCCGAAAGTTGATCGATCAGCCAGTGCACTGAAGTTGTCACTGGAGACGGGGTGGCATTGCCAGTATACTGGGCGTATCCACTGGTCAAGGTTGAGCAGGACCCGTGCACTGGAAGTGTCCTTGAGGCGATGGGCAAACAGGGCAAGTATGGGTACCTGATGTAGAGGGTGAGTAAGGCAGTACCCGGGGGTACTGTTTTTTGAAAAAGAGCAAAATTAGCAGCGGGTTTTGTGCATATTTTTACACATCCTATAGACGCCTACTTATGTTTAATGTAATTCAACTGACACTGTTGCTTCTGATTAAATTTTATTTTATTAAAAATATTTTTTTCTTTTTTCTTTTTTCTTATATCTTATATATTATTTTTTCTGTGCAAGTTATCAAATCTTAGTTACATTTCACAATCCATAATTCATTAGATACAATACTTTTTGTTCACAATTATATACAGAAAAATTTCCTTCAACGCGTTTCAGCAAAGCCTTCCTCAGAAATTCTGTATATATTCTGTATCAATGATAACTACAAAATAAAAAAGTGTCAATTAATTGAATGCCATATCTATACATTATCAGCGTCAAGTGGATTGATATCTTTTACATTTTTACTCAATTTATGTCATTATTATGTTCGACAGTCAAAAAAACAATAGGGCGAGCCCTAGCCATTTTCTCAGAATGATATCTGTATTATTATTTCACATTCCACTATATACCATCATTCTACATATGTACATATATTACACATTAGATACACATTGCATTTCCTATTTACAATACACCATTACAACCCACCACTTACACTATTGTACAACTTATATCCAATTAATTCATTCTATGTACACACATTTTCAACAAATATATATATATAAACCATGGGACATTTAATGCTTACATAAATCCTTATATTGTTGCTAAGGCTATCATAAATAGTTTCATCACTATCTCATAATCTATATACAGTTTGGTGTTTTTAAACCAACAGCGTTTCAAATATCCAAGGCACAAGTATCTGACTATGGGGGGCATAGATTTTAAAATGTCTTTCTATTATAATCAGTCTGAAGGTTCAAGAGCTACATGTCTCATGAATTAGTTTGTGTCCTGTATACAACAACTAAAACCGTTATTTAGAAGGTTTGACCGGGCATTAAGTTATTAATGAAGGTTTCCATAGGCTCTAAACAGGTTGTTAATACCAAATACAATTACTTGTATTTTGATAACTTCGAATCCGACTCCACAGTAGGTTAAAGCGCCTACGGATACGACGCAATGGATGAATATTTTTTATTTAGCCAAGGTACGCATAAATATTAACACCATATTAGGATCTAGTGAGCAAAAAAGAAAAATAGTAAAAGGGGTCCTATTAATGCTTTATATGTGGGGATATCGAAGGCATAAGTTAATGATTTTGGTCTTCCGTATACATACCTATGATGCGAAAATACGAATATATCCACACTACGCGAGTAATGCCATGCAGCAACTGGACTTTTAGTTTTCCTGTCGGCCTTAGTGCCCTTGTTCGAGCTATAAACCAAGGTAGATAGCAATATTAGTCTACCAGGTTTTTATGGGACTTAAATATTGTACTGTGTCTCTAAATCAAGTTGAATAGAAGTACCTGTTAATCATTCATAATGGCCAATAGTCCAGGGTTGTTTCACATTTCAAAACGCGTGACTTTATTGTTGTGAACTTCACCTATAAGGGATACAATTAACATGCACTATAATTTCATTTGAAACTGGTTTCCTACCCTCTGCATATACCTCTCGCATAAAGCGAATTCTAATCTATAGTAAACTCAGCAAGAGGGATTTTGCGGCCTATAACTATGCACATTGGACAATTAAGTGTACGTGCTACTGTTAAGATAATAATCACAGTTCCCAGAAGCCCTTGATGGATTAACCGGCCGCAATATACGGCGCATAGTCTTTCCTCACAAACGCTCAAAGTTTACGTGTTACTTCTGTAATAATGTGAGAATTTTACAACCGGCCAGACAAAAAAATGTGAGGCGTAATGCCTGCTAGCTCCTGACCCACCTAGACATAGACATGCCGCTTATATCAGAAGTCTTCTTAACTAGAAAATAAGTGGACGCCCTATATGCCTAACGAGGTGTCCTATCTGTTGCACTGTTGCTTACATAATAAACTGCAGAGGGGCACGTTCAATTCCAGCCGTAAGCCACATAGGTCATGCTGTTTGTAGCAAAAAAGTTTCCTCAACTTAAAAATTAGTAGGCGCCCTGTGTCCATGGAAATATATCGTTTCTGTTACCTAATTAACTACATAACAAACCGCCAAGGCACGCGTTCAATTACTGCCTTACATAAAGCTCTAGCGTCTCTAAACATTACCGTTTATAATCTAAATTGCTTACTTGATATCTGGAGAAAAAGCGTCCTGGGGGATACCTGCATGTAGGCGTCTCATTCTGTGCGTACTGCTCTACTAGATCTTTTTGAAAGCTGGTAATTATTGCGTAACTATGTTGAATACCGCAATATCTTCTTGGTTCACGATGTTACCGGAAACACTGTTCATTAGTTAGATCTACGACGCCGCCATCTTAAGACGGAGTTTACATGTTGATAGGGCTCTTTTCTGAACAAACATATTTAGTTCAAATTGCAGCTGTTTACGGAATCTCCTCTAATTATAAACTTACAAACGTTTGTATATATAAACAAGGTTGATAAAACCAAAAGAAATTGATGACACAATATGAGAAAATCCTAAATTGTATCTCGGTATAGGTCAATTCGAATTAGTTTCCTTATTTATTTTAATGATTCCTATTATACTAAGGAGCTGAGAATGCCTTAATCCGAAGTCATGCACAATATTTTTTAACTAATATCTGTTTGTCATCAAGACTTAAGGCATTCTGAAGTTTGTCCAAGAGCATGATATTATAACCAATTTTCTTAAAATGGTTTGCAATAGGCAATATGATTAAAGTTAAAACTGTCATTATTGGGACCTTGGGAATCATATCAATCAAGTGTGGGCCTCCTTGTCATATGTAAATTATAATTAGAAAGAACCTTTCATTAGGGACAATAGACATGGTTATAATGAGGAACATGATGATTGTTAAATGCACATATATGCCAGATACTTGTGAACTTTAGACAGAAACATTCTTGGATTAAATTATTGCCTGATTCCATGGGATTTCCAAATTCAATCCATTTACTGCTGTACCCAAAACAAAGATCCAGTAAACTTCACGCATCTTCCTAACTTTTTCTTAGTCTACTCCTATTCTAGGGTTTATTCATTCTAAGATATACCAAGTCATTTCTTCTGGTGCGTGGTTCAGTTCTGTGAAATGGCACACTAGGGGGGCTGTCATTTCGCGCGTTCTAATAGCTGAGCGATGCTCAGTTAACCTGACATTCATAGCTCTTCCAGTTTGACCTACCTAGCCTTTGTCACATGGGAATAGAATTAAATATATGATATTGGAACTTTTACAATTGTTCAGATCTTGAAGTTTAATTGTTTGATTGTTAAAAACCAATGTGGGGCCCTGTATTACTGTGTCACATGATTTAGAGTTTAAACATTTATAGGTGCCCGACACTGGTCTAACATTGGTGAGCGTCTGTTGAACTGGCACCTTTTTTTGAACCATTCTAGATCTGACAATATGATCTTTTAAAGTTTTGTTGCACCTATATGCGAACATGGGCTTGGGCAATCTAGCTTCCATGGGGGTATTTACATTTAATATATGCCAATTAGCACATATAGTCTGCCTAATTCTCTCATTCAGAACTGAATGTTTGGTGATAAACACCAAACCTTGATCTTTCTTATCCACTTTGGATTGCAGAAGGTGCTGCCAATCATGAAAGCGAGCCCGCTTGTATAAATCCCGCACTATCTTGTTAGGGTATCCTCGTGTGAAGAACTTTGCTTCATCATTAATGATTTTTCATCATAGTTGCAAATACTTGTGCAAATGCGCCTAAGACGCAAAAATTCTCCAAAAGGTACACTGTTCTTCTGAACTGTAGGATGAAAGCTGTCGTAGTGCAGCAACGTATTCCTAGCTGTGGGCTTAACAAATAAGTCCACAGCGAGACTGCCATTACGATCTTTGGTAGTGACATCCAAGTATTCCACTTCTTTATCATCATTATGATTGGTAAATGTGATATTCACATCACATAAATGTATCCATTCGATGAATTGGTGAAGGTTATCTAATGTCTGTCCAAATGAAAAATACATAGTCTACGTACCGTGACCATTTGGTCACGGATTCATAGAACGGTGCAATTTCATTGAACACAAACTGGTTCTCAAATGGGGACATATAGATATTTGCAATAGTAGGTGCGCATGAGGCTCCTATACTTACTCCTTGCTGTTGTTTAAACAAATTACCGTTGAATTCAAATATGTTTTCACATAAAACAATCTTAAGACATTCAAGAAGAAATATTGAGGGACATGCTATATTATATTCATGTAGAAACCAGTGAACCACTTCTAGTGCTCCCATAATGATGATATTACTATATAGGGCTTCTTTGTCCATTGTGGCGAGTAGTTGAGATGTGGCACAGAAGTCGACATTTTCTACTAGATTATTGATTTGTCTGGTGTCTTTAACATGACCAGGTGTACGAGAGATGTGTGGACAAAGAATCGCATCTATATACTTAGCCAAGGGTTCCGTTGGAGAGCCTATTGTAGTAACTATGGGTCTTAAAGGTGGGTCTTCTGCATCTTTATGAACCTTTGGTATCCCATAGATAATCGCTAACCTGGGATTTTTTACATTTAGATACTCATGTTCTTTTTTACAAATTTCTCCATTTCTTAGTTTCTTAATTTTGGTCAACTTCTGGGATGTGGTGTCTCTAGTAATGGGTAAACAAAACCTTGTATCATCTAGCATTTCTTCCATTTTTTAATGTAGTTCTCAGTATCATAAACTACAATTCCTCCACCTTTATCGCATGCCTTCACTAATAGTTCTTTATCTGCTTTAATTTGATTCAGGGCTTTATATTCCTTTTGATTCAAATTGAATGGAGTCTTTGGTACATGATGCGTAATATTCGTCATTTTGTCAACCAACACTTGTTCGAATATAGCCACCTGAGGTGGAAGTTGGTCTACCATAGGGGTAAATAGAGATTGAGGTTTTAGACCTGCCAGATTGACTTCTTGATTTACATCTTCCTGGCCTTGAAAAAAGAATGTTAACCTAATTTCGCGAAAGAAAGCCTGCAAGTCTCTAAATAAGTCAAATTTATTTAGACCGGAATGTGGGGCAAATGTTAAACCTTTTGATAAAACAGAGACGGTTTCCTTAGATAAGTTAGATTTACTCAGGTTAAATATTGGTAGGGTATCTAATTTCGCCAGTACCTGTTGTTCCGTGTTTCCAGGTATTGGTTGTAAGTAAGAGGAGGATTTTCCGGGTATTGGTTGTACTCCTGATGTGTGGCGGTCTGGAAATGGGGCTGGTATTGTTGTCTCCAGTTGCCTCGCCTGATCTGGCGGCACCCTAAAAAAGGCTGTTTATTTTGAAAGCGAGAATTCCCTCTCGTGTTTTGGTAACCAGTATCATAGTACGCTCAGTCACCACTGGAATCCGATGACTCAAAAAAAGTATTAACTTTTCTACCATATTTGTTCGATCTGTGCCCCAAGTGTCAGTTGTGTTATCAAAATTCTTATAAAAACTGTCCGACAAATATGGATAAGTGGTTTCTTTTCTATAGAATTTAATATCCTTTTGCAATTTCTCTGTTTTTCTCTTAATCAAGTAATCTGAGTAAGAGTTCAGATCTTTTTCTATGTCATCTAATTTCTTTTTGACATCTTCCACTATTCCAGAACTTTTTATTTTTTCTTCTAAGTCTGCAATTTCCTTTGCCAGCTGTTGTAGTATATCTTTAGATGTCTCTACTATTAACATCATGTAATCTCTGGAGCATCGGTTTGATATCATGGACCAACGCTCCAGAACTTCCCTGATGTGAGTGAATAACGCAGGTATATTCCTTACTCTTAAAGCTTGGGGTATTATTCCAGCTTTTAAGTATTGCAGCATAAAATATCCATGTTGTTCAATACGTTTTATTTTTTTTCTCAGCTCTAATAGGATATTCAGGTCTTCATTTTTATCTTGCCCTGTCGTACATTCACCAAAGGTGACTCAACTACCGACCATATTGGCAATTGCTCATCCGAAAATACGAACGTCGTTAACTTTGCCATAGCAAAAAATTTCCTGAATGATTATAAAATTATTTAACAAAAAAGGTTAAAAAAGTCTAATTAAAATTAGAATTTGTGACCTACCTCTCCCTATTTAGTGTGTGCAACTGTCGAGATTATTACGATTAAACACTTAAACCACAAATGTTTTCTGATAATCAAGCGAACCCCTCACAGACCTGCCGCGAGTAACATATTTTAGAAAAAGTTGAGGGCCCCTGCCTAAAAGGATGAACCCTGGCAAGGAAAAAACTGTTTTTTGAAAAAGAGCAAAATTAGCACCGGGTTTTGTAGAGATTTTTACACATCCTATAGACGCCTATTTATGTTTAATGTAATTCAACTGACACTGTTGCTTCTGATTAAATTTTATTTTATTAAAAATATGTTTTTCTTTTTTCTTTTTTCTTATATCTTATATATTATTTTTTCTGTGCAAGTTATCAAATCTTAGTTACATTTCACAATCCAAAATTCATTAGATACAATACTTTTTGTTCACAATTATATACAGAAAAATTTCCTTCAACGCGTTTCGGCAAAGCCTTCCTCAGGAATTCTGTATATAGGGGTCGATTAGGATCGCGGACGGACTTGAGTCCGTCCGCGACCCCAGAGTATGAGGGAACGTCCGCATGGGCTGCGGCGTTCCCTCATGTGCGATTAGGATGTGACCGCCACCCTGGCGGTCACATCCTGGATATTTAACATTGCGGCGGGTGCTGCTTCAAGCAGCACCCGCCGCAATGTTAAAAGTGCATGTGTAACATTTACATGCACAAAGCGGCAGGCACCGCGCGGTGCCTGCCGCATTGTGCATGTAAATGCTGGGGGGTACCATAGGTACCCCCCATGTGCACCCCCCACCCACCAACACCCTGGGGGCCCGCAACGGGCCCCCAAAATCAAAAGTACACATGCTTTTCCACGGCGGAAAAACCGCCGCGGAAAAGCATGTTTTCAAATGCTTCCTAATTTGGCCGGCGGTGTCTGATAGACACTGCCAGCCAAATGAGAGCTTTTCCGCCGCGGTTGTAATCCGACCGCGGCGGAAAAGCAGCGGACAGAAACCAAGACCCACCAGCCATCGTAATGTGGCGGTGGGTCTTTGGTGAGCCCGCAATGGATTTTCCGCCTCCTCCGGGCCGGAGGTGGCTTCCGCCGGCCCAGAGGAGGCGGAAAATCCTCCATCCTAATCGGCCCCATAGTCTGTATCAATGATAACTACAAAATAAAAATAGTGTCAATTAATTGAATGCCATATCTATACATTATCAGCGTCAAGTGGATTGTTATCTTTTACATTTTTACACAATTTATGTCATCATTATATTCGACAGTCAACAAACCAATAGAGTGAGGCATAGCCATTTTCTCAGAATACTATCTGTATTATTATTTCACATTCCACTATATACCATCATTCTACATATATGCAGATATTACACATTATATACACATTGCATTTCCTATTTACAATACACCATTACAACCCACCACTTACACTATTGTACAACTTATATCCAATTTATTCATTCTATGTACATGCATTTTCAACAATAAATATATATGTAAACCATAGGACATTTAATGCTTACATAAAGACTTATATTGTTGCTAAGGCTATCATAAATAGTTTCATCACTATCTCATAATCTATATACAGTGCGGTGTTTTTGAACCAACAGCGACACGGGTCCTTTCCGTTTTTGCCCACAGATATTGAGAGGACACACACTCGTGCCTCACCGGGACTGAACCGGTCCTTGATTTACTTCCTTTGTGATTTCACGTGAGTTGGGCTGGCATCATTTACCCGTTTTGAACCGACCTCTAGGTTTTCTGAATGGGGAATTTTAAGGCTGCATGTTTTGTTCAATAATTATTTAAATTACCCCATTCAGGTTGAATTTTCATCGCTACATGTTTGTGATTTAACTTTATTCAGCGTCTCCTCACTGATCAGCCTATTATTGGGTGAGAATGTGTTCTTAATTTACGGTGTGCCATTTGGGGCTTTCATTTTTGATGGGTCAAGGCCATTGCTACGAAAAATTTTCGTACATCATACTGACTGCTTAATACTGTAGGCCCCTAGGTAGGTAGCTTCTTCTGATGAGTATAATTATATGTCGTATGTGACTTCTCTTTTTTTATACTCACAATCGGTAATTTTTGGATTTTGGTTTCACTACTGCCTAACATATTGATACTTGCTAGAACATCGCCATGGTTCATGGATGGTCATTTGTTTGAGACTAGGGGTAGCTCTCCTGTGTTTTTCTGTTGTTTCTACTTACCTGTTTGTCCTTCGGCCCATGGGGATTGTTTATTTAGGAAATCTCTGGCCTTTGAAAGTTCTTGCTCATGGGGCAACTTACCCATATTGAGCCAGTAATTTATGTTTTTATGTTTTTTGCGTAAAAAATACTTTGGAACCGTAGGGCTCACCAGTTGTTCTGTTATTTTTCCTTTCCATTACCTGGTCCTTGATAGCTGCTCTTTTACTTTCATTCACTTCTATCCAAGATGCTAACTACCCTGCTGGGTTGGAAGTATCACCGGATGTGGGGTGAGTGGCTTTCTATCACTACAAGATAGACCGTGTTGTGAATGACTATCATTCTCTAATAATGAGAACCCATTGTAACTCTTCTCTTTCTACTTTTCCTTTCTCTCTTTGCTTCATTTAGTATTCCAATTTTGGATTCAGCCATTGAGGTATCCCTTTAACTGATGTTCACTTTTGTGCAGTATTAGAATGTTGGTTGAGTTGGTTGACACTTCCACTAACCACTGCTATGTTGATTTACTCTTTCATCACTTTTCCGTTGCACCATTTTTTGACACTTGTTTCCTCTTGTACTTGGATTGGCACATAATTTTGAAACACTATTAAAGAAACTTAGTGGGTATCCTATTGGACTATTGTTTATTCTTTGTTTCTGGTTTTTATACATCAGTAGGATCATTGCTCTTGTGGTTTCCACAAGTGTTGGGTGAATGTCTTTTTTAATTATGCCACCAAATACCGGTATACAGTTATAGGTCTGTTCAAATCGTTTATGATGTGTTTTTTAAGGACATGGATTTCCGTGTCGGGTTCTGAGTTTATCTTTCTCTATTTCCCAGCCCTGAAGAGTTGTAGAGCACTCTTTTTTACAATGAAAGTCGTGGCGGCTGGCTGTTTGTAAATTGTACTGGATGCACGATTAAAAGACAAGCTTAAGAACAAAGCCTCCACCCTTGGACTGTCCTATTTTTCTCCAAACATTTATCTACCGTATTATTTATTATTTAATGTGTGCACTGGTCTTTTGCTAAACCAACTCTCAAAAGTGTTCAAAGGGGCAGGCAGGAAATAGAAATACCAGCCACAGTACTCACATCTTCCATGATCCTGGAATCAGATATCACTTGTTTAGGCTTGCAGATCTGAGTGGCCGAGGTTTACTGATCTCACTGGTGCAGCGCTGCAGATCTCATCCCTCCAGGGCTGCGGATCTCACTTATATAGAGATGCGACCACTGATCCTATGCAACAAGGTATATTTCACCTGACCGGTAACTGTGGTGTCTTACGCCCTACACCTTGAAGGTCTATGTAACATGAGTGACAACTGTGCTGTGTTATGCTTTAAACCTTAATGATGTATGTAACCTAAGTGATTACATAAACTATAACACTTTCCTCTGCATTAACCAATGATGCAATATGTGGCTCTGCTGTGGCTTCGAAGGGCTGTGTAACCTGAGGGGCAACTCTGCCGTTTGATGCACTAATCATTGACATAATATGTCAACTGAGCTGTAACTCAGCTCAGGTCTGTGTAACGTGAACACAGCTCCTGGATGGCAAGTAATGCTACGCTCCCTTAGAGTATGTAGTAGTAAACCTAGAGGAACTGCATAACAAGAGCGATAGCTGTGCTGCGCCACACAGGATTCTGACATTTGTTATCCCTTGTCCCGTCCTCTGGTCCCGATAGCATCCCTCTCACCCCTCCCCCCCAGTCACCTTGACTTCCATCACTATTATCACCCCCTGGTGTCAAGAGGGCTGATAGTTGCCAGCACGGCCCTTGCAGGGGGCTCCGTCATGTTTTGGTTGGGGAGGGGGTTGTTACTTTGAACGTTGGCTTTAATTGACCTCTGGAGGTGTGAGGGGTCCCTCCTCCCCACACAGATACCCCCTCCTACCTCCCCAGTGTAGTCCCAGCGCCAGGTGGGCAGGCTCCAATCCCTATCTTCAAACAGATGATGGGCAGCAAATGGGGGGCTCAATTGCCCCCTGAGCCCAGTGTGGAGGGTGTTAAGAGGAGGGTGGGATAGCAGTCTGACAGCCAGGAGCAGGCAATTATAGATTAATTTTTGAAGATCTCAGAAACTACTGAACGGATTTCCACCATTTAACAAAAAGGGATCTTTCTGAACAAAGGGCTACCTTTTTGCCAAATTTGGTATAATTCCGTTCAGCAGTTTGGGCTGTAGCCGTGTCTAAAGTTTCCTATGGAAAATTGCATGGGGAAACTTGTTTTGGGACCCCTCTTTTTTCTTGGTCCCCGCTTGCCAAATCAACCCGAAACTTTCAAGATAGGAGTGGACCGGAGCGCCCCATGAGTTTTGAAGTATTTTTTGAAGATTCGTCAATCGGTGCCAAAGTTATTGGGAATAGAATGTTGCGATTTACGTATGGAAAATAGGTCCTAACTATAACTACCTACTGGTGACCACCAGAGGTAATATATATATATATCTTCTTCGGGAGGAGTGGTGTGATATATATATATATATATATATATATATATATATATATATATATATATATATATATATATATATATATCGGCACACTTCTTTTGATGAAAAGAATAGAAGACCACAATGGGGAGGTACGAGGGAGCAGCCTTTATTCTCGTTTCATCCGGCAAATGCATTTCGGCTGTGAAGCCTTTCTCAATGCCATCCGATGTTGAAATGAACACGCCTCCTCCCCCTAGACTGCTATGAATGTCCGGCTCAGTCTTGATTGGATGTTTCACAATTCCTCCCACTCCAGCCGGAGTGGGTAGCCCAACGTGCAGTCTCGCCAGATCACCGGACTACACGTCCCAGAATGCAATCTTCCAGTGAAGGGATACTTAGGTTAGGGAAGACATCCCATGCAAACGAGTGACTGGCAGGTAAGTCCAGGAGTAGAGCGTGCCTCCATTCCAAAGTCTAAATGAGTTAATTGTGCTCCCTCGCGTCCCCAAGCCGCAGCTACCTTAAACGCCCAGGTTTCGTATCCGCGCAGGTCCGAATGAAAATGCACTCGATCCACAGAGAGGCGGAAATGCCTCTACATCGCTTCTCTTCCTTCTGGGGTCACCGGGTGCACACAATATATATATATTACCTACTGGCGGTCGCCAGTAGGTATATATAGTTAGGATTTTTTCTCTATGGGATTTTTGAAAATTCTATGTCTTATAACTTTGGCGTTTGTGGACGGAATTGGCTGAAATGTTCAGGAAAATTGAACATTCTGTTTCTGAGCAGCCCCTGACAATTTGGGGGGGTTTCATCAAGGGGGGGCTGAGAAAAAAGGGGGGTCCCAAAACGCGTTTTTCCCATGTTAATTTCCATAGGGCGGTTGGCCTCACTTTTAGCTCGAACGGCTGAATGGATTTGCATTAAACTTGGCAAAATTGTAGGGACTGTTAGCCCGATGTGCCTTTGCTAGGTCTCAATATATGTGATCCAGTGGATTTTGAGTAATTTAGGTTCAAAAAAAGATATATATCTGGGCGGAGCCTAACCACACATCTGATCTGATTGGCTGTCAGCACTTCATCCAAGAAGTGTTGGCAGCCATCTTGGGACCAATATACATGATAGCACCTCATTAAAAAGCATTGTAGTTAATAGAGGGTTTTAGGACTTTAGTTACATTATAAATCATTTGTTGATGGTACCATACTCGTTTTAGGAATTGTGGTGGGTTCTAAGGTTATTTTACCATGTGAAAAAACGTTCTGCTGTGATATCATGAATATTGTTTGAAAGAAAACTAATATCTCATGATTTTTCCACAGTGGTTTGGAAGGGGATCTATAAGCTAAACTGAAAGCATATTTTCTGTAAATTCACATTATCTTTCTCAGTCATGTGAAAAGGAAGTCTGACATTCTCAGTAAAACATGTACATCCAACAAGGACAGAGACTGTCAGTTGATTCCTTTGTGTTCTACTGCAGCCTCCTAGAGTGTTCTAAAGAACAACTAGAGCGCTAAGAGTCCTACTTATTACAAAGGTATGGCACACCTGAAGCCATCTTGATTGGAATAAAGTGGTAACTCTTAAAACATTTAATTTAAAAAGAAACAACATGAGGGGGTATATTTTGCCATAGAAAGTATGATTAGTGCTGCAGAATGAAAAATTAGGGCACATTTTGGGTGACTTCTCAAATCCTTTTCTATTTCATTAAAACATTCTGACATGCAGTCTCCCAAAATGGCCACCAGAGACAAAAGAGCCCAAATGTAGCCCAAATATCACCCAGATGTAGCCCAAGTATAGCCCAATGACAGAATGTCCCGGAGTGTTCTAAAGAACAACTAGAGCGCTAATAGTCCTACTTATTACAAAGGTATGGCACACCTGAAGCCATCTTGATTGGAATAAAGTGGTAATTCTTAAAACATTTAATTTAAAAAGAAACAACATGAGGGGGTATATTTTGCCATAGAAAGTATGATTAGTGCTGCAGAATGAAAAATTAGGGCACATTTTGAGTGACTTCTCAAATCCTTTTCTATTTCATTAAAACATTCTGACATGCAGTCTCCCAAAATGGCCCCCAGAGACAAAAGAGCCCAAATGTAGCCCAAATATCACCCAGATGTAGCCGAAGTATAGCCCAATGACAGAATGTCCCAGAGTGTTCTAAAGAACAACTAGAGCGCTAACAGTCCTACTTATTACAAAGGTATGGCACACCTGAAGCTATCTTGATTGGAATAAAGTGGTAACTCTTAAAACATTTAATTTAAAAAGAAACAACATGAGGGGGTATATTTTGCCATAGAAAGTATGATTAGTGCTGCAGAATGAAAAATTAGGGCACATTTTGAGTGACTTCTCAAATCCTTTTCTATTTCAATAAAACATTCTGACATGCAGTCTCCCAAAATGGCCACCAGAGACAAAAGAGCCCAAATGTAGCCCAAATATCACCCAGATGTAGCCCAAGTATAGCCCAATGACAGAATGTCCCAGAGTGTTCTAAAGAACAACTAGAGCGCTAACAGTCCTACTTATTACAAAGGTATGGCACACCTGAAGCCATCTTGATTGGAATAAAGTGGTAACTCTTAAAACATTTAATTTAAAAAGAAACAAAATGAGGGGGTATATTTTGCCATATGAATTATGATTAGTGCTGCAGAAAGAAAAATTAGGGCACATTTTGAGTGACTTCTCAAACCCTCTTCAATTTCATAAAAAAATTCTGACATACAGCCTCCCAAGATGGCCACCAGAGACAAAAGAGCCTAAATGTAGCCCAAATATCACCCAGATGTACCCCAAGTATAGCCCAATGACAGAATGTCCCAGAGTGTTCTAAAGAACAACTAGAGCGCTAACAGTCTTACTTATGACAAAAGTATGGCACACCAGAAGCCATCTTGATTGGAATGAAGTGGTAAGTCTGAAAACACTCAATTTAAAAAGGAACAACATGAGGGGGTTAATTTTGCCATAGAAAGTATGATTAGTGCTTCAGAAAGAAAAATTAGGGATCATTTTGAGTGACTTCTCAAATCCTCTTCTATTTCATTAAAAAAAATTTGACATGCAGACTGAAACATGCACTTTGAATGCCAGCAGCAGACGTCCCTGGTGAGCAGTAGCTTTACTACAGTGATCTAATGTGCAACTAGAGTGCTAACATTCAGAATTTATGGCAAATGTGTGACACATCTGAATGCCTTCTTGATGGAACCAAAGTAAACAAGCATTGAAAATGCAATAGATCTCGCCCTCGTTTAAGTTAAAGCCATTCTGTTTGTAATGAGGTGGCTTTTTAGCTTTGCTTTTATTAGTGTTTTTTCAACTTTCATGTAAATAACATGCATCTGTATGCATATAAGTATATGTATGCATGCATTTATGTTTGTATTTATATAGATATACAGATGATATATGTTTATATATGTATGTATATATATATATATTCACTGAAAAAACCATAGGCTATAGACCATATATAGTTAGGAATTAGCATTTACAAAACCTTGAAAATTCACTGAAAAAACCATAGGTTATAGACCATATATAGTTAGGAATTAGCATTTACAAAACCTTGAATATTCACTGAAAAAAACATAGGTTATAGACCATATATAGTTAGGAATTCGCATTTACAAAACCTTATTTTACTCACACAAAACCATTGAAATTCCATATATAGTTAGTTGCACTAACTATATATCGCGCACCCGCAATCCACTGCTGATGATGTCACATATTACATCATTCATGACATGGTCTGTGACATCACTGATGACATCACTGATGACATCTCAAATGACATCACTGATGACATCTCAAATGACATCACTGATGACATCACTGATGACATCTCATTTGACATTACTGATCACATCGCTGATGATATCATGCATGTGATAATACGATGAACCTCTTCAGACTCTAATATAACCTTAGATACAATCAGTGTAAACAGACACTCACAGACTGTCACTCATCCATGGAGTTACTCACACACCTAGTCAGTCATGCAAAGAATCAATCACACCTCCATTTCCTCAACTATACAGTTATACAAACTTTACTTATTCAAACATATACTAACACATATTTACTCTCTTATACAATCCCTGATACAAGTTCACAATGATCCATACAGCCACTCACACATTCACTGGCTCTTATGCACAGTTATTTATATATGTCAACTCTCACATGTACTGTGTTTTACATATGTACTTACTTTGACATGTAGCACTGAGATATCCATTCACTCACCAATACACTCATGCACACAGTCAACCGCCCATACAGCTGTTTCCACATGCATTTTTGAAACCATACATCTAGTGAATCAACTGCTCACACATCTATGCACAGAGTCATACACCTCCCAGCCACCCACACACACACTCAGTCTCCCATACAAATACTTGGGCAACCAATCAATAACCCATATAGTTACTCATATAGCTACTTATCAACACATGCAACAGTTTACAGAACAACAGACATAATGATGCACAAATTAAGACAGTTTAGTCACTAACCCATGCACTCAGTGAGACACATTTAATCACTCACTCATACAGTCAGTCATGCACCTACTAAATCCTTCATCCAGACACTTATACATCCACTCATTCTTCAATATGTAAGACATATTTTAACTTTACAGAAACATACAGTCACTGGATGTTGTCATCAGTGATGTCATCAGTGATGTCATTTGAGATGTCATCAGTGATGTCATCAGTGATGTCACTGACCATGTCATGAATGATGTAATATGTGACATCATCAGCAGTGGATTGCGGGTGCGCGATATATAGTTAGTGCAACTAACTATATATGGAATTTCAATGGTTTTGTGTGAGTAAAATAAGGTTTTGTAAATGCGAATTCCTAACTATATATGGTCATTAACCTATGGTTTTTTCAGGGAATTTATATATATATACATATATATATATATATATATATATATATATATATATATATATATATATATATATATATTCAGTGAAAAAACCATAGGTTTCACACCAGTTATAGTTAGGAATTAGCATTTAAAAAACCTATTAAATTCACTAAAAAAAACGTAGGTTTCACACCAGTTATAGTTAGCTGGAAATTTTACTCGCATAAAACCATTGAAATTCACACGTTATAGTTAGTTGGACTCACTATAACTTGCGCGTGCAATGCACTGCTGATGACGTCACATATTACATCACTCATGACATGGTCAGTGACATCACTCATGACATCACTGATGACACGTGTAGCGTAAGCGCGTCGAGTCATGTGACCTGAAAATAACACTTTTCATTGGTTCACAACACTTTTGGTTTCCAAATGATGAAAGCCCTGCTCATGTTACTTGAAATTAACACTTTTCATTGGTCCAGAACAGTTTTGTTTTCCAAATGATGAAAGCCCCCACCTTTTTTCCTTATTCTGACTTTGTCGTTTGACTTAGGAAGACCTGTTTGGAGACCTGTCTCTAATCTTTTCTACGTTAAAATGGCAACAATAGCAGCAGCAGCTGGAGCATCTGCGCCACCACCACCACCACCATCAAAAAGACCACCAGAAGATCACATTGGTGGTCAAGAAGAAGAGAAGGAGGATGATGAAGAGGAGGGACAGACAAGGCATTTCCTGCCTGAAGTTAATCAGCCCTACAAACCAAAAGAGCACTTCGTATGGCAGTTCTACAAAATCCCAAGGGGTTTCAAAAAAGTCAACACTGCGAAGGTAACTTGTCTGATTTGTGATGCTGAGCTGTCCAGGAGGAACTCTAACAAAAAATATTTCTTCGGGATTCATACCATGATTTGGCACATGATCCGTTGGCACCCAATCAAATATTCTGCTGCAGAGGTAAGGGACCTCTGCAGTAAGCTACCCCCATCAACATCTAGACCCTCAACATCGAAAGAACCAACTCCATTGGGTTCAGAGGCAACAGAGACAATGCCTATCATACAACCAAAATTTAACAATTTTAAAATCATGTGCAAATATTGTGGAAAGTTAATTTGCTATGGTGAGCAAAGTATAAAACTTATCATCTGTGCTGGGGATAACCATAAGTGCCTGAAAAATCCCTAATTTTTTCTGTTTTTTTTGTTGCTCCAGTTGAGCTATTTACAATTCCCTGTTTTTTGTTTCTCCCCATAAAAAATACAAAACAAATATAAAACTGTTCAGAAAACCCCAAAAATGTAAAAAATGTTCAAAAAACAATAAAAAAATATAAAACAACAAAAAGAAGAAAAAAAACCTGTTCTTTTTAGAACTACCTCCAATTAAAAAAAAAGACTAAATTTTTTATAAACTCTGTCATTCTTTTTTTCCCAAGGTACGCTCCGCGGTGTGCGTAACGGGCGCTCCCCCGCGCAAATTGAAAAAAAAATTATTATTTTTTTTGCCCCGCGGGGCCCTTTTATGGCCCCCACATCAATCCTAGGGGGTCAGTGGGGGTCTACCCTGCCCCCTTTTGGTCATTTCCCCCTTTGTTTTTGCCACCTCTTGTGTCTCGATCCTACCGAGACACAAGATGGCGGCCGATCCGGACTGTTTGGAATGTTTACAGACAGCCAAGAGCCAATCAGCTTTCCGCGTAAGAACTTGCGTTGCGCATGGTACGCTCCCCGGTGCGCGTACCGGGGCGCGCTTACAGATATATATATTTTTTGAACCTAAATTACTCAAAATCCTCTGGAGCACATTTCTTGAGACCTAGCAAAGGCACATCGGACTACCAGTCCCTACAATTTTGCCAAGTTTGGTGAAAATCCATTCAGCTGTACGGGCTAAAAGTGAGTCCAACCGCCCTATGGAAATTAACATGGGGAAAACACGTTTTGGAACCCCCTTTTATCTCGGCCCCTGCTTGACGAATCCCCCCCACATTTTCAGGGAAGGAGCAGAGTGGAGCGGGCCATCTTCTTTGAGAAATTCGCGAAGATTCGTCCACCGGCGCCAAAGTTATTCCCAATAGAATGTTGCGGATTTCCTATGGAAAGTAGATCCTAACTATAACTACCTACTGGCTATCGCCAGTAGGTAATATATATATAGATATATATATATATATATATATAAATATATATATATATATATATATACATAGTTATAGTTAGGACCTATTTTTCATTGGAAATCCTCAACATTCTATTCCCAATAACTTTGGCGGCGGTTGACGAATCTTCATGAAATTTTCAAAACTTTTGGCAAGAGCCGGTCCGCTTCTATCTTGAAAGTCTCAGGGTGATTCGTCAAGCGGGGGCCGAGAAAAAAGGAGGTCAATGCAGTGTTTTCCCTATGCAATTTTCCATAGGAACCGTTCATCGCGACTACAGCCCGAACTGCAAAACGAAATTACACCAAATTTTGCAAAGAGGTAGTCCTTAGTTCAGACTTGTGCCTTTTGCTTAAATGGTGTAAATCCGTTCAATAGTTCCTGAGAAAAATCACATTTAAAAGTACATATATATGTATGGCCAAGCTTGATCCACACACTCTAAGCGCACCCTGCCTAGCACGAGCTGTATTCTATTTGGCTGTCAACACTCCAAAGCAGGAAGTGTTGTCAGCCATCTTGTGCCTTTTTTAAAAAAATTGGCCACGGATCCTGCCGATCAAAAAAAAATGAAGCCCTGCCTTCCACGCTTCAAGGCTAATTAGCCCCTGGGGGGCCAAATCCCTGGGGCATGATGAAAAAAAGTGTGGGGGGCCAATCCCCCACATATTGCCCCAGGGACTGGTACCCCCGGGCTTTAACATAATATATGCGGGGCACACGGCCCCCGCAGCCCCGTAGACCGCCACCCCAGGGGCTTAATAGTATAATTTGTGGGGGGCCTCTAAGGCCCCCTTAAGCCCTGGGAACCACCACCCCCAGGGCTCAATATAAATGACATTGCTGGGGGGCACACTGCCCCCTGCAGCCCCGGGGACCGCCGCCCCAGGGGCGTCTTTTTTATTTAATTTTTTAAAAAAGCTGTTGGGGGTCTTGAAACCCTTACACGCCCTGGGGACTGCCACATCCCTGGGCTCTAAATATGTAAATTGGGGGGGTCCGTGATGGACCCCCAGCCACGGGGACCACCAACCCTCAAGGCTTTGAATAAGGTGGGAGGGAGGCCATGCGGGCCCCCTCTTGGAGCCCTCGAGGGTCCTGGGGACCACCACCCCCAGGGCTGTCTCCAGCAGTGTCCCGGGGTGCCCATCCCCAGGACACTGTAGTTTGCTATGGCAGGGTGGGAGACTCGCAGCTCACACCCTGTCATAGCAAACTGCTTTGCTATTTGGAAGAGAGAGCAGGGAAACCATCTCACTCTTCCAAATAGCAAAGCAGATTGCTTTTCCACATGGGGAGCGACATGTTAGCTGCTCCCTGTGTGGTTAAGCAATGCCGGCTTCCGCAGGAGGCAGGGAGACGGCGAGACTGTGGGGGGGTTGTGACCCCCCATGGTTCCTAACGGAGAGGGCCAGCCTTGAGGGATGGGGTCCCCGGGGCTATTAGTGGCTCAGGAGGGGGGCCACGCGGCCCCCTCAGATAATAAACTATAAAAAAACAAAGGCTGGCCCTGGGAGATGGGGTCCCACGGCCATAAGAAGGGGGCAAGGCAGCCCTCCTCCTAAAATATAACATAAAAAAGCCTTGCCCTGGGGGATGGGATCCCGGGGCTGATTAAGGCCTCGGGAGGGGGGGCCATGCGACCCCTTCCCAAACTTTTAATTTAAAAAACTAAAATTAGGGGGCAGGCTCTGGGGAATGGGGTCCCCAGGGCCCAAGAATGAGAGGCCACACCCCCTCCTTGCTGCACTCAGCAAATGTGACCCCCTTGGCGCAATTGCAGATGGGGAACAAATTCCCCTTGAATACTGGGGGTCGCTTGGGGCCAACCAGCCCACCAGGCACCTCCAGTATGCACCAGGGGGCTGCATTGCAGAGAGGTATTCAGAGGCCATGCCCCTTTTTACACCTCTCTGCAATGCAGCTCTGTGACGCTTAGTGGAGGTAGCTGGTGGGCTAATTGCACTACAGGGACCCTCAGTATTCAAAGGGAGTTAATCCCCCAACTTAAAACATGCCACAGGGCGTGTTTGCACTGTGGTGAAGGGAGGAGACAGGCCCTGAGTTCATATGTGTGCAAACACACCCTGTGGCACGGTTTAAGTTGGGGGATTAATTCCTTGTTGATCCTGAGGGTCCCGGAGGGCTAACTAGCCCAACAGGTACCTCCAGTAAGCACCACAGAGCTACATTGCTGAGTGTTGTAAAAAGGGGTTTTGCCTCTGAACACCTCTCTGCAACGCAGCCCCCTGGCACATACTGGAGGTACCCGGTGGGCTAGTTGGCCCCCAGGGACCCACAGGATTGAGGAGAAATTAATTATCTAACTTAAAACGCACCACGGGGCGTGTTTGCAGACATGTCACCTCAGGCCACACCCTCTTCATTCACCACTGTGCAAACGCGCCTGTGGCGAATTCTAAGTTGGGGAATTAATTCTCTTTCAATACTAAGGGTCCCTGAGGGCCAAATAGCCCCACAGGTATCTCCAGTAGGAGCCATGGATCTGCATTGCAGACAGGTGTTCAGAGGCCACGCCCCTTTTTACACCTCTATGCAACGCAGCTCTGTGGTGCTTGTTGGAGGTCACTAGTGGGCTAGTTTGACCTTAGTGACCCTTAGGATTGAAGGGGGCTTAATCACTCAACTTAGAACGGCTACAGGGCGCGTTTACACAGTGGTGAAGGGACGGGGCAGGGCCTGACGTGATGTGCTCAAAAACGCCTTGTGGCACATTTTAAGTTGGGGAAAAAATTCCATTTAAAAACTGAGGTACCATGAGGGCCGAGTAGCCCACCAGGTGCTTCCAGGAAGCGCCACTGCGCTGCGTTGCAGAGAGGTGGTGCAGGCCGTGCCCCTTTTACATCTCTCTGCTACACAGCTCTGTGGCGCTTACTGGATGTACTACGAATTTGAATTTACTCACCTGTTTTCAGGAGAAACCTCAGTGCTGCATCTTTGAGCCCAGTACTGATCCTGAAAAGTAATTCTAAACATACTTACCAGTAACTTGAATTTCCTTCCACAGGCTAACATTGACTGGTTTCACTTGGAAATTCTTCTAAGTGTGGAGTTTTGGAACTTTAAAATATTCACCTAAAATCATCCCAACAACGAATTCCGATTCACTCAGCTGTTATCAGGAGAGAACCCAGTGCTGCATCTTTTAGCCCAGCACTGACCCTGAAGAGTAATTCTAACCGTACTTATCAGTAACTTGTATTTCCTTCCATAGGAATCCATTGTCTGATTTTCACCAGAAAAGTTTCTAAGTGTCTATTTTCACAAACTACAAATATTCCTAAAAATTCGCCTGTATGAAGTAAACACATTCTTTCAACTGTTTACAGGAGATGCACCAGTGCTGGATCCAGGATCCACCACGGAGTAAAAAAAAGTAACAATAACACTACTTACCTGCTAAGTGAATCTCCTTCCAAAGGGTACCATTGACTGGTTTCACTTGGAAATTCGTCTAAGTGTGGAGTTTTGGAACTTTAAAATATTCCTGTAAAATCAGCAGAACTATAAATTCTGATTTACTCACCTGTTATCAAGAGAGACCTCAGTGCTGCATCTTTGAGCCCAGTACTGATCCTGAAAAGTAATTCTAACCGTACTTGCCAGTAACTTCAATTTTTTTCCATAGGTTATCATTGCCAGCTTTTTGTTGAAAAAGTTTGTTGATTTTTTAAACTTACAAATATTCCACTAAAATCAGCTGAACTACGAATTCCAATTTACTCACCTGTTATCAGGAGAGACCTCAGTGCTGCATCTTTGAACCCAGTACTGATTCTGAAAAGTAATTCTAACCATACTTACAGTAACTTGAATTTCCTTCTATAGGCTAACATTGACTGGTTTCACTTGGAAATTTTTCTAAGTGTGGAGATTTGGAACTTTAAAAAATTCCTCAAAAATCAGTCGAACTACAAATTCTGATTTACACACCTGCTATCAGGAGAGATCTCAGTGCTGCATCTTTCAGCCCACGACTGATCCTAAAAAGTAATTCTAATCATAGTTACAGTAACTTGAATTTCCTTCCATAGGCTAACATTGACTGGTTTCACTTGGAATTTTTTTTAAGTGTGGAGTTTTGGAACTTTAAATGATTCCTCTAAAATCAGCAGAACAACGAATTCCCATTTACTCACCTGTTATCAGGAGAGACCGCAGTGCTGCATCTTTCAGCCCACTACTGATCCTAAAAAGTAATTCTAATCGTAGTTACAGTAACATGAATTTCCTTCCATAAGCTAATATTGACTGGTTTCACTTGGAAAAATTTTTAAGTGTGGAGTTTTGGAACTTTAAAAAATTCCTCTAAAATCAGCCGAACAAGGAATTCCGATTTACTCACCTGTTATCAGGAGAGACCTCAGTGCTGCTTCTGTAAGCTCACTACTATTCCTGAAATGTAAATTTAACTGTACTTACCAGTAATTTGAATTTCCTTCCATAGGATATCATTGCCTGCTATATCAAATATATATAAATTAAACAAATATTAAATTAAAAAAATAAATATTACAAATTCAATATTTAAAAAAAACATTTTTTCAATTTATATTAAAAATATGTAATGTAATTAAAAAAATAAAATATCTAAATATAAATACCTTAAAACAACGTAGTAAATTAATATAAAAAATATAACAATTAATACATGTAAAAATTATCATTTACAAAACCTTTGAAATTCACTGAAAAAAACATAGGTTTCAGCCATGTTATACTTAGGAATTAGCCTTTAAAAAACCTTTGAAATTCACTGAAAAAACCATAGGTTTCACACATGTTATAGTTAGCTGGGCATTTCACTCATACAAAACCATTGAAATTCCCCTGTTATAATTAGTTCAGCTAACTATAACTTGCTCGCCCGCAATGTACTGCTGATGACGTCACATATTACATCACTCATGACTTGGTCAGTGAAATCACTCATGACATCACTGATGACATCTCAAATGACATCACTGATGACATCATCCTTGTGAAAGAGTGGCAAACCTCCTCTCAACTTAATATAACCTTTGATACACACATTCAAAAATAAAAACTACCATTTTTTTTAAAAAGGGAGATACCAACACCAGTTACAACAACCTATTAGGTAATTCCAACATCTACATACAAATCCACTCATTCACCAACAGTTCTATATAGTCACTCATACATGTACTCACTCATCATATGTACTCATACACCTATACATCCTGTTACACACCAATACTCATCCATAGAGTTACTCACACACATACTCACACGTGAAAATATCAAACATCATTTTACTTGCATATACAGCTATACACACAGCACTACACTTACTTCTACAGAAACGTACACATACTTACTCTCTTAAACAATCACGTATAGAAACACATACTTATTTATACAGGAACTCTTCCAATCTCTCACTCTCCCATATGCTCACTTATGTACATCAATACTCACATCATATACTAGTTTAAAACATATGTAGTTAGTCATAAAGACACTATTGACACAGTCATTCACTCACTAACACACCCATACACACACTCATTCACAAATACAGTCCTTCACACATGCTGTCTTCAAAACACATACAAACAGTGAGCCACTCATACATGCATCTATACGTTAAGTAATATCCCCAACCAAACTATATAGACACTCATACTGATACTCAAAAAACAAAGTAATAACCCATAAACACAGTCATGTAGCTACTCACCAACCCATGCAGCGACCTATACACAAAATGAGACACTGATACAGATATTTAAATATTTAAACATTACTCGCTAATACATGTAGTCTCTAAGATACACTTAATAAGTCAGTTATACAATCAATTTTACAAAAAAACATCCATTTACACACTTATTTACTCATTTATTCTTCCATCGACCTTTAGATATACATATATTAAAAATATTTATTTTTTCAGAAAGACACACAGTCACTGGATGATGTCATCAGTGATGTCATCAGTGATGTCATTTGAGATGTCATCAATGATGTCATGAGTGATGTCACTGACCATGTCATGAGTGATGTAATATGTGACGTCATCAGCAGTGCATTGCGGGCGCGCGAGTTATAGTTAGCTGAACTAACTATAACGGGAGATTTTCAATGGTTTTGTATGAGTGAAATGCCCAGCTAACTATAACATGTGTGAAACCTATGGTTTTTCTGTGAATTTCTAAGGTTGTCTAAATGCTAATTCTTAACAATAATGTGCCTGAAACCTATGTTTTTTTCAGTGAATATGTATATATATATATATATATATATATATATATATATATATATATATATATATATTCACTGAAAAAACCATAGGTTATAGACCATATATAGTTAGGAATTCGCATTTACAAAACCTTATTTTACTCACACAAAACCATTGAAATTCCATATATAGTTAGTTGCACTAACTATATATCGCGCACCCGCAATCCACTGCTGATGATGTCACATATTACATCATTCATGCCATGGTCAGTGACATCACTGATGACATCACTGATGACATCTCAAATGACATCACTGATGACATCACTGATGACAACATCCAGTGACTGTATGTTTCTGTAAAGTTAAAATATGTCTTACATATTGAAGAATGAGTGGATGTATAAGTGTCTGGATGAAGGATTTAGTAGGTGCATGACTGACTGTATGAGTGAGTGATTAAATGTGTCTCACTGAGTGCATGGGTTAGTGACTAAACTGTCTTAATTTGTGCATCATTATGTCTGTTGTTCTGTAAACTGTTGCATGTGTTGATAAGTAGCTATATGAGTAACTATATGGGTTATTGATTGGTTGCCCAAGTATTTGTATGGGAGACTGAGTGTGTGTGTGGGTGGCTGGGAGGTGTATGACTCTGTGCATAGATGTGTGAGCAGTTGATTCACTAGATGTATGGTTTCAAAAGTGCATGTGGAAACAGCTGTATGGGCGGTTGACTGTGTGCATGAGTGTATTGGTGAGTGAATGGATATCTCAGTGCTACATGTCAAAGTAAGTACATATGTAAAACACAGTACATGTGAGAGTTGACATATATAAATAACTGTGCATAAGAGCCAGTGAATGTGTGAGTGGCTGTATGGATCATTGTGAACTTGTATCAGGGATTGTATAAGAGAGTAAATATGTGTTAGTATATGTTTGAATACGTAAAGTTTGTATAACTGTATAGTTGAGGAAATGGAGGTGTGATTGATTCTTTGCATGACTGACTAGGTGTGTGAGTAACTCCATGGATGAGTGACAGTCTGTGAGTGTCTGTTTACACTGATTGTATCTAAGGTTATATTAGAGTCTGAAGAGGTTCATCGTATTATCACATGCATGATATCATCAGCGATGTGATCAGTAATGTCAAATGAGATGTCATCAGTGATGTCATCAGTGATGTCATTTGAGATGTCATCAGTGATGTCATTTGAGATGTCATCAGTGATGTCATCAGTGATGTCACTGACCATGTCATGAATGATGTAATATGTGACATCATCAGCAGTGGATTGCGGGTGCGCGATATATAGTTAGTGCAACTAACTATATATGGAATTTCAATGGTTTTGTGTGAGTAAAATAAGGTTTTGTAAATGCGAATTCCTAACTATATATGGTCTATAACCTATGGTTTTTTCAGTGAATTTTCAAGGTTTTGTAAATGCTAATTCCTAACTATATATGGTCTATAACCTATGGTTTTTTCAGTGAATTTTCAAGGTTTTGTAAATGCTAATTCCTAACTATATATGGTCTATAGCCTATGGTTTTTTCAGTGAATATATATATATATATATACATACATATATAAACATATATCATCTGTATATCTATATAAATACAAACATAAATGCATGCATACATATACTTATATGCATACAGATGCATGTTATTTACATGAAAGTTGAAAAAACACTAATAAAAGCAAAGCTAAAAAGCCACCTCATTACAAACAGAATGGCTTTAATTTAAACGAGGGCGAGATCTATTGCATTTTCAATGCTTGTTTACTTTGGTTCCATCAAGAAGGCATTCAGATGTGTCACACATTTGCCATAAATTCTGAATGTTAGCACTCTAGTTGCACATTAGATCACTGTAGTAAAGCTACTGCTCACCAGGGACGTCTGCTGCTGGCATTCAAAGTGCATGTTTCAGTCTGCATGTCAGAATTTTTTTAATGAAATAGAAGAGGATTTGAGAAGTCACTCAAAATGATCCCTAATTTTTCTTTCTGAAGCACTAATCATACTTTCTATGGCAAAATTAACCCCCTCATGTTGTTCCTTTTTATATTGAGTGTTTTCAGACTTACCACTTCATTTCAATCAAGATGGCTTCTGGTGTGCCATACTTTTGTCATAAGTAAGACTGTTAGCGCTCTAGTTGTTCTTTAGAACACTCTGGGACATTCTGTCATTGGGCATACTTGGGGTACATCTGGGTGATATTTGGGCTACATTTAGGCTCTTTTGTCTCTGGTGGCCATCTTGGGAGACTGTATGTCAGTGTCAGAAGCAGTACCTGAAATATCCAGATCTCCGTGGGAGCGAGCGGCTATCTTCGACGATGCTAATTTCCAAATTCCCAAACACCCCTGCACCCGGATTGCTCCAAGCCCAGGAATGGAAGGGAAAGGAGAAGTGGATAACAAACAACAAAGAGAGTCTTCCACACTGGTGTCTTCGTAACTACCTCTGGAAGGAGTGGCTGGGGAACACCTGCAACAGGGAGCAGAACATTACTAACATTCTAGTAATACATGGGCGACACACTCTCACACCCTCAACTCTCCTCTATCATACCTGGTTATCGTGTGGAGTTAGCTTCTCTCTTACTGAGTCCCAATAAGTTCATATGAGGGTTGGAGACTCTTGTTGCTTGTGTAGAGTTGTAGAAATGATGATGCGAAGAATAGAGGTGGTAGACAACAGTATTACCATATGCATATAATATATACTCTCATTTACTTGTTGAACCACAGAAGCGGATTGAAACTCTCAAAAGTCTTTGTCACAAAACTCGGAGGGAGCCTGGGCCTGGGTCGAGATGGTTCTGCACAAGGTTCAGGTTTCTTACTGACTGGAATGCTCTAAGCAGATGAATGGACCACCAGGCACTAGGCAAGGATAGCACCAACAAGTCTGGAAGAATGAAATGTTCTTACCGCAATTCTGAGTATATGCGGGAAGGTGCTTGCCCACCGGAACGAAACTCTGACGAGGAGCGCTGACTGAATGAGTCCGCACAGCCGGACACTGGCCGCGGCAATGAGGGGGCTTACAGTCCGGAATGCAGGAATCCAACGGGAACGGAACGTAAACACGCTCCAAGGATTTCCGGAACTAAGTCTCTGTGAATGCTGACTGGAAAAGGGGAAAACTATGAAAGAACGCGGTGAATTGACAGGAACCAAACTCAGGGCGTCTAACTGCTGGAAAGGGACAGTTGAAGTGCGCCACATAGAACGTGCGGGATTAGGAAATGGCGGACTGCTAAAAAAGGCTAGAACGCTAACCGCATCGAAAATGGTGGCACAAGCCGGAGGCGTACTATACCTCCGTCCGACAGTGGTCATGAGCTAATTTCTGCAGGGAACCCCAAAGTGGAAACCGCCACCAGACAGGAAATCTTCCCCTTGCTGCAGGGACTGACAGAGGTCTCTTAATGGGGGTCGGCATAGTCCTGACAGTACCCCCCACCAAAGCCCCCTCCCTGGGTTTTTGGGGATGAACCTTGTGGAATTCGTTGACCAGTCTTGGGGCATGAACATTACTGCTGGGTTCCCATGACCTTTCCTCGGGGCCATAACCCTTCCAGTCCACGAGGTAAAAGATCTTCCCTCTCTTGAGTTTGGAGTCTAGGATTCTTTTAACCTCGAATTCTTCTGAACTCTGAACTTGAACTGGAGCGGGTGGTAGGACACGCCTGAAGTTTGGTGGGTTTCTTTTAATCAATGACACATGAAACGTTGGATGGATCTTCAATGACTTGGGAAGAGCCACCCTCACACTCACAGGATTAATCATTCGAACCACAGGGTAGGGACCTACAAACCTAGGTTGGAACTTTCGATTTCCTCTCAACCGCATATGTCGAGTGGAAATCCACACCTTTTCTCCAGATTCATACATGGGACTCTCTTTTCTTTTCTTGTCTGCCTGTACTTTGTAAGCATCCTTGGCTTTCTGGAGATTGGAAGAGGCTACCTGATAGGATTTCTGTAACTCTTGTATCACCTCTTCCGCTGCTGGGACCTCAACGTCTACCCGACCCACTAGCATATTGGGATGCCGACCTGAGTTCAGGTAAAAGGGAGAAAATCCAGTAGACGAATGGACTGCATTGTTGTACGCGAACTCCGCCGTACTCAACAATGAGGGCCATTCTCCTTCCTGATCCATCAAATATAATCGGAGATATTGTTCTAAGTCCTGATTAACACGCTCGGTCTGTCCATCCGTTTCTGGGTGGAAACTGGTGGACAAACGAGAGTCGACTCCTAGACCCTTTAGGAAAGCCTTCCAAAATCGAGAGACAAACTGAGGTTCTCGGTCGGAAATAACCACCTTTGGAACCCCATGCAATTTTACTATGTGTTCTACAAACAGGGTAGCTAACTGAGATGCTGTGGGGAGGGACCTCAAGGGGACAAAGTGGCTCATCTTGGTAAACATATCCACCACCACCCAAATGACTGAATACCCCTGGCTGGAAGGCAGGTCTACTATGAAGTCCATAGAGACTGAATGCCAGGGAGACGGTGCTATAGGCAACGGCATTAAAAGGCCCTGTGGGGACTGCCTCATACTCTTGCCCTTAACACAAGGCTCACAAGTGGCGATGTACTGCCTCACCTGAGCGTCCATGCCTGGCCAAATGAAGGTTCTCTTGATTAAGTCCAAGGTCTTCTTAGCTCCTCTGTGGCCTGCTAATGGGTGGTCGTGAAAATGCTGAATGACTTCATTTTGCAATTTCTCACTGGGAACAAACATCTTTTCCTGCCAGAAGGGTTTTTTATTCCTCACACTGCGATCTGGACCGCCTGATTCCCAATCAGAAAATTCGGCCTTGGCAAACTCTTCCTTAATTCGGGTCTCCAAATCGTCTTCTACAGCTATGGCCACTATCTTTTCCTCAGGAATGATAAATCCTTCCATGTTGGTTTTGGTTTCCTCTCCCATACTCAAACGTGAAAGAGCATCCGCCTTTCCATTGGAGGATCCGGGCTTGTACGTGAGGACAAAATCATAATCTGCAAAGAAGAGCGACCAACGCAATTGCCTGGGGGTGAGCGTGCGAGCTGACTTGAGAAACTGTAAATTTCGATGATCCGTGAAGACGGTGACTACATGTTTCGCTCCCAACAAATAGTGTCTCCAAACCTTGAATGCCTCCTTGACGGCCAAAAGCTCCTTATCAGCGATGGAGTAGTTTATCTCCGCAGGAGTAAGTTTGCGAGAATGGTATGCCACTGGATGGAGTTGGCCAGTGTTCTTCTGGCGCTGTGACAGGATTCCTCCGATGGCCAAATTGGATGCGTCAGCTTCAATAAAAAAGGGCTCACTCAAATTAGGGTGTTGTAGCACTGGGGCTGTCACGAAGGCTTCTTTTAATTGCTGGCCTCCTCCGATTCACGCTCCCAGACGAATCGTACATTTTTCTTTAGCAGTCTAGTAATTGGGCTCACCTTCTCTGAGAAGTTCAGGATGAAGCGTCTATAAAAATTGGCGAATCCCAGGAAACTTTGGATCTCCTTCACAGATCTGGGCGCCAGCCATGACTTAATTGCCTGCAACTTAGAGTCATCCATGGATACTCCTTCCGGAGACAAAACAGAGCCCAAAAATTCCACTCGGAAAGAGTGAAAGACACATTTCTCCAGTTTGACAAACAGATGGTTCTCCAGCAGGCGTTTCAAGATGGCTCGTACATGATGAACTTGTTCCTCTAAACTGTTGGAATAAATAAGGATGTCATCGATGTAGACCACTGCAAAACGGTCCAGGCACTCTCGAAGCACGTCATTTACAAAATGCTGGAAAGCAGCGGGGGCGTTACAGAGCCCAAAGGGCATCACTTGGTATTCATACAAACCAAACCTGGTTCGAAAGGCAGTTTTCCACTCCTCTCCTTCGGCCATGCGCACCAAATGATAGGCCCCTCGTAAATCCAATTTTGTGTACACACACGCATTCTTGACCTGATCTAGGAGTTCCGAAATGAGGGGCAGAGGATAACGGTTCTTCTTGGTGGCCAAGTTCAAGGCCCGATAATCAATGCAAGTTCTCAAAGTCCCATCCTTCTTGGGAATGAAGAAGAGGGGCGAGGAAACTGGAGACTGAGAGGGGCGGATGAACCCATTGGCTAGATTTTGTTCAATATAGTCCTTCAAATGGAGGTTCTCCGGTTCCGACAGTGCGTAGATTCTACTGCATGGTAAAGACACCCCAGGTTCCAATTCTATCCGACAGTCATATTCTCGATGAGGTGGCAATTTCTTAGCTTCCTTTTCATTGAATACCTCTTTCAGGTCCTGATATTCTTCTGGAATCTCTGGGGCCTCCAAAGCACACACCATTTGAACCTGATTGGCCAGGTTTTGTGACAACGTGGAACTTGGGCTCTCTGGAGTCGACTGGAAACAATGCTCTAAACAAAATTCGGAATTCATCTTTACAGAACGCCGTGACCAATCGATCTGCGGGTTATGCTCGGTGAGCCAGGGCAACCCCAGTATGAGTTGGAACTGAGGGGCATCTATGAGGTTAAATCGAATGAAGCTTCGATGCTCACCGGGTCCCACCACCGTCATCAATTCAGTATCAAAAGCAATTGGTCCCGACGACAACTGGGTGCCATCCACTGCTCGCACTGGTTCCGGTCTGGACTTCTTTTCGAACTGTATTCCAATAGTTTTAGCAAACTGGATGTCGCAGAAGTTCCCGGTAGCCCCCGAATCAACCATCACCGAAACTTCCTCCTTCTGAGTTTTTCCAAACTCTATCTTACACAGCAGATTCAGATGCGGGGCTGCGGATTGCAGGGTATTAGCTAAAAGTTGTGGCTTGGGAGTTGGCTCTTCACTCGCTCCCACCAGTGCAACTCCGTCTACTGGTGGAGCCGATCTTTTACCCACGTGCTTGCCTTTGATCTCTTCGGACATTCCTTGACAAAATGGCCCGACTGCCCACAATACATACACAATCGACCTTGTCATCTCTTTTCTCGTTCCTCCTGCGTAAGAGGGCCTCGAATAGTTCCCACCTGCATCGGCTCTTCCTGATTTTGGCTTTCCGGGTTTTTTGCGACCTCCGGTCGAGACCGATCAAATCGTGGCGGAAGAGTGCGGACATCCTTTCGGCGTTCACTTCGCCTTTCTGCAAGCCACTGATCAATCTGCAATACTAGATCTATGAGTTCTGACACATCTGTGGGTCGTTTGGGAATCTGCGCCAAGCCGTCCTTCAACTCATCTTTGAGGCCTCGGTAGAAAATGGCCGCCCGCTTAGCCTCGGGCCAACTCGTTTCAACGATCAATTTATTGAATTGTGCCAAATAAGCCACCAAATCTCGATTCCCTTGCTTCAATTCTAATAGTTCATTGTCGGTGGTCTGTGAGACATTTCTTCGATCGAAAATGCGCAGAAACTCAGCTTTGAATTCTTCAAATTTATACAACACTGGATCGTTGCTTGCCACCAAAGGCAAAGACCACGCTGCAGCATCTCCGCTCAGGTAGGACAGCACAAAAGCCACTTTAGACTGATCCTCTTTAAACAGAATGGGCTTACAAAGGAAATGCAACGAACACTGGGTCAGGAAGATTTGGGCCTTGTGGGGATCTCCCTGAAACCTCTCGGGTGGAGCCAACGGAATGGTAGGGGACATTGCGTGCACCACCTGTGTGGTAAACTCCGTAAAGGAGGATGAGGAGGGAGCGGAACCAAAGGCAGATGATTTGATACTATCAAAATTGGGGCGCGGGCTCTCTGCTAGCTCATCTAATCTCTGACGTAAATAACTAGCCTCCTGGTTAGATTTCCTAACTTCCTCCCTCGTCTCACTCAACTGTTTCTGTAGTCCCTCTAACACGGAAGCCAAGGCTTTGACATCCAATCCCTCGGCCATCTCGCCCAGACGGAAGATAATTGAGGCACTTCAATCTGTCAGAAGCAGTACCTGAAATATCCAGATCTCCGTGGGAGCGAGCGGCTATCTTCGACGATGCTAATTTCCAAATTCCCAAACACCCCTGCACCCGGATTGCTCCAAGCCCAGGAATGGAAGGGAAAGGGGAAGTGGATAACAAACAACAAAGAGAGTCTTCCACACTGGTGTCTTCGTAACTACCTCTGGAAGGAGTGGCTGGGGAACACCTGCAACAGGGAGCAGAACATTACTAACATTCTAGTAATACATGGGCGACACACTCTCACACCCTCAACTCACCTCTATCATACCTGGTTATCGTGTGGAGTTAGCTTCTCTCTTACTGAGTCCCAATAAGTTCATATGAGGGTTGGAGACTCTTGTTGCTTGTGTAGAGTTGTAGAAATGATGATGCGAAGAATAGAGGTGGTAGACAACAGTATTACCATATGCATATAATATATACTCTCATTTACTTGTTGAACCACAGAAGCGGATTGAAACTCTCAAAAGTCTTTATCACAAAACTCGGAGGGAGCCTGGGCCTGGGTCGAGATGGTTCTGCACAAGGTTCAGGTTTCTTACTGACTGGAATGCTCTAAGCAGATGAATGGACCACCAGGCACTAGGCAAGGATAGCACCAACAAGTCTGGAAGAATGAAATGTTCTTACCGCAATTCTGAGTATATGCGGGAAGGTGCTTGCTTACCGGAACGAAACTCTGACGAGGAGCGCTGACTGAATGAGTCCTCACAGCCGGACACTGGCCACGGCAATGAGCGGGCTTACAGTCCGGAATGCAGGAATCCAACGGGAACGGAACGTAAACACGCTCCAAGGATTTCCGGAACTAAGTCTCTGTGAATGCTGACTGGAAAAGGGGAAAACTATGAAAGAACGCGGTGAATTGACAGGAGCCAAACTCAGGGCGTCTAACTGCTGGAAAGGGACAGTTGAAGTGCGCCACATAGAACGTGCGGGATTAGGAAATGGCGGACTGCTAAAAAAGGCTAGAACGCTAACCGCATCGAAAATGGTGGCACAAGCCGGAGGCGTACTACACCTCCGTCCGACAGTGGTCATGAGCTAATTTCTGCAGGGAACCCCAAAGTGGAAACAGCCGCCAGACAGGAAATCTTCCCCTTGCTGCAGGGACTGACAGAGGTCTCTTAATGGGGGTCGGCAAAGTCCTGACAGTCAGAATTTGTTAATGAAATTGAAGAGGGTTTGAGAAGTCACTCAAAATGTGCCCTAATTTTTCTTTCTGCAGCACTAATCATAATTCATATGGCAAAATATACCCCCTCATTTTGTTCCTTTTTAAATTAAATGTTTTAAGAGTTACCACTTTATTCCAATCAAGATGGCTTCAGGTGTGCCATACCTTTGTAATAAGTAGGACTGTTAGCGCTCTAGTTGTTCTTTAGAACACTCTGGGACATTCTGTCATTGGGCTATACTTGGGCTACATCTGGGTGATATTTGGACTACATTTGGGCTCTTTTGTCTCTGGTGGCCATTTTGGGAGACTGCATGTCAGAATTTTTTAATGAAATAGAAGAGGATTTGAAAAGTCACTCAAAATGTGCCCTAATTTTTCTTTCTGCAGCACTAATAATACCTTCTATTGCATAATATACCCCCTCATTTTGTTCCTTTTTAAATTAAATGTTTTAAGAGTTACAACTTTATTCCCATCACGATGGCTCCAGGTGTGCTATACCTTTGTAATAAGTAGGACTGTTAGCGCTCTAGTTGTTCTTTAGAACACTCTGGGACATTCTGTCATTGGGCTATACTTGGGCTACATCTGGGTGATATTTGGGCTACATTTGGACTCTTTTGTCTCTGGTGGCCATTTTGGGAGACTGCATGTCAGAATGTTTTAATGAAATAGAAAAGGATTTGAGAAGTCACTCAAAATGTGCCCTAATTTTTCATTCTGCAGCACTAATCATACTTTCTATGGCAAAATATACCCCCTCATGTTGTTTCTTTTTAAATTAAATGTTTTAACAGTTACCACTTTATTCCAATCAAGATGGCTTCAGGTGTGCCATACCTTTGTAATAAGTAGGACTGTTAGCGCTCTAGTTGTTCTTTAGAACACTCTGGGACATTCTGTCATTGGGCTATACTTGGACTACATCTGGGTGATATTTGGGCTACATTTGGCTCTTTTGTCTCTGGTGGCCATTTTGGGAGACTGCATGTCAGAATGTTTTAATGAAATAGAAAAGGATTTGAGAAGTCACTCAAAATGTGCCCTAATTTTTCATTCTGCAGCACTAATCATACTTTCTATGGCAAAATATACCCCCTCATGTTGTTTCTTTTTAAATTAAATGTTTTAAGAGTTACCACTTTATTCCAATCAAGATGGCTTCAGGTGTGCCATACTTTTGTAATAAGTAGGACTGTTAGCGCTCTAGTTGTTCTTTAGAACACTCTAGGAGGCTGCAGTAGAACACAAAGGAATCAACTGACAGTCTCTGTCCTTGTTGGATGTACTTGTTTTATTGTGAATGTCAGACTTCATTTTCACATGACTGAGAAAGATAATGTGAATTTACAGAAAATATGCTTTCAGTTTAGCTTATAGATCCCCTTCCAAACCACTGTGGGAAAATCATGAGATATTAGTTTTCTTTCAAACAATATTCATGATATCACAGCAGAAGGTTTTTTCACATGGTAAAATCACCTTAGAACCCACCACAATTCCTAAAACGAGTATGGTACCATCAACAAATGATTTATAATGTAACTAAAGTCCTAAAACCCTCTATTAACTACAATGCTTTTTAATGAGGTGCTATCATGTATATTGGTCACAAGATGGCTGCCAACACTTCTTGGATGAAGTGCTGACAGCCAATCAGATCAGATGTGTGGTTAGGCTCCGCCCAGATATATATCTTTTTTTGAACCTAAATTACTCAAAATCCTCTGGAGCACATATATTGAGACCTAGCAAAGGCACATCGGGCTAACAGTCCCTACAATTTTGCCAAGTTTCGTGCAAATCCATTCAGCCGTTCGAGCTAAAAGTGAGGCCAACCGCCCTATGGAAATTAACATGGGAAAAACGCGTTTTGGGACCCCCCTTTTTTCTCGGCCCCCCCTTAATGAAACCCCCCCAAATTCTCAGGGGGTGCTCAGAAACAAAATGTTCCATTTTCCTGAAATTTTCAGCCAATTCCGTCCACAAACGCCAAAGTTATTAGACATAGAATTTTCAAAAATCCCATAGAGAAAAAATCCTAACTATATATACCTACTGGCGACCGCCAGTAGGTAATATATATATATATATATATATATATATATATATATATATATATATATATATATATATATATATATATATATATATATATATATATATATATATATATATATATATATATATATATATATATATATATATAATACAATAATGTTGGTGGTAGCGTTTCTCAGTGAGAGAAAACGTCCGCACCTTCTGTCGGAGACTATTTTCTCTGGGCAGGTCGTGTGTAAAGTATCAAGGGAAGAGGTGCACTGAGAACCTGGTAAAACACCCACCACCCGGGGTGTTACACAGAGCAACTTAATGCTCGTATCAATACTCAAAGGAAGACCAGGTTACACTAAGCACCCTCTTTGAAGTCCAAAGTCAAGGAACAAACATTCTTTTTATGTTTCCAAATACAAAATTGATATTATAGTTCTTTTTCACCAGTTTCAACAGTCAGTTCATAAGTAATAGGGAAGCTTCAAAGCATGGATCCAAAAACGTATGTAGTTCTTTCAAGATCTTTATTTCAAACACATTAAAAAGTTTTTTCCAGCTTGGCTCTGCCGACACGTGTTTCGCCCTCTGGGGGCTTTTTCAAGGCTGGAAGCAAAAAAAATTACAGTAAATAAATGGGCTAAATATAATCTAAATATATACAGTTTCCCTAAAATATATACACTGGGCTTTGCAAGTGTACTGCTACAAGATCGGACATTTCAAACTCAAATGCACGTTCTTTTTCTTACCTTTCCGAAGCATGGAGCGCAATACCAGGCAGAGAAAGGGTGATGCACGTGTTGAACACTGCCTGGCCTGGCAAGTTGCTGGCAGTGCCCCCCCGCCCGCTCCTGAAAGAGGGCACACACACACCGCCGCCCCGAGTACTTCACAAATCTTTAAAAGACCATGCGCTTGTTCATGAGGCTTAAATGGTTTATCACCCCTTCTAGAACCCCTGCATCGACCCTCTGACGTTTCCTGGAAGAATTAGCACGTAACACAATACCAAGCCCTGTCAGCTGAAACCCCCGAGAAATCATGGGGCATATTATCAAGGGGGTTTATTTCCGCTTTTTTGGCTTTAAAAGCCAAAAAAAAAAGAGATAAAATTATCTCCCTATTACCAAGCTGTCGCTAACACCAGTTAGTGACAGCTAAAAGGAGATAGCGACCATCTTGGGCCCCGCTTTGCATATCAGTGATATTTATCACTAATGACATGCAAAGTGGGCGTGCCAAGATTTTAGCGACTGGAAACAGTCACTAACCATCGCTATCTCCTATTACCAACTTTTGGAGATATTCGCGCTAAGCGCGAATATCTCCAAAACCTAACACCTGCCCTGAGCAGTTTTAGCCATGTTATCCAATGGGAAGTGGATAACATGGCTAAAAGCATTTGCTGGATAATGCATGAATATCGCTGACTTTTCAACGATATTCATGCATTGCGGCCGTTTTTTATCGCATTTGCGATAAACCTTGCTAATAGCAAGGTTTATGTGCGATAAAATTCGCCGAAGTGCGGCGATAATTTTTGTCTCTAAACAAGTTAGAGACAAAAATTACCGCTAGTTGTTGGTAATATGCCCCCGGGTTTTTCCTTGCAGGAATCGGGAAGCGAAAGACTAGCACTGAAATCAGTAGTCTCACGCCTGAATCGGGAGGGTTGGCATGTCTGGATACTCTACAGCTGGGGCCATAAACTACATCCGCAGGGCTAGGTGATAGCCTAGGTCCGGCCTGGACAATCGGACACAGAGGAAGAGGAGTGTCAGAGGGTGCGGTAGTGAATAGGGTGAAAGGGAGGTGTCGGGCGGGCACAGGGTGTGATTCTCAGAGAAGAGCAGCGCAGATGGGGGGAAGTATATGTCCAATGCATGAGAGAGAGAGCGGGGGTGACCAGTGCGTGGGGGAGATGCTTGCGAGGGTGGGGAGCCATGCTGAGGATCGGCGGCGTGCAGAGAGTGGCCCTGGTCAAGGCATCTAAAATGGCTGCCGTGCACGACAAAATTGTGGCATTGGACAAAAACGCAAGATGGCGCAGACAATGTTTATCAATAAGGATTCATTTATAACAAAATATTTACTCGCAGTGACAAAATGGTGGTCAACACTTCCTGATTTCCATCGAATCGCACGTTAACAAACGCTCACGCACAGAGCAGTTTTTAGCCATGTTATCCAATGGAAGGTGGATAACATGGCTAAGAGCATTTGCTGGATAATGCATGAATATCGCTGACTTTTCAGCGATATTCATGCATTGTGGCCGATGTGCGGCGATAATTTTTGTCTCTAAACAATTAAAACGAAGCACAAAATGGCGAATTCCCGTTTCGCTACCAGTTTGCAGCCCAGTTCGCGGCCCGTGAAGCGCTTCTACCGTGAAAAATCATTTTTTTTTTATTTTCCCCACGGGACCCTTTAATAACCCCAACAACATTCCTAGGGGGTCAAGAGGGGTATACCTTGCCCCCTTTCAATAAATTCCCCCTTCGTTTTTCACCTCTTCTTCTCTCTCGATCCTACCGAGAGATAAGATGGCGGCCGCTCCGGACTGTTTAGAATGTTGACAGACACCGGAGAGCCAATCAGCTTTCTGCGCGCAAAGTTCCGTTTCGCGAAAAGTAAGCGGACCGGATCGCTGCCCGGAGCGCTGTTACAGATATATATCTTGTTTTGAACGTTAATTTCTCAAAAACTACTGGAGCACATATATTGAGACCTAGCAAAGGCACATCGGGCTAACAGTCCCTACAATTTTGCCAAGTTTCGTGCAAATCCATTCAGCCGTTCGAGCTAAAAGTGAGTCCAACCGCCCTATGGAAAAATGAATGGGAAAAACGCGTTTTGGGACCCCCCTTTTTTCTCAGCCCCCCCTTGACGAAACCCCACCAAATTTCCAGGGGCTGCTCAGAAACATAATGTGCCATTTTCCTGAAAATTTCAGCCGATTCCGTCCTCAAACGCCAAAGTTATTAGACATAGATTTTTCAAAAATCCCATAGGGAATTAATCCTAACTATATATACCTACTGGCGATAGCCAGTAGGTAATATATATATATATATATATATATATATTCACTGAAAAAACCATGGGTTATAGACCATATATAGTTAGGAATTAGCATTTACAATACCTTATTTTACTCACACAAAACCATTGAAATTCCATATATAGTTCGTTGCACTAACTATATATCGCGCACCCGCAGTCCACTGCTGATGATGTCACATATTACATCATTCATGACATGGTCAGTGACATCACTGATGACATCACTGATGACATCATCTAGTGACTGTATGTTTCTGTAATGTTAAAATATGTCTTACATATTGAAGAATGAGTGGATGTATAAGTGTCTGGATGAAGGATTTAGTAGGTGCATGACTGACTGTATGAGAGAGTGATTAAATGTGTCTCACTGAGTGCATGGGTTAGTGACTAAACTGTCTTAATTTGTGCATCATTATATCTGTTGTTCTGTAAACTGCTGCATGTGTTGATCAGTAGCTATATGAGTAACTATATGGGTTATTGATTGGTTGTCCAAGTATTTGTATGGGAGACTGAGTATGTGTGTGAGTGGCTGGGAGATGTGTGACTCTGTGCAGATTAATGTGTTCTTGTTTCAATGATTGTATAAGAGAGTAAGTATGTGTTAGTATATGTTTGAAAATGTAAGGTACTCTATGTTTAACTTTATTGATTAGAAAATGGAAGTGTGATTGATTCTTTACAGGACTGACTAGGTGTTAGAGTACCTCCATGGATGAGTGGCAGAGTGTGAGTGTCTGTATTGGTGTATGAGTGCATATGATAGTGTTGTAAAGATGAGTGATTGTATGTATGAATGATTGTATGAATGAGTGAATCTGTGTGTAGACATAGGAATCAGTGAGTGCGTATGTAGTAACTAGTATTGGTGTGTCAATGGGTTAAAAAATTATATTCTGTATTTTACACTGGATGTAACAGAGGTTATATTAAAGTGTGAGGAGATGCATTGTATTGTCACATGAATGATATCATCAGTGATGTGACCATTGATGTCAAATGAGATGTCATCAGTGATGTCATCAGTGATGTCATTTGAGATGTCATCAGTGATGTCATTTGAGATGTCATCAGTGATGTCATCAGTGATGTCATTTGAGATGTCACTGACCATGTCATGAATGATGTAATATGTGACATCATCAGCAGTGGATTGCGGGTGCGCGATATATAGTTAGTGCAACTAACTATATATGGAATTTCAATGGTTTTGTGTGAGTAAAATAAGGTTTTGTAAATGCTAATTCCTAACTATATATGGTCTATAACCCATGGTTTTTTCAGTGAATTTTCAAGGTTTTGTAAATGCTAATTCCTAACTATATATGGTCTATAACCTATGGTTTTTTCAGTGAATTTCAATGGTTTTTTAATAGCAAATATCAAAAGCTTTAAAATGTCAAGTACGTGGTAGGTAAAAACATTTTCGTGTTTATGCACGCTGATGTGCTTTGAACGCTGCCCCCTCCTCCCCCTCTTTTGTTTTAGGAGTATTCTCTGTTTGCAGATAGTGAAGGGTAGGTAACGCAGGCCTTTGCCCCCGTTGTAATCCGTCATGCCTGCTTCCCTCTCCATTTGATTGATTGTTATCCAAGCATTTACTGTTTTGGAATTGGTTCTGTTTGGTTCATTCTCTATTTACAAACAAGCACAGGGTCGCAATACTCTGTTTAGCCTTTGCAGATAGTGGAAAATCGTTAGAAAAAACAAAAGGAATCAAGCAAAATCAGTAGGCCACTAATGGGATCTCTTTTTGACCTCGCTAAAATAGAAACATTAGGAACAACCCCTCATGAGAAATATGAAACTAGTGAGAGGAACTGAGCTTGACGCCATGATGGCTGCAAGACAGCTCGGCTCCGCCGCCCACCCCGCTCAAAATAACGACAAACCCTATGCAAATATTATAAATATATACAACACACCAGCAAAGTAACAGGGTAAAACTTTTATTAAATAACTATTTACATGGCAGCCTGCTGCAACATCGATCCAAATGCATGCCGCCGTTCCCGGGATTTCTCCCCGACTACTCTGCGGCCTACGAGATGGAGAGGCCGGGGCGTTGACTAGGCGGGGCCTCCGGCCGCAACCAAAGTGCCAACGATCGCTGCTGACGGAGGGGAGCCTTGCGGTGAGAGCCACTGATCTGAACAACAGCTGCCTGCGGTGCCTCCCTGAGCCGCTTGACGGAGGCCCCCGAGGGGCGGTGTGGTGGCGCGGACGCGGAGGGGGCGCTTGGCTCCTGCCCCCTCCCCAAGTCTTGTTGCCCTGGTATGGCCTGAGATCGCCCCCGACATAGGTGGCCGGCTCCCAGGGTCAGGCGGAACTTGTTGCCTTTTGATGCCTCTTCCATTCTGGACCTTGTCCCACAATCCGTTTGACCTGAAGACACGTCCTGCGGTGCCCTGGTCCAACCATCACATATACCTGCGCCAGGAGACGGCGTGGGGTGCACTGAAAGGTAGAGGCGGCGCGAACGAGCCTCCACCACCTCCCCAGGTGGAGGTTTCTCAGCTACACCCCAGCGCTTCACTCGACAAGCTGAGTTTCGCCCGCTCCTGCGGCACAGTGCATCGCTCGGCCAGCTGAATTACGCCTGCTCTTGCTATTACAGCGCCTCACCCGCTATCCGGCTGAATTGCACCCACTCTTGCGGTACAGCGACAGGCGGCTGCCACGGAGCTCAGGAAATGGCGGTCGGCTCCACAGACTTGGGCCTGGCCTGCAAGGATGGCTCTGGGCAACCTTGGAACTCGGAGATCGCCCCGACATAGGCGGCCGGCTCCCGGGGTCAGGCGGAACTTGTTGCCTTTTGATGCCTCTTCCATTCTGGACCTTGTCCCACAATCCGTTTGACCTGAAGACACGTCCTGCGGTGCTTTGGTCCAACCATCCCATATACCTGCGCCAGGAGACGGCGTGGGGTGCACTGGAAGGGAGAGGCGGCTCGAACGAGCCTCCCCCACCTACCCAGGTGGAGGTTTCTCAGCTACACCCCAGCGCTTCACTCGACAAGCTGAGTTTCGCCCGCTCTTGCGGCACAGTGCCTCGCTCGGCCAGCTGAATTACGCCTGCTCTTGCTATTACAGCGTCTCACCCGCCATCCGGCTGAATTGCATCCACTCCTGCGGTACAGCGACAGGCGGCTGCCACGGAGCTCAGGAAATGGCGGTTGGCTCCACAGACTTGGGCCTGGCCTGCAAGGATGGCTCTGGGCAACCCTGGAACTCGGAGATCGCCCCCGACATAGGCGGCCGGCTCCCGGGGTCAGGCGGAACTTGTTGCCTTTTGATGTCTCTTCCATTCTGGACCTTGTCCCACAATCCGTTTGACCTGAAGACACGTCCTGCGGTGCCCTGGTCCAACCATCCCATATACCTGCGCCAGGAGACGGCATGGGGTGCACTGGAAGGGAGAGACGGCGCGAACGAGCCTCCCCCACCTACCCAGTTGGAGGTTTCTCAGCTACACCCCAGCGCTTCACTCGACAAGCTGAGTTTCGCCCGCTCCTGCGGCACAGTGCCTCGCTCGGCCAGCTGAATTACGCCTGCTCTTGCTATTACAGCGTCTCACCCGCCATCCGGCTGAATTGCACCCACTCTTGCGGTACAGCGACAGGCGGCTGCCACGGAGCTCAGGAAATGACGGTCGGCTCCACAGACTTGGGCCTGGCCTGCAAGGATAGCTCTGGGCAACCCTGGAACTCGGACGCTTGACTGCTAGGGCATGGGCCCCATTCCCAAAAGCGTCCCCTCAGCCTTGAAGATTCTACAAGAGTCACCGGGGCCCCCGACTCCCGCAGACTTCCGGTGGGGAGCGACTGCCATGATTGCTCGCGGAATGGCCACGATGTAGCCACGGGGTGCTCTCATGCTGAGGCCAGCTTCAGTCTGAAACATCCAGAAACACTGTAGACTACCAATTCGATCTGTTCCGGTGGAGCCCCAACGACGTATCGCGTTGTTGCGTAATGCGTCATATGACGCGCCGCGTTAGCGCACCCGGAAGTGCTCCGGTGCGCGAGGCGCGAAGCGCAGCTTCCCGGAAGCGATCCAAGGCGCAGCGCGGAGCGCGTAACGTAAGCATAACAGGTCATGTGACTTGTTAATAAAACTTTTCATTGGTTCATTTCACTTTTGGGTTCCTAATGATGTAAGGCTAGGTCATGTGACCTAAAAATAACACTTTTCATTGGTTTAGAACTATTTTTTGTCCCAAATGATGAAAACCCCTCCTTGTTTCCTCACTCTGACTTTCATCTTTGTGAGAGGAAGACCTTTTTTCATCACTTAGCAATAGCAAGTGTTGTAGCTTCAGCTGGTGCATCCCCACCACCACCACCACCTCCTAGGAAGAGAGTACCACCTCCTCAGGTGGTGGTTGAGCAAGAGGTGCCCCCCCCACACCTTCTTGTTGCCTGATTCGGCCAGCTCAATCGATCGAGCATGAGACTCTGTTGTGATCTGAAGAACCGCTGCCTGCGGTGCCTCCCTGAACAGCTTGACGGAGGCCCCTGAGGGGCGGTGTGGTGGCGCGGACTGGGAGGGGCGCTTGGCTCCTGCCCCCTCCCCAAGTCTCGCTCGGCCAGCTGAGTTTCGCCCACTCTTGCGGCCTACGACATGGAGAGGCCGGGGCGTTGACTAGGCGGGGCCTCCGGCCGCAACCACAGCGCCAACGATCGCTGCTGACGGAGGGGAGCCTTGCCAGTGAGAGCCACTGATCTGAAGAACCACTGCCTGCGGTGCCTCCCTGAACCGCTTGACAGGGGCCCCCGAGGGGCGGTGTGGTGGCGCGGACTGGGAGGGGGCGCTTGGCTCCTGCCCCCTCCCCAAGTCTCGCTCGGCCAGCTGAGTTTCGCCCACTCTTGCGGCCTACGACATGGAGAGGCCGGGGCGTTATGGATCAGTATGGGCAAATATACACTTGGGAATTCACAAGCAACAACAAGCCTTTGTATTTGGGGCTCAAAATCAACAACAGTGACAGAGAACAGAAGCGAACTAAGCACTCAGGGGCTACGTTTAAACGTAACATCATCTCCCCAGAGGTACATCACCTTACATAGACATGCACTCTGATCTCCTTGGCCTCAGTCAAGCATCAATAGTAAGATTTTTATAGGTGAGTGTAGGTTCATGGTTTTCCATCCACAGACTAAAAGCCTGGAGTGGGAGTGAAAAAACCATAACTAGGTAAGAAGGAAGGCAGAGGCTGTAGGAAGGACTCTGGATATGGTATGTTTCTTGGTCCCTGAGATGCTTTGATGTCACTGCCTTGCAAAAATGGCATACGTTCTGAATGTTGGGTGCCATAGTTGAGGGTTCCGAGCAGTGCTTGTAACACTGTCTGAAGCTCATTTGCACCTGCTGCAGCTTCACTATTCTCAAAGTAAGTGGGGGCTGTTTGAGGACCTGACTGCATTGGAAAGCAATGTGATGCGGCGCCTCCCTGAACCACTTGACGGAGGCCCCCGAGGGGCGGTGTGGTAGCGCGGACTGGGAGGGGGCGCTTGGCTCCTGCCCCTTCCCCAAGTCTTGTTGCCCTGATGTGGCCTGAGATCGCCCCCGACATAGGCCGGCGGAACTTTTTGCCTTTTGGTGACTCTTCCATTCTGGACCTTGCCCCACAATCCGTTTTATCTGAAGACACGTCCTGCGGCCTGGTCCCTGAATGTGTGCAAGGGAACGGTATTGATTGGATCAAGATGGCGGCTTCACACAAAGCTGACTCAAGTGTTGCTGCTGATGCTATGCAGACAAAAACCGGTTTTCAGTTTGTACATTCTTCAGGATTTTTCCATCCAAGGCTGGTTGAGAGTTTGTAGAACGATGGCTTCAGATTTTCAACATACTACTCTTCAACATTCTTCATAAATGTAATTCTGGTCCTGCCGCTACTTATTGGAGACATTAAACTATACTCTGGACCTGCCTGGCCTCGACCAAAATGGCGCCAGTATGGGAGCGACTTGCAACTCCTTATGACGTTCTAGTTACTTAGCCTTGACGTTATGGGGGATGTATGCGGTCTTTGTGCACATGGCGGGCGGGGAAGGGTACTGACTGGGAATACGGACAACCCTATTGATGTCGATTTTTCATTATTGATTATTGTATTAATAAAGCTTCGAAGTAATGTAACCCATTATACTCGCCCATGGTGTGCGTATGGACGATTTTATTGTAACTGATCCTGTTATACTTTCAATTAAAAAATCAACCTTCACTGATCCTACAACCGTTTATCACGTTTAGTTTTTTCATTATTGATTATTGTATTAATAAAGCTTCGAAGTAATGTAACCCATGATACTCGCCCATGGTGTGCGTATGGACAATTTAATTGTAACTGATCCTGTTATACTTTCAATTAAAAAAAACAACATTCACTGATCCTGCAACCGTTTGTCACGTTTAGTTTTTTCAATTAAATGACTCGCTTGTTACATACTCCTATACCCCTGGCTTTTGAAAGACGCCATCTTGTAGAATAAAGGGCAGCGTCAAGGGTGGTATTGCCCAGAATGTCTTGTTTTCTAGTGCTCGTAATAACGAAGCCAGAACAGCCGAAAGGGATTCTGGTCCTGCCGCTACTTACTGGAGACATTGAACTATACTCTGAACCTGTCTGGCCTCCACCAAAATGGCGCCAGTATGGGAGCGACTTGCAACTCATTATGACGTTCTAGTTACTTAGCCTTGACGTTATGGGGGATGTATGCGGTCTTTGTGCACATGGCGGGCGGGGAAGGGTACTGACTGGGAATACGGACAACCCTATTGATGTCGATTTTTCATTATTGATTATTGTATTAAAAAAGCTTCGAAGTAATGTTACCCATGATACTCGCCCATGGTGTGCGTATGGACGATTTTATTGTAACTGATCCTGTTATACTTTCAATTAAAAAATCAACCTTCACTGATCCTGCAACCGTTTGTCACGTTTAGTTTTTTCAATTAAATGGCTCGCTTGTTACATACTCCTATACCCCTGGCTTTTGACCCTTTCCTACGCGTGGACTGTACTACCGCCCTCGGGCGATCTATGTAATGAACAGACTACCATTGGCGAAACACAAGGAAATGCGTCTCAGAGAGATAAGTCAAGTACGTGGTAGATAAAAACATTTTCGTGTTTATGCATGCTGATGTGCTTTGAACGCTGCCCCCCCTCCTCATCATTTAGATTACCACCGCCCATTGCACAAAAGCCAAAAGCGTACCGGGCGCTCCCCACAGAAAAAAAACGATTTTTTTTTTTTTGCCCCGCGGGGCCCTTTTAAAGCCTCCACATCAAACCTAGGGGGTCAGGGAGGATCTACTATGCCCCCTTATGGTCATTTCCCCCTTCGTTTTGGCCTCCTCTTGTCTCTCGATCCTACCGAGAGACAAGATGGCGGCCGCTCCAGACTGTTTAGAATGTTGACAGACACCGGAGAGCCAATCAGCTTCGCTTCGCAAAGTTCCGTTACGCGAAAAGTACACGAACCGGAGCGCTACCCGGAGCGCTGTCACAGATATATATATTGTTTTTTAACGTTAATTTATCAAAATCCACTGGAGCACATATATTGAGACCTAGCAAAGGCACATCGGGCTAACAGTCCCTACAATTTTGCCAAGTTTCATGCAAATCCATTCAGCCGTTCGAGCTAAAAGTGAGGCCAACCGCCCTCTGGAAATTAACATGGCAAAAACGCGTTTTGGGACCCCCCTTTTTTCTCGGCCCCCCCTGGACGAACACCCCCCAAATTTTTAGGGCCTGCTCAGAAACAAAATGTGCCATTTTCCTGAAAATTTCAGCCAATTCCGTCCACAAACGACAACGTTATTAGACATAGAATTTTCAAAAACCCCATAGAGAAAAAATCCTAACTACATATACCTACTGGCGACCGCCAGTAGGTAATATATTTATATATATATATATATATATATATATATATATATATATTACCTACTGGCGGTCGCCAGTAGGTATATATAGTTAGGATTTTTTCCCTATGGCATTTCTGAAAATTCTATGTCTAATAACTTTGGCGTTTGTGGACGGAATCGGCTGAAGTTTTCAGGAAAATGGCACATTTTGTTTCTGAGCAGCCCCTGACAATTTGGTGGGGTTTCGTCAAGGGGGGGCCGAGAAAAAAGGGGGGTCCCAAAACGCGTTTTTCCCATTCATTTTTCCATAGGGCGGTTGGACTCACTTTTAGCTCGAACGGCTGAATGGATTTGCACGAAACTTGGCAAAATTGTAGGGACTGTTAGCCCGATGTGCCTTTGCTAGGTCTCAATATATGTGCTTCAGTGGATTTTGAGAAATTAACGTTTAAATCAAGATATATATCTGTAACAGCGCTCCGGGCAGCGATACGGTCCGCTTACTTTTCGCGTTTCGGAACTTTGCGAGCAGAAAGCTGATTGGCTCTCCGGTGTCTGTCAACATTCTAAACAGTCCGGAGCGGCCGCCATCTTGTCTCTCGGTAGGATCGAGAGAGAAGAAGAGGTGAAAAACGAAGGGGGAATTTAATGAAAGGGGGCAAGGTATCCCCCTCTTGACCCCCTAGGAATGTTGTTGGGGTTATTAAAGGGTCCCGTGGGGAAAAGAAAAAAAAAATGATTTTTCACGGTAGAAGCGCTTCACGGGCCGCGAACTGGGCCGCAAACTGGTAGCGAAACGGGAATTCGCCATTTTGTGCTTCGTTAATTAAATTACTAGGTATAAGGGGGTGCGGGAGACGTATCCTAATCCCCTATGTTTCCTGAGGGTGGCTGAGGAGGCTGATATATGTTGATACATCTCTTCCAGCGGCTGTGCGTGAGCTTTTTTTTTTTTTGCTGCGTGACAGTCCGGAGCGGCCGCCATCTTGTCTCTCGGTAGGATCGAGAGAGAAGAAGAGGTGAAAAACGAAGGGGGAATTTAATGAAAGGGGGCAAGGTATCACCCTCTTGACCCCCTAGGAATGTTGTTGGGGTTATTAAAGGGTCCCGTGGGGAAAATAAAAAAAAAATGATTTTTCACGGTAGAAGCGCTTCACGGGCCGCGAACTGGGCCGCAAACTGGTAGCGAAACGGGAATTCGCCATTTTGTGCTTCGTTAATTAAATTACTAGGTATAAGGGGGTGCGGGAGACGTATCCTAATCCCCTATGTTTCCTGAGGGTGGCTGAGGAGGCTGATATATGTTGATACATCTCTTCCAGCGGCTGCGCCATCTTGCCTTTTTTCCAATGCCACAATTTTGTTGTGCACGGCAGCCATTTTAGATGCCAGGCTGGTCCCAGGCTATCACCTACCCCTGCGGATGTAGTTTATGGCCCCAGCTGTAGAGAATTCAGACATGCCAACCCTCCCGATTCAGGCGTGTGACTACTGATTTCAGTGCTAGTCTCCCGCCTCCCGATTTCTGCAAGCAAAAACCCGGGGGCATATTACGAACAACTAGCGATAATTTTTGTCTCTAACTTGTTTAGAGACAAAAATTATCGCCGCACATCGGCGATTTTTATCGCAGATAAACCTTGCTATTATCGCAGAAAAGTCAGCGATATTCATGTATTATCGAGCAAATGCTCTTAGCCATGTTATCCAGCTCCCATTGGATAACATGGCTAAGAACTGCTCAGGGCAGGTGTTAGATTTTGGAGATATTCGCGCTTAGCGCGAATATCTCCAAAAGTTGGTAATAGGAGATAGCGATGTTAGGGACTGTTTCCAGTCGCTAACATCTTGGCACGCCACTTTGCATGTCATTAGTGATAAGTATCACTGACATGCAAAGCGGGGCCCAAGATGGTCGCTATCTCCTTTTAGCTGTCACTAACTGGTGTTAGCGACAGCTTGGTAATAGGGAGATAATTTTATCTCCGCTTTCATGGCTTTTAAAGCCAAAAAAGCGGAGATAAACCCCCTTGATAATATGCCCCACGATTCCTTGGGGGTTTCAGCTGACAGGGCTTGGTATTGTGTTACATGGTAATTTTTCCAGGAAACGTCAGAGGGTCGATGCAGGGGTTCTAGAAGAGGTGATAAACCATTTAAGCCTCATGAACAAGCGCATGGTCTTTTAAAGATTTGTGAAGTACTCGGGGCGGCGGTGTGTGTGTGCCCTCTTTCAGGAGCGGGCGGGGGGGCACTGCCAGCAACTTGCCAGGTCAGGTAGTGTTCAACACGTGCATCACCCTTTCTCTGCCTGCTATTGCGCTCCATGCTTCGGAAAGGTAAGAAAAAGAACGTGCATTTGAGTTTGAAATGTCCGATCCTGCAGCAGCACACTTCCAAAGCCCACACATGACAATAACCCGATTCAAGGCCCTATTCACCCGTTTTTAAAAAAATAGATAACACTCCAACAAAGTAAGATTATAAAACTTTATTAACTTTTAACTATAATGAACGGAACAAAAACTAAAAACATTTAAACATTTTTCAACTCAAAAAGCAACAATGGTTAGAAGCTGTCTTTTGTGCGAATAGTCCCAAGGCAGCACAACGTGCAGAGTTCTGGACGACACCCAGGTGATGTCGCCTGGGTGCCGCACTGGTTTTGGGATCCTACAATGCAGCACAGAAAAACAGCGTGGGGCGTCCCGGGTGGTGCGGGGGGAGGCCTCGTCAGTAGCGGTCTGTTGTGCGAATAGTCCCAAGGCAGCAGAACGCGTTGAGATGTTGATGGGACTGTGTCCAGTGTCCCATGGCTGACACAACATGTACGACAGGCACCCAGGTGATGTCCAGTAAACTGCCGCACTGGTTTTGGTATCCTACAATGCTGCTCCGAAAATTGGCGTGCGGCGCCCGGGGGGGGGGGGGGGGCGTGGGGGAGGCGGCGTGAACGGGCCTCCCCAGGTGGCGGCCATCTAGCTGAGTTGCGCCCGCTCTTGCGGCTACAGCGTCTCGCTCACCATGTTGTTGAGTTGCTCCCACTCTTGCAGTGCAGCGATAGGCGGCTGCCACATGGCTCTTAAAATGGCGGACGGCTCCTCGGTTTTGGGCCTGGCCCACTGAAATGGCCCTGGGACACCTTGGAACTCGGACGCTTGCCTGCTAGGGCTTGGGCTCCATTCTCGAAAAGCGTCCCCTCAGCCGTGAAGATTCTACAAAAGTCTTGGGGGCCCCCGACTCCCGCAGGCTTCCGGTGGGGAGCGGCTGCCATGATTGCTCGCGGAATGACCACGACGGAGCCACGAGATGGTGGTGCTCTCATGCTGAAGCCAGCTTCAGTCTGAATGATCCAGAAACAAGGTGGGGCTTTCATCGTTTGGGAAAAAAAAATGTTCTAAACCAATGAAAAGTGTTATTTTTAGATCATATGACCAAGCCTTCCATCTTTAGGAAACCAAAAGTAAAATGAACCAATGAAAAGTTTTATAAACAAGTCACATGACCTGTTATGCGGCATAGGGCTACAAAAAGCGTAGAAAATCCGTTGGCACGTGAGGCGGCGTAGGTAGCGGACCGATGTGCGAATAGGCCGAAGGCAGCACAACGCGCCGAGATTCGGATGGCACCGAGGTGGTGTCCAGCAAATTGCCGCACTGGTGTGGCCATCCTACAATGCTGCGCCGAAAGACGGCGTGTCCAGCTGAGTTTCTCCCGCTCTTGCGGTACAGTGACTCGAACGCGCCGAGATCCGGATGGCACCGAGGTGGTGTCCAGCAAATTGCCGCACTGGTGTGGCCATCCTACAATGCTGCGCCGAAAGACGGCGTGTCCAGCTGAGTTGCGGTCACTGTTGCGGTACAGTGACTCGAACGCGCCGAGATCCGGATGGCACCGAGGTGGTGTCCAGCAAATTTCCGCACTGGTGTGGCCATCCTACAATGCTGCGCCGAAAGACGGCGTGTCCAGCTGAGTTGCGGTCACTGTTGCGGTACAGTGACTCGAACGCGCCGAGATCCGGATGGCACCGAGGTGGTGTCCAGCAAATTGCCGCACTGGTGTGGCCATCCTACAATGCTGCGCCGAAAGATGGCGTGTCCAGCTGAGTTGCGGTCACTCTTGCGGTACAGTGAGTCGAACGCGCCGAGATCTGGATGGCCCCGATGTTGTGTCCAGCAAGTTGCCGCACTGGTGTGGCCATCCTACAATGCTGCGCCGAAAGTCGGCGTGGGGTGCCCCGTTGGCTTATGAGGTGATGTCAGTAGTGGACCGATGTGTGAATAGGTCGGAACCAGCACAAGGCGCCAAGATCCGAATGGCAAGTCCTGGATGTTGAGTGCCTCAGTTGAGAGTTCTGAGCAGTGCTTGTAAGACTGTCTGAAGCTTATTTGCACCTGCTGCAGCTTCACTATTGCCCTGGTGTGGCCAAAGGTGGCACATGACATAGGCGGCCGGCTCCCGAGGTCCGGCGGAACTTTTTGCCTTTTCCTTTCTGCTTCTTTTCCTACAATCCGTTTCATCTGAAGACACGACCAGGTCCCTGAATGTGTGCAGGGGGATGCTATTGATTGAATGAAAATGGCGGCTTGACACAAAGCTGACTCAAGCGTTACTGTTGATGCTATACAGACAAAAATTGGTTTTCGGTTTGTACATTCTTCAGGTTTTTTTTTTCCATCCAAGTCTGATTGAGAGTTTGTAGAAAAATGGCTTCAGATTTTCCACATACTACTCTTCAACATTCTTCCTAAATGTAACAATGTGAAACTCACTAGGAGAACGGCTGTTTCTGTTTCCTTTCAAAATGCTGCCAACAATATTTTCTGAATGGAAGACACCATCTTGTAGCATAAAGGGCCGAAAGGGGTTCTGGTCTGGCCGATGGTTGGTGGAGACATTTTGACTATATCTTGGACCTGCCCGGCCTCGCCCAAAATGGCGCCGGTATAAATGGGACTCGTAACTCCTTGCCCGCAAATGTATATCTAGAAAATGTTATTGTAAGTGGCCCTGTCGTATTTTAATTACAAAATGTACGTCCACCGATTCCGCAACTGTTAGACACCTTTGTTCTTGCAACCTAATGGCCCGCTCGTTACGTTCTTCTACAGTGTAAATGTCTCCTCATCATATACGATTTCAGTTTGCTCCGTGGCCGGCTCACGTGGTTATAGGCCCGTATTTGTATACTGACATTTTCACAATAAAGGTTTTTAAAACAAAACACGGTAGTAGTATTTACATTGGTAAAGTTTTTACTTTTAGTCACTGTTTTCGAATCAGTAAAGGCAAGTGAAATAAAGCAGTCCAATTACATGACGGATAAAAGGTATAATATGTAGGAACGCAGTAAAGATAAATGCTTAAGGGCAGTTGTGTTTTTCATGTCTGCAATATAAAGTGATCGATAAGAATCTGATAATCAGGCGTATCGGCGACTAAGACAGCAGGCCGAATCTCTTTTACTCAACGGCTCCGTCATGGAAGGAAGAAACGCCCTTTTTCTCGAAAAAGGAATATATTTTACTTACAAGACAGTTGTAAATTTTCCGGGAAAGTACATTAGCCTGGAATATTATTACATATGTTTGAAAAAAAAATATTGTTCGAAAACAATAAAAAGCGTAATTTTTAGGTCATATGACCAAGCTTTTCATCATTAAATTAACAAAAGTAAAATGAACCAATGAAAAGTTTTATTAACAAGTCACATGACCTGTTATGCTTACGTTACGCGCTGTGCGCCGCGCCTCGGATCACTTCCGGGTGCGGTAACGCGGCGTGTCATATAACGCATTACGCGACAACGTAGGTCAAGAATATAGTCAAAATGTCTCCACCAACCAGCGTTCGGAACACAACCCCTTTCAGCAGTCCAAAAAGTTCTGTTAAATGACAACAGAGGGGACAGGCAACAAGAACCATCAGTCAAAGAGGGGAGGGCAAGTTCTTCTCCTCCGGGTCATGTTGGGGCGCTACCGGAACTGATCGAATTGGTAGTCTACAGTGTTTCTGGATGTTTCAGACTAAAGCTGGCGTCAGCATGAGACCACTACCATCTCGTAGCTCCGTCGTGGCCATTCCACGAGCAATCATGGCAGCCGCTCCCCACCAGAAGCCTGCGGGAGTCGGAGGCCCCCAAGACTTTTGTAGAATCTTCACGGCTGAGGGGACGCTTTTCGAGAATGGGACCCAAGCCCTATCAGGGAAGCGTCCGAGTTCAAAGGTGTCCCAGGGCCATTTTAGTGGACCAGGCCCAAAACCGAAGAGCCGGCCGCCATTTTGAGAGTCCTGTGGCAGCCGCCTATCGCTGCACCGCAAGAGTGGGCGCAATTCAGCTGGATGGTGGGCAAGACGCTGTAGCCGCAAGAGTGGGCGCAACTCAGCTGGATGGGACAAGGTTCAGAATTGAAGAGTCATCAAAAGGCAAAAAGTTCCGCCGGACCCCGGGAGCCGGCCGCCTATGTCGGGGGCGATCTCAGGCTACACCAGTGCTATAAGACTTGGGGAGGGTGTCGGAGCCAAGCGTCTTCTCCGAGTCCATGGCCATCACACCGCCCCTCAGGGGCCTCCGTCAAGCTGTTTAGGAAGGTAACATATCACATTGTTTTCTAATGCAGTCAGGTCCACAAACGACACTCACTTACTTTGAGAATAGTGAAGCTGCAGTAGGTGGAAATAAGCTTCAGACAGTGTTACAAGCGCTGCTCAGAACTCTTAACTATGGCACCCAACATCCAGAACTTATGCCATTTGAGAATGGCAGTGACATCGAAGCAACTCAGGGACCAAAACCATTAACGTACTTTCACGTATGAAAATCTTACTTGGGGAGGGGGCAGGAGCGAAGCGCCCCCTCCCAGTCAGCGCCACCACACCGTATGTTGAAAATTTGAAGCCATCGTTCTACAAAGTCAACCAAACTTGGATTGAAAAATCTAGAAAAATGTACAAACTGAAAACCAGTTTTGGTCTGCATAGCATCAGTAGCAACGCTTGAGTCAGCTTTGTGTCAAGCCGCCATTTTGATTCAACAAAGCACAGGCATTGAAAAAGGCTCAAACTCAGAACTCTGAACTATGGCACCCAACATCCAGGAGCTTGCCATCCGGATCTTGGAGCCTTGTGCTGCTTTCGACCTATTCACACATCGGTCCACTACTGACATCATCTTATAAACCAACGTTATGTAAATAGTTTTTTAATAAAATGTTTTACCCTGTTTCTTTGCTGGTGTGTTGTCTATATTTTTAATATTTGCATAGGGTTTGTCGTTATTTTGTGCGGGATGGGTGATGGAGCCGAGCTGTCTTGCAGCCCTCATGGTGTGGAGCTCAGTTCATCTCACTATTTTCGTATTTCTCATGAAGGGTTGTTCCTAATATTTCTATTCTAGCGAGGTCAAAAAGAGATCCAATTAGTGGCCTACTGATTTTGCTCGATTACTTTTATTTTTTTACACGATTTTTCACTATCTGCAAAGACTAAACAGAGTATTGCGACTTTGTGCTTGTTTGTAAATAGAGAATGATCCAAAGAGAACCAATTCTAAAACAGTAAATGCTTGGACAACAATCAATCAAATGGAGAGACAAGCAGGCACGACGGATTACAACGGGGGTAAAGGCCTGCGTTAACTACCCTTCAGTATCTGCAAAGAGAGAGTACTACTAAGACAAAAGAGGGGAGGGGGGGGGTGCAGCGTTCAAAGCACATCAGCGTGCATAAATACGAAAATGTTTTTATCTATCACGTACTTGACATTTTAAAGCTTTTCATATTTGCTATTAAAAAACCAATGAAATTCACAGAAAAAACCATAGGTTATAGTGGATATATAGTTAGGAATTTGCATTTACAAAACCTTGAAAATTCAATGAAAAAACCATTGGTTTTAGGCCATATATAGTTAGGGATTTGCATTTACAAAACCTTATTTTACTCGCATAAAACCATTGAAATTCCATATATAGTTATAAGCGCTAACTATATATCGCGCACCCGCAATCCACTGCTGATGATGTCACATATTACATCATTCATGACATGGTTAGTGACATCACTGATGACATCACTGATGACATCTCAAATGACATCACTGATGACATCACTGAAAACATCTCATTTGACATGACTGATAACATCACTGATGATATCATTCATGTGATAATACGATGAACCTCTTCAGACTCTAATATAACCTTAGATACAATCAGTGTAAACAGACACTCACAGACTGTCACTCATCCATGGAGTTACTCACACACCTAGTCAGTCATGCAAAGAATCAATCACACCTCCATTTCCTCAAATATACAGTTATACAAACTTTACTTATTCAAACATATACTAACACATATTTACTCTCTTATACAATCCCTGATACAAGTTCACAATGATCCATACAGCCACTCACACATTCACTGGCTCTTATGCACAGTTATTTATATATGTCAACTCTCACATGTACTGTGTTTTACATATGTACTTACTTTGACATGTAGCACTGAGATATCCATTCACTCACCAATACACTCATGCACACAGTCAACCGCCCATACAGCTGTTTCCACATGCACTTTTGAAACCATACATATAGTGAATCAACTGCTCACACATCTATGCACAGAGTCACACACCTCCCAGCCACCCACACACACACTCAGTATCCCATACAAATACTTGGGCAACCAATCAATAACCCATATAGTTACTCATATAGCTACTTATCAACACATGCAACAGTTTACAGAACAACAGACATAATGATGCACAAATTAAGACAGTTTAGTCACTAACCCATGCACTCAGTGAGACACATTTAATCACTCACTCATACAGTCAGTCATGCACCTACTAAATCCTTCATCCAGACACTTATATATCCACTCATTCTTCAATATGTAAGAGATATTTTAACTTTACAGAAACATACAGTCACTGGATGATGTCATCAGTGATGTCATCAGTGATGTCATTTGAGATGTCATCAGTGATGTCATCAGTGATGTCACTAACCATGTCATGAATGATGTAATATGTGACATCATCAGCAGTGGATTGCGGGTGCGCGATATATAGTTAGCGCTTATAACTATATATGGAATTTCAATGGTTTTATGCGAGTAAAATAAGGTTTTGTAAATGCAAATCCCTAACTATATATGGCCTAAAACCAATGGTTTTTTCATTGAATTTTCAAGGTTTTGTAAATGCAAATTCCTAACTATATATCCACTATAACCTATGGTTTTTTCTGTGAATATATATATATATATATATATATATATATATATATATATATATATATATATATATATATATATATATATATATATATATATATATATATATAACCTACTGGCGTTTGCCAGTTATAGTTAGGACCTATTTTCCAAAGGAAAGCCGCAACATTCCATTTGGAATAACTTTGGCGCCAGTCGACAAATCTACGAGAAATTTTCAAAACTGGTGGGGCGCCCCCGTCCAATTCTTTCCAGAAAGTCTTGGGGTGATTCATGAAGCGGGACTGAGAAAAAAGGGGAGGCCCAAAACATGTTTTGCCGATGCAATTTTCCATATGTACCATTCTTCGCGGCTACAGCCCAAACGGCTGAATGGAATTACACCAAATTTGGCAAAGTTGTAGTCCTTGGTTCAGACTTGGTTAAGCCTTTTGCTTATATGGTGTAAATCTGTTCAGTAGTTCCTGAGAAAATTCCTATTAAAAGTTCATATATATCTATGGCCTTCGTGAATGCGCAGATTATAGGCGCGTCGCCCCGATCACGCGTAGAATGCTGATTGGCTGTGAAGTGGTTGTCAACATTCGAAACCAGGAATTGTTGGCAGCCATTTTGTGCCTCGGTAGAAGCAAAGATCTAGAAATTAGTGGAACAAGTGTTTAAAATGTGTAAAAAAGGCAGGTAAGAAATATGTTGACCCTCTAGACCTGCTTAGGGGGTTCCACAAGGACTCCTAGAGCCCAAAAAAGATTATTATTTTTTAAACGGAGAATTGTGCGGTGGGTGTATGGATCCGCCATAAAAAAATAAAAACGAAGTGTGGGCTCCTGTGCTTGTTTAAAAATTAGCTACTTGGGAAGGAGAAATCCCGGGGTCTAAAAAATTTCATTTGAAGAAGGGGCATAAAGAAAAATGGGGTCCCAAAATGTGTTTCCCCATGCAATTTTCCATAGGAATCGTTCATCATGGCTACAGCCCGAACGGCTGTACGGAATTACACCAAATTTGGCAAAGAGGTAGTCCTCGTTTCAGACTTGTGCCTTTTGCTGAAATGGTGTAAATCCGTTCAGTAGTTTCTGAGAAAATTACAAGTAAAAGTACATATATATCTATGGCCTTGGTGGATGCGCGTATCTAGCGCTGGCGGACAGTCCCGATCACGCGCTGAATGCTAATTGGCTGTCAAGTGGTTGTTAACATTTGGAACCAGGAATTGTTGGCAGCCATTTTGTTCCTCAGTAGAAGCGAGGATCTAGAAAATAGTGGGACAAGTATTTAAAAGGTATAAAGGGGCATGTAAGAAATATTTTGATAATCTAGACCTGCTTATTGGATCCCACAAGGACCCCTAGGGTCCCCCAAAAAATATTTTCTTTGTGGAAAAAAACAGAGAGATGTGCGTTGGGTGCATGGATCCGCCGTAATAAAAATAAAAACGAAGTGGGGGCTCCTGTACTTGTTTAAGCATTAGCTACCTGGGAGGGCCAAATCCCGGGGTCTAAAATATTATATTTGATTGGGTCCAGAGGGACTTGGTAGCCCAGGGACCGCAATTACTCAGTGCTACAAAATAAATGGGTGAGGGAGCTCAAAGCACTGTCTAAGCCCCAGGGATTAACACCCTCCAGGGCTTTTTATATCATGGGTGGGGGGCCGCGTGGTCTGCATTCTGGAGTAGTCGAAAGCCTTGGGGAACACCACCCACAGGAGCGGCTCCTGCTGTGTCTCGGGGTGTCTACCCCCTTGACACTGCTGTTAGCAGCCGGTTTGCTAAGGGGTCACCTCGTATCTCCAATGAGTTGCAATGTAGGTGGTCTCAGTGGGAAGGTAGGTGTTTCTATGAGAATATAAAAAGGAAGAGGGAGGTATGACAATAGCGTTGTATTTACAAGGCAGCCCTGGATTTGAGGACCATTAGGAAAACTCTAGCTAATTGTGGTTTATGTCGGATTCTAACATCTGTTCTGCAGTAGACTTAAGCATGTTTAATATGCGATGTGGCAGATTTAGAAGTTCCTTGTGTCACTATAGCATCACTTTTTACATGGGAAAAGTGATGCGAAAGTGGTGCAAGCAGATTTACAAGCTTCACAACGTTCTGTCTTAGTTTGCTTTCCTTTCTGTCATGTAGAGGATCCTGGGTAAATATAACAGTTTCTGTACAGCCAGTACCTTTCAACCCTACCTCCAAACTTCTTACTGCCTGTTACCATAGTAACAATTCATTGAACACCTAAGTGAGTACACAATGTTGCTAATCCAAACAGTTACTGTGCTGGAGTTTTTTAAAATTGTCCATAGGAACCGTTAATCCCAGGTACAGACTCTGGTAAAGAGCTGGTAAGAGTTAGCTTGAGTATTATACTTCTAGTTATAAGCATCATTTCTATTTTAATTGTTAAATGTTTTGTAAGTATATGATTATAAAACTAAATAATAGTGAAATGTTGTCAGAAAAAGAAGACGTATATACTTTTTTAAATTAACTTTTATTAAAACAACAATAAATAAGTAGAAATATAACTTTAAAAAACAATATAATAAATAACTAGAAACATAAGTTTAACATAACAATATATTACGCAAAATGTTTGATGGACTCCAAAGCAATGAGGGCAGGTAATCTGCAAAACAAAAATGAAAATAAGTGTTTAAAATTAGATCGATGTGACTGAATGAGGTCAAATTAAGGTAACACTTTGCAATATTTGTTAATTTGCACATCGGTAGTGTGCCTGATACATTCCACCTCTCTTATACCCCGCATTCAAGAGGTGTCTGCACAGAAGTGCCTACTGCGTCATATTTACAGTATGGACCAACAGGACTTTAAAATCAGAGATGAGACAGAATTAGGTGAGAGATCAAGTCATTATGCAGGACAATATTTTTTATTTTGAACACATTTAATCTGAGGTATTGTGTATCTAGGTTGCTCTGCTTACCTTGTATAAACACTGTGGCGAACAGAGTTCACAACTTCAACTCAACTTTGGTTCTACACTGCAGACTGTATTAAATTCAGCTTTGTTTTTTTTTATTGGCAGAGTGGACAGCAGCGTCCATAACTTTAAAAGAGAAAGAGAAACAATGTGAGTGAGAGTGAGACGGAGAAAGAGAGAAAAACGGCATTAAAAGTGTGAAAGAGAGAAAGTAATGGATGGAGCAGTTAATAATAGATTAAATCTTTGGAGCTCACCGTTTTGCCTCCGTTGTGTGTTTAAGCCCGTGCCGGTTCATAGTGCACTCTCCAGTTTAGTGATCTGAAAGATAGTATCTAGAGTTAGTAATAGCATAGTACTTACAACTGCACAAGTATATTTTTGCTTTATTTCTTTGTACACTCAGGATACTGTATTTCATCAACTTCCACAGCAAGGAGATGTTTGTGCGATGTTTTTCTTCCAAAGTACTATACCCCATGTACTCCCACTGCATAGCGGTGAGTTCTCATTGCTGCGTGCTCATGGCCTTATTTACAAGGCCCTTGCACCACTTTTTTGTCATTTTTTACATGGGGAAAGTGATGCAACAGTGGCACACGGGGCTTGTAAATCTTTCCCTTAGACTGTTTCACCTCATTGACTCCCATAGTCCGGAGGTGAGTGCTTCTTCTTGTGCAATCAGGGGCAGAATAATAAGCTCCTTGAGCCACTTTTGCATCACTTTTCCCATGATAAAAGTGACGCAAAAGTGGCTTAAGGGGCCTGTAAATCTGTCCCTCAGATTGTTGCGACCTATCCACTCCCACTGCCCAGAGGTAATTGTACATTCATACGCAGTCAAGCTGCTGCACACTACCCAGTCTCTCCGCCCACAGGTGACTTGTCGTTGCTTTGGAAACAAGATTCTCTGCTCACCTTGTGCCATTGGCATGATTCAAAGAGGTTGCAGCACGTGTCGAAGCAGCCTTCTCAGATGTTGTTACGATGGCCATGCATCATCGCAGAATCTCAAATGTTGAGCTTTGGAGGTGTTGGGGGAACGCCAATTTGTGAAACACAACCTTGAAGATAAAAAAGAAGTTAATATTGTGTTTCATTTCTTCATCAAACGAGTGCGAAATTGAAAGAGTGACTGAAAAGAATATTCACAGCTCACCTTTCTGTCACCGGTGTGTCTTTCGCCACGTGCCGGGACATAATGCACCCTGAAGCTTTACATCTAAAAGTTAGTAAAAGAAAGATTATATGTTTGGTAATTGTTCCAATCTTAATGTGGAGTAGAATTGCATTGCCCTTTCACACACCTTCCCTCCCGCATTTAAAAAACAACTATTTGTACAGTTTCCACGTGTTTAATAGGCTTCGATTTTTGAAAAATTACTATAGTAGTAATGTTTTTATGCGGTTGTGAAAGCAAGTGGTGCGCAGTGATAACGTGCTTTCGATCATCACTAGTGACGGATATTAGACCGATCATAAAATCTTTTCTGCTATTGGGAAAAAAAATTGCAATAGAATACGGTATATAGGATTGCGTATACCTAAATTGCTGCATATACTCCCTCCGCTGGGCACCCAGGCCTCATTGATCACCTTTTCGTGGACAGGGCAACTTGTACATCATGCAGTCCCACTCTTCCACCAGGAAGTCTCACATATGGTGCTGAGTCTTGATATCGCTATTGCTAACGATATACTTGTACTCCCATCATCATCGCAGGTTCCTCACCCACTCAGTCCTTGCAGGACCACTAACTCAGTGACCAAAAAGGCCATGAACATAGTGGTGGGCCCCCCTACTCGGTGGTTTGGGCCAACATGAGGCATCCGAACCACTAGGACGGTCCGTCACAGCGCTTGCGATGGGAGCAACTCTAAAATGGCATAGAGCATGTGCTCATATGGGCCGGGATGCCCGCCCCCCTCCCAACACCAATTCCCCATGGGAGGTAACAGACACAGATTTGAACTTTTGGAAGGCGGGGGGGCCTCACGACCCCCCCGGCCGTATTTATTAAAATATGAAGCAAAATTTTAAACTTTAAATTAAAACATTTCATGAATCATGTACAAATTCAACTTCAATTACATCTTGATGAAGACAGGTTTTTCAGGCTAACTTTAACAAATCTCTAATACAAAGGTTTCCTAGCCGAGTCTAGCATCTTGATAAATGCATTACATTTGAATTTGTACAACCTAACATTAAGGGCCAACGGCAAGGTCTTAACCGGTGTCAGATCCCTATCACCAACTTCCCGCCCTCACGGTGTGAGTGGCGCATGCGCAGAGGACTTTACCCTCGCCACCAATTGTAACTTCCCTTGTCGGGGGGGACCCCCCTTTCACTCGACGCCATCTTAAGGTCGTCTGAGTTCGTGTGCGAGGTATCCGTAAGAAGGACAGCGTGGACTCCCCCCCTTCCCCACACTCTCTTCCGCCGGAGCGGATATCCGGCCCCCGGGAAATTCGTGGGAGGGGCATATAGCCGTCTCCCCCTGGGAGGGGCCTATGGCTGTCTCCCCCTGGGTGACCCATCCGTAGTGGGTGCCGCCCCCCGTGGGAGGGGCCAATGGCCACCTCCCCCCGGGCGCTCCCATCCATAATGGGTGGCGCCCCCCCTAGGGACCTTGAAATCACTGCTCAACGATCATGACCTTACCGCCAGACCAAAGAATAAATACGACAATTGTTTTACCTACTAAGGAAAGAAAAACTATGACTAAACTTGCAACAGCTTGATTCTTCACCAACTTCGACATTGCTACAAAGGGAAAAAATGTCCTAAAGCAAAGCGCAATCTTTATTGAATCCATTCCTTTACGTTTCTACAAAGGAAAAAATGGCCTACAAGCAAGTATTTATTTATATGCATACTCTCGTCATACATTTATGATGCAAGAAATGATTGCCATATGTGTTTTATTACATCAAATAACACCATTCGATATTTCATTACTTAACAAACTCTGCCACCAGGGGCTGGTGGGTGGGTCAAAAAAGTGCAGCTTGTTCCCTTGAGGGCTCACGAGCGACGAGTGGTGCAGCCTTCAGAGCGCAGGAACAAGAGGAAGCTTCATTGGATTCCCGCACCTTTATCCAGCTGCGGGAGGGCGGGGTCCCGCCTCAAGCACGCCCATCAGTGCACCGACTTCCGGGCGGGTGTTTAGGACAACCTCTTTTGGTCGGAGGAGCGTGTTCTGGCCACGCCGCTTCGGGCATACCAGCCAGGACACGCCCCCCGCCCACAATGGTTTCCCGGGGGATCGGGGCACCCATTCATACGTTCGGGGGGACCGAGTGGTCTCCCCTTTCCATATGGGCCAGGATGCCCGCCACCCCTCCCAACACCAATTCCCCATGGGAGGAAACAGACACAGATTTGAACTTTTGGAAGGCATGGGGGCCTCACGACCCCCCCGGCCGTATTTATTAAAATATGAAACAAAATTTATAACTTTAAATTAAAACATTCCATGAATCATGTACAAAAATCAACTTCAATTACATCTTGATGAAGACAGGTTTTTCATGCTAACCTTAACAAATCTCTAATACAAAGGTTTTCTAGCCGAGTCTAGCATCCTGATAAATGCATTACATTTGAATTTGTACAACCTAACATTAAGGGCCAGCGGCAAGGTCTTAACCGGTGTCAGATCCCTATCACCAACCTCCCGCCCTCACGGTGTGAGTGGCGCATGCGCAGAGGACTTTACCCTCGCCGCCAATTGTAACTTCCCTTGTCGTGGGGGCCCCCCTTTCACTCAACGCCATATTAAGGTCATCTGAGTTCGTGTGCGAGGTATCCGTAAGAAGGACAGCGTGGACTCCCCCCCTTCCCCACACTCTCTTCCGCCGGAGCGGATATCCGGCCCCCGGGAAATTCGTGGGAGGGGCATATAGCCGTCTCCCCCTGGGAGGGGCTTTGGCCGTCTCCCCCTGGGCGACCCATCCGTAGTGGGTGCCGCCCCCCGTGGGAGGGGCCAATTGCCGCCTCCCCCCGGGCGCTCCCATCCATAATGGGTGGCACCCCCCCTAGGGACCTTGAAATCACTGCTCACCGATCATGACCTTACCGCCACAGGCCAGATAGTTGACTGACTATCTGGCCCCCCCCACACCTCCTATAGGTCATGTCTCCTCAAGCCCACTAGCCAAGCTACGGTGTCTCCTATCAGTAAGTCATTACCAGTCCTGGACAGGTGCACCCCATCATTCGAATAACAGTGATCGCCCCTGATACACCCATGAGAAATGCTTTGGAGATGAGCAGAGCGAAACAGTTTCTCAATTTTATTGTTGACCCTCTTTACCGAATGGTTCAACGCTGTCATAGACAAACCCCCCCGCCATATCCTCCTAGGAATCATGTGGGACCAGGCAATTGTACAACCCAGGAGCCTTTTGGCTAACCAGCTAACTACAGACAGTATGTGCTCAACTAACACCCGTCTTCCCAGTCTCACCAAGTCATTGCTCCCTACGTGCACTATGACTACAGATGGCGGTGACCTGTGCCGCCCTAATAGTTCCTCCACAAAACTTTGCAATTGGTCAATACAGAGGCCACCCTTCCCATGGAAGGTCACTCTGAACCCATATTCCTCAGATGTGTGGATCGCATCACCTGCTTTGAATATGTCCCCGGCACGCTTCACGTATGAGTGGCCCACGACCCAGACCACTTGATCTCCATTCCATGATCCTTTCCCGTCGGTCAGCTGGTGCTGAGCCGATCCCAATTTCCGCCCCGCGTCACAGGCTCGCGAAACTGTAATCCAAGCAAAAGACAACAAGCTTGAGTGCATTTCATCAGTCTTTTACAACATGTGCAGTCGCACATATCTCTTGAAACAATTCGAGGACCAACGGCCTAATTGTTTCACCTCGTCTGCCTGCAGACCCCGAGCCATAGCTTCTGTAGCGGCCCCTATTCTAAATGAATGGGTCCCAAAACCACACAGGTTCAAGCCAGCTGCTGCAATCGTAATTGCCAGCACCCTCTGAAATTGAAATCTTGTCAAAGGGGTGCCATCCATATGTCTAAGCAGGGCCCCCCCCCCATGTTGTTAACCTTTGTTTCAGGTAGGCCTCCACATGCCTCACTGGACAACCGGGATTCCCCAGAGCGCGCTGCAACACCACACTATTCCCCAGGGCCTCCTGGTCCGTTTTTGACCTGGCTATCGAGATCAGCAGAGAATCCCCCTTTACCTGGATGTGATCCCTGCGTAGACCTCCTTCCACATCTTTCTTATTCCCTGCCACCAGTTCACTCACCCGCAGGGCCCCATAGAATGCCAATGAGAAAGCTGCTTTGAATAGTATTACCTCACTGGGCGAGGAGCATGTCTCGTCCAGTTTCGCCAGTAAGGTGGTCAATTTATCAAACCCAATGGGGTGCCTGTTATCCTGTCTGCGACCTTCCAGGCGCCACCAGCCGCTGAGAGCCTTCCTGACTAAGAAGGAGTTCGTTGGGTCCCTTATCACGTGGAGCTGTGCCATAAATGATATGGCGGCCTTACACCTATTGGCGGTTGCCGCCGACCGGCCTTCCTTATGAAGTGCCACCAAAAATTGAAGCAAGGACTCATCCTGCCCCCATCTATGCTCCCCTACCGGCCCCAGAAAGGCGCAGTATGAACGGAACGCCCCTTCGTAAGCTTTCCTCGTCCTGGGCGCTAAACTGGCTGCCACGAGGTTTTGTAGTCCGGGGCACCGATCTGCCATAGTGCTTCGGGGAAAGGTGCCGCCACTAGCTCCGCTGAGGGTAGACAATCCCTGAAAGCCTGCATTTTGGAACGAGAGAGCGCATCAGCCGCATTATTTAGTACACCCGGCACATGTTTTGCCCTGAACTGTACGTTCAATCTCATGCATCGCAATACAATCTCTTTCAACAGTCGCAAGATCCATTTGCAGCGTGCTGCCTGCTGGTTAATGCACTCAACCACTGTCATGTTATCTGACCAAAACACCACCGAGCGGTCCCTAAAGTCTTCTGGCCATGCCACCAGAGCCACCCAGATGGGGAATAGTTCCAGGAAACCAATGTTACTCATCAGGCCGTTTGTTCTCCACCATGCCGGCCATGTTTGTGCCGACCACCGGTTTCCGAAGATTGCACCAAACCCCACGCTGCCCGCCAAGTCGGTCCATAAGCCGAGTTCCACCGACGAGGCTGGGGGTTTGCTCCATACTACTCGGCCGTTGAAGTCCGCCAGGAATGCCAGCCAGATGAGCATATCCTGGCGAACCTCTGCCGACAGTCTTGTGCGGTGGTGCCCTTCCCTCAGGCCCACCATGGATTGCGCAATGGATCGAGAGAAAGGGCGAGCCATCGGTATCACTCTCAATGCAAAGTTAAGCTGACCCACTGTCTGTTGTAACTGGTGCAGGGTCACCTTCTCCGTCCGGAGACACTGTAACAGGGAAGCCCTAAACTTGGCAACCTTCTCCGTCGGCAAACGGAAGCACCCTTCCTCCGAGTCTAGTTCTATACCCAGAAACTCGAGGGAGGTAGTCGGCCCTACCATCTTACCTGGCGCCAACGGAACCCCGAAACCCCGCATGAGCACGCAGAAGTCCTGCAATGCCTGCGCGCTGTCCCGAGTGCCCGCTGGGCCAAGAAAGAGGAAATCATCAAGATGATGCATCACATGTTAGTGCCCTGTGGCCTTCGAGAACACCCATTCCAAAAACGAGCTAAACATTTCAAAATAGGCACACGAAATTGAACAACCCATTGGCATGCACATATCCATGTAGTATTTCCCCTGAAAAGTGAAACCCAGCAGGCGCTGGTCTCGAGGATGTACTTGGAGCAACCTGAATCCAGATTCAATGTCTGATTTAGCTAACAATGCACCGGGGCCCAGGCTATTCAACAGTACTACTGCGTCATCGAACGATGCATACTTCACTTTGCATACCTCATAGTCAATCGCCTCGTTTACTGAAGCCCCCCTCGGGCCCGATAGATTGTGAATGAGTCTATACTCCCCCGGGTCCTTCTTCGGAACCACTCCTAATGGGGAACACACAAAATCAGCCACTGGTGAGTCGCCAAATGGTCCTGCCACTCGCCCCAAGCTAACCTCTTTCGCTATCTTTTTGGCGGCAACTGTTGGGTTGTGTAGAATGGACAGCTGATTTTTACAGGAAGTGCTCCCACGAAAATTGCCCGCCGGGATCCTGAAGCCATATGAGAAGCAATCCCTCAGAGTCCCGGCGGACGCATGATCGGGGTAACCGTTTAGCCAAGGAGTCAAAGCCAAGATATCTACAGGCGAAGACGTTTTCTTCTGAGGCACCATATCAATCCTGCTTGGGCCCCCCCTTGCCTCCTGTGTCATTGGCCTTAGATCGGCAACTCGTTTCCGGGTGTGAGGAGTTTCCACAGCCCGAGCATGCGTGCCTTAACCTACACGTTCCATGGGGCCTGTTACATGTGCCTTTATTGAAGCCCCAACACAGCCCTCGACTGCTTCCGTTCCCGCCCGATGTAGGCTGGGACCCCGCCCCCGGCGTTCGCACGAAAGGGTTGTGACTGTCTCTGAGGGAATACCCCGGAGCCGTTTGTGCTCGACCCTGAACCACTCGCTGATCCTGGCAAGAGCTGTGCGTGCCATGATACTGTATCCAGACAATCCCATGTCAAGGCCTCTTTAAACTCCTTCGCTTTTCTAAACGCCATATCATAGCCTTTCCATTCATCACCTCCATACTTCGCATGGAAGTTCATGATCCTGCTCTGATAACATGCCAAGTCACTCAAGACATCTGGTGTCCGTTCTGCGATAATCGCCACAAAGATAGAAAAGGCCCTGATCCAGTTCATCATTGTCTCCTCGACCCTGAATTCCGCCATCTTGGCCCGCCATACACTGGGGTGCCATAAATCCTTCTGGGTCTTTGCATACTCTAACTCTCGATGATCAGTCAACAGTGAAAACATATTAATGTACTTGTTGGCCCACACCATCTCTTTCGGAACCATGGGAACATGTTGAGCCAAACTTTCCCGCCTTGAGGGTACCACGCCCTCCCCCACCATTGGTAACGATCTCTTACCGGCTTCCGCCGTGCTTTCAGCCGCGTCCGTTGCTTTCTCTTGGTTGACAGCCGTGACCACCTTCGCCACCTGCGGGGAAATAGAAGGCACATTCGCTGTCCCAGCATCCCTTGCCTGCTGCAACTGCTCGATAATTATTCTGGCCTCTTCGGCTGGGTCTCCCGCAGCCGCAGATCCCCCGCTCCCTTTTTTAGCCACAGTAACACTGCCGCTAACTGAAGCGCTAATTCCGGGGGCATCTGGTCATCCACCAGCGGTGTGATAACCACGGGAATAGGCAACCCCCCAGCCGGTCCCGGTACCGGGCTGGCCGCTGGCGCTTCTGGAATTGGTGGAGTCTCTACCGGAACTGGGGCCTCGCTAGGACCGTTTTCCCCTTCCTCTTCTTACCCTTCTCCCCTGGGGTGACGTTCGGCAACGCTGGTCCTATGACCCTCTTAGGTCGTCCCGAGGGGGCACTCTGGGCCTCTACCTGTTTCCTGAGGGCCGCCAAGCCACGATCTAGCCGGTCTACTTTACCGAATTTTCGGTCCATCACCGCCACTTGGTTCACCAATGTGCGCAGCATTCTTTCCATCTCGGAGCTCTTTCCGGACTTCTTGCCAGGCATGTCTGTGCTCGATCCGCACGACCTTTCTCACGGAAGCGACCCGATTTCCAGCTACGCCTTGAAGACTGAAAGAGAAAAACACTGATTACAAGTTCTCAAAAAAGTGCAGCTTGTTCCCTTGAGGGCTCACGAGCGACGAGTGGTGCAGCCTTCAGAGCGCAGGAACAAGAGGAAGCTTCGTTGGATTCCCGCGCCTTTATCCAGCTGCGGGAGGGAAGGGCCCCGCCTCAAGCACTCCCATCAGTTCACGGACTTCCGGGCGGGTGTTTAGGACAACCTATTTTGGGCGGGAGGAGCGTGTTCCGGCCACGCCGCTTCGGGCATACCAGCCGGGACACGCCCCCCGCCCACAATGGTTTCCCGGGGGATTGGGGCACCCATCCATATGTTCGGGGGGACCGAGTGGTCTCCCCTTTCCATTGGTAGGGTCACGTGTGTAGTGAGGCTTGTGCTGGATGGGTGTGGTGTGGGTGTATAACATACATGAGGGAGTGTGGGTGTGCGTGCCGTTCTGACAACTAGACCTGGAACTAAGAAATCACTACCATGGAAATCTGGGCCATGTAGCGTTGTTGTGTGGGCTCGACTGACGTATGCCAGTGCTGTGCGAGGCTGTGAACGATGACTCCGGAGCTATGGGTGTGGTACCGTCATGAGCTAAATGAAAAATCTACTGATTTGGGTGTCCGTGTTGTAGTGCTGCTGTCACCCGGTTCTTACACGCAAATGTGTCATTAGGTCTGTAAAGTTCTACAATATGGCTAACATGGAACGTACGGGGTATCACTGAGCCTACATTCATCCATAGATGCACACATAAAAGATGGTGGACATGACACATTTCTGCGAATATGAATGTTTGTTTGTTGTACATTTAGTGAAGTGTTGTAGCTGTAGTATTACAGGGCTGTGAGAAGTTTAGGTTGCAGTTTTTAGCACATGAAGGACAGATAATATATATAGGTATGTAGTCATTCAGGCATACTGTCGAACTTGGTACTGGAAATCATTGTTCAAGGCTCGGAGTCGCATCCACATCCTGCTAATGTAGAGTAATGACCTAATTAACATGTGCCTGAAAATGTACTGTAATACGGTGCTCATGTAAATTGTTGATATAGTTTTAGGTCGACTTCACGCTATATAAATATGCAAAAAAAATAATGAAATAGTACACATTTATAAATTGACTATACAGTTTCTTTGCAGTGTTGTAATAATCCACTTTGTATTTTTGTATTTGTAGAATGAGCGAAAGAAAGTTATATAATCAAAGTTTTTGTTTTTTGCAGAGGTAAGATGGTTGCATACGATGTTTACAGAACAATATATTTGGTAGGGCGCAGGAGCAGCATTTCACAAACAGAATAAGTACACAGACACAGATAGATAGTTGAAGTGGGTACGGGCACGTGTGCTCGACTCCATTTTATCACGTTGCAGTTGGTAACAAGTAGAATAGTAATAATGATATCATACACAGATATTCAATCAAAAACGGTTCATGGCTTCTACTGTACAAAGGTAGGAGCACTATATGTGAAATAATATACAGAAGATTCTATCGTAACGGGTTCATGAGTTGTGGTACACTGAGGTAGGGCAGTTTATGTACAGCCTGCGATAATGCGTGGTTCAAGCAGAACGCACTGGTAAGAATGTCTTTTGGCAACTGAATTTTGCCTTAATAAGGCTACATGGCGATAGTTTATGGTGCCCTGAGTTAGTGGTACATCTGGTGCTCAGTGTGTGCTCACCCTGGGATGATGCGTGGTTTGAGTGGTCTGTACTCAAAATATTGAGTGTTGCATACTGGTCTGCATGATTTTTGAGGTTAGAAAAAACTGTCATCAATGGTTATCAATTGCTCTGCAAACTATGTCTACTGATTTCTCTCCATAAGAAATTAAACTATTGCATTTCACGCAGTGCATTCTAACTTTCTCAAAATGGGGACGTATATCTGGTTGCGATGTTGAAGGTGATATCCCAGAGGTACTTGGTGTTGCTGGTGGTGCAGGCACATTTTGGGGCTGTGTTCTACTTTCTTTGTAAACATTGTTCACAGGATGTAGGGATTGAAGGTGCTTGTGCATACTAGCAGTGCCACAGGAATATTTTTGTCTGTGTCTTAAATAAATCAAGGCTAAATTCCTTACTGTCTGTAGTGTTGATCCAAAGCTGAATTCAAGTTGTGAATACTACTGTCTGGAGTGTACATCAAAGCCACTAGTAAGCATAGTTATAGAAGAATGCCTTTTTCACTTATTTAAACAAAATCTAAATACATACAGTATTATTGTCTGGTCATTAAGTAAATCGAAGCGGAATTCCCCACTGTCTATAGTGTAGTTGTAAAGCTGATTTCAAGTTGTAAACCCTGCTGTCCGCAGTGTAGATGTTAGGGTGGAGTGCATCATCTTTAATCATGATTGAAATGGAGGATAGAACATGTATAGATACATTATTAAAATATGTATGTTTCAGGGACATTTAAAAGGGACAGTATGTCCCACCGTGACATAAAACTGTTCACTCTTCTTTGCGATGATTTATGGTACACTGAGTTAGTATTATCTTTGGCGCTGAGCTTGTACTTATCCTGCGATAATGCGTAGTGCAGGGAGGCTGCACTGGGAGCAATGTTTTTTGCCTTGTGAATTCTGTCTTAATAAGGCTACGGGGATATGACTAGTGGTGCATTGAGTTAGTGGTAACGAAAGAACTGAGCGTGTGCGCACTCTGCGATGATTCGTGGTTCGGGGGCTCGCAATGGTATAATGTCTCTTGTCTATTGGAATGTGTCATGTAGAATCGCCATTCTACCTGACTCGTGAGCCCTCACAATGTACATCGAAGGCAGTAGTGATCACTGACATTTAGAAATTATTTTTGTTGTATCTTTTAACAAAATCTGAGGACATAAAGTACAATTATCTCTACCTTAAAAAAATCAAGGCTACATTTCATGCTGTTCGTAGTATACATTCAAAGCTAAATTTAAGATGTGAACCCTGCTGTCCGCACTGTAGATCGAAGGCAGTAGTCAGCAGAGATATTGATGAATTATTTTTGTCACTTATTTTCACAAAATCAGAATACATACAGTATCATTTTCTGTGTGTTAAATAAATCAAGTTTGAATTCCCTACTGTCCGTAGTGTTCATGCAAAGTGGACTTCAAGTTGTGAACCCTACTGTCCGCAGTCTAGATCGAAGGCAGTAGTTGACACAGACATCGAGAAATTATTTTTTTGTCACATACTTTAACAAAATCTGAGGACACAGTACAATTGTCTCTGCCTTAAAAAAATCGACAGTGAATTCAATGTTGTCCATAGTGTTTATGCGCCACAGGTATCAAGTGGTAAACTCTATTATTGCAGTGTACATTTAAAGGCAGTAGTTAGTATAGCTATTGGGCAATGTTTTTTGTGGCATACTTTAACAAAATTGTCTCTGCCTTACATAAATCAAGGATAACTTGAATGTTGTCTGTAGTGTAGATGGAAAGCTAAATTGCAGTTGTGAACCCTGCAGTGTAGATCTTAAGCTGCACTGCATTATTGGTAATGTACTCCATACATTGACCCTGCTGTCCCCAGTGTAGATCGAAGGTAGTAGTTGACACAGACATGGAGGAATGCTTTTTGTCACTTATTTAAGCAAAATCTGAAGACATTTAGTAGGATTGTCTCTGCATTAAATACATTAAGGCGGAACTGTTCGTACTTTAACAAAATCTGAGGACACAGTACAATGGTCTTTGCTTTCAATAAGTCAAGACTGAATTCAATGTTCTCTATAGTGCTGATGCGCTACTGGTATCAAGTTGTAAACTCTACTGACTGCACTGTCGATCGAAGGCAGGAGTCAGCACAGATACTGACGAAGAATTTTTATCACTTATTTTAACAAAGTCTGAAGACATAGAGTAGAATTGTCTCTGCCTTACATAAATGAAGGATAGCTTCAATGCTGTGCGTAGTTTGGATCCAAAGCTGAATTCAAGTTGTGAACCCTGCTGTCTGCAGTGTAGATCGAAGGCAGTAGTTGACACAGACATAAGTCTGCGGTGCTGTGACGCTGAGTTTGCAATCGGCCTTTATCGAGGAGGCATGTGGTCATGGCGGCAGTCACGTGGCAGGGTGAGGACCTTCTCTGTGGCAGAGTCTTTTCTCTATGCAGCAGTGAACCACGCCCAAGGTGTAGGCTAATTATTTATAGTCTTTTGCTGGAGTTGCATACATTGGATCAGCCCACTCCACTTCTGCTAGAAGGGGGGGGAGATAACACAGCAACATGACCGAGATATTCCTCAGAGTCTGAGATAATATGGTTGCGTCCACTGTGCAGTACACACGTATCAATGGTATATCTACACACAGAAACATTTTTAATTTCTATAGTGAGTTGTGTGTAGCATTTCACCGGTAGTCTTGGCATTGTGTAAATTATTGTTGATGTGCGAGCTCCTTCCTTTATACATAGTTGGTTGCCACATCTCAGAACATTGAGCTAGTTTGCTGTTATGGGGATATATTATCTTAGGAAGGTCCGTTGTCCTGTTTCGCGCTGCCTCTGAGGTAGTAGACGGAGAGGGGTCAGGAGGGGTGGTTGTAGACGTGGTGGCGCTGGGTGTCGGAAGTGTATAATTAGTACCTCTGTCACTTATTGATCTTTAAATATGGGTATGAGTTGGATGCAATTCATGCAGTACATAGTCAACGTCCTTACACTATTTAAATGTTGATGTTAATTTGCTAGTGGTAAATTAACTATTGCTTGTTTCTTTAGGTAGCATTGCAGATTTGATTTCTTGTTGAAAATATTTGGAAGTGGTCAACAATATAATTGAACTTTCAATTAAAAACCTTTGAAATTCACTGAAAAAAACATAGGTTTCAGGCAGGTTATAGTTAGGAATTATCATTTAAAAAACCTTGGAAATTCACTGAAAAAAACATATGTTTCAGAGGTGGTATAGTTAGCTGAACATTTCACTTATACAAAACCATTGAAATTCCTCTGTTATAGTTAGTTCTGCTAACAATCACTTGTGCAACCGCAATGCACTGCTGATGATGTCACATATTACATCATTCATGACATGGTCAGTGACATCACTGATGACATCACTGATGACATCTCAAATGACATCACTGATGAAATCATCCATGTGACAATCTGATACACCTTGTCATAGACTAGTATAACCTTTCATCACTCACTGTAAAATACAGAGTACCATATTTGAAACCATTGATGCACCAATACAAGTTACTACATACCCTCTCACTGATTCCCAAGTTTACACACACAACTACGCATTCAACAACAGAATCACTTATACATGCAGTCACTAATGAATAGAACACTAACAAATGCACTTATACACATATACAGATATTGACACATCAGCAGTCATCTTATTGGGTTATGCAGTCATCCTACTCCCTCATGAAAAAAATTAATCACACATTTACTCACTTACACAATTAGACACACAACACCTCATTTATTCAAACGCATAGTAACTCATAGTTCATATGTTGAAAAAATCCCCATTACAATTATACAGTTATTTATATAGTTACTCTCACAATCACTGACTCTTATATATACTTATTTATATACACCAATTCTCACATACAATGCATTTTATATTTTTTACTTTGTTGAAGATGTACAACTAAAACATATATTCGGTCCCCAACACACAAATAAATACACTCAGTCACCCAAACAACTGTTTCCACATGCACTCTTAAACCTATACACCTAGTCAATTAACCGTTCACACATCTATGCATAGAGTTACACACAACCCATCCAACCACATATACAAACTCAACGTCCCATACAAATACTCACCCAACTAATCAATTAATAATATACACACTCATGTAGTTAGTGACCAACTGATGCAGCATGTTGTACAACAACAGAGACAGTGATGCACACATTCCCATAGTTTAGTTACTAATCCCTGTATTAAGTGAGACACTTTGCGGTCGCCAGTAGGTAGTTATAGTTAGGACCAAGTTTCCATAGGAATAGCATTTTTTGTTTTGCTTATAACTTTGCCATCGTTTGATGAATCTTCATAAAACTGTCCAACCTAATTCTTTGTTCATATCAGCTCCTATGGTAAGAGTTTGGGGATGATTCGTCAAGGGGGGCCGAGAAAAAAGTGGGTCCCAAAACATGTTTCCTCCATGCAATTTCCATAGGAAACTTTTGACAAGGCTACAGGTCGAAAGGTTGAACGGAATTACCCCACATTTGGCCGGGAGAAGGGTCTTAGTCTAGAAAGCATGCTTTTCTTTATTTGGTGTATATTCATTCAGTAGTTTTGGAGTAATATCAAAATTTACAGATATCGATATTTGGGAATTCAGCCTTCTGATTGGCTGAGGCGTTATGAGCACGACCTTGCTGCTTATTGGCTGCGAACGGTTGCACTTAGGAAGTGTTGGCAGCCATTTTGTGATTCTGTTGAAGTGAGTAAGGGGAAAAAGGGCAAAAACAGTAGGCAAGAGGAGGGTAGGAGCTTTGTGAGCTCTTTGGGGTGGTTAGTGTGTACTATACAATGAATGTGAAGCGAAGTATTTACACCTACCTACCGGTGTGAAAGTGCTGTTTTGCCCAGAGTGAGATGGTGCTGAGGTGAGGTGCTGGTACACCCGGGGATAAAAGCGTGCGCCTAAACCGTGAGCTGAGTGGTGTAAAGTGATGTGCTCTGGGCGTATAGCATACTGTCTGAATGGAAGTATTTACCACTACCGATGTGAAAGTGCTGTTTTGCCCAGAGTGAGATGGTGTTGAGATGAGGTGCTGGTACACTCGGGGATGAAAGCATGCACCTAAACCATGAGCTGAGTGCTGTAAACTGATGTGCTCTGGGCGCTGTAGCATACTGGTCGAAGCGAAGTATTTACCCCTACCATTCTAAAAGTGCTGCTTTGCCCACAGTGAAATGGTGGTGAGGTGAGGTGCTGGTACACTCGGGGATGAAAGTGTGTACCTAAATCGTGAGCTGAGTGCTGTATACTGATGTACTCTGGGTGCTGTAGCATACTGGCCACTGTAGCATAGCTGTGCAGGTGGTGTTAGTATGCGTTTAGAGTATAGCGGGACTGGGAAGCAAACTACTCACTGGTACTGGTCTGAAGATGCAGGGATGAAACCGTGAGCCTAAGCCATGAGCTCATGGCTGTAAAGTGATGTGCTGTGGGCGCTGTAGGATACTGGCCGCTGTAGCATACCTGTGTAAGTAGTGTTAGTATGCATTTATACTATACAGGGAGTGGAAAGCGAACTACTCACTCCTACCAGTCGGAGTGCAGTGATTTAACAAGCTGGAATAAAGAAATAATAGTCAGACCCCCCAGGATATAGCGGCATGGATTAGCAAATTTAGCAGCATGAATATGGAAATTTAGCGGCATAAATATGGAAATTTAGCGGCATTTTTGGGGCACTTTATTTTAATCTTAATCATTCATTTTCAGTCTGAAATCCATGGAAACTGTTTCAGCAGAATATTCCACTTTGCAATAGGCATGTTTAAAGTGCAGCTCTACGGAAGCACAGCTCCAGTCCTAACCTAGTTTGCTCCCTGGGATGTTCTAGTGCCCATGTATGCACCCCTGCCGGGGCATCGCTGCCTCCTGGATCTGTGAGGCAGGACACCTCTTCCTCAGGCACCCTAGGGCGCAGGGTCTTTGTATGGTACTATAGGTCAAGGAACTCTTTTAATTAAAAATATTTGGTAGAACGCACATATCCATCCTTGCTTGCATTCAATTGCGTTGCAAGGAGGCTATGGGCCCTGAAGCAAGCAAAGGGAATAGCTCCTTTGACTGTTGTTTGAGTAGTAAAATGCAACATTGTCGAGACAGTAGACCCTGTGGGCCCTCAAAGCTTTGGGGCCCAGTGCCACAGCACCTTTTGCACCAATGCTAGCCACGCCCATGTTGGCAAACATAAACAAAAGTTATAACAGAATGCCAGGCTCCGAGCCCACAATACATTAATTTATTTTCTTCAAAATTAACAGAAAAATGCAGAGATGTATTGAAATATGCAGATATTGGGGCACCTCTGTAAGCTTTTCCCATGTGCTGGGTAAATTATGGTTAGAAAAGCTGTTAGGGTCCCTGTCTTTACTGTGGTCGGTTAGATACACTAAACCATATCTCCTGATTAAGGTTTACCATTAGACATTAAAGTGACTCTTAATAACCTTGTAATAAATGAATGGCTAGTGAATCTCAAAAACCAAAAGCAGTGCAAAGTAGACAAAAACCATAGGATCACTTAGGATTAATAACACTAAGCAACCAAAATTTATCAAAAATAAAACATGAATTTTATTTCCTCCCGAACGGGTTACAATCTAAAACATATTAAAAACAATTAATAAAAGCCACCAACAGTGGCACAGTCATATATTTATATGCAAACAAAGGTAAAACAATCATGTACAGTCAAGTGAGAAAAACAGTCGACGCGGCGTTTCGGTGCTTTGTATGATCTTCACACCTTCATCAGGACATTAACAATTGACTTGACATCTAAGAAGTTAAAATAAAAGTAATTTAATACTACTTGTCTACATTTGCGGATAAATATTGCACCTGCTACACTATATACATGACTACTCAATGAGACATGAAATGATGACTGATTACTCTATTGATAATAGTCACCTAAAAAGAACAGCCTTAGGAAATTTGCGACCCTAGTTGTTATATAAGGTCTCAGAATTACATTGCTAATCTTTTCATTTATGCTACTGGTACCCAGCGCTCTATAGACTTTTGGATAACGAGAAAAACAAGCGGACATTAAGGACGCATGGCCTCTCTTTATTCTTCTTATCATTATATGATCTCTATTGCATTACTCAAAGGCATCATTATGTATAAATAAACCACTACTCGGCTATTATGTCTGTAAAAGATTTTTTGATCATACCTGTATTTCTATTGGGAAGAATATATCAATTCTTTTCCACTGTTATACTGAATACTCAGCTGTTCTACTCTTATTGGAGCTATATGCAAAAAATAAACATAAGATATTTTTAGTGGTATCTTATCCACTGTAAAGTCCTAATAGCTGTGATGAATCTAATATTGTGCTGGTTTACCTTCACTGTTAATGAACCAATATTCAATATGCACGGAGGGGCCACCGTTGATGCTGGGGATATTTCATGAGACAGTTAAAAACCTGGATAGATTAAAAATTAATCTGTAGTTTTCTATATTTAATTCATTAAGACAATACTGTACATTTCACAAGCAATTTGCCGGCCACATTTACTAACCCGTTGTTAATTCAGGTTCGTCATAGGGCTTCCTAAACTTGATGATATTTGTCGAAACAAAACTTTTCTTTTTTGATTTGTGGAGAGAGTCTGTGGTAGGAACAATGTAAAAAAGGAGAAGATGTAACTCAATGCTCGCTGTTGTAAAGCGATACCGCTATTTTCTATATTATGCTACGTTATTACCCATTCTGTCTGGTGTCGGGTGTTTGTTTACTATTAACTCAGCGTGTGTGTCATTTACTGTGAGGATAGGAAAAAGGGAAACGCCATAAAACCTTCCCTGTATAGTCTACCCATAATTCCTACAGTTGTACCCAGAAGGATTTAATGACCCATCCCGGGGGTTGAAACTACCTCTAGCTTCAGTTTTAAAATTTTTTAGTGACCGCTAGTCTACCCGCAATCTATCTCTAAATCGAACGGCTAAGTATCTGCCTACCTTGTGTGAAAAATACGGCCTCCCTGCTCCTCCGTGCTCTCGTCTGTGATGCCTTCGTGATGATTCGAGGTCTGCTCTGTGGACTGTTAAGACGGCATCTTTATGCTGATGCTGCTGCACATAACCCGGAAGTAATAAAACGGACTGATTGCTCTGTAGTTTTTCTTGCCGTTAATTGAATCAGACAAAAACCCAAAGCAAGGGCTCTATCTTTATATCCTATAACCTGGTTTTGTTCAGTGTTAATATCTAATTTGGTTACGGAAAAAATGCCGAGTGACCCGGAAGTCGATGAATTTAATATCGGCTTTTATTTAAAATAAATCCTAGTGTACTAGATGGAGTCTTGCTAGCCTGCGTATTTACTAATGTAGACTATATATCGTAGATGGGTTTCTAACAGCTCAAGTTCTTGATCTATATTTACGAAGAATATTTACGTGTCGGCCATGTTGGATTGGGAAAACACTGGATCAGGAATATGATAGATTCAATCAACATACTGTTTACAGCGGTGGCTTAAACACTCAAAATTATGCGTGATCGTGTAATAATGCTGGAATTGCAATATTATGGAACATGTCCAAAACCACCTTTTTGTAGAACCTGCTAATGCTGGACTAATTGTTTACTTTCAACGCATTATCCTCCGGCCCTTCTCACTGTTAAAAATAGCAGGCATATATCATAGTACATTGCATTGATATACAATATGTCCCTTTGGCATTTATATTGGCACTATATCATTGGAGATAATCATTACTCTCAGAGAAAACAGCGATGTTTAGTTAGCTAACAAAATAAGTTCATGAACCAACTATCAACAATTTATATTTGTGTGCATTTCATAATATAAAAACTGACTAATGTAAATTAAGCAACTATATTGAAATAAAAAACGAATCTAAACAACCCAAGACCTAAACTGGAGGTTTCAAACCCTAGAGTCTATAATTCATAGTTTCCTGGGTTGTTCTGGACTATAAGTTCTTCTGGAATGGGATCAGTTACAAATGGATAACGGCAGATCTTATAAGATTAGTCTTTCCCACTCTTCTCTGTTATTTAAGCCAGTGCGAAAAGTATTGAATAAAGACATGTAAAACTGTTCTCTCTTTTTTCTTTTATTATTCCAATCGCCACCTCTGGTGCTGTGTGTTATTGTCTCAATGACACACCATTTAAGTTCTTCTAATTTGTGGTTATGGGTTATCCAGTGTTCCACAAGAGGGGCTGATTTCTTTTGTGTCCTGATAGCAGACTTATGTTCTGTTATTCTTGTTTTTACTTCTCTAGCTGTTTCTCCAATATATGCTTTATTACATGGACATTGAATCATGTAGATAAGATCTTTTGTTTTACAGTTTACAAAATTTTTGATTTTATGTTCTATTCCATTGTACTGTATTACATTTCCTTTGATCATAGATGTACAGTTAGTGCACATATTACAAGCAAAGTTCCCCGTGGCAGAGGGGTATTGTTGATTGTGTTCCAAGTATTTCGGGTTTTCTCTTTAAAAGTATGAACTAGAAAATGTTTGATTGTTCTGTTTCATCGAAAACTGAACATAGGTTTCGGGATATTTATCCCTGGTCTGTCGTTAAGTAATGACCAATTGCGATTTATAATGTTTTTTATCTTATTGCTTGCTAGGCTATAATTAGTTACGAAGATTAATCTGTCATTTATTCTGTTCCTATTATCTTCTTTGTTTTTATTGAACAATGATTCCCTATTATAATATTTAGCGCGTTTGTACGCTCTTTTGATTAATTTATTTGGGTATCCACGATTTCTAAGTTTCTCGGATAGAGCATCTGCATGTTTATTATAGTCTTGTATGTTAGTACAGTTTCTTCTGATGCGTAAGTACTGACCAAACGGTATGTTATCCTTCTGGCTATTGGGATGATTACTTTTGTAGTGAAGCAGTGTGTTTCGATCCGTTGGTTTAGTATATAGATCGACGCCCAAGACTGCATTGTCTGCTCTGATTTTAATGTCCAAGAATTCAATTGCATCTTTATTATAATTTGAGGTGAATTTGAGGTTTTTATCCCCAAGGTTCAACCAAAGAATAAATTCATTTAACACCTTGGCTGCTAGGCGTTTTCCCCCTCCTGTGCTGAAAATTGCCATTTTGCTGGTGTCATGACGAGCTCAGCTTGTCATCAGCACAGCTCAACTGTGCATCATGACGAGCTGAGCTCGTCATGAGCATCGAAAGGGTTAATAATTCTAAAGTGCCCGTCCAAATGAAAAAAATGTCGTTGATGTATCTCGACCAACATGAAATGTTTTCACTGAATGGTGCCATATTCTTAAAAATGTGTTTGTCTTCAAAAGCTGCTACATATAAGCAAGCTAGACTCGGGGCACAGGTCGCCCCCATGCTGGTCCCTTTTATCTGTTTAAAAAAATTATTTTTGAATAAAAAAATATTGTTTTTCAAAATAATTTCTGCGCAATCCAGAATGAATGTAGCATGTTGGTCTAAGTCTTCTGCATCCTTCTTTAAGAGACCCTCTAACATCCTGATGGTGTCATCCTGTGGGATATTGGTATAGAGGGCCTCTATATCTAATGTCACTAGCCATTGTGTGGTAGTGTCATATGGTAGACCTTCGATTTTATCGATCATACTTGTTGTATCTTTTATGTACGCTTTCTGTGTTGCCACGATCGGCTGAAGAAACCTACGTACTTGCTAAGGGGTTCTGTAATCGAATTAATAGATGATACAATGGGCCGCATAGGCGGGTCTAATATGTTTTTATGGACTTTTGGGAGTCCGTACAGGGCAGGAATAATGGGTGCCTCATTTCTTAAGAAATTGTATTCATCTAAACAGATTATTTCATCCTCATGGGCAAATTTAAGTAGCGCATTAACTCTATGGATCAACGTATTCCATTCTTGTCTACTTGAGGGGCAATAATGTTCCACATTATTTAATATAGACATCATTCTATTTTTTTTTTTGTTTTTTTTTTTATCCTCATTTGCCGTCTTGTCGCCCATATCTTTGTAACTTTCCAACCTCTGGGCTGTTGTTGTCTCTTGGGCTGGTCTAAAATAATGGGGCGTGAACTGCACATATTTTTGAGTCTGGTCCCCTTTCTAGACTCCTTCTTGACCATCTGACCCAAGATGTGTATTTCTCCACCATCTCTTTTCCTTGGTAACGGTTCCGAATACCAGCGAGACAGGCACGGGCTTAATCATTGGACTTTCAACATAACTATAATTTTAACCAAAATTTAGCAGGAAGGGTATCCAAAAACCTCTATTCCTTTTGGAGGTTTCTAACATATCTAACTTTGCTGTATATCTCATGGCTAATATCCAGTCCAGTAAAGTTGGACTGAGTGGTGAGACCCATAACTTGCATATCTCCCGACGTGCTAATAACATAGCATAAAAAATAAGTCTTACATTGTTACCCAAAACTCTATTTTGCAAATCATATCTCCCAGAAATAATAAGCTCGGGGCTTACCTCAATAGGTTGATTCAGTGATTTGGAGAGGGAGTTACTTACGTCAATCCAAAATTTTTTGATATTCGGGCATGATACAAACATATGGAGGTCATCAACATTTGGGACTTTGCATTTTGAACATTCCACCAGTCCTCCATGCTTAAATTTGGAAAGTCTGTAGGGAGACCAGTATGCCCTGTGGATAGTAAATAAAACATTTCGCCTTAGATTGGCAGGTTTAACAATTCTATATAGCATGCTCATAGTTACTTGCCATTGGTCTTCTGTAGCAATCCTTGGCAAGCTATTCTTCCACAGGGTCTCTGGTAGGTCGAATATCCCATCCTCCAACTCCAATATCTGCCAGTACCAGCAAGCAACTTCCTTCTTAAAGGCCTCTCGTTCCAGTTTTAGTTCAAATTCATTTTCCTGGCCAATCTCTGATACAGCGTGGTTTGCCCAACTTTGAATTTGTACATATTTGTATCTTGAAAAAACTAAGCCCCAATTTTGCTGACATAAACTCCATGAAATTAGTCTTCCATCTTGGAATAAATCTCTCCATCTTTGTAGATCTGGCTCCTTTATCAAATTTGAAGCTAAGGCATCTCTTGTCCAGATCGGAGCTCCCGGTGATTCCCAAATTGGAGCCATGTAACTAAGATAAGGAATCTTAGTACTTTTTCTTATTTTATACCAGGTCTCCGCCAGATCTTTCAAAGTCTTGAGTTTCACTTTTTTAAAAAACTTAGGGTCTCCAAACTTATATAAATAACCAAACTCATGGTAACCTGATACTTTCAGCATTATCTTAAACAATTCACCTATCTGTGAGTCAACGAGAGAACCCAATAACATCCTGCAATTTTTCAAACAAAAAGCCCATGCATATATTTGTAGATCAGGAGCCGCCAATCCTCCTTTATTTACGCTTCTTCTTATTTTCCTCCATGAAATTCGAGAGGATTTAGATGCCCAAACAAATGAAATTATCATGCTTTGTATTTTCGCCAACCATTCCTTTTTAAAACATAATGGAATAGCTTCATACAAAAAGGTAATTTTTGGAATAATCATCATCTTTACTAAATTCGATCTCCCATATATTGACAGAGGTATATTCATCCAACCCTTTAACAGATCTCCAACCTCTTTTTTTACTCTGTCGAGATTAGTTTTCACCAAATCCTCAATCTTCTGTGTAATTCTAACACCAAGATATCTCATTTCTGCTGTTGTTTTTACAGTACTTGTATTGAGATTCCAAGTCATAATCTCAGTCTTTTCTTGGTTTAGCAGGTAACCGGAGATCCTTCCAAAATCTTCTGTTATTTTTACTAATTTTTCCAATGAACTAACTAAATTAGAAGAATAAACAATAATATCGTCCGCATATAAACCCAATTTCTTTGACCAATCCATTACTGCAAAAGGGGGTATCTCCTCTGATTCTCTAATTTTACAGGCTAAGGGTTCTATATATATATTAAAAAGTAAAGGTGATAAGGGACATCCTTGCCGAGTACCCCGCATTACCCTTATGGGAGATGTAAGGGTGCCATTTATAAGTATACGTGAGGTCGGAGCACTATATAGACATCATTCTATTGTTATAATCATCGGTATTCATTAAAACTATACTACCACCCTTATCTCCAGGTTTGATGGTTAAAAGCTCATTGTTTTCTAAATTTTTTAATGCTGTCCTTTCATCTCCACTTAGGTTGTTCATGCCAGTCAGAGGATGCTTTAGCAATGAAGAGATGTTACTTTCTACCACTTTTTCAAATAAGTCAACTTGTTTGTTGACCATGCCTATATTGGGTGTCCAGGTTGATTTCGGTTTAAGACCCGATTTGTTGGTAGGGCCCTCTCTAGGTGGTTTGTCTCTAAAGAACTCTTGAAGCCTGATTTTTCTAAAAAATCCCTGGAGGTCTCTTTCTAAGTTATACTTATTAACTCGAGTACTAATTGCAAAGCCTAAACCCTTTTCTAGGACTTGATTTTCTATTGTATTGAGAGTGATATTAGAGAGATTTATAATAGCTGCTTTTTGATTTAATCCCATTTTTGTTGGCTCCTTGTGTAGTATCTCCTCTGTTGTTGAGGTTGAGGGTAAAACTTCCCTCTCCCGTTGCCTCTCGGGCGGTTGTGAGGTTTCCCCCGTCCCCGTTGACCTAAAAAAGGTAATAATTCTCTATTTGGGGTTGATGTTGACTCCGCTGCTCTGTTTGTGTCCCCTGATTTTTCTTGTTCGGAGTCAGTGCTCGTGTATGAAGAGTCTGAGAAGGTAACTCGTTTTTTTCGGATATGAACGCCAAGGTTGTTGCCATTGGTTTCTATTTGGGAAATTTTCTCTTGGACGGTCAAAGAAATCTTTCTGTGTGTAAGGATAGACAATCTCCGTATTGTAGTTTGAGACGTCTTTGTTAAATTTATTAGTTTTTTTGCCAAATAAATAATCCCTGTACCCAGAAACGTCTCTTTGGATGTCCTCTAGTTTTTTCTTTGCGTCTTCTAGAATGGAAGTGTCTAATTTTGCTTCTAGTTCAGCTATCTCCTTTCTCTCTATTATTAGAATGGAGTTGGCTGTTTCAATAATCAACAACATCCAATCCCTGCTGCATCTATTGGCAATTAGGGTCCAGTTTTCTATGAACCCGGGATGTCGGATAAACACACCTGGTTCATTTTTGACCTGTAGACCACTTGGGATAATGCCCTTCTTAAGATAATCAATCAGAAAATCTGCATGGAGTTCTGTGCGAACTAATTTCTTTTTATTGTTCCATAGTTCGCGCCATTTATCTTGGTCATTATTAGTGTTTGTAATGGAGGTATAGTTTTTCGAAGTACCATTTACTATTCTGTTAAACTCTTCTTCGGAGAACCCTTTGGTTTTTAGTGTGTCCATTTTTGATTAGGTACACTGTATGGGTCGATGCCCGCTCTGAATATTTTATGGAATGTATCCTCCCAGCTAAAAAGCTGTACAATTACTATACAATAAGGAAGGAGGGTCCCCTGTAGTATATGACAGGGAGGGGGATCTTGAGGTTAGAAAAGCTGTTAGGGTCCCTGTCTTTACTGTGGTCGGTTAGATACACTAAACCATATCTCCTGATTAAGGTTTACCATTAGACATTAAAGTGACTCTTAATAACCTTGTAAATGTAAATGTAAATGTAGGTATACTTATATAGCGTGACCTGTCACCACAAAGGGCATCCTGGCGCTTGCCTAGGGAACCCGTCCTGGTATTCCCCTGTGAGAGGCCCCGGCAGGGTATCCACAAGGTGAAAGCCAGGCATCCCGCCGCAAGGGGCCGTTGTGGAGATTAAGCAAGCTATTGCCCAGAGTCGCAGAGCGTGAACCCGTGAGTCGAGAAGGCACCGGAGCGAGAATTATCGAGACCGTGGAATTTTTAGCCCAAGACCCGCCGAGGCGGGGAATTGAACCCTGGTCCAGGGCCGATCTCAGCTTCCGGGTCTGCCGCCTCTAACCCCTGAGCCACACTTCTCCACCTTGTAATAAATGAATGGCTAGTGAATCTCAAAAACCAAAAGCAGTGCAAAGTAGACAAAAACCATAGGATCACTTAGGATTAATAACACTAAGCAACCAAAATTTATCAAAAATAAAACATGAATTTTATTTCTTCCCGAACGGGTTACAATCTAAAACATATTAAAAACAATTAATAAAAGCCACCAACAGTGGCACAGTCATATATTTATATGCAAACAAAGGTAAAACAATCATGTACAGTCAAGTGAGAAAAACAGTCGACGCGGCGTTTCGGTGCTTTGTATGATCTTCATACCTTCTTCAGGACATTAACAATTGACTTGACATCTAAGAAGTTAAAATAAAAGTAATTTAATTCTACTTGTCTACATTTGCGGATAAATATTGCACCTGCTACACTATATACATGACTACTCAATGAGACATGAAATGATGACTGATTACTCTATTGATAATAGTCACCTAAAAAGAACAGCCTTAGGAAATTTGCGACCCTAGTTGTTATATAAGGTCTCAGAATTACATTGCTAATCTTTTAATTTATGCTACTGGTACCCAGCGCTCTATAGACTTTTGGATAACGAGAAAAACAAGCGGACATTAAGGACGCATGGCCTCTCTTTATTCTTCTTATCATTATACGATCTCTATTGCATTACTCAAAGGCAAAGGTAAATTATGAACAGAGTAGATTTATTAGGGGATGAACAGAGCTGCTGCCAACCTACTGGCACCAGTTTCATGTTTAGCAAGCCCTGTGTTTTTTGTTATTAACCTACACCCCTCGGCGTCCTAGAACACGTACACCCATACTTAAAACGGTAGAGCAAAACAGAAAATCCCACTGTGATGGTGACTAATTAACAGATCTGACTGAAGGTTCTTAGGGAGGTATGAGGATATAAAGCAGTCTTCTTTACAGTCTGGTTAAAATGACCAAAGGAACCTTGGGTGACTCACGTTTTGTAAGTATTAAGTGGCCAACCAAAAATTTACCAGACAATCGTAACAAAATACACTCCTGCAGACACTTATAACTTAGAATGGGGACATGCATCTAGCGCGGAGGAATAGTCTTTTACATGGGTTGTACGCCAGAAGCTAATTTCCCGAAAAAGAAACTGCCAGTTGGCCTGTAAATTATTTTTTTTCTTTGTTTTTTCCAATTCGAGTCTTCCTTACTGCTTTAAAAAATCAGCATTCAAAGTGTTATCTTCAGGACTCACTGGAAGCTGTGAAGTTGAACCTTTGTCTGATTTTAGTTTGCAGACATTTTTATTTAACAATCGAGGGCCTTACTTTAGCTTACCTGTTGATGCCAAAATGAGGATGCTTAAATTAGTAGCACAAATGATTTGGTTTTAAGAGCAGGTAGCTCTGTGAATTAAAATATAAAACATCCTCCCTGCATTAATTGACAGATTTCTGTATCCCGACATTGGTTATTTGCTTTGCATGGCAGACCTAATATTGACCCTCAAAAGGTTTTCAGTGCCTCATAAAGACTTCGGAAGTCAAACGGCTTGCTTTTGAAATCTCCTGCAGTGCCGAGTACTAAAGAGTTCCCTTGATAGGATCTGCTACGGCTGATGAAATCCGTGCAAAAAAGGACATAAACAATTATCTACCACCCTCTATCCCGGGAGGGCCTTGATTTATACAGCCATGTTAATTAACATGGCTGAATAAATCAAGGCCCTCCCGGGATAGAGGGTTTACAGACAGGTAAGCGTACTTCCACCAGTCATCTATGTGCATTCCTCCCTTGCCCTACGCCCCTCAGCTCGGCGTTAAGTTCATGGTTTTCAAGATAGTCCATTACCTGCTGGATATCGGGATCGATTTTTGGAATGTTGGCAAGGCATAAATCCATTCGCCAGTTGAATGGGCAAGTTTTGCAATAAAAAGATGGTTGCACGCAGATTGCATATGTGTAAATAAATGTCATGTTATAGCTGGCTCCGATAATAGATAGAGGCAGCCAGCCGAAATGTTGTTCTATTTTTTCACGGTATTGATGTAGCTCCGCGTAGAGGCGTATTCTGTCGGACATGGTTGTTACTACAGGGCGAGCAGCCATTAAGAAAAATAGTAGTAGGATGGCCGCAAAGAGAGTGAGAAATATGGGCACTGTTCCAGTTATTCCAGAGATAATTGAATGAATGAAGTCTGGTATTATACCAAAAAACAATTTGAAAGCCTATGACAAGGATTGATGAGGCCGTGTTAAAAAAGTGCGTCAGACCTTGAGTGGGAGATGTGATGAAAATTGTGTAACAATTCACAAAGTGTAATAGGATGTTTGTATTTAAAAGGGACTGTATTTTACTTGAAGTTCTTGTTATCTGCAGTCGATACATTTCTTTTGCAGAAGTGAGGGACACTTCTGTTCGGAACAAAAGCGGTTTCAGTTTGCTTAGTTTAATGAAATCTGTTTACAAAATAGGGATTGAAGGCCATGTTGAAGTTTGGGAGTTACTTTGTGTGGGTGGGGGTAGACATTGCCACCGGAGTTACTCGGTTTGAAACAGTAAGGACATACGGTATGCCAGGTCACATTCCGTAGGAGTGGATGTTATTGAGAAGCAGATAACTGCAGTTAGAAAGCTGTGTGACTGTTGGTCTGATTGTGGGAGGTGGGAGTTGGCGTGCTTTTAAAGCACGCAAGATTGGGGGCTGTAAGCTTAGAAGCGTCGTGCAATTGGAAATTCTTTGAGAGTAATGAATGACTGCCATTGTGGTCGCAGTTTTCACCTGTGAGAAAAACTTCTGTATCCTCTTTAAGACAGTGATATGTAAATGGGAGCAACCACTGCTAGTTAATAAACACGGGACCTTGTATAATCTCATAAAACATGACAGACAAAAGGAACACCTTGCAGACACAATGACACTACGAACTGTGGGAACCGTGGCTAGCCATATACACAAACCAAACATGGCGTGGCACCTCTGTCACACAATGCAGAATGTGGAGAGAGATGGGAGAAAAGTATGTGTGAAGGTGGCAAGTGTTTCTCAATTATAAAAGTATACAATGCAAAGTGTTGAGGGTATGTGCTGGACAGACTTGAGTATGCAGAGCATAGACATGTACATGTCAACATACACTGATGGTCTATTGAGTGAAGTGGACAGTGGACGCAACCATAATAGTACAGTCAGTAGGGAAGATTATGGAAACATAGCACATACGTGCCTCCTCCCCCCAAATCTTTAGTGTAGTGGGCTGGCTCGGCATACGCAAAGCTAGCGTAGGGGTATGAATAAAAGGCATGTTTCTCTGGGTGTAGTTTTGTTCCGAAATGGTGAACCTGTCTGCCAGGTCTCCTCAGCTTACAACGCCGCGAGGTTGACCCCATGAGCGAAGGTGGTTACGTGAATGATGCGCTCAGCCTGCTGGCACCCAGAAACCGTCATGGCCACTGCAACACATATATGCCACATAGTTCACATTTCAACACTGCCGTATGTGAAAGAGGGCCCACCAAATGCCGGCAGAAGCTCCTGGGATGAGATCTGTGGTCTCGGAAGGCCACTGAGTTAATTGCTGGCCTCCGCGACACAGGCACACAGTGCCCAGCCTGAGGCCCAGCACAGTGGAGTGCTCAGTATACTACTAACACAGTAATCAAACAGGTACCAACAGTAGAACGGTGCCTTGATCCCACACCGGAAGATGTTAGAACTGCATCTGAGAGTGGAGATGAAGGTACTCCCTTCGACCAGATGCAACCAACTCTAGGTCCCAACAGTGGAATGGTGTCTTGATCCCTCAATGGACGATGTCAGATATTACTTGCTGCTTGATTTTACACAACTCCCTCTGTTGAGGTGCATCAGACTCTGTGCTTCCGTAGCTAATTGCTGCACATGATTATTGGGCTTGATTGACTGTAGTCAAAGGACTACACTGAAGTACAGCAGGTCCAGACAGTGAAACAGGGTCTTGATTCAATGATTGACGATGTCAGAAGATAAAGTCTGTGATGATTTCTGTGTAGCCCCTCTGACCAGGTGCAACCAACTCTAGGCCCCAACAGTGGAACGGTGTCTTGATCCCACAATGGACGATGTTAGAACTGCACATGAGAGTGGAGATGAAGGTACTCCCTTCGACCAGGTGCAACCTACTCTAGGTCCCAAAAGTGGAATGTTGTCTTGATCCCAGTTAGTGGAGTACACCGCGGTACAGCAGGTCCGAACAGTGAAATGGGGTCTTGATTCAAAGACTAAGGTTGTCAGAAGTTAAAGTCTGTGAATATTTCTGTGGACAGCAGAGATTGCAATTGGAATTGTTTTGATTTATTTACTGGATAGTTTTCTGTAATTTATGTTGTTGTATTTTGTGAAGAGGAAGTGAGAAAATGTATTCATGGATGTCTGTGTGACTACTGTCTTCAATTTATACTGCAGACAGCATTGTTCACAATTCAGATCAAGTCACTATTGTAGATGAGGTAGTCCTGTAGGCAAAAGACATTGCTCCAGTGCTTTCTGTCCGCACCACGCATATGCATCATCGCAAGCTCAGCACATGCTTTTTGTTGCTTTGTGTATGACAAAATGGGCAGCTCAAGTCAACGCCACGTGGCTATGGGCTCTTGCTGACCACTTAGCATCCACGGGGTCCGGTTCGAGGAGAGCGCTAGGTGCCTAGCGGGTGTTTGGCGTTGCGGCGGTGTGCCACTGTCGCCACCACCCCCCTCCCGAGATCCATGAGGTGTGGATCTTTTAACATACAAACCACAGGTTCGAATAAAATTTTAACTCGAACCCTCTTTTTGGTTTGTTCTTTTTGCAACCTTTTTCCGACACATAAATCTGTCTTTTAACTTTCACGTCCTCTGGCTAGGGTAGGCCTTAGCGTGCCTATACCACCGAGGTACACAATTACATGGTCCTGACGAATGCCCAGTAACACACGTACACTTAAAGGGCAGAAACATGTTGACCCCGTTGTAAATCGTAAGGGGAAAACACCCAACACACTAGTTGGTACATTTCCCGACACATACCTTTTAACTAATACCCAGCTAACCACGGAATAAAGTTTTTGTGTGGTAAGCGCTGCTGGTATTTTTTAATATAACTCACTTTTTTCACATTCTGTCACAAAAAAACCCCGCTCCGCAGTAACCTGGCGTCGCAGCACACCAGGGAGACATTCGGTTTCTCCTGGTGGGCCCAATGATGAAGCATGTCACCACCCAGGGTGGTGAGTGAGGGCTTAAAAAGAATCCCTGGGAAATTCCTATTCAGGTAGATTTAAACTTTCCTTGTCTCTGTGCTGGACACCTGTACCCTTCAGTGGGCACTCTTTTGTTGTTTATTACACTCTCCCTGGCCTACACTGTAGACAGCAGTGTTCACAATTCAGATCGTGTCTCTATTGGAGATGATGCAGTGTTGATAGCAACTGACATTGCTCCTAGTACGGCCCACCTGCAGCACGCATCGTCGCTGGCTGTGCACATGCTGAATGCTTTTGATGTGACTATCTGTGTGCACTAGAACTGATGGACCCTTTATGATACAATCTTTTTGTGTATTATTTCAGATCTATTGCTTGTGTCTCAGTATACCACAAGTTGTGGTTCTTTTACAATATAATGTTTTCTGTATTATTTCACAGCTACTGTCCCTACCTTACTGCAGCACAAACTGTTGACTCTTTTATTATTGAATCTCTGTGTGTGATCCAATGATTACTGTTGTAGTTGATGCTAGCAGCAACCATTCCCTGAGGGCTGGTTTACACTAATCCTACACGCATCCAGCACTGGATACAGCACTGGATATGTGACCCTGGTAATAAAAGGTGTTGAGCGCACATGCCCCTACCCATTTTCACTATCTATCTGTGTCTGTGTGTTCATTATCTGTGCAAGATACTGCCTCTGGGCCGTACCACATTACATTGTGCTGTGGAGAGCATATGCAACCATGTTACCTCAGGTAGTGGGGAAAACTTTGATTATGTAACATTTAGGTGTATGGTTATCACAGCTGAAAGGCTACTTTACAGACCATGAATATTGATAAGATGATGGTTGTATGTTGTGTGTAGTGTAAGATATGTGTACATAGCAAATGGTTTTCAAAAAAGCTCTCTAAGCAGAAGAGGTGTGTCTCATCAAATGCTGTAGAGAGAATTACTAAAATGGGTGGCGTTTTCCAACTGCTACAATGGGAAGCGTTATGAACTAATCAAATGCTTCTTTTTTACGGTCACATGGCAATCGCGAATCCAGCGCACAATGAGACTGCACCCGACATGATTTTGAGAAAATATATTTACTATAATAAAAGTGTATTACAGTTAGAAATATATAAATGTTTAAAATATTTCAGAATATCGCTTGCTCTCATATTCACTTTAAAGTTATTTAGATATAGTTTTGAGACATAAAAAAATGAGGGAATGGCGTATCTGGAGTGACACTATAAGTCTATGATGTAACACAGGGCTGGCAGCGTGCACTCGTCGCATACGCAGCGGGCGTGACTTCATACGTACATGATGTAATGCATGGCTTGGAACTGTACCAAAGTAGCAGTGGCGCTTCCTCCTACGTATATGTTGTTATGTGGGACGTGGTGCCACAAACCCTGTTGGATACAAAATGCACATCATTTACGAGTTTAGCAATATGGCGGATATGATTTGCGTGCTGATGGAGTTTGGTACACTACCAGTACAGGACTCTAGTTTTCTCTCCCCCAAAAAATGATATACATATTTTTTTTGAAGATATAAAACATTACATCATTTTTAAAGTTGAAAAAAAAGGTTAATAGAGTTCCAAAATATTATTAAAAAAATTAGAAAAAATATAGGTTTTATAAATATTAAAATATGAAATTAACATTTAAAAAACCTTCAAAATGCACTGAAAAAAACATAGGTTTTACAGAGGTTATAGTTAGGAATTAGCATTTAAAAAAACCTTAGAAATTCACAGAAAAAAACATGGGTTTCAGGTGAGGTATAGTTAATGGGACATTTCACTCATAGAAAACCAGAGAAATACCCTTGATATAGTTAGTTGAGCTAACTATAACGCCACGCCCACGCAATGCACTGCTGATGACGTCGCATATTACATCATTCATGACATGGTCAGTGACATCACTGATGACATCACTGATGACATCTCAAATGACATCACGGATGACATCACTGATGACATCATCCACATGACAATCTGATGCACCTCATCAGACCCTAATATAACACTTGATACACCCACTCTAAAATACAGACTATAATTTTCGAAACCATGAACACACCAATACCAGTTAGTACATATCCACTGACTAATTCCTAGGTCTACACACACATCCATTCATTCACCCATACAGTCAGCCATCAATACAACATTATCAGATACAGTGACTTATCCGTACAGACACTCAGACACCGCCTCTCATTCATAGAGCTATTCACACACCTAGTCAGTAATGGGAATAATAAATCACAGTTTTATTTACTCACCTGTAATGTTATACACATACTACCTCACTTATTTAAATATATACTAACACATACTTTCACTCTACTACAATAAATAATACAAGCACACACTGATCCATACAGACACTCTCACAAACACTCACTCTCATTTATTTCATAGTCATTTATACAGTCCAACACTCACATATACTGCCTTTTACATATGCAGTTACTCACACATGTACCACTAATGCATCCATTCACTCACCAAGACACTAACCCTGGGCAAATTACTACCCTAAGCTTGCGTAGTTTGTAAACTTTGAGCTATTTCGCACAACGTGAACTGCATGTAGTACAGTGCAAACACCCGTAGCATAGACTTTTTCCTCGTTCGCGATCAGCAACATCAAGTTGGCGATCGCAAGCCTGGAAAATAAACCTCCCTGCGAGATTTTCAACACAGGGAGGTCAGGTTTCTCATTGCGAGTGGTCGCGTATGCACGCTCGCATTGAGAAAGTTGCTGCTCAAGTGAAAATCTACTCGAGCGGCGGAAAACAACAGCTCACACTCTGCAAGATGCCGTTTTCAATGATTGCTCAGTGCGGACAAGCATCCGGCACTGTGCAATCATCGCGAAGAGCGTACTACGCAGTTCGTGTAGCGCTACGCGTAGCTCGCGAAGTGCACTTGCATAGCTACGCGTAGCGCTACTTCGTGAACTACGGCCAGGGTTACAAGACACCCATACACAAACTCGCCCAGCCATACAGCCCTTCACAGATACAGACTTGAACGGGGGAGTGAGTTATAGTTAGCTCAACTAACTATAACAGGGGAATATCTATGGTTTTCTATGAGTGAAATATCCAACTAACTATAACGTCCCTGAAACCTATGGTCTTTTTCAGTGAATATAGATATATATATTCACTGAAAAAAACATAGGTTTCAGGCACATTATCATTAGAAATTAGCATTTAAAAAACCTTGGTAATTCACTGAAAAAACCATAGGTTTTAGGGAAAGTTATAGTTAGTTGGACATTTCACTCGTACAATACCAAAGAAATTCCCTGTTATAGTTAGTTCAGCTGACTATAACTCGCGCCCCCGCAGTGCACTGCTGATGACGTCACATATTACATCACTCATCAGATGGTCAGTGAAATCACTCATGACATCACTGATGACATCTCAAATGTTGCACATTTTTAGTTGGGGGATTAAGTCCCTTTGAATCCTGAGGGACCCTAGGGTCCAATTAGCCCACCAGGTACCTCCAGTATGCGCCAGAGAGCTGCGTTGCAGAGAGTTGTTCAGAGGCCATGCCCCTTTTTACACCTCTCTACAATGCAGCTCTGTGGCGCTTACTGGAGGTAACCTGGTGGGCTACTTGGACCCCAGGGACCCTCGGGATTCAAGTGGACTTAATCCCCCAACTTACAACGCATCAGGAGGCGCGTTTGCTGAGTGCTGCAGGGAGTGGGCAGGACCTAACCAAGATGCGGCTATTTGAAAAAATAAAATTGAGAAGGGTGCTGTGTGGCCCCTCTCCTCTTTCCTTTTTATGGACCCCATCCCCAGGGCCTTGCCCCTTTAAACAAAAATGTAAATGAAAGAGGGGCCGCGTGGCCCCCCTCCGGAGGCCAATTTTGGCCCCTGGGACCCCATCCCCTGGGGCATGGCCATAATTTTTTTAATATAATTTTAATTTAAATCTAGGATGGGGCTGCTTGGCCCCCCTCCTGAGGCTTCTATTATTAGGGGACCCTATCCCTCAGAACCCTTTTATTTATTATTATTATTATTTTTTGATGGAGTGGGGCCTCTTTGTTGGGGATGTTGCTTCAAGAAACTGCTAAAAACTTGGCTTTTCAATCAGCCACGCTAACTTTCCCATCTTTAGCCCCAGGTCTTCTGTGTTCTACTAGCGCTGGGACACCTCCTAGCGAGGTAGCTGTTCGCGCTGTATAAAATCCAGTATTATTATTATTATTATAGTGGGGGGAGCCCCAATGCCCCCACGGTCTCTGCCAGCTCCCCGCATCCTGCAGGAACCGGCATTGCTTTTCCACATGGGGAGCTGCTGACATGCAGCTCCCCATGTGATAAAGCAATATGGTTTGATTTTTGAAAGCGAGAGCAGGTTTTTGCTCTTGGTTTCAAATTCCAAACCACAGTTTGCTATGACAGGGTGGGAGCCACATGGCTCCCGCCCTGCCATAGCAAATAGCAGTGTCCCAGGGGTGGTCACCCCGGGACACGGCAGGACCCCGCCCTTGGGAGTGGTGGTCCACAGGGGCATCAAGAGGTCAAGGAGGGGGGCAGCATGGCTCCCCTCACAATGTTTGAAAAGCCCCGGGGGTGGTGGTCTCCGGGGCTAGGGGGTACAAATAGACACCCCGCATTTGAATATTAGTGCCCCCACACAGGTGTATTTGTTTTAAAGTAAAAACCCCAGGGGTGGCAGTCCCTGGGGCAGCAGGGGGCCATGGGCCCCTGCAAAATAGTCACTAAAAGCCACGGGGAGGGGGTCCCCGTGGCTTGGGGGGCCTTGGAGGCCCCCCACCAATTAAAAAAGAAGCCCCGGGACCTGGCTCACCCGGGGCTTCAATACAACGAAGCGTGGGAGCCCGCGCTTTGTTTTTTTTTATTTTCTCAGCCGGATTCGCGTACCCAGCGCAAATTCTGCAGATTTTTTTAAATGCATTTTTTGAGCCCTGGGGGTCCTTGTGGGACCCCCTGGGCAGGCATATGGGGTTAGGGTGTTTCCACCCTGCCCCCGTTTTCTTCTTTTTTGTGTTTCTTTTTCTCATTTCCTGTGACTCGGTTTCAAAAGATGGCTTTCAACACTTCCTGGTTCGGAGTGTTGACAGCCAATTAAAATAAAGTTTGTGGTCAGGAAGGTGCGCTGATCCACTGTGCCTCTAAATATCGAAACTTTTATTTTTTGTTTTTCTCAGCAACTACTGAATGGATTTACTCCATTTAAATAAGGGCACTTTCTGAACCAAGGGCTACCTTTTTGCTAAATTTGGTCTAATTCTGTTCAGCAGTCTCAACTGTAACCGTGTCTAAAGTTTCCTATGGGAAATTGATTTTCTGACCTCTATTTTTTGGATTTCTCAGGAACTACTGAACATATTTACTACATTAAAAAACAAGGTCTTTTTCTGAAAGAAGGGCTACAGTTTTGCCAAATTTAGTGTAATTCCGTTCAGCAGTTTGAGCTGTAGCCGTGTCTAAAGTGTAAATGCTTTTTGGGACTCCCCTTTTTTCTCAGCCCATGCTTGCTGAATCACCCCAAAACCTTCAAGACAGGAGCTGACAAGAGCGGGCCACAAGTTTTGAAAATTTCGTTAAGATTCATAAACCAGCGCTAAAGATATTGAGAAAACAAAAAACAAGTTTCTTATTGAAACTAGGTTCTAACTATAACTACCTCTTGGCGACCGCCAGGAGGTAATATATATATAAAATATATATATATATATATATATATATATATATATATATATATATATATATATATATATATATATATATATATATATATGTATATATATATATATGTATATATATATATATATATATATATATATATATATATATATATATATATATATATATATATATATATATATATATATATATATATATATATATATATATATATATATACATATATATATATATTACCTACTGGATATAGTTAGGATTTATTCCCTGTGGGATTTTTGAAAATTCTATGTCTAATAACTTTGGCGTTTGTGGACGGAATCGGCTGAAATTTTCAGGAAAATGGCACATTTTGTTTCTGAGCAGCCCTTGAAAATTTGGGGGGGTTTTGTCGAGGGGGGGCCGAGAAAAAAGGGGGGTCCCAAAACGCGTTTTTCCCATGTTAATTTCCATAGGGCGGTTGGACTCACTTTTAGCTCGAACGGCTGAATGGATTTGCACGAAACTTGGCAAAATTGTAGGGACTGTTAGCCTGATGTGCCTTTGCTAGGTCTCAATATATGTGCTCCAGTAGTTTTTGAGAAATTAACGTTTAAAACAAGATATATATCTGTAACAGCGCTCCAGGCTGCGCTCCGGTTCGCTTACTTTTCGCGAAACGGAACTTTGAGCGCAGAAAGCTGATTGGCTCTCCGGTGTCTGTCAACATTCTAAACAGTCCGGAGCGGCCGCCATCTTATCTCTCGGTAGGATCGAGAGAGAAGAAGAGGTGAAAAACGAAGGGGGAATTTAATGAAAGGGGACAAGGTATACCCCTCTTGACCCCCTAGGAATGTTGTTGGGGTTATTAAAGGGTCCCGTGGGGAAAATAAAAAAAAAATGATTTTTCACGGTAGAAGCGCTTCACGGGCCGCGAACTGGGCCGCAAACTGGTAGCGAAACGAGAATTCGCCATTTTGTGCTTCGTTTTAATTAAATTACTAGGTATAAGGGGGTGCGGGAGACGTATCCTAATCCCCTATGTTTCATGAGGGTGGCTGAGGAGGCTCATATATGTTGATACATCTCTTCCAGCGGCTGTGCGTGAGCTTTTTATTTTTTTTGCTGCGTGACGTCTGTTAACGTTCGATTCGATGGAAATCAGGAAGTGTTGACCGCCAATTTGTCACTGCGATAAAATATTTTGTTATAAATGAATCCTTATTGATAAACATTGTCTGCGCCATCTTGCCTTTTTTCCAATGCCACAATTTTGTCGTGCACGGCAGCCATTTTAGATGCCAGGCTGGTCCCAGGCTATCACCTACCCCTGCGGATGTAGTTTATGGCCCCAGCTGTAGAGAATCCAGACATGCCAACCCTCCCGATTCAGGCATGAGACTACTGATTTCAGTGCTAGTCTCCCGCCTCCCGATTTCTGCAAGCAAAAACCCGGGGGCATATTACCAACAACTAGCGATAATTTTTGTCTCTAACTTGTTTAGAGACAAAAATTATCGCCGCACATCGGCGATTTTTATCGCAGATAAACCTTGCTATTAGCAAGGTTTATCGCAAATGCGATAAAAAACGGCTGCAATGCATGAATATCGCAGAAAAGTCAGCGATATTCATGTATTATCGAGCAAATGCTCTTAGCCATGTTATCCACCTCCCATTGGATAACATGGCTAAGAACTGCTCAGGGCACTATCACTGACATGCAAAGCGGGGCCCACGATGGTCGCTATCTCCTTTTAGCTGTCACTAACTGGTGTTAGCGACAGCTTGGTAATAGGGAGATAATTTTATCTCCGCTTTCTTGGCTTTTAAAGCCAAAAAAGCGGAGATGAACCCCCTTGATAATATGCCCCATGATTCCTCGGGGGTTTCAGCTGACAGGGCTTGGTATTGTGTTACGTGGTAATTCTTCCAGGAAACGTCAGAGCGTCGATGCAGGGGTTCTAGAAGGGGTGATAAACCATTTAAGCCTCATAAACAAGCGCATGGTCTTTTAAAGATCTGCGAAGTACTCGGGGCGGCGGTGTGTGTGTGTCCTCTTTCAGGAGCGGGCGGGGGGGGGGGAGGGGGGGAATGCCAGCAACTTCCAGGCTAGGCAGTGTTCAACACTTGCATCACCCTTTCTCTGCCTGCTATTGCGCTCCATGCTTCGGAAAGGTAAGAAAAAGAACGTGCATTTGAGTTTGAAATGTCCGATCCTGTAGCAGTACACTTACAAAGCCCACACATGACAATAACCCGATTCAAGGCCCCATTCACCCGTTTTAAAAAAAATATATAACACTCCAACAAAGTAAGATTATAAAACTTTATTAACTTTTAAATATAATGAACGGAACAAAAACTGTAAAAACATTTAAACATTTTTCACCAAAAAAAGCAACAATTGTCAGAAGCTGTCTTTTGTGCGAATAGTCCCAAGGCAGCACAACGTGCTGAGTTCTGGACGGCACCCAGGTGATGTCGCCTGGGTGCCGCACTGGTTTTGGTATCCTACAATGCTGCTCCGAAAATTGGCGTGGGGCGTCCCGGGTGGTGCGGGGGGAGGCCTCGTCAGTAGCAGTCTGTTGTGCGAATAGTCCCAAGGCAGCAGAACGCGCTGAGATGTTGATGGCACCCAGGTGATGTCCAGTAAACTGCTGCACTGGTTTTGGTATCCTACAATGATGCTCCGAAAATTGGCGTGGGGCGGCCCGGGGGGGGGCGTGGGGGAGGCGGCGTGAACGGGCCTCCCCAGGTGGCGGCCATCCAGCTGAGTTGCGCCCGCTCTTGCGGCTACAGCGTCTCGCTCACCATGTTGTTGAGTTGCTCCCACTCTTGCAGTGCAGCGATAGGCGGCTGCCACATGACTCTTAAAATGGCGGACGGCTCTTCGGTTTTGGGCCTGGTCCACTGAAATGGCCCTGGGACACCTTGGAACTCGGACGCTTGCCTGCTAGGGCTTGGGTCCCATTCTCGAAAGCGTCCCCTCAGCCGTGAAGATTCTACAAAAGTCTTGGGGGCCCCCGACTCCCGCAGGCTTCTGGTGGGGAGCGGCTGCCATGATTGCTCGCGGAATGACCACGACGGAGCTACGAGATGGTGGTGCTCTCATGCTGACTCCAGCTTTAGTCTGAAACATCCAGAAACAAGGTGGGGCTTTCATCGTTTGGGAAAAAAAAATGTTCTAAACCAATGAAAAGTGTTATTTTTAGGTCATATGACCAAGCCTTCCATCTTTAGGAAACCAAAAGTAAAATGAACCAATGAAAAGTTTTATAAACAAGTCACATGACCTGTTATGCGGCATAGGGCTACAAAAAGCGTAGAAAATCCGTTGGCACGTGAGGCGGCGTCAGTAGCGGACCGATGTGTGAATAGGCCGAAGGCAGCACAACGCGCTGAGATCCGGATGGCAACGAGGTGGTGTCCAGCAAATTGCCGCACTGGTATGGCCATCCTACAATGCTGCGCCGAAAGTCGGCGTGGGGCGCCCCGTTGGCCTGTGAGGTCGCGTCAGTCAGTGGGGGCTGTGCGTCTCCCCCAAGATGGAGGCTCCTCGGCTGCAGTGCGGCGCCCCTTAGCGTTTCACTCGCCGTCCAACTGATTTGCGTCCGCACTTGCGGCTACAGTAGGCCGAAGGCAGCACAACGCACCGAGATCCGGATGGCACCGAGGTGGTGTCCAGCAAATTGCCTCACTGGTGTGGCCATCCTACAATGCTGCGCCGAAAGACGGCGTGTCCAGCTGAGTTGCGGTCACTCTTGCGGTACAGTGACTCGAACGCGCCGAGATCCGGATGGCACCGAGGTGGTGTCCAGCAAGTTGCCGCACTGGTGTGGCCATCCTACAATGCTGCGCCAAAAGTCGGCGTGGGGTGTCCCGTTGGCTTATGAGGTGATGTCAGTAGTGGACCGATGTGTGAATAGGTCGGAAACAGCACAAGGCGCCAAGATCCGAATGGCAAGTCCTGGCTGTTGAGTGCCATAGTTGAGAGTTCTGAGCAGTGCTTGAAAGACTGTCTGAAGCTTATTTGCACCTGCTGCAGCTTCACTATTGCCCTGGTGTGGCCAAAGGTCGCACATGACATAGGCGGCCGGCTCCCGAGGTCCGGCGGAACTTTTTTCCTTGTCCTTTCTGCATCTTGTCCCACAATCCGTTTGACCTGAAGACACGACCAGGTCCCTGAATGTGTGCAGGGGGACGCTATTGAGTGAATGAAAATGGCGGCTTGACACAAAGCTGACTCAAGCGTTGCTGTTGATGCTATACAGACAAAAATTGGTTTTCAGTTTGTACATTCTTCAGGATTTTTTTTCCATCCAAGGCTGATTGAGAGTTTGTAGAAAAATGGCTTCAGATTTTCCACATACTACTCTTCAACATTCTTCCTAAATGTAACAATGTGAAACTCACTAGGAGAACGGCTGTTTATGTTTCCTTTCAAAATGCTGCCAATAATATTTTCTGAATGGAAGACACCATCTTGTAGCATAAAGGGCCGAAAGGGGTTCTGGTCTGGCCGATGGTTGGTGGAGACATTTTGACTATATCTTGGACCTGCCCGGCCTCGCCCAAAATGGCGCCGGTATAAATGGGACTCGTAACTCATTGTTGTGTACTAGTTGAACAACCTTGATATCACGAGATATGAATGCAGTTTTGATGCTCATGGCGGGCGGGGACGAGAATTGATTGAATATTTCGACATCCCTATTGATATTAAGTTCTGATGTGTTATTGATTACTGTACTATTGAAAGTTCGAATTAACGTCACCCATGGTACTTGCACGCAAATGTATATCTAGATAACTTTTTTGTAAGTGGCCCTGTCGTATTTTAATTACAAAATGTACGTCCACCGATTCCGCAACTGTTAGACACCTTAGTTCTTGCAACCTAATGGCTCGTTCGTTACGTTCCTCCATAATGTAAATGTCTCCTCATCATATACGATTCCAGTTTGCTCCGTGGCCGGCCCACGTGGTTATAGGCCCGTATTTGTATACTGACATTTTCACAATAAAGGTTTTTAAAACAAAACATGGTAGTAGTATTTACATTGGTAAAGTTTTTACTTTTAGTCACTGTTTTCGAATCAGTAAAAGGCAAGTGAAATAAAGTAGTCCAATTACATGACGGATAAAAGGTATAATATGTAGGAACGCAGTAAAGATAAATGGTCAAGGGCAGTTGTGTTTTTCATTTCTGCAACATAAAGTGATCGATAAGAATCTGATAATCAGGCGTATCGGCGACTAAGACAGCAGGCCGAGTCTCTTTTACTCAACGGCTCCGTCATGGAACGAAGAAACGCCCTTTTTCTCGAAAAAGGAATATATTTTACTTGCAGGACAGTTGTAAATTTTCCGGGAAAGTACATTAGCCTGGAATATTATAACATATGTTTAAAAAAAAATAATGTTCGAAAACAATAAAAAGCGTAATTTTTAGGTCATATGACCAAGCTTTACATCATTAAAATAACAAAAGTAAAATGAACCAATGAAAAGTTTTATTAACAAGTCACATGACCTGTTATGCTTACGTTACGCGCTGCGCGCCGCGCCTCGGATCACTTCCGGGTGCGCTAACGCGGCGTGTCATATAACGCATTACGCGACAACATAGGTCAAGAATATAGTCAAAATGTCTCCACCAACCAGCGTTCGGAACACAACCCCTTTCAGCAGTCCAAAAAGTTCTGTTAAATGACAACAGAGGGGACAGGCAACAAGAACCATCAGTCAAAGAGGGGAGGGCAAGTTCTTCTCTTCCGGGTCATGTTGGGGCGCTACCGGAACTGATCGAATTGGTAGTCTACAGTGTTTCTGGATGTTTCAGACTAAAGCTGGCGTCAGCATGAGAGCACTACCATCTCGTAGCTCCGTCGTGGCCATTCCACGAGCAGACATGGCAGCCGCTCCCCACCAGAAGCCTGCGGGAGTCGGGGGCCCCCAAGACTTTTGTAGAATCTTCACGGCTGAGGGGACGCTTTCGAGAATGGGACCCAAGCCCTATCAGGGAAGCGTCCGAGTTCAAAGGTGTCCCAGGGCCATTTTAGTGGACCAGGCCCAAAACCGAAGAGCCGGCCGCCATTTTGAGAGTCCTGTGGCAGCCGCCTATCGCTGCACTGCAAGAGCGGGAGCAACTCAACTACATGGTGAGCGAGACGCTGTAGTCGCAAGAGCGGGCGGTAAACAGCTGAATGGCGGAAGAGGCACAGTGTAGCAAAAGCGGGCGGAATGGCAACTGAAACGGTAAAGGGGCGCCCCACTACAGCGTGTCTTCAGGTCAAACGGATTGTGGGACAAGGTCCAGAATAGAAGAGTCATCAAAAGGCAAAAAGTTCCGCCGGACCCCGGGAGCCGGCCGCCTATGTCAGGGGCGATCTCAGGCTACACCAGTGCTATAAGACTTGGGGAGGGGGTCGGAGCCAAGCGTCTTCTCCGAGTCCATGGCCATCACACCGCCCCTCGGGGGCCTCCGTCAAGCTGTTTAGGAAGGTAACATATCACATTGTTTTCAAATGCAGTCAGGTCCACAAACGACACTCACTTACTTTGAGAATAGTGAAGCTGCAGTAGGTGGAAATAAGCTTCAGACAGTGTTACAAGCGCTGCTCAGAACTCTGAACTATGGCACCCAACATCCAGAACTTATGCCATTTGAGAATGGCAGTGACATTGAAGCAACTCAGGGACCAAAACCATTAAAGTACTTTCACGTATGAAAATCTTACTTGGGGAGGGGGCAGGAGCGAAGCGCCCCTTCCCAGTCCGCGCCACCTCACCGTATGTTGAAAATCTGAAGCCATCGTTCCACAAAGTCAACCAACCTTGGATTGAAAAATCTAGAAAAATGTACAAACTGAAAACCAGTTTTGGTCTGCATAGCATCAGTAGCAACGCTTGCTATCAGAGTGCATGAGTTTCATGCTCGATCGATTGAGCTAGCCGGATCGGGCAATAAAAAGTATAAAATAGTTATGTAAATAGTTATTTAATAAAATGTTTTACCCTGTTTCTTTGCTGGTGTGTTGTCTATATTTTTAATATTTGCATAGGGTTTGTCGTTATTTTGGGCGGGGTGGGTGACGGAGTCGAGCTGTCTTGCAGCCCTCATGGTGTGGAGCTCAGTTCATCTCACTATTTTCGTATTTCTCATGAAGGGTTGTTCCTAATATTTCTATTTTAGCGAGGTCAAAAAGAGATCCAATTAGTGGCCTACTGATTTTGCTCGATTACTTTTATTTTTTTACACGATTTTTCACTATCTGCAAAGACTAAACAGAGTATTGCGACTTTGTGCTTGTTTGTAAATAGAGAATGATCCAAAGAGAACCAATTCTAAAACAGTAAATGCTTGGATAACAATCAATCAAATGGAGAGACAAGCAGGCACGACGGATTGCAACGGGGGCAAAGGCCTGCGTTAACTACCGTTCACTATCTGCAAAGAGAGAGTACTACTAAGAGAAAAGAGGGGAGGAGGGGGGGTGCAGCGTTCAAAGCACATCAGCGTGCATAAATACGAAAATGTTTTTATCTATCATGTACTTGACATTTTAAAGCTTTTCATATTTGCTATTAAAAAACCATTGAAATTCACTGAAAAAACCATAGGTTATAGTCGATATATAGTTAGGAATTTGCATTTACAAAACCTTGAAAATTCAATGGAAAAACCATTGGTTTTAGGCCATATATAGTTAGGGATTTGCATTTACAAAACCTTATTTTACTCGCATAAAACCATTGAAATTCCATATATAGTTAGATGCGCTAACTATATATCGCGCACCCGCAATCCACTGCTGATGATGTCACATATTACATCATTCATGACATGGTCAGTGACATCACTGATGACATCACTGATGACAACTCAAATGACATCACTGATGACATCTCAAATGACATCACTGATGACATCACTGATGACAACATTCATGTGTTAATACGATGAACCTCTACAGACTCTGATATATCCTTAGATACACTCAGTGAAAACAGACACTCACAGACTGTCACTCATCCATGGAGTTACTCATACACCTAGACAGTCATGCAAAGAATCAAACACACCTCCAATTCCTCAACTATACAGTTATACACACCTTACTTATTGAAAGATATTCTAACACATATTTACTCTCTTATACAATCCTTGATACATGTTCACAATGATCCATACAGCCACTCACACATTCACTGGCTCTTATGCACAGTTATTTATATATGTTAACTCTCACATGTACTGTGTTTTACATATGTACTTACTTTGACATGTAGCACTGAGATATCCATTCACTCACCAATACACTCATGCACACAGTCAACCGCCCATATAGCTGTTTCCACATGCACTCTTGAACTCATACACCTAGTGAATCAACTGCTTACACATCTATGCACAGAGTCACACACCTCCCAGCCACCCACACACATACTCAGTCTCCCATACAAATACTTGAGCAACCAATCAATAACCCATATAGTTATTCATATAGCTACTGATCAACACATGCAGCAGTTTACAGAACAACAGATATAATGATGCACAAATTAATACAGTTTAATCACTACCCATGCACTCAGTGAGACACATTTAATCACTCCCTCATACAATCAGTCATGCACCTACTAAATCCTTCATCCAGACACTTATACATCCACTCATTCTTCAATATGTAAGACATATTTTAACTTTACAGAAACATACAGTCACTGGATGTTGTCATCAGTGATGTCATTTGAGTTGTCATCAGTGATGTCATCAGTGATGTCACTGACCATGTCATGAATGATGTAATATGTGACATCATCAGCAGTGGATTGCGGGTGCGCGATATATAGTTAGCGCATCTAACTATATATGGGATTTCAATGGTTTTATGCGAGTAAAATAAGGTTTTGTAAATGCAAATCCCTAACTATATATGGCCTAAAACCAATGGTTTTTTCATTGAATTTTCAAGGTTTTGTAAATGCAAATTCCTAACTATATATCGACTATAACCTATGGTTTTTTCAGTGAATATATATATACATATATATATATATATATATATATATATATATATATATATATATATATATATATATATATATATATATATATATATATATTTTTTTTTTTTTTTAATGAACTCAAAATAATGAACGAAATTTGAGCTAATGTAAATGCTTCATTTCTGTTTATTATATCTTTTTCACTGTGAATATGTAAATGATACATAAAATGAAAAAATAACGTTAATTGTTTTTAAATGAGCACTAAGCACTTTCACATTATCACCTTGGATAAGTCATGGTATTTGTGGTATTTGCACGTTACAAGATGGCGCCCACTACATTCTGAGAAAAATTTGTCCTTTTTCTATTCGATTGTAAATGCAATTGACCAATGACTTTAAATGGTGATTTGATTCTGTCACTAACGTTGCACTGACGAAGCCTGCAAAGGCGAAACGCGTCTGCTAGGGGTGAAGGGGGGCTCTGGTAATTACATTTTGGAAAACGGATACCAGTGTGCCGGCCTTTCTTTTTTCTGATACCGCATGGACGCAGAAAACATGTAGCTATATATATATATATATATATATATACATATCATCCTTCGAGTTTCCCCAGATTTGAGACCGCACTCCAAAGCAGGTAGGTAAAAGCCTTTATTTAGAAAACAGCATTTGGCTTCTCTCCCCCGTGTTTTGTCCCTGGCCTGACGCGTTTCAAAGCATTAGCGCTTCTCTTCAGAGGCCCTGCATCCAGATAGTTAATTACGGTTCGTCACACCCCCAAATCCATGCATTTATGTGCTTCAGAGGCTTCCGGTGCGCCTGCATAGTTGATTGAATATCAGCATTGCATTTTGGGAAATGTAGTTATTTTCAACCTGTTTAAACCCTTCAGTGGGTCTATCTGTAACACATGAATATGGGACCAGTTATATATATATATTCACTGAAAAAACCATAGGTTTCACACATGTTAAGTTAAAAATTAGCATTTAAAAAACCTTAGAAATTCGCTGAAAAAACCATAGGTTTCACACGTGTTATAGTTAGCTGGACATTTCACTCATACAAAACCATTGAAATTCCCCAGTTATAGTTAACTATAACTCGCGTGCCCACAATGCATTGCTGATGACGTCACATATTACATCAATCAGGTCATGGTCAGTGACATCACTCATGACATCACTGATGACATCTCAAATGACATCACTGATTACATCATCCTTGTGAAAGAGTGGCAGACCTACTCTCAGCATAATATAACCCTTGATACACACATTCAAAAATAGAAACTAACATTTTCAAAAAAATGGAGATACCAATACCAGTTAGGACAACCTATTCAGTAATTCCAAAATCTACATACACAATCACTCATTCACCAAAAGTTCTATGTAGTCACTCATACATGTACTCACTCATCATATGTACTCATACACCTATACATCCTGTTACACACCGACACTCATCCATATTGTTACTCACACACATACTCACACATGCAAATAAACTATCAACCATCCATTTATTTGCATATACAGTTATACACACACCAGTAAACTTACTTTTACAGAAACGTATACATACTTATTCTCGTAAACAGTCACTTAAAGAAAAACATACTTATTTATACAGGAACTCTTCCAATCTCTCACTCTCACATATAATCACTTATACACATCAACACTCACATATAGTAGTTTAAAACATATGTAGTTACTCATATAGACACTATTGAGACAGCCATTCACTCACTAACACACCTATACACACACTCATCCATCCATACAGTCCTGCACACATGCTGTCTTCAAAACACATACAAACAGTGAGTCAATCATTCATGCATCTATATGCTAAGTAATATCCCCCACTGAACCATACAGACACTCATACTGATACTCAAAAAAACAAACTAATAACCCATATACACACTCATGTATCTACTCTCGAACCCATGCAGCCACTTACACACCAACTGAGAGACTAATACAGACTTTCACACAGTTTAGTCACTAACCCATGCATTCAGTAAGACACGTTCAATCACTCACTTATACAGTCAGTCACGCACCTACTAAATAATCCCTTCAGGCACTTGTAGATGCACTCATTCTTCAATACACCTTGGCATATATATATATATATATGCAAAATATTTAAACTTTACAAAAATACACATTTACTGGATGATGTCATCAGTGATGTCATCGGTGATGTCATGAGTGATGTCACTGACCATGTCATGAGTGATGTAATATGTGACATCATCAGCAGTGCATTGCGGGCGCTCGAGTTATAGTTAACTATAACGGGGGAATTTCAATGGTTTTGTATGAGTGAAATCTCCAGCTCACTATAACACGTGTGAAACCTATGGTTTTTTCAGTGAATTTCTAAGGTTTTTTAAATGCTAATTTGTAACTATAACGTGTGTGAAACCTATGGTTTTTTCAGTGAATTTAAAAGGTTTTGTAAATAATAATTTCTAAATGTTTTAATTGTTATTTTTTTTATACTGATTCACTACATTATTTTAAACTATTTATTTTTAGATATTTTATTTTTTAAATTACATTACACATTTTTAATATAAATTGTTTTTTTTTAAAATATTTTAATTGTAATTTTTTTATTTAATATTTATTAAATTCATATACATTTTATATAGCAGCTAATGATATCCTATGGAAGGAATTTCAAGTTACTGGTAAGTACAGTTACATTTACTTTTCAGGAATAGTCATGAGCTAGATTGGGGAATTAAATCCTCTTCAATCCTGAGGTCCCCTGCGAGCCAATTAGTCCACCCGGTACCTCCAGTATGCGCCAGGCAGCTGTGTTGCAGAGAGTCGTTCAAAGGGCACACCCCCTTTTACAACACTCTGCAACACAGCTCCCTGGTGCTTACTGGAGATACCTGTTTGACTAGTTGCCCCCTAGGGCATCTCTGGATTGAACGGGAATTAATTCCCCAACTTAAAACGCGCCTCTGGGCATGTTTGCGCCCACTGTTTACAAATAGAGCACAATAGGCCCAATTTGATCTTTACTTTGCTTCTGTGGCACATTTTGGGACATGCGCATGATTGGCAAACTATACCTCAGCTCAGACCCCAAGAATAGGATTTACAAATTCCAGGTTTATGCTAGGCGTTAGGCTCAGTGGAACACTTGTCCCAAAGTATGTTATCGTTTTGAGAAATGTTAGCTTAGATTTAAGGGACAAACTGCCTCATTTGTCCTCGTCTCCAGAAATATTCACATATCCCAAGGTTAAGCTTGAAGAAAAGGCTGCAATCATTTTACAAAAAAATACCTCTACTACTATATAATTAGGTATTAAGAAATAACCTTCTTTGTAGCTTTAATAATTCGGCATCTACAAAAACTACTTATGGTATGCTTGTCCTCTTTACCAAATATAGCACCAATGCCTGCTGAGTCTTCACGGTCTGCTTACAATTAGAATGACACCACTAGTTACATTATTCATTCATTAGAAATTGACTTGTTGGTATTTTCAACCCATACAATTATTTTAATGGCATGTAAGATACCAAATACTCAAGCGCGGTTCATGCAGGAGCAACTCATCCATTCAATGGTTTTCTTTGCATTCTGGGAATTGTAGTCACGATTTTAAAGAGATTATCGATTAGAAGTCTACCAAAGAAAAGAAATGGGCTGGCTGACTAATTCCCGCATGGCACCTGGAATGTTGCATTGTCACACACACTAAAACTAACAAACGGAACTAGTAAGAGGTAAAACGGGTGAGATCTTCGACCGGTTACTACAGTGCACTGTTAACTCACTATACCTTTTTCTCACTGTTGTGCCTCTGCTGTGACCCAGAGAACACCCTGAGACCGTGCCTGCTAATGTTATTTGTGAAAAACTTTCTTAACGGTCGCAGCATCATATTTTTGGTGTGTAGGAACACACAGCCTAAGTCCACACGTGCTGTATACTAGGTGGTGCGAAGGCGAGTGGTGAAAATGTAAGATTGCACGTAATGACCAGCCCCTCCTCAAAGCAAGTAGTGCAAGAACAGAGAGGAGAATGACTCACCATCGATGATAGCCCAAAACCAAGACTTGCAAAGGGTGGAGCAACTATCTAAAGAATCAGGATGGATAGCAGTTTAGTCTTACATCGTTGTGAAATATGGAGAAAGTCTGAAAAGTAGTGAAGTACAAGAAGGATGTTCCTCAGATGAAAGATTGGATGGACAACATTTTGAACAAAGGGATATTCTATGAAACTGTGTATGATGGTGGAGGTTCTGGAAAGCTGTGGAGGATGTATGCAACATTAGGAGCTTGTATGCAGCTTGGAAGTAATATTCTGTGAATTGTAAAGAGTGTAACAATTCTGTAGGTTGCTGAAGGATAGGAGCCAAGTTCTGCAGTGTCAAAGCACACGAGCGACTTCTGTATTGTTGTGAAAGATGTGAGAGGAGTTATTTGGATTTGTGAGGAATAGAAGCGAGGTCTATGGAACTAGGAAGGATGCAAGAGGAGCTCAAGAAAGCTGGTAACGGTGTTCTGTGGAGTTGCGAGGTGTAACGTCCTGATCGTCTCAGGATCGTTAACAGACACGTAATGAGGACGCAACCACTTGTGTACGTTTTAGTTATTTTAATGAAGGCAAAAATAATACAATGAGGAAACAAATGTTATAGTCACTGGAATCCTCCAGTCTATCCACTGTACCAACCCACAGCACGGATGGTCCTAACCGTCCTCTGCAAATACGCCGGTCCCGGCGTATGCCAACAAAGGGCAGATAAGCAATGGCCGACAATGCCAGTCGGTATGCTGTGAGGGGTACGCAGAGTGATGGGGAGAACAGAGGAGACAGGGAGACACCCAGCCGGGGTCTCTACCTGAAGGGAGCAGCCGCTCGACCTCTTCCTCGTACTGCACCGGGACGCGGAGACACCTCCGGGTGCTGCATCACCGATGCCCAAATCAGAATATTGTACAGGAATCGAGAGCAGCCGCTTGATCGATCCTGTGGACTTCCTAGCCTGTAACGCGGAAAACACCTCCTGGTGTGCGTTACAGCTGGTAGTCCCTGTATCTCTGGCCGGGCTGGGAGCTACGGCTCCTACCAGCACGCGGACCAAGACGCCTAGACTCAGCCGAGTCAAGGTAAAGCTCAATGGTTGTCCGGTAGAGCTTCCGGGTCAGAAACAGGTTAAGCTTGGCAAGACACGGCTCAGGGAGTAACGACTCGACCTACCTCCGTTCTTGCCGGACGGGATTACCTCTTCGGAACGCTGCTCTTCACGAAGCAGGTACGTCGGTGGAAACACAATATCCGACAGTGTTCTCCCTCTGGGTTCCTCCTTTTATAGGGCGTGTTTCCAGGAGTTATGTAACGGGTCTTTTGTTTACATAACATCTTACACGCTAAGCATCCTGGGATTCGTAGTCAGATTTTCCAGGTGCCGGATTACTCCTTCCCGACGGGAAATCTTTGACAGTACATCCTCCCTCTCTTAGCGGCTCCCCACGGGGCCAGCGCTGGAAGGGAACATACGATGAAACAACAAGACCAAGCGCGGGGCATGGACTCCTTCAGCCGGCTCCCATGATTGTTCCTCCGGGCCATAGCCTTTCCAAGCCACCAGGTACCACAGCTTGCCCCTACGCCATTTGGACGCTAGTATGCCCGATACTTCATACTCCACCTCCGATTCCACACATATCGGCCTAGGTGTCTCAGACTGCTTGGAGGTTGCTGGTTTAAGTAAAGATACGTGAAAGACAGGGTGTATCCGCAATGACTGGGGCAAACTCACCTTCACATTCACTGGACCGATACATTTGGAAATCCGATAGGGGCCCATGAACTTGGGATGGAATACACTGTTCTTTCAAAATCGCATGTTCCTTGTGGATATCCAGACGAAGTCTCCAGTACGATACAGTGGCCCAGGCCTTCTTTTCCTGTCGGCCGTGGCCTTGTACCTTTTCTTTGCCTCAGTCAGGACAGCTTTTGAGCGCATCAATGCATCCTTAATGCGTGCTACCCTGTCCGCCGTGGTGGGAATCCTGTTTTCCTTGAGTGGATGGAGAAATGGCAAGAACCTGGGATGCTGGCCATAGTTGCTATAGAACGGCGATCACTGGGTGGAGCTGTGAGTGGCATTGTTGTATGCTATCTCCGCTACCCATAGCAAATCGACCCCTTCCTCATTCCCCTGGTCCGCAAAACATCGCAGATACTGTTTGAGCGTTTGATTCAGACGCTCGGTTTGTCCATCGGTTTGAGGGTGGTAGCTGGTGGACAGGGCGGTTTTGACGTGCAGCGCTGTGCACCATGTTTTCCAGAACTGCGCCGTGAATTGCGACCCCCGGTCTGACACTATCACCTCTGGCAGTCCATGTAGTCGTACCACATTTTTCAAGAGGAGTGACGCCAATTCCCCGGCTGTCTGGACTCTTTTGCAGGGGATGAAGTGTCCCATCTTCGTCAGATAGTCCACAACTACCAAGATTGCTGTCATCCCTTGGTCTACCGGTAGCCCCACCACGAATTCCAGTGATATGTTATCCCATGGCCTGTCCGGGGTCGGAAGTGGACGGAGGAGCCCCTTGGGTCGGCCATGGTCGGTCTTCATGGTAGCACACGTAGGACACGCCTGTCCCCACCTCTTGACATCCACTCTCATGGTGGGCCACCAGAAATGCCGTCCCATGCTAGCCATCGTTTTTTCGAAGCCCAAATGTCCTGCGTATGGAGAGTCATGACACCAGACGAATGCTTGTTTCCTTAATCTAGGCGTAGGTATCAGCAGGCACCTGCCTTTCAGGGGTATCCCATCCTTCACCTGCCTTTCTTTGTCACTGAGGAGCCACCTTTGCCATGCGAACGACCGTATCCCTCTCTGGATTCCCCTCAGGAACGTATCCGGCTGGATAACTCCCAATACCATCTGAGGGGGAATGATGGAATGTTCGGAAGTAGGCATTGGCTCTTTGGCAGCAGATTGGCGCGACAGGGCATCTGCCTTCCGGTTTTCAGTTCCAGGCCGATACGTGATGTGGAAGTTGAACCCTGCAAAGAATATCATCCACCTCAACTGCCTGGGAGAAAGGTGTCTTGCTGCCGTCATGAACTGCAGGTTCCGATGGTCCGTATATACCGTAACCACATGCCTTGCACCCATCAGCCAATGTCTCCATTCGGTGAAGGCGTCCTTAATAGCGAGAAGCTCTTTCTCCGCTATGTGGTAGTTGCGCTCGGCGTCGTTGAGCTTGCGTGACATGTACGCCACTGGATGAAGCACCCCTGTGTCCTGATTCCGTTGGGACAGGATGGCCCCCAGCGCCACATCCGACGCGTCTGCCTCCACCACGTAGGGGAGATCCGGATCAGGGTGAGCCAACACCGGTGCCCTACCAAAGGCGTTCTTCAGGGCCTCAAAGGCTGCGTTCGCTTCAGGGGACCAGACGAACTCCTTGGACTTCCTCAGCAACTGCGTGATCGGGGCCACCAACCCAGAAAAGCCATCAATAAATCGCCTGTTGAAGTTGGCGAAGCCAATGAAACTTTGGACGTCTTTTACTCCTCGAGGCACCGGCCACTCTTTTACCGCCTTGATTTTGCGTTCTGCCATCTCCTGTCCGTCCGGACTCAGCATTACCCCGAGGAATTCCACAGACGTGACGTGGAAATCACACTTACTGAGTTTGCAAAACAGCATATTCTCCCTCAGCTTTTGGAGTACTGTAGAGACGTGGTGAATGTGCTCCTCCTCATTTGATGAATAGATGAGGATGTCGTCGATATAGACGACCACGTATATATCCAGCACATCTCTAAATACCTCATTCAGAAAGTACTGAAAGGACGCAGGGGCGTTGCACAGGCCGAACGGCATGACGAGGTACTCGAAAAGGCCGAACCTGGTCTTAAAGGCGGTCTTCCACTCGTCCCCGTCTCTCATGCGCACAAGATGGTATGCCCCTTTTAGATCCAACTTAGTGTAGATGCGAGCTTTCTTGACCTGTTCCAAAAGAACACTGATGAGTGGCAAAGGGTACCGGTTCTTGATGGTGATTGCGTTTAACCCCCTAAAGTCCACGCAGGCTCTCAGCTCTCCGTTGGTCTTTGGGATGAAGAAGAGTGGCGAGGCGGCCAGGGACTTGGATGGACGGATGAATCCTAGCTTGAGAAGTTTATCTAGGTACCCCCTGAGATGCACGTTTTCTGGTTCCGTCAGGGCATACAGCCTGCCACTGGGAACGCTCGCTCCGGGCACCAGGTGGATCTGGCAGTCAAACAGTCTATGCGGCGGGAGTACTTCGGCCTTGACTTCATCGAAGACGTCCTCGAAGCTGTGATAGTGCAGAGGAAGTGCCACATCTTTCTCAGCCGCTGTAGCCACCGTCTGTCTCCCGTTATCTTCTACGTTAGGGGATTCGGGTCGCATTCCACAATGCAGGATGCAATATGGTAACGTCATTTCTATACGATGCGTTGGCCAATCCACAGAGGGGTTGTGCTTCTGTAGCCACGGCAATCCCAATATAACACCATATTGGGGGGCTCTGATGATATTAAAGTCAATTTGTTCCAAATGGTTCCTTCCATATCTCACCGGAACGACCCCGTGTGTTGCCCGATGGGCCCCGTCACCAATCGCCTTCCGTCTACAGCATAGACGTCTTCGGGTACGTCTTTGGGAAGAAGCACTAGCCCTAGCCGGCATGCCTCGTTGTAGTCCATAAACATGCCTGTGGCCCCTGAATCCACCATGGCTGCAACAGGTATCCACTGGTCGTGTACTCCCACGTGCACCGTGAGAAATAGATGTTGCTGTCCTTTCGTGACAGAGTTGGATAGTGAAGGGATGGATGCGTGACTCCGAGATGCCCCTTCATTGGTCTGGGAGTCCTCTAGTTTTCCGCCGGTACATCCACCACGGCTGTTACAGACCGGTTGGTTCTATAACGTGAGGTCTTCGGTTTGGCAGGGCATTCACGTACGTAGTGGCCTTTTTTGCCACAATATAGGCATAATCCTTGTTTACGGCGTGACTCTTTCTCCGTGGCTGTGAGACTGGCTCGTATCGCGCTAATGTCCATGGGTGCTCCCCTGGATGCGGAGGAGGGTTCGGGGCTTCCTACTGTCACATAGGATGGAAGGGCTCTTCCCTTTCTCCCATGATCCCCTTTTCTCTCATTCAGCCTATGTTCCAACCGTAAGACTAGGTTGATAAGTCCTTCGCATGTCTTGGGTTGGGGGTCAATATGAGCCACGGCGTCTTTGAGCTCATTGCACAGCCCTTGATGAAAGAGCGCCGTTTGTTTAGCAAGAGGCCACTTGGTTTCCGCAACCAGCCTACGGAATGCATTGAGATACTGTACCAGGTCGTTGGATCCCTGTCTCAACTCGAGCATTTCACGGTCCGCCGTGTACGAGTCTGCCCTTCGGTCGAATACCTTCAGGAATTCTTCTCGGAAAGCACCCCAGTCACATAAGATGGGGTCGTCTCTGCTCACCAGAGGTACAGCCCACTGTGCCGCATTTCCAGCCAAATAGGAAATAAGGAAAGCCACCTGGGCCTGACTCGTCGGGAACGCCTTGGGTTTGCACGACAGATGTAGCGCCACCTGTGTGAGGAATACCTGTACCGTGTTGGGGTCCCCACTGTATTTCTCTGGTGTTGCCAAGGGTATGGCAACCGGCATCTCCACGACTACCGCAGGGTTTTGGTTCGTGAGGGAGGCGCTGGGTGTGAGCAGGTCCAACTGTATAGCATCCAACCTGGCCTTCACATCGGCAGTCTCTTGCCTGGAGGCTGCCAATTCGATTTGCACGGCAGCTAAAGCTGCCAGGACGTCATCAAGTGTTGCCTGTTGTCTGTTTACGGACCAGGAGACAGTTAATGTTTATAAGGTCGGATATTTTATAACGTCCTGATCGTCTCAGGATCGTTAACAGACACGTAATGAGGACGCAACCACTTGTGTACGTTTTAGTTATTTTAATGAAGGCAAAAATAATACAATGAGGAAACAAATGTTATATTCACTGGAATCCTCCAGTCTATCCACTGTACCAACCCACAGCACGGATGGTCCTAACCGTCCTCTGCAAATACGCCGGTCCCGGCGTATGTGAACAGAGGGCAGATAAGCAATGGCCGACAATGCCAGTCGGTATGCTGTGAGGGGTACGCAGAGTGATGGGGAGAACAGAGGAGACAGGGAGACACCCAGCCGGGGTCTCTACCTGAAGGGAGCAGCCGCTCGACCTCTTCCTCGTACTGCACCGGGACGCGGAGACACCTCCGGGTGCTGCGTCACCGATGCCCAAATCAGAATATTGTACAGGAATCGAGAGCAGCCGCTCAATCAATCCTGTGGATTTCCTAGCCTGTAACGCGGAAAACACCTCCTGGTGTGCGTTACAGCTGGTAGTCCCTGTATCTCTGGCCGGGCTGGGAGCTACGGCTCCTACCAGCACACGGACCAAGACGCCTAGACTCAGCCGAGTCAAGGTAAAGCTCAATGGTTGTCCGGTAGAGCTTCCGGGTCAGAAACAGGTTAAGCTTGGCAAGACACGGCCCAGGGAGTAACGACTCGACCTACCTCCGTTCTTGCCGGACGGGATTACCTCTTCGGAACGCTGCTCTTCACGAAGCAGGTACGTCGGTGGAAACACAATATCCGACAGTGTTCTCCCTCTGGGTTCCTCCTTTTATAGGGCGTGTTTCCAGGAGTTATGTAACGGGTCTTTTGTTTACATAACATCTTACACGCTAAGCATCCTGGGATTCGTAGTCCGATTTTCCAGGTGCCGGATTACTCCTTCCCGACGGGAAATCTTTGACACGGGGGATGGAGGGAATTCTATTCAACTGTTAAGGAAACTGAACAAATGGAGGTGACTCAAGAGCTGTAAAAAGCAGCAGATGTGGGAAAACAGAAGACATTCTGCAAATTAGTTAGGGGGAGTTATGCATAGTTGTAAAACATGGGCGGAAATTTCTATATATTTTGAAGGTGTAGATTTGTGAAGGATGGGAAGTATGCTCTACACTTTTAAAGGATGGGGAAGTGCTATGAAGTTCAGAAGGAGTAGAAAGAGTTTGTAAAGATGTGAGAGCAGTTCTGCAGATTTTGAAACATGCAACAGTTCTGTAAAGTTGTGAAGGATGGGAGGTAGGAGAAAGAGTGCGGCACGCTAACCCCTGGGGGCATCTTGGTGCCGAGAACCACTGGTGGTACTCACTTACTTTATCAACTTCGGAAGGATGAAGGGCTGAGTGGTCACGCCTGAATTGAAACCTGTGACAAGGAGGTCAAAAAACATTCCTGACCTGGTCAGAAGATAACCAAGAGAAGCAAGAGTGCCAACTACTTGACCCGAAGGAGGTCAGCAAGAGAAGCATTGAGATGCTGTTCATAGTAGCACTGTATCTTCCTGGCCTGACAGGGTGGGTGAGCTGGTGAACTCAGCTGTGCTGCTGAGACCCCGAGGCTGAAGCGGAAATGTAACAGCGCCAGCACTTGGTGTCCCAGGGGGTCTGATTGCTATTGAGAGGTGCCTGTAGTCACCAATTCAAAGTAGTGTGTCACTGCAGTGAAGAGGTGAAACTCTCCTTTTCAAACGGAAGAACTGGAAGCACCCAGTGTCTGACAACACCAGCCCATTTAAAGCAAGCAAACAAGGGACATCAGTGCAAACCAGCATTAACACTCAGTGACTCCAGGGCTCACTGTAGCCTGCAGATCACGAGACTGAATCCACCAATGTCACTCGATGACTTCAGTGATCACTGTGGTGGGAGTGCAGATCATGAGACTGAATCCGGCAATAGCACTCAGTGACTTCAGGGCTCACTGTGGTCAGAAGATGTCGAGCCTGAATCTGGCAATGACCGTCTCAGCCCTTCATTCTTCCGTTGTAAATAGGCTGGGAATCATTACATCTGGTTAAGGTATGTTGTGATACTGTCACAAAGCTCACTTTGAGGGGCACTTCTCTGACAGAGGCCCGTGTTTACCAGAGCACCAGAGAAGAGCGTGTCCACATCAGAGGAGAGGTGTCCGCAGCAGGAGTCAGGACAGGTTTAGGACAGAGCCAGTGAGCTATGGGGTGAGCTCACAAACGGAGACCCCCATGGCACACTTCACACTCTGCACAGGGATGGTGTACACACTGCGAGGCACCTACAGATACTTCACAACGAACAGACAACAAATCTGGCAACACTGGGCTACAGTTCTAGCATTTAGTGAGAAACTCAGAGGAGCAACATTTTAAAAAAACAGAGGTCAGTCTCCCTAGAAAGTACAGCAAATGAGATTCTTCACTGGTGATGTTTGGCCAATGAGAGTTGCTCTAATTTTGATAGTGAGGCTTGGATTGCAAACAGTGCCGGATAGATTGACGTATCCTTCTTCGGGTTGAGAGATGATTGGAAGTTTGAGCTAGAGAGATTGGAAGCGGAAATGCGATGAGAGATATTTCTGCTCCGACTCCCAGTGCTGGTCATTCATTTAATTAAATTGTTGCCAAATGGATATCGAAAATTGGTGGTCTAGGAGTGACATCAGAGAGGGACGGGGTCACAATAGTAGAGCAGCATGTGGGGCTAGACCGAGGAGAACTACTCCTGAGTTCACTGCACTGTAGCAGTTACCCCCCAGACGTTCTGAATTCTCATGAAGCAAGCAAGCACAATTACATAAGTCATGCAATTCGCATTTACTTGAGCTGAACCGCTGTAGGTACATAATAGCCTATATATACTCGCACATATTTATAGTTTTTTCTTCACTTTTGTTAATCACATTAATACATCTGTAAACAATTAGTGAAACATGAGTAAGGTGGGGAAGTTGTGCCCCCGTCCTGAAGAAGGAGCTTTGCCTCCGAAACATGTTGACGCACACATGAGGTGTTGTCCATAATCACGACAATACACACCTCGCACTTCACTTCTTTTAATATTACCAGCCCGGGGCCATGAATGAAAACAAAAAATCTACAACACCCACGAGCCAGATAATTTTTAACTACTTCACTTAAATCCCACCACTCACATATTAAACATACCCACTCACATGCAACACATATAGCCAAAAACTAAAAGTGCTAACGCGTAGTCGTAGGTCGCAGCACGCTGCATCCCGCTAGAGGGGTGCGATGACCCCTATGATGAAGCATGACACCAAGGGGCCTTTTGATGTGTGAGGGGTATTTTAAGAAACACTAAGTGCTCCCATACCACTGTGGTGAACACTTCCCTATCATTTCAAGGAGGATTCCTTTTGTTTATACGAATTAGCTTGTGGAGTACGAATCCTTCTGAACTACTCTACCTGCCCTCTCCTGTTTGTTTACATTCACAATAGTAGAGGCAGAAGGCACGGAATTTGGCAGTCAACTTACACATTTATTATTGCAACTTTGTTTCCTCTGTGCGATTTCGACTACCAACTGCACACACTAGCTTAGTATTGGAAGCCCGGATTCGCCATACTACTTCTCCACTACCACCGCTTTCCAGAGCCACCAGGCTACGGATGAGATCGCCTGTCTTCAGGTCCCAAAGTTTAACGGTGCCATCATCTGAGCTTGTTACCACAAACTTCGAGCTGAACTGTAAGCAAGTGACAGCACTATGATGTTTCTGGGGGGCCTGCAGTGTCTGTAAGCACTGTCCTGTCTTTATATCCCAAATCTTCACAGTGGAGTAAGCATTTCCTGAGGCAAGGGTGTAGTCCCGCAGCTCCATCCGACTGGTCAGGGACTGATGACCCATAAGCGTGTGCAAACAATTTCCACTTTCCACATCCCAGACACTGATAGAGGTGTCCAAGGAGCCGCTCACAATATGCTCCCCATCAAACTGCAAGGAGTAGACTCTGTTGGTGTGTCCTTGCAGAGTGTGAATGCAAATCTCCTTCTCCGGGTCCCAGACCTTCATAGTGTAATCATAAGCATCGCTGACCACCTTCTTGCCATCGTACTGCACGCAGCAAACAGCAGCCACATGACCCAGAAATACATGCAGACACTGTCCAGTCTCAATGTCCCAGAGCCGCTGGGTGGCATCACGTGAGCCGCTAAAAACCCTGCTTGCGTGGAGGTGCATGCAGCGCACTGTGGATGTATGCCCGTACAGGGTGTGGATGCACTCGCCAGAGACTGCGTTCCAGTCCTTCAGTGTCCTCTCTGTGGAGTCACTAGTCACTATATTATCTCCCATCTGAGAGGACCAGACGCTGCCTGTGTGCCCCACCAATGTCTGAACACACACTCCTGTGATAGCAGACCACACCTTTAGCGTGTTGTCATCAGACCCGCTAACTATCCGGTTCCCACAGAACTGAAGACAAGTTATGATGTGATCATCTTGTCCCTTTAGCACCTTAGGGGGACTGACGTCCCCGCTTCGCCAGTTCATATCTATCTTGTGCTGCCTCATAAAAACCAAATTTCCATGGACTGTACATGAAACCAGGTGTTAGCATCCTCCGCCATCTCAGGTTGAGGGGCTCATCAATTCCTTCATCTCTGAATTTTTACTGCCATAGCAAATTGTCCTCAGTCAGGATCCTCCCGTAGCAGCAGGTCTGAGCAGCTCACAGAAGGTCCTGGGGATCTAAGAAGGATAGTACGTACAGGGCAAGCTCTTTGGGTAGTAAAGAGATGAAATCACGTTGGAACTGTAGCTCGATGACTTGCATCATATACTTGATTTGAGATGGTTCACAGCGATCAATGAGCTCATCCAATGCTACCAACCTCTCGGGACTGGTCCACTTCTGAAAAGTTCGCAGCCAGTCCTGCAGCTCTGCTGGAGGGGCGATGGAAGGGATTCGTCGACGCTGATGCCCATGGTGGTTGGCATTTCGCTGGTCCCCAAACGCTGTGGCAGTGTTAATGCATTGTGCTAATGACCTAAAACTGCTGTACTCTGAGCCTTTGCATAATTTCTTTCCAGGAGATAGGGATCTCACATCGACACCATTCTCAGACTTTCCTTTCATCTTGGGCGAATATGACGAATGAGGTTCCCCTCCTCAGTATGCTCCAGATAATCATTCCGGCGCTCATACGTCATATAATAGAAGTAGACATCACTGCCATCCTCTCCATCTTCGCTTTCTTCCTCCCCTTCATCCTCTCCTCGCACGCCAGAGCGGTCAGACTCTTCCGACTCATCCTCCCCTTCTTTCCCCCAAACGGCCTGAATCTCTGACTCTTCTTCCTCCTCTCTGCCCATGCCTCTGGAATGTTCCTGAGACACGTTGCCATTCAAAGCATCTCCTGTAGAACTGGATGGCCTTGGCTGTGTGTTGTTGTGCGAATGACTACCCCGGCCAGTATCACCACTGCACTGCCTCTTCCGGCACGTCAGGCGGTCACTGTTAATTTCCAGAATGCGGGTGGGAATCCCCTTCACATGCAGGAGATCTTCTAAGGAGTTGAACCCCTTCAGCTTCTCTCTCTTCCGCATGATGCCCCGGGCTCTCCTCCTGCCGATACCCCTCAGCGCCCCCTCATGCTCCTTGATGCCCGCTCGGTTGGTGTCCATCGCGCTCCTCCGCTGCGGCTCCGGATCCTCCATGCTCTCTATGCTCTCTCTACCTGGTGATCTACTGGAGATCTACTCCGACCGCAGCCAGAAAACTCCGAGGACCTACATGCCTCCGTGCGCATTTATTATTATTTTGTTTAAATTGAGCCTAAGTATACCGAGTTGGAATCCCCATGTAAAAAAATTGCAAACCCCTCGATTTAAAAAAAAAATATATATAATTTGGCCTTGGGGATCCTTGTGGGACCCCCCTGAGCAGGCCTAGGGGGTCAGGGTGTTTCTACCCTGCCCCCTTTGCGTGTTTTCCACCTTTGTTTCCCTGATTTCTTGTGCCTCAGTCTACTGAGGCACAAGATGGCTGCCAACACTTTCTGGTATAGAGTGTTGACAGACAGTTGACATCCAATTTGCATTCAGCTCGTGCTTGGGTAGGTACAGAGTACAGTAAGCTTACAGTAAGCTTACCGCAACACCTCCAATATATATCTATGATTTTACTTTTGGTTTACTCAGGAACTACTGAATGGATTAACACCATTTAACAAAAAGGCCCATCTGTGAACAGAACTCTACCTTTTTGCCAAGTTTGGTGTAATTCCTTTCAGCCGTTCGGGCTGTAGTCCCGGCTAAAGGTCCTGAGTGAAATTGCATGGGGAAAACACATTTTGGGACCCCCCTTTTTTTCTCGGCCCCTGCTTCACGAATCACCCCCAAACATTCAGAGAAGAAGCGGAGCAGGCCATCTTCTTGGAGAAATTTGCGAAGATTCATCCACCCTCGCCAAAGTTATTCCAAATAGAATGGTGCGGATTTCCTATGGAAACTAGGTTTTGACTATATACATATACATCACCTACTGGCGACCGCCAGTAGGTGATGTATATATATATATATATCATGAGTGATGTCACTCACCATGTCATGAGTGATGTAATATGTGATGTCATCAGCAGTGCATTGCACGCGCAAGTTATAGTGAGTCCGACTAACTATAACGTGGGAATTTCAATGGTTTTATATCAGTAAAATTTCCAGCTAACTATAACTGGTGTGAAACCTATGGTTTTTTCAGTGAATTTAATATGTTTTTTAAATGCTAATTCCTAACTATAACCGGTGTGAAACCTATGGTTTTTTCAGTGAATTTCATAGGTTTTTTAAATGCTAATTCCTAACTATAACTGGTGTGAAACCTATGGTTTTTTCAGTGAATTTCATAGGTTTTGTTAATGCTAATTCCTAACTATAAGTTTCACTTTATAAATAAGACTGTTAGCACTCTAGTTGTTCTTTTTAACACTCTGGTACATTCTGTCATTGGGCTACAGTTGGGCTACATCTAGTTGAAATTTGGGCTACATTTACAATTTTTGGTCTCTGGTGGCCATCTTTGGGCTACATTGGGCTACTTTGGGCTACATTTGGGCTACATTTTGGCTCTAACATATATTAAGCCCAATGTAGCACAATACATATTTTTCTAAAGTTAATTTTTTTACAAACCACTTCAGAATAGGGCTACCTGTCCCTACAATTATCCCATTTTTTTTTTTTTTAATTTTTGGGGGGAGCGCTCCCAGAGCGCGCCCCGGAGTGCGCCCCGAAAAGCGTATTTCTGAAAAGCGCCCCCGGGCGCGCTCCGGGGAGCGTCCCGTGAGCGCCAATATCGCAAACGAAAACATGATCGTGACGTATCGCGTCGCCGCGACCGCGTGATACGCACGGCGTAAGCGCACCCGGAAGTACTCGAGCGAATACGATCGCACAACGTAAACTTCCGACGCGCTTACGCTGCGCCCCCCGGTCATGTGAGCAGAAAATAACACTTTTCATTGGTTCATAACAGTTTTAGTTTCATAATGATGAAGCCCCTGGTCTTGTGACCTGAAAATAACACTTCTCATTGGTTCAGGACAGTTTTTTTTTCTAAATGATGAAAGACGCCACCTTTTTTCCTTATTCTGACTTTGTCCTTTGACTGAGGAAGACCTGTTTGTTGCTCTCTCTACTTTTTTGCTCCAAATAATGGCTTCAGTAGTAGCATCAGCTGGTGCATCTGCTCCACCACCACCACCACAACCACCAAGAGGACCAGCTCCAAATTATATTGGTGGTCAAGAACAGGAGGAGGAGGAAGAGGAAGAGGAGGAGGGGAGAAGAAGATGGCTGCCAGAAGAAAATATACCTTACAAACCCAAACCACACATTGTATGGCAGTTTTTTTCAATCCCAGAGGGGAAAAAAAAGGTGAATGCGCCCAAGGTGACTTGCCTCATCTGCAATGATGAACTTTCACGGGGCAACCCAAACAAAAAATATTCTTTTGGTAACTATACCATGATTCGGCACATGACCAGAAAGCACCCAAACAACTACTCTTGTGCAGAGTTCAGGGAACTGGCCAGTAACCTCCCCCAGTCATCAAGGACCCCCTCCCAAAGAAACCAACCCACCTCATCAGAACCAGAAACATCCGAGGTGATGCCTTGCATTCAGCCGAGATTTGCTGATTTTAAAATCACTTGTTCTGCATGTGGCAAGCTTATCGCCTATGGCGAAAAAAACGTTAAGCTCATCGTCCTTGCAGGTGATAATCACAAGTGCCCCAAAAAGAAGTAATTTTTTGGGTTTTTAGTTTTTTTGCTCCAGTTGAGCCAGTTTCAATTCCCTTTTTTTGTTTCTCCCCCTAAAAAAATACAAAAAAAATATAAAACTGTTTTGAAAAGCCAAAAAAAGTTCAAAAAGTTCAAAAAACACAAAAAAAATATAAAACAACAAAAAGAAGAAAAAAAAAAGTTCTTTTTAGAACTACCTCCAATTTCTAAATCAAAACTTCATTTTTTAAAAACTCTGTCACCTTTTTTCCTCATAGTACGCTCCCAGGGCCGCTCTCCGGTGCGCGCACCGGGCGCTTCCCCCGCGCAAAACGAAAAAAAAAAAAATATTTTAAATGCCCCGCGGGGCCCTTTTATAGCCCCCACATCAAACCTAGGGGGTCAAAGGGGTCTATCCCTGACGCCTTATGGTCAGTTCCCCCTTTGTTTTAGCCACCTCTTATGTCTCGATTTTACCGAGACACAAGATGGCGGCCGCTCTGGACTGTTTCGAATGTTTAGAGACACCCGAGAGCCAATCAGCTTTCCATGCGCACCTCGCGTCACGCGCCCGGAGCGCTCCATGGTGCGCGCACCGGTGCGCTGCTATAGATATATATATTTTTTGGAACCTAAATTACTCAAAATCCACTGCAGCACATATCTTGAGACATAGCAAAGGCACATCAGGCTACCAATCCCTACAATTTTGCCAAATTTGGTGGAAATCCATTCAGCCGTTCGGGTTAAAAGTGAAATCGACCGCCCTATGGAAATTAACATGGGGAAAACGCAGTTTGGGACCCCCCTTTTATCTCGGCCCCCGCTTGACGTATCCCCCCCAAACTTTCAAGGAAGGACCGGAGCTCGACGAGGCCATTTTCAGGAAATTTTCAGGCAGATTCGTCAACCGGTGCCAAAGTTATTCCAAATAGAATTTTGAAATTTAACATTGAAAAAAATCCTAACTATAACTACCTACTGGCGACCGCCAGTAGGTAATATATATATATATATATATATATATATATATATATATATATATATATATATATATATATATATATATATATATATATATTTATATATATATATATATTCACAGAAAAAACCATAGGTTATAGTCCATATATAGTTAGGAATTTGCATTTACAAAACCTTGAAAATTCAATGAAAAAACCATTGGTTTTAGGCCATATATAGTTAGGGATTTGCATTTAGAAAACCTTATTTTACTCGCATAAAACCATTGAAATTCCATATATAGTTATAAGCGCTAACTATATATCGCGCACCCGCAATCCACTGCTGATGATGTCACATATTACATCATTCATGACATGGTTAGTGACATCACTGATGACATCACTGATGACATCTCACATGACATCACTGATGACATCACTGATTACAACATCCAGTGACTGTATGTTTCTGTAAAGTTAAAATATGTTTTACATATTGAAGAATGAGTGGATATATAAGTGTCTGGATGAAGGATTTACTAGGTGCATGACTGACTGATTGAGTGAGTGATTAAATGTGTCTCACTGAGTGCATGGGTTAGTGACTAAACTGTTTTAATTTGTGCATCATTATATCTGTTGTTCTACAAACTGCTGCATATGTTGATCAGTAGCTATATGAGTAACTGTATGGGTTATTGATTGGTTGTCCAAGTATTTGTATGGGAAACTGAGTGTGTGTGTATGGGTGGCTGGGAGGTGTGTGACTCTGTACATAGATGTGTGAGTAGTTGATTCACTATATGTATAGATTCAAAAGTGCATGTGGAAACAGCTGTATGGGCGGTTGACTGTGCATGAGTGTATTAGTGAGTGAATGGATATCTCAGTGCTACATGTCAAATTAAGTACATATGTAAAACACAGTACATGTGAGAGTTGACATCTATAAATAACTGTGCATAAGAGCCAGTGAATGTGTGAGTGGCTGTATGGATCATTGTGAACATGTATCAGACATTGTATAAGAGAGTAAAGTAAATATGTGTTAGTATATGTTTGAATAAGTAAGGTGTGTATAACTGTATAGTTGAGAAAATGGAGGTGTGATTGATTTTTGGCATAACTGACTAGGTGTGTGAGTAACTCCATGGATGAGTGACAGTCTGTGACTGTCTGTTTACACTGATTGTATCTAAGGTTATATTAGAGTCTGAAGAGGTTCATGGTATTATCACATGAATGATATCATCAGTGATGTGATCAGTCATGTCAAATGAGATGTTATCAGTGATGTCATCAGTGATGTCATTTGAGATGTCATCAGTGATGTCATCAGTGATGTCACTAACCATGTCATGAATGATGTAATATGTGACATCATCAGCAGTGGATTGCGGGTGCGCGATATATAGTTAGCGCTTATAACTATATATGGAATTTCAATGGTTTTATGCGAGTAAAATAAGGTTTTCTAAATGCAAATCCCTAACTATATATGGCCTAAAACCAATGGTTTTTTCATTGAATTTTCAAGGTTTTGTAAATGCAAATTCCTAACTATATATGGACTATAACCTATGGTTTTTTCTGTGAATTTCAATGGTTTTTTAATAGCAAATATCAAAAGCTGTCAAATGTCAAGTACGTGATAGGTAAAAACGTTTTCGTGTTTATGCACGCTGATGTGCTTTGAACGCTGCCCCCCCCCACTCCCCTCTTTTCTCTTAGTAGTACTCTCTCTTTGCAGATAGTGAACGGTAGTTAACGCAGACCTTTACCCCTGTTGTAATCCGTCGTACCTGCTTGTCTCTCCATTTGATTGATTATTATGCAAGCATTTACTGTTTTACAATTGGTTCTCTTTGGATCATTCTCTATTTACAAACAAGCACAAAGTCGCAATACTCTGTTTAGTCTTTGCAGATAGTGAAAAATCGTGTAAAAAAATAAAAGTAATCGAGCAAAATCAGTAGACCACTAATTCAATCTCTTTTTGACCTCGGTAAAATACAAACATTAGGAACAACCCTTCATGAGAAATACGAAAATAGTGAAATGAACTGAGCTCCACACCATGAGGGCTGCAAAACAGCTCGACTCCGCCACCCACACCGCCCAAAATAACGACAAACCCTATGCAAATATTATAAATATACACAACACACCAGCAAAGAAACAGAGTAAAACATTTTATTAAATAACTATTTACATAACTATTTTATACTTTTTATTGCCCGATCCGGCTAGCTCAATCGATCGAGCATGAAACTCATGCACTGATAACAAGCGTTGAGAGTTTGTAGAACGATGGCTTCAGATTTTCCACATACGGTGTAGTGGCGCGAACTGGCAGGGGGCGTTTGGATTCTACCCCTTCCCCAAATAAGATTTTCATACGTGAATGTTCGTTCATGCTTTTTGTCCCTGAGTTGCTTCCATGTCACTGCCTTACACAAATGGCATAAGTCCTGGTTGTTGAGTGCCATACTTCAGAGTTCTAAGCAGCTCTTGTAACACTGTTTAAACCTTATTTGCACCTGCTGCAGCTTCACTATTCAAAGTAAGTGGGGTCCATTTGTGGACCTGACTGCATTGGAAAACAATGTGATACGGTGCCTCCCTAAACCGCTTGACGGAGGCCCCCGAGGGGCGGTGAGATGGCGCGGACTGAGAGGGGGCGCTTGGCTCCTGCCCCCTCCCCAAGTCGTGTTGCCCTGGTGAGGCCTGAGATCGCCCCCGGCATAGGCGGCCGGCTCCCGGGGTCCGGCGGAATTTTTTCCCTTTTGAAGAATCTTCCATTCTGGACCTTGTCCCACAATCCGTTTGACCTGAAGACACGCTGTCGTGGGGCGCCCCTTTACCGTTTTAGTTGCCATTCCGCCCGCTTTTGGTACTCTGTGCCTCTTCCGCCATTCAGCTGTTTACCGCCCGCTCTTGCGACTACAACGTCTCGCTCACCATGTAGTTGAGTTGCTCCCGCTCTTAAGATTTAACCGAACTTTTTGGACTGCTGAAAGCGGTTGTATTCCGACCGCTGGTTGGTGGAGACATTTTGACTATATTCTGGACCTGCATTGTCGCGTAATGCGTCATATGACGCGACGTGTTAGCGCACCCGGAAGTGCTCCGGTGCGCAAGGCGCAGCTTCCCGGAAACGATCCAGAGCGCGCCGCGCAGCGCGTAACGTAAGCATAACAGGTCATGTGACTTGTTAATAAAACTTTTCATTGGTTCATTTTACTTTTCTTTTACTAATTTTGTAAGACTAGGTCATGTGACCTAAAAATAACACTTTTCATTGGATTAAAACATTTTTTTTCCCAAACGATGAAAGCCCCACCTTGTTTCTGGATGTTTCAGACTGAAGCTGGCGTCACCATGAGAACACCACCATCTCGTAGCTCCGTCGTGGCCATTCCGCAAGCAATCATGGCAGCCGCTCCCCACCGGAAGCCTGCGGGAGTCGACGGCCCCCAAGACTTTTGTACAATCTTCAAGGCTGAGGGGACGCTTTCGAGAATGGAACCCAAGCCCTGGCAGACAAGCGTCCGAGTTCCAAGGTGTCCCAGGGCCATTTTACTGGACCAGGCCCAAATCCGAAGAGCCGACCGCCATTTTAAGAGTCCTGTGGAAGCCGCCTATCGCTACAACGCAAGAGTGGGAGCAACTCAACTACATGGTGAGCGAGACGCTGTAGCCGTAAGAGCGGGCGCTAAACAGCTGAATGGCGGAAAAGGCACAGTGTAGCAAAAGCGGGCGGAATGGCGACTGAAACGATAAAGGGGCGCCCCACTACAGCAGACAAGCCTCCGCCATGTGCTTCAAAACTGCATATGTATCTCGTGATATCAAGGTTGGGCAACCAGTACACAACAAGCAGTTACGAGTCCCATTTACACCGGCGCCATTTTGGGCGCGGCCGGGCAGGTCCAGGATCTACTGAAACATAACAAATGAGGCTGACGTCTCTGAAGCAGTTGACGAACAGCAGGACATAGCAAATAAACATGAACTCTCTAAAGCTGTTAACTCACTGCAGGACAAAACAAGTGAACCTGAAACCTCTGGAATAATTGTCGCTCAAAAGAACAACACACAAAACTCTGTAGAGCCTGAAGAAAAAAAAAGAGAAGGGCACTGTAGTTTCAGACACACTTAACACTAATGACTAAACAAAGATATCGTCTGTTTATGAAGCAGTTATCATCTTGACAGAATTGACAAAGAAGTGTACAGACACCAATGCTATTAAGAAACACAAGGAAATCCTAACGCATCAGCATTCTCGGAAGAGGTTGACACAGATAACATCTTAAGGAACAAAGAAAGACCTGTTCACTCTTGACACCCCAGGTGCTGTGTATGTTGCACTATAGTGCTGCATCGAGAAAACGGACAACCCTATTGATGTGGATTTTTCATTATTGATTATTGTAAAGAAATGGCGACTCCCCCCTTTAGCAGATTAGCTAAATGTTTGCGTAATTTAGGCATAAAAGTTATATTATTGTTGTTGTTGTTGTTATCGTTATAGTTCTGGTTAATTTCAAAAAATGGTTAAATATATTTACAGTTTTTGTTGCGTTCGTTATATTTAAATGTTAATAAAGTTTTAAAATCTAACTTTGTTGGAGTGCTATATATGTTTAAAAAATCGGGTGAATGGGGCCTTGAATCGGGTTATTGTCATGTGTGGGCTTTGCAAGTGTACTGCTACAAGATCGGACATTTCAAACTCAAATGCACGTTCTTTTTCTTACCTTTCCGAAGCATGGAGCGCAATAGCAGGCAGAGAAAGGGTGATGCACGTGTTGAACACTGCCTGGCCTGGCAAGTTGCTGGCAGTGCCCCCCCGCCCGCTCCTGAAAGAGGGCACACACACACCGCCGCCCCGAGTACTTCACAAATCTTTAAAAGACCATGCGCTTGTTCATGAGGCTTAAATGGTTTATCACCCCTTCTAGAACCCCTGCATCGACCCTCTGACGTTTCCTGGAAGAATTAGCACGTAACACAATACCAAGCCCTGTCAGCTGAAACCCCCGAGAAATCATGGGGCATATTATCAAGGGGGTTTATTACCGCTTTTTTGGCTTTAAAAGCCAAAAAAAAAAGAGATAAAATTATCTCCCTATTACCAAGCTGTCGCTAACACCAGTTAGTGACAGCTAAAAAGAGATAGCGACCATCTTGGGCCCCGCTTTGCATATCAGTGATATTTATCACTAATGACATGCAAAGTGGGCGTGCCAAGATTTTAGCGACTGGAAACAGTCCCTAACCATCGCTATCTCCTATTACCAACTTTTGGAGATATTCGCGCTAAGCGCGAATATCTCCAAAACCTAACACCTGCCCTGAGCAGTTTTAGCCATGTTATCCAATGGGAAGTGGATAACATGGCTAAAAGCATTTGCTGGATAATGCATGAATATCGCTGACTTTTCAACGATATTCATGCATTGCGGCCGTTTTTTATCGCATTTGCGATAAACCTTGCTAATAGCAAGGTTTATGTGCGATAAAATTCGCCGAAGTGCGGCGATAATTTTTGTCTCTAAACAAGTTAGAGACAAAAATTACCGCTAGTTGTTGGTAATATGCCCCCGGGTTTTTCCTTGCAGGAATTGGGAAGCGAAAGACTAGCAGTGAAATCAGTAGTCTCACGCCTGAATCGGGAGGGTTGGCATGTCTGGATACTCTACAGCTGGGGCCATAAACTACATCCGCAGGGCTAGGTGATAGCCGAGGTCCGGCCTGGACAATCGGACACAGAGGAAGAGGAGTGTCAGAGGATGCGGTAGTGAATAGGGTGAAAGGGAGGTGTCGGGCGGGCACAGGGTGTGATTCTCAGAGAAGAGCAGCGCAGATGGGGGGAAGTATATGTCCCATGCATGAGAGAGAGAGCGGGGGTGACCAGCGCGTGGGGGAGATGCTTGCGAGGGTGGGGAGCCATGCTGAGGATCGGCGGCGTGCAGAGAGTGGCCCTGGTCAAGGCATCTAAAATGGCTGCCGTGCACGACAAAATTGTGGCATTGGACAAAAACGCAAGATGGCGCAGACAATGTTTATCAATAAGGATTCATTTATAACAAAATATTTACTCGCAGTGACAAAATGGTGGTCAACACTTCCTGATTTCCATCGAATCGAACGTTAACAAACGTCACGCAGCAAAAAAAAAAAAAAAAGCTCACGCACAGAGCAGTTTTTAGCCATGTTATCCAATGGAAGGTGGATAACATGGCTAAGAGCATTTGCTGGATAATGCATGAATATCGCTGACTTTTCAGCGATATTCATGCATTGTGGCCGATGTGCGGCGATAATTTTTGTCTCTAAACAATTAAAACGAAGCACAAAATGGCGAATTCCCGTTTCGCTACCAGTTTGCGGCCCAGTTCGCGGCCCGTGAAGCGCTTCTACCGTGAAAAATCTTTTTTTTTTTATTTTCCCCACGGGACCCTTTAATAACCCCAACAACATTCCTAGGGGGTCAAGAGGGGTATACCTTGCCCCCTTTCAATAAATTCCCCCTTTGTTTTTCACCTCTTCTTCTCTCTCGATCCTACCGAGAGATAAGATGGCGGCCGCTCCGGACTGTTTAGAATGTTGACAGACACCGGAGAGCCAATCAGCTTTCTGCACGCAAAGTTCCGTTTTGCGAAAAGTAAGCGGACCGGATCGCTGCCCGGAGCGCTGTTACAGATATATATCTTGTTTTGAACGTTAATTTCTCAAAAACTACTGGAGCACATATATTGAGACCTAGCAAAGGCACATCGGGCTAACAGTCCCTACAATTTTGCCAAGTTTCGTGCAAATCCATTCAGCCGTTCGAGCTAAAAGTGAGTCCAACCGCCCTATGGAAAAATGAATGGGAAAAACGCGTTTTGGGACCCCCCTTTTTTCTCAGCCCCCCCTTGACGAAACCCCACCAAATTTTCAGGGGCTGCTCGGAAACAAAATGTGCCATTTTCCTGGAATTTCAGCCGATTCCGTCCTCAAACGCCAAAGTTATTAGACATAGAATTTTCAAAAATCCCATAGGGAATTAATCCTAACTATATATACCTACTGGCGATAGCCAGTAGGTAATATATATATATATATATCACCTACTGGCGGTCGCCAGTAGGTAGTTATAGTTAGGATTTTTTTCAATGTTAAATCTCAAAATTCTATTTGGAATAACTTTGGCACCGGTTGACGAATCTGCCTGAAAATTTCCTGAAAATGGCCTCGTCGAGCTCCGGTTCTTCCTTGAAAGTTTGGGGGGGATACGTCAAGCGGGGGCCGAGATAAAAGGGGGGTCCCAAAACGCGTTTTCCCCATGTTAATTTCCATAGGGCGGTCGATTTCACTTTTAGCCTGAACGGCTGAATGGATTTCCACCAAACTTGGCAAAATTGTAGGGTCTGGTAGCCCGATGTGCCTTTGCTATGTCTCAAGATATGTGCTGCAGTGGATTTTGAGTAATTTAGGTTCAAAAAAATATATATATCTATAGGCGCTCTCCGGTGCGCGCACCGGAGTGCGCTCCAGGCGCGCCACGCGACTTGCGCGCAGAAAGCTGATTGGCTCTCAGTTGTCTGTAAACATTCTAAACAGTCCGGAGCGGCCGCCATCTTGTGTCTCGGTAGGATCGAGACACGAGAGGTGGGCAAAACAAAGAGGGAAATGACCATAAGGGGGCAGGGTAGACCCCCCCTTGACCCCCTAGGTTTGATGAGGGGGCTATGAAAGGGCCCCGCGGGGCATTTAAAATATTTTTTTTTTTTTCGTTTTGCACGGGGGAAGCGCCCGGTACGCGCACCAGGTAGCGCACCGGGGAGCGTAAAATGAGGGAAAAAGATGACAGAGTTTTTAAAAAATGAAGTTTTTATTTAGAAATTGGAGGTAGTTCTAAAAAGAACTTTTTTTTTTCTTCTTTTTGTTGTTTTATATTTTTTTGTGTTTTTTGAACTTTTTGAACTTTTTTTGGCTTTTCAAAACAGTTTTATATTTTTTTTGTATTTTTTTAGGGGGAGAAACAAAAAAAGGGAATTGAAACTGGCTCAACTGGAGCAAAAAAATAAAAAAATAAAAAATTACTTCTTTTTGGGGCACTTGTGATTATCACCTGCAAGGACGATGAGCTTAACGCTTTTTTCACCATAGGCGATAAGCTTGCCACATGCAGAACAAGTGATTTTAAAATCAGCAAATCTTGGCTGAATGCAAGGCATCATCTCGGATGTTTCTGGTCCCGATGAAGTGGGTTGGTTTGTTTGGGAGGTGGTCCTTGACGACTGGGGGAGGTTACTGGCCAGTTCCCTGAACTCAGCACGAGAGTAGTTGTTTGGGTGCTTTCTGGTCATATGACGAATCATGGTATAGTTACCAAATGAATATTTTTTGTTTGGGTTGCCCCGTGAAAGTTCCTCATTGCAGA